>NC_142147.1:38107500-38732500 GCF_024610735.1 Ursus americanus | reverse complement strand
AGCCACCAAGTTTGTGGCAGTTTGTTACAGCAGCCCCAGGAAATGACACCCTAGAGAACACTGAAAAAGGAACAGGTTGATAGAAGAAATAATGAGCTTGGTGTTGGAAATGTCGAACTTGAACTGCCTTTGAGGCATCACGGAAGCGATGTCAAACAGGCAGGTGCATACACAGGTCTGGGCTGGGAAAGTCAGTTTGTGAGGTGTATGCATTTAGGTGGTAAGCTGGGCCGTGGAAGATCACCAAGGGAGAGAAAACACAGAGTGAGAAGGGAAGTCCCAGTGCCAAGGCCTGAAGGACTCCAACATTTAAAGGGGTGAGTAGTAGAAAACATGCCTGCACAAGAGCTAGAGAAGGGGAGGCCAGCGGAGTAAGAAGAGCCAGGACAGCTCTGTCTTACAAAATAAGAGAAGAGGGTGTTTCAGAAAGGATGGAGTGGTATTAGTGTTTAGAATGAAGAAAACACAAGGATTAAAAGTGTTCACTAGACCTCAGGAAGTCATTGGTGACCCCAGCAAGAGCTCTGCTAGTCAAATAATTCTGCCATCTTGGAGAAGATGGGAAGTGAAAACAGGCAGCTCCTTTCGGAGAGGAGGGGACATCGGGATCATTAAATAGGGGGGTGAACTAGATAAATGTTGGAGATAGAGGCTAAGTGAGGGATTAGACTGGCTTGTGTTTTTGTTCGTTTGTTTCTGTGAGAAGAGTCATGAGTACACAGAAAGGCCGATGGAGAAGAGCCAGTTGAATTGAGAGTCTGACTATGTAAGAAAAGAGGGAGAAGCTATTAGGCAAGCACCCTGAGAAGAAGGATCAAAATGGGAACCACCCTGCAGGTGGAAGGGAGGGCAGCTCCTGCTGCAGGAGGAAAGGATAGGAGGTTAGTGCAGATGAGAACGTTCTCGTGCCGTGGCTGCTATTTTCTCTGTGAGACTGGAAGTGCAGTGTGGGAGGCAGCCTCTAGGATGGCCCGTATGATGTCTCCCGGTGTTCGTGCGCTTGTCGAACCCCTCCCTGGAGGGTGGGCTGCACCCAGTGACTCGCTCCCACCAACTACAGTATGGCAGACGAATGGGTACCCACTCGGGCGTTAGATGATTTAAGAGGCAGTGGCTTCTGGATGCGTTGTGCTTGAGGAAAGCCGGCAGCCATGTTGTGAGCTGCCCACGGGAAGGCTCACAAGGCGAAGAAGTGAGGGAGGCCTCTCACTAGCAGCCTGCGAGGAGCACAACCTGCCAACAACCGTGGGATCGAGTGTGGAAGAGGGCCCCAGCCCAGAGGAGGTAGGCCACCGGGGACCCCAACCACTTGGCTGAAGCCTAATGAGACCTTGAGCCAGGCCTGGACTCCTGAACAGAAACTAGAAGCTGATAGAGGCTTTTTATGTGTTAGTCACTCAGGCTTGGGGTAATTTGTGACACAGCCATAGATGACTAATACACAGTTTTATCTCCTGAGAGTGTAGGATGGGGAGGGGGCTAGACATTTAAAGAGGGGAGATTCTGAGAGGCAGGCAGCCGGCTGGCTCAGTCGGTAGAGCTGGCGACTCTTGATCTCATGGTTGTGAGTTTGAGTCCCATGTTGCGGGTAGAGTTTACTTAAAATACAATAAAATTTTTTAAAAAGAGGCGAGATTTGAAATAGTCATTGTGCAAAGTGAAACAAAGTGTGACACGATAGGATTTCTGGGCTGTAACGAAAGCCCCTGTGAGCTTAGCAGTCACGGCTTTTGAGTAGAACCAGCTTGCCGTATGGCAGATATAATGGGTTATTATGTTTTTTCTAATTGAAACTTTTCTTATGTGTGGTGGGCCACGGGAAATATAGCCCCCCCCCCTTAATCCTTCCGTGACGTGTTCAGGGACATTTATTAATTCTGCACATTTGCTGAGGATCTATTATGTGAGGATCTATTATGAGGATCTATTATGTGCTGAGGATCTATTATGTGCCAGGATCTATTATGTGCTATCTATTATCTTTATTCATCAACCAGTATGATCGAGGGTCTAACTGGCACCAGGCATCCCAGACGCCGTTCTAGCGTGGGGCATGGAAAAAAAATAAGTAAACGGGATGGTAATACATACTAAAAAGAAAAGCAAAGGAGAACAAGCGATGGAGTGAGGGGGGGCTCTTGCCTATGGGGGGCCAGCGCAGCCTACAGTGGGATCTGGAAGAAGACAAAAGAGCGGTGAGCAAGCAAGAGTCCTTGCCCTGCTGCAACTTACATTCTAGAGGAGGACACAGAAAATAGAACCAGCAAAATGGACTCCCAGGTGCTCGCAGTAAACGGACCCACAGCAGGAGGCCCGTGTCCCGTGAGCAGGGAGGGCGTCTCCCAGAAGGCACTGTCTGAGCAGAGTTGAGTGCAGGGAGGGAAGGCGGCATGCAGGTGAGAGCGAAGGGTCTGGCACGTGGAAATGCTCTCGGATGGGACCGTGCTTGGAATGTTCCAGGAGTGGCCAGCACTCTGGGAAGTCAGGTTTGTTTTGTGCTAACGGCACAAAGCGCTTCAAAGTGGTCAGGGAGTAAGACAGGGGGACGGGGTGGCGGGGGAGTGGTGTCTATTAATAGATGGTGCGGCCACATCGGCGGTAACCGTTGTATACCGTGGTGTAGAAAGAACAATCACACAAGCCAAACTCCCTTTTAAGAAGTGTCAAAATTTCATTAATCACAGCAATAAATATTTATTAGGTGCTTAGTCCATGCCTGGCACTGTTCTGGGAGCTTTAAATTATTAACTAATTTAATCCTTTCCAAAACATTATGGGATGAGACTATTGATTTAATCTGTTTACAGTTCGGGAAACTGAGACACAGATAATGGGTCCAAGGTCACACTGCTGGCAAGAGATGGCGCCGGGCAGAAACCTTCACCAGTGCGCTGCCTTCCTCCAAATCTCTTGGAACAACATTGGAAAATATTAGCAGGGGCGCCTGGGCAGCACAGCGGTTAAGCGTCTGCCTTCGGCTCAGGGCGTGATCCTGGCGATCTGGGATCGAGCCCCACATCAGGCTCTTCTGCTGGGAGCCTGCTTCTTCCTCTCCCACTCCCCCTGCTTGTGTTCCCTCTCTCGCTGGCTGTCTCTATCTCTGTCGAATAAATAAATAAAATCTTTAAAAAAAAAAAAAAGAAAATATTAGCAAATAATTTGCATTATAACTTAAGTTTAATGGAGTGCATGATAGATGTGAAGGCAAAATTAATTTCAAATATCCTAATGTAACAAGTACCATTAGGTCCTTGGTAGTCAGAGAGCAGCTGAGGTTTTATAGACGACGTGCTGCTTGTTTTGGGTTAAAATTCTTAAAATATCACATACACTGAGTTTGCATATTAACCTAAAAAATTAGGTTATTAATAGGCTAAGGATTTATGCTGAAACCTCAGCTGCTAATACGCTGAATCCTTGAAAATATTGCCCATCTGGAAAAACTCGAACGGAGCAAGGGTGGTGGTAATTCTTCATGGTTTATAGTTTTCGCTGTTCCCTATCAAGTTCAAATACTCTGCATCTTATTCTCTTTGTTAGTTTCGAGCTCAGTCTGTTTGTGACTGATTTTCATGTAATTAACCTTTAAAAAAACAGACTTGACTTTGGAGAGCAGGTCTAGGTTCACGGTGAAATTGAACAACAGTGCAGAGATTTCCCATATGCCCCCTCCGGCCCCCGCCCCAGCTTCCTCCACTGTCAGTGTCCCCCACGTTTGTTACAGCGGTGAGCCTGCACTACACGTCATCATCACCCCAAGTCCATAGTCTGTGTTCGGGTTCAGTCTTGGGGTGGCACGTTCTGTGGGTTTTGTCAAATGTGTAATGACAGGCACCCACCATCACAGTAGCACGCAGAAGTCTCACCGCCCTAGACACTCCTCCCGCCTCCTTTCTGGCAAACACCGAGCCTTTCACTGTTTCCGTAGTTTCGCCTTTTCCAGAATGTCATATAGTTGGAATCATACAGTAGGTGGCCTTTTCGTTTCCCTCGGTCATGTGCACGACGGTCCCTCCGCGTCTTCGGCAGGCTCGATAGCTCCGTTGTTTTTAGCGCTGAATAATATTCCATTGTCTGGGTGGAACGCACTTTCTTCCTCTTGCTTGCTTCCAGGTTTCGGCAACGGTGAATAAAGCCGCTGGGCAGGTTTTTGCGTGGGCATACATGGTCAGCACATTTGGGTAACCCCCGAGGAGCGTGTTTGCTGGGTCACACGGACTATGAGGCAGGGGGAGTGGCCCACTTCTGAGGGACACCCCTGCTTTAGGAGCAGGACGCTGGTCTTCCCACCCTGCCGTCCTTGGCGTGGAACCTCGGCCCTATCAGCGGGGCCTGGCATATTTTGTGTGCCATCCTGGGGCAGAGCCTCCACGCTCTTGGCCACACTTGCCAGGAACCCGGCCTCCACAGCAGGTAGTGGGGGCTGGAGGGGGAGACGTGCTGGTGAGCTGCCCCCTCCCGGACAGACACCAGCAGCTACGGGGAGCAGGGGAGCAGGAGCCCCATGTTCTTGGCCGCACCTGCCTGGAGTGGCTTCGGTCATGCTGACCTGGGAGGGGAGGAGCGGGGAACAGGCTGTGGCTCAAATGCCAAGTTTTAATAGATTTTCTCGAAGAAATGTTTCCTTGTTGTCTGTATGCCCTTAAGATAATTTCCTTAAGATAAAGATCAGACTTTACATGGATGGTTTTTAAAAATAATCTTCCCAGTGATGCTTGAGGTCATGCTGCCACAGTGGGAGTGGAACTCTCTGGAGAGGCTTTTAATAACAAATTCTATTAAGACACTAATTCTTGGGGCGCCTGGGTGGCTTAGTCAGCTAAGTGTCTGCCTTCGGCTCAGATCATGATCTCGGGGTCCTGGGATCGAGCCCTGCCTTGGGCTCCTCGCTCAGCGGGGAATCTGCTTCTTCCTCTCTCTCTGCCCCTCCCCCTGCTCATGCTCTCTCTCTCTGTCAAATAAATAAATAAAATCTTTTAAAAAAGACACTAATGAGTATCTTAAAGTATGGTAAATAACTGTCTCTGGATCTATCTATCTATCTATCATCTATCGAGAGGGAGAGAGAGATTGCTTTAAGGTTTACAATACGCATCTTTATACCTTCAAGTAATACCATATCACTTCAGGTGATACATAAGAACCTTACGACAGGTGGAGATATGGGTCCAGAAAGAGCAGTAACCAGAATATGTTCTGACAATGCAGAAAGACTACAACTAAACATAACAAGAAGGGGAAGAAAGGAAAAAGTCAAATATGATCACTGATTCTTGGCCCGATGACAGTTCAACACCTATCTTTAAAACTGAGGCACCAGATAGTAAAAGTTCAATGAGTTTTCCTCACTTACGCCTGATAAAGAGCTCCAAAGGTACACATAGAAAGGTAACCAGGGGAGCCAAACATGAGCTTTCCTAAATATAATAAATAATTTTAGAGAGAAGTTGACACATCACATAACGAAACACAGTAAATATGATACAGTAATTATAACAACAATAGGAGAGACAAAACATATCAATCAATCAATGTTAAGGAGCTTAACTTGAATAAGCAGCTGTTAAAAAGAATGAGCAAAATCTCTCTGAGAAGATATGGAATGATTTCTAGGCTAAACCGTTAAGCAAAAAGACCAAAGGGCAAAAGAATATATATTCATTTTGTGTAAGGAAAAAATGGAAAATAAAAAACCATACACGCGTCTGCTTATTTTTTTTTTTAAAGATTTTATTTATTTATTCGACAGAGATAGAGACAGCCAGCGAGAGAGGGAACACAAGCAGGGGGAGTGGGAGAGGAAGAAGCAGGCTCATAGCGGAAGAGCCTGATGTGGGGCTCGATCCCGTAACGCCGGGATCACGCCCTGAGCCGAAGGCAGACGCTTAACCACTGTGCCACCCAGGCGCCCCAGCGTCTGCTTATTTTTGCAAAAGAAGCAAAGAAAGGAAAACCCAGAAGCTAATGAATTGGATCATGTACAATGGATTATGGATGGACGGGAAAATGGAGGGACTGACGTTTTTCTGAGTACACTGTTTTGATTGTTTTGACTTCTGGAATCACATTAATGTGCTAAATATTAAATAATTAGAACAACAATCACAATGAAGTGGTGGGAGTAAGAATTACTTCAAGTGACATTTAAACATAGTACTTTGACTATATACCCTCACACCAAAAAAAAAAAAAAAGAAAAGAAAAGAAAGAAAAAAGAAAGAAATGTAAACAAATATTGAATTCTTTGGAGTAGGTTTGATTTTCTTAGTGATTTATAAGTATAGCAATTCTGAAATGATTTCGTGTGATTTTTCTTTAACAAAAAAAGAGAGGAAAGGCTAAGAGAAAAGACGGGGCACATTAAAAAAACCAAACCCATAAGATCCAGCTTGATGGACTCCCGTTGTTCAAATCTGGAAGAGCATGAACATTAAAATACAAAGATCAGTGATGGGTGGTTCATCTAGTAGGGAGTGGGGATTGATGACGAACAGGGTTTTTGCTCTCAAGATATCTTTCCACACGCCACTTACTACTGACCCTTTTGTAATTAATAACTATACGGTAAGTAACCGGGCAACACCTTAACTAAGTGATCAAAATCAGTATCACTGAAAAGGGAAAAATGGATCCCACGCCTCCAGCTGGGACAGATAACCCGAGAGGGACATGACATCACTGTGTATCTGCCCCAGCGTATCTACCCATGATTACGTTAACATCTAAACAGACTAAACCCTCCTATCAAAAGGAAGAAGAAATGGTCAGGATGGAGATCCCCTCCAACTCTACGTTTACGAGAGACACATCATAAATACAGGAATACGGAAAAGTTCCAACAAGAAGGGTAGAAATATGTATATACCATACAGACTACCCGGCATGGCCGTGGTAACATCAGACAAAGTGAGCTAAGACAGTAAGCACTATTTAGACATTAAGTGGGGCCTTTCACAGTGTTTAAGAGATTTGTCCACCATTAAGTTACAGCAGCGCTAAATCTTAATGAATCCAATAGCATTGCTTCAAGACATATAAAGCAAATGAACAGGACTAAACCAAGAAATATACAAATCCACAGTCACGATGGGAGATTTTAACACCTTTCTCAACAACTGACAAAAGGTAATAAAGAAATAATTATATATATCAGGGGCGCCTGGGTGGCTCAGTCGTTAAGCGTCTGCCTTGGGCTCAGGGCGTGATCCCGGCTTTATGGGATCGAGCCCCACATCAGGCTCTTCTGCTATGAGCCTGCTTCTTCCTCTCCCACTCCCCCTGCTTGTGTTCCCTCTCTCGCTGGCTGTCTCTCTCTCTCTGTCAAATGAATAAATAAAATCTTTAAAAAAAAAGAATTATATATATCAAAAATATGAACAAAATTAAGCATGGCTTAATTAATAAACATTGGAGCAGTGCTCCCGATAATGACATAGTAGATATCCTATTGAAGTGGACATACAGTCTGTCACTAACAGTTGTTGTTTTTTCTGTTGACTTGAATGCCTGGACAATTTTTTAGTGGCGTTTTCACAGTCCTCCATCCCTTTTGGAATGTGTAGTGGATCAGTTTCTTCAGTTGGCAGTAGGAAAGGAAAATTAGCTTGCCCGGCATCATGGTCCATGGTCCCATTCCATCGCTCTCTCTGGGAGGAGTCGACTGACTAGAGCTGGCTGGACATTATTTAATCAGATGAACCTGATCTTAACCGCAGACTCTGATGCGACAGGCGTTTACGACACACTCACTCTGTGCGTCTGCTGGGAACTTGAAGACGAGAAATAAATAGCCCCTACCCTCACGAAGTTCACAACACAGTAAGAAGGGCGGAAACATATGTAATTAACTAGAATTCAGGGCGACAAGTGCCATGGGAACTGTGTGGAAGAGGTGTGTTTGAGAATAAAGAACATTTAAAAAAGATGTCTGCCTCAAGACAACCAGACTCATGAGAACTCTTCACCTTCACTCGAGTGTCTTCCTTAGGGATCATTTGGTTACAAAGAATGGATGCTCACACTAGCTCAAGTCAAAGAAGTAATTTCCTGGAAAGGTCACAGGGGTGCTTCGTGGGACCCAAGAACAGTGAGTGAGGCCAGCCTCGGGGGGGCTCGGTGCAGGCACTGGCAATCTGCAACCTTGGAGTTTTCTCCCCCTGCCTCGCTGGGGGAGGGGCACGTGGCCTCTTCTTGCTACTTCTTTGTGTCTGCTCTCTCATCCAGGACATTGGCTTTGTCTGCTTTATGCGTGTAGCTACTCCAAGTCCTGTGATTTTGCATTTTATATCACCCCTGGAGACTGAACAGGGTTCCTAAGTGTTATTGCAAATACCAAGAGAAGAATCCTGAGAGCCCACTTTGGGTAAGACAGCTGTGGGCAGGGATTATGAGTGTGGTCTCTTGCCTCTTAGGCAGAGGTTGAGAGGGCAGACTGAGAAGCAGATGTGGGCCATGCGGGTAGTAGGCAGACCCTGGGTTTCATTGTGATGACACTGGGGGAAAATGTGACTTATTCGCACAGCTCGTATGAGAAAAGAGTTTGTCTAGATAAATCTGTGGGCGAATAAAGGCTAAAAGTTTACATACCTGGCACCTCTGTCAATTTTAGATGAGATTATCAGTATTTATTCGGATTCCATGAAGGTTGGGATTACGAATAAGATGATACATGCAAAGTACCATGGACGGTGCCAGATCTGTTACAGGAACTTGAAAATGGGACGTGTATTCCCAACATCAATTCCACCTTCTCTCTTCCCAATAATACTCTGGTTTTCGTAGCCATGTGATTTCCATAGGATTGGTCTCATGTTCAACTCCAGAGGGAGAAACCGGCCTCAATCGTCAACATAACCCTTCCCCATGGTCTTAGTGATTGGTCGGAAGGTGGGCACATGAAGCAGGCCACGTCAGAAAGACTCCTTGCACCTTTGAGCTATCTCGGAAGTACGTTCTCTCCCCTCGGACCCTGGACCACAGAGCATAATAGACATGGAGAGCAGCTGGCAGCTGTTCTAGAAACAGGACCAGGTCTGTGAGAATGGGGTAGTATGTTAATACTGATTGCAGTAGAGCAGTGAAGTGGGCAGAGAGGCACACTTCTTGCCACGCCGTTGATCAAGCATCTCAGATTTACCATGGCCGGCTCCATAAGCCTTTATTCCTGTTCCTGCAAAAGGCCTGCTCCTCCTCGGCATGTTAGGTCAGGATAAGCGAGATTGTGGCGCAGTAACAAACAGTCCTGAATCTCAGTGACTTAAGACAACAGAGGTTATTTTTTCAACTGCACATCGAATGCAAGTCAGCAGGAAGCTCGGTTCCATGGCACCCTTATTCCAGGACCCAGGGAGAGAAAGAATCTTGAGGTTTTGGGGCTGGCAGTTAAATGCTCTGACCCAGAAGGGACATATCTCATTGGCCAGAACTCGTCCTAAGGCCAGACTCCACCAAAAGGAGGACAGGAAGAAGGGAGAACCAGAAATATTTGTTGAACACCAATAATGACTACCATACCAGTCTTCTCCATCTCAGGAAAAGGCACTACCATCATATACCCAGTTACGCAAGTTAAAAAAAAAAAATCTAGGTGTTACCCTTGATCTCTCTTTCCCTTATTCCCAATGTATAATCCACCTGCAAGTTCTATCAATCCTACCTCTCTTCATTCTCCACCAGTACCATTCTGCTCACCAGACCGTAACCTTTCACTGGGACGACTAAAATACCCTTAATGCAGGTATTCCTGCCTCCAATCTTACCCTCTGCACACCCAAGTCTAACTCCCACACAGCGTCTGCGGTAGGCTGAATCTGTCCCCCAGCCCCAGTCTCCACTTCCTCATCTCCAACACTTGTGGATACGTCCTGCTACTTGAGAGAAGGGTCCTTGCAGATCTGGTGAAGGTTACAAACTTTGATTCGGGGAGATTGTCCTGTGTTTGCTGGTGGGTGCAATCCAATGCTGCATGCCCTCCAAAGTGGAGAACGTCTCCCAGCTGTAGTCATGCAGATGCGGCAGAGAGGAAGCAGCGGCAGGGTGGGGATGTCGCGCCCGTTGCAGGTCTGAGATGGAGGGGGCTGTGCACAGGGATCCCAGGGAGGCTTCCAGGAGCTAAGTGGGGGTCCCTGGCTCAGAGCCGGCAAAGACATGAGAACTTTGGTTCCACAAACACATAGAACTGCATTCTGGCCACAACCTGAATGAGGCTGGAAGTGGACTCATCCCTAGAGCCTTCAGAGGGGGGCTGCCTTTCCTCGTCCTGAGACTCTGGGCAGAGAAACAGCTGAGCCGTGCTGACTTCTGACTACAAGACAGAGAGACACTATATCTGGAGTGTTTTCAGCACAGGGGTTTTTAGTATTTGATATGGCAGCAATAGAAAATGAATACAGCATCCATAGACACGTTTCTTTGAAACATAAATTAGATAATGTTGCTACTCTGCTCAAAATCCTCCAGTGTTTTTTTTAAATCATATTCGCAGTAAAATTCAACCTATTTACCGAGGTACATGTACTCTGGCCTGCTCTCGCTCTTCCCCGTGTTCTTAGTTCTGACCCTTAATTGCACCGAGCTCCTCCCGTCTACCTGCAACCCTTCTTCTTCCAGTCTTAGCGCAGATTTGTCTTGCAGTCAAATCCAAGCCGAAATGCCTTTCTGAGCACTTAAAACCAAGTAACCAGCCGGTTACACTGTATCACAGCCTATGATTTTAATTCTCTTCAAACTTTTGGCATTTTTTATGTGTTAATCTGTTGTCTGTATCCTCCACCAAAATGTAAGTTCAATGAGACTATGGACCTTGTCTGTTTTGTACACTGACGCGTCCCAGCGCCTATAGCTCTCAAGAGATATCAAGTGAATGAATTCAATCAGCGGGACATGAGATTAAGCCTGACCCAAAGGCCTAAAAATAATGGTGAAATGTGCCACCAGATCTTTTTATGATTTCAACCAATTTGAGTTAGGTATTCTCGAACTCCCAACATGAAAATTCTTAATGGCACATCCCTTATTTTCTCTTATAAGAGTTTTTATAACTCTGTCCAAAGCATGTCATCATAATATTTTTATTCCATACAATAACAGAAATGTTAAAATCTGTATCTGTATCCAGGGCCTGTCCAATCCTCGGGTCTCAGCCTACTGTAGAGTAGCTGCTGGCACGGGGAAGGTTGTGTTCCTGAAGTTCTTAATCCACCAGGCTCTTACAGACACTCAGATTCTTTTTTTTTTTTTTAAGATTTATTTATTTATTTGAATCTTTTTTTTTTTTAAGATTTTATTTATTTATTTGACAGAGATAGCCAGCGAGAGAGGGAACACAAGCAGGGGGAGCGGGAGAGGAAGAAGCAGGCTCCCAGAGTTGGAGCCTGATGTGGGGCTTGATCCCAGAACTCTGGGATCACGCCCTGAGCCGAAGGCAGACACTTAATGACTGTGCCACCCAGGCACCCCTTATTTGAGAGAATCTTAAGCAGACTCCCCCACTGAGTGTGGGGCCCGACACAGGACTCAATCTCACGACCCCGAGATCATGACCTGAGCCAAAATCAAGAGTTGGATGCTTAACCAACTGAGCCACCCACATGCCCCCAGATACTCAGAGTCTGAAACATTGCATTAAAGAGACAAAAACCCTGCCCGCCAAGACGGAGCAAAATAACTGGATAGTAGTTCCCCTAATAATGGTCTTGTCTATTTGTACTACATCATTAATTATCAATAATCCCAAAGTACTTCCCTAGCCAGGGAGAATCGAGTGTGAGACCAGGTGTCGTAAAAAAATAATTAATGGCAGTCAATCTAAATGAGCACAACTTATGTAAATTATCTTAATAGCAACGATAAGAGAGATAATTGTTTACAGGTGTCATTTCCTGGGGAAGAAAATCTACCTTTTCTCGCAGGAGAAAATGCTAATAGTTTCATTAAATGTATGAGCCCTAATTAGCACGCTGCTGCTCTAAGTACTGTGCTAGTCCCGAAATCATGTTCTTTCACTCTTTTCTCTCTCTTAAGCAGATCCATACACAATCACTTCTATTTTCTCTATATGTTCATCTTGGCAAAGCTTTGACATTTATCTTCACCAGTGATAACGTCTTCCAAAAAACACGCAATCAACAGCCTTTCTTAGACTTAGTCCATGACTTTTTTTTCCCTCTCCCATATACATATATATACATACAGAGATACAGACACACCTCTCCTTGTGATGTAAATATATACTGAAAGATTACTAAGAAGCTGGTTTCCTTGCAAACTGCTCTCGTTAATCTTCTAAGCCCGTACAGTTTTTTTTTTTTTAAGATTTTATTTATTTATGTGACAGACAGCCAGCGAGAGGGAACACAGCAGGGGGAGTGGGAGAGGAAGAAGCAGGCTCCCAGCGGAGGAACCCAACGTGGGACTCGATCCTGGAACGCGGGGATCACGCCCTGAGCCGAAGGCAGGCAGACGCTTAACGACTGCGCTACCCAGGCACCCCCCCCTTTTTTAAAGCTCTTTTCTACAGCAAGAATAGTTCACATAAAATTACTAAGGGCTCTTTAGTATCTGTCTGACTCATATAACTTTGTTCTTCAGACTTTTCTCTTTGACGTTCTAATTTTGATAATTGATAACGATGATGATAATATCCTAAGGCTTCCACTGACTGTACTTACTGTGTGCAAAGTACTGGGCCTAGTGTTTTAAATGTTCTTTCATTTAATCTCCTCAATGGGGGCGTCTGGGTGGCTCAGTCAGTTAAGCATCTGCCTTTGGCCCAGGTCATGATCCCAGGGTCCTGGGATCAAGCCCTGCATCGGGCTCCCTGCTCAGCGGAGAGCCTGCTTCTCTTTCTCCCTCTGCCTGCTACTCTGCCTACTTGCGCTCTCTAGCTCTCTGTCAAATAAATAAGTAAATAATCTTTAACAAAAAATCCCCTCAATGACCCCATAATTTTTGCACTTCTATTTACAAAACAAGAAACCGAAGCTAAGAGGATAAGTAGCTTGCCCAAAGTCATATAGGTCCATTGTCTTTCCTTCACTTGTGGGACTTGAGTTACACTTCCAGGATAAAGTGACATGTTCTAAGAAATATCTCCCGCTTTTTTCTTTTTCATCTTTTCTCCCAGGTTTTAGTCCGGGTATCTTCTTCTAACCTATTGTCCAGTTGTATTGTCCAGTTGATCGATTCTCTCTTTGGTTGCGTCTAATTTGCAATTTAACCCATTACTGAGTACTTAATTTATTACACTTTTCAGTTCTGGTATTTCCATGTTGTTCTTTTTTATAGTTTTCAGTTCACCTAAATTGTCCATCTTGTCATTTAATTTCTTAAATATAATAAGCACAGTTAAAGTCTGTGCTTTAAACTCCAATATGTGATTAGACTGTGGCTGTTTCTATTTCAATTGTTTCAGTCTTTTTTTGATTGAGTGCTATACATTATATATTTGGAAATGCAGAGATAATTTGAGGCCATGGATTAGGTTATCATCCTTCATAGCAGATTTACATTTGCTTTGGACAGGCAGTTAGGATAACAGCCTCTACTCCTAGGATAAGGTATAGCCTTTCTCGTGTCTCAGTTAGTTCAGTGCCTAGGGAGGTTCACCATAATCTCTCCTTGCTGGTTGGACCACAACTGCGATGTCTCCTCAGCACTGTGTATCCTCTGAAGTCTCTATTCGGCTCTCTGCCATTTACCAGATGTCCTCTGCTAAGCCATACACATGTTCGGGTTAGGAATTAGCCAAGGACCCCAAGGGAGCTTCTCAGTTTTCTCTTTCTGCAACGCCCTCCTCTCTAGTGCCCTGCCCCTCCAACTCCTACCAAATCCTAGCCACCTCAGCTATGAATTCCAACCCATTTCTTCCAGTAAGACTGCCACTGCTTGAGCTCCATTTCCCTACGCCATGTTTTAGAAGACTCTAAGGAAGAAAGGCAGGGTGAGATTGGGACTCTCCTTGTGTGCTTCCCTTCTCTTAAAGTTTGTAGTCCTGGGTTAAGTGCTACCAAATAAGTTAGTTTTGGCCAGAGCCTGGTTTTCTTTTTAACCTGTGGTTGGCAGGATCCTAAGACGGCCCCCAACATTGCCACCCCCTGGTGAACATGCACTGTATAATCCTCTCCTCTTGGGAGTGGGCCCCGTGCATATGATTGATGTCACTCCCATGATTATGTTACACCATATGGCAAAGGTGAAGGGACTTTGTGGACGATGTAATTCAGGTCCCAGGTCAGTTGATTTTGAGTTAATAAAAATGGAGATTATCATGGAGGGGCCTGACTCACTCAAGTGAAAGGCCTTAAAAGAGGAATTGGACCTTCCTGGAGAGATGCTCTCCTGCTGGCCTTGTGGAGAGAAGAGTGGCCTCTAGGAACTAATGGCCTCCTGCAACCACAAGTAATTTGATTCTTTTTTTTTTTTTTAAAGATTTTATTTAATTATTTGACAGAGATAGAGACAGCCAGCGAGAGAGGGAACACTAGCAGGGGGAGTGGGAGAGAAAGAAGCAGGCTCACAGCGGAGGAGCCTGATGTGGGGCTCGATCCCATAACGCCGGGATCCCGCCCTGAGCTGAAGGCAGACGCTTAACCACTGTGCCACCCAGGCGCCCCAGTAATTTGATTCTGCTACCAATTTATCATTTGCCAGAGAATTGTATATGTCAGTTTATATAATTCTTTTACCAGTTCTGGTTCTGGGATTATGTCTTCTTTCACATCCTTAGATCATGTATTTTTGCCCTTTCTTAATCAGATTTACCAGGTGTTTATTTCATTAGTCTTTTAAAAAGAACTAGCTTTAAAACACCAGTCTTTTAGGGATTTGTCCTTTCTACTATTTCCCTAGTTGATTGAGTCCAGTTCTTTTAAATTTTAATCTTCCTAGTTTCCTGATTTGTTGATTCTAACTTCTTTTTCACAATGAAAAATTCCAAACTAGCTTAAACCATAGCAACTCAATCTTGTTTCACCTACATGTGCCCACAAAGTCATTTTGATGTAAACCCTGTCATTATAATTCCATCTGCAAGTATGTGAGCAGAGGCAGATCTCATTTTATTGCGCTTTGCAGATATTGCTTTTTTTTTTTTTAAACAAATTGAAAGGTTTGTGGCAACCCTACATTGAGCATTTCTTTTGGCACCACTTCTCCAACAGCATTTGCTCACTTTGTGTCTCTATGTCACATTTTAATAATTCTTGTAATATTTAAAACTTTTCATTATATATAGAGAGAGCATGCCACTCATGCTCTCTCTCAAATAAATATATATATAAAGATTTTATTTATTTGCGAGAGAGCATGAGTGGTGGGAAGGGCAGAGCAGGGAGCCCCATGCAGGGCTCAAGCCCAGGACCCTGGGATCATGACCTGAGCTGAAGGCAGACGCTTATCCAACTGAGCCACCCAGGCGCCCCTCATTATTATATTTCTTATGATGATCTGTGATCAGTGATTAAGACTTGCCGAAAGCTCAGATGTACATTTTTTTAGACATAATGCTGCTGCACACTTAACAGACTACAGTATGATGTAAACTTAACATTTATACACATTAGGAAACCAACAAATTTATTTGACTTACTTCATTGCGATATTTGCTTTATTGTGGTGGTCTGGAACCCAACCTACAATATCTCTAAGGTATGGCTGTATAAATTCTAAAAGATAAGGACTTAAAAAAGTCTATATCACATCTAAAAATACGTAATAAGTCTTCAATATCATCATTGTTCAAAGGGCTTTACTAGAGTAGAGCTGGGGGACAAGGACAGAGCCAATTTCAAGATGCCCTCCTCCCAGAATACTCTCTGCTGTAAGCGTGTGGTTTTCAAACACTAAGAAATACAGTTTATACGGCACCTCAGTTCAATGATGCCTACGTGTGGAACAAACCACTACCGCACAAAACAGTACTTACCTTCCCCATTTGCGCTGTCCCCTTCCCCGTCTCTCCCTTTCTTTCTCTCAGTCTTCTGATGCTGGTTGCAACCCGCTAAACTGATTTCTCTTTACACTATAGTTCTATTATCTGCACTTCAAAAAACAATACTATAAAGCAAACTTGTTTTAAATTAGCTGAAAAGGTTTGAGATGAGTTTCAGATACCACTTTTGAAAGGGGCAGAGAAACAGCATTTCATCTTCTACGTGCCTGGTGTCAGCCAAACCATTACCTGTTCAGTTCATTCCTATCCTGAATCTCTCATTTATCTGTACTCTTTGTAACTCTTCCTGTGTTACAGATCATTCTAGCAGAGTGTACTCAATAACTTCGGAGTGTAAGAGCCTTCCAAGAGTCTGCACAAAATATCCGAGACCCCACAGCCAGTTTCTTCTATTTGGAAGCATACTGGTCTATTTCTGTTTGGAATTTCAATATCTGCTTTGAACAATGTAACAGTCAAGCACACTTACCTATAAACTCTTACCAAAATATGGACTACCGCCTATCTCCCCGAATTACTATAGATGGAAAATTTCATCAACAAGTAGAAACAATTCCAAAGGTGAAAATAAACAGCATTTACCTTTTTGAGGATAAATTCTGCTGATAGCAGCCTTCTCTTTAGAAATACAAACTAGAACCCTGAGGTTCAAGTAAAACAAGTAAGTAGTTATCAAACCAAATTCCATGAAAAAATAAACTCCTTCGACATTAAAAAGTCCAGCCAAGACCTTGGCACAACCATCTTTAAGGACTAGACTCTATGTAGCACATATTTAATACACTTCAATAGCTGGGTCCTTGGTTTCTGACCTTCAAGGAAAGGAAAAACACTCATCTTGTGTACTTTAAAAGAGCTTTATTTAGTATATAATCTCCGTACAATTCAGTACAACAAATTATAAAAGCTCTTTGTAAGATTTTACCCAGAGGATGTTAAATACAGAAAGCCAGTTGCCAGTTGCTACAAGAAAGCAAGCCACTCTACTCTCATCTTAAAAGTCTTTTTCCATCAACAGAAAAGCACTCTCTTCTGGGCCAAAAGGTTGTCATATATAAAGCATTTGGGAGCATATTAACCAAGATACATGATCTGAGCACGTTTTAATATCTTCCTATTAATTCCAAGGTTTAAATGAAATTTTAAAAATGGAGTATTTCTGTGTTAACTCAGGTAGGTTTTGGAAAAGATGAGCTAAAATTGGTACATCTTAGACAAAAAGACATGAGTCACGTGGGATCAGAATAAACATTTTTAGCTAATTTGTGAAGTAAAGATGCAGACCAGATGAAACCTCTACATCTGTCCTTGCCCTACCCCACACACGCGCGCACACGCATGCACGCACACCCACACCCACACCCCTAGCTGACCTCACAAAGTTCAAGAAAATCATCTCTAAGTGGACAACAGACGGCCTAGATAACACCTAATTATGCTCATGGCTCATATACCTGAAACGGATCCCTACTTCTTCAGTCTGTAATAAAAGAGTGACTGGAACCTTTCAACTGCAGTAGAATCTCTATTAGCCACTGTGATCAGCATCAGTCATTTAATGAAGCCATTTAATGAAGTAAGTAGATTTAAGTGGGGAATCATAACTTTAAATGTATAATTGTCCACTCATTTGCTAATCTTCTGCTGTGAAGCCAAGGTCTTTCCTTTGCAATAAGGGTTCAACGATTCCAGTTCTATGCTTGCATAAATCATACAGTAATATGGTTTGGGTACATTTTAACACCTCTGGTCAGTCTAGATATTTTTAAAGGCAGAGTGAGTACTTAAATCTATAAAGCAACTGAAGCTCAGAAATTTTCTTGAATTTTATGTTTTCCCAATAATTTAGAATTTTCCCAACCACACCTAATTTATTTAGAAGCAATTTTTGTTAGCAACTCAACCTTCATCAAACCTTACCAGAACATTCCAGTTAATGTTCACAGAAATGACCCTTGCTTTTTACACCCCTATTTCCTAGGTCTGTGTTGAACTGTGGCCTCACAACAAGGAGGAGAACTGGCACAGAGCAGTTGGGCAGGGGCACAGAGCGCACAGGGGGAGCACAGGCAGGAGGGGGCACGGGGAGTGGCCTGGTCAGTCAGCTCACAGGAGGGATGGAGACTGTCGGGGATCTGGCGAGTCATGTAAGCGGAGGGTCATTAAGAGCACTTATTGTACTTAGCGGTTCTCTGAACGCTAACTCTGAAGCAAAATCAAGTGGTTATTCTACCCATAAAAAAACAGCCATAATCTGAGGCTATTACCAAATATTAACACAGCCGCTGAGATCTGTGTGGCGGGGAGCGAAGGCCCCGGGTGACGTGCTCTGGCTTGGTAGAGGGCCAGGAGTCAGTCACTCTTCCTCTTTGTTCCTGGGGACTCCGATGAGAAGGTCATAAAAGAGAAACTGATGAGCATTAAGAATGTTTAACATGATTTGTTGACAGACGTGGTCATGAGAAAAGAAAAATGTCTACTCTACATGGTCACAGTGTCTTGGAAAGAGTATATGCATGGATTCTGTCTTGCAAGATTTTTTTTTTTTTTGGCACTTTATATTTTTCACTGAAGACTCAACACTCGATGTCTTGGCAACAATGGCACCTACACTAGGAGAAAAAGATTCCCGTGTGCCGTCAAGGCGGTGGTGATAAGCATACAAATTTAAGTACATGTTTCTTATACTGAGACTCCACATACCCAAATGCTTAGATTAGTGCATATAGAAATAGCTAAAATAAAACCGAAATCTATCAGGAAGTTAATAGACGACTTGAAAAACGAAACTACACGGTCTAACATGTACCTTACATGTGCTTCGTTTCAATTAAGAGTAAGGCACTCGCTGAAGGATGTACTGACCCATGCTGTCAGCCACACCAGGCATGCATCATTACTGGCTTAAAGTTTTAGTACTGATTAAAGTGTTTTATTATTGTATTATCCTAACCTGCAGTGGTCTCCAACCTTATTACAGGATACAGGGAAGACATAATTCAGGAGTTTCAGCTGCATAATTTAGTAACCCAGCCAGTGTCGATTTTTTATTTAAATAAGTTTTGATAAAAAAACCGAGTATCCTGGAGTCCAACATGACAGTGTAACATTTCTTTCTGAATACTGTTTAATACGTAGTAACTGAACGTGAAGTAATTTGAAAATGTGATATATCTATCTTGATGCGTACGGTAATTTACTTCAGTACGACCGCGAGGAGAAACCTTTACATCACCTCCAACTGCCAAGAACAGGGGAGAAAGTTAATTTCATTAACCATCTTGATTTAATTAAATGTGCAATATGCTTTTATCAGCAACTTTTACATGTCCCCCTCATTAGAAATTAACTATAAAAGCAATTATCAAAAAATTTTTGAACAGGTATACATAATCCTCTTTGTTGTTTACAAATAAGCATGACTTAGAGGCACTTGGTTACCTTTTAGTAAGAAAAAGAATAACACTACCCAGGCCCTCACAGTAAGATTGGAGACCACAGATCAAATTTGGTATGAAAATGCTCTCTGCCAAAAATATTGTATTAGTGAATTAGTTAAGATAGAACATTTTAAAAATATTCAGACTTTGCAAGGTTCTAGGCTGTAAAAAATAGAAAGGCTAAAAACAAAAAGTTTAGAAAATTTCGCAAACCCAGTAAATTTAAATGAGTAAGAAATGAAGAAAAATTTTCTTACTTGCAAGATAGGCTGAATAGTATCAACAGATTTTAAAATAACACTAAACAGTAACAAAACCTGCTTGGCTACATCACATTCCTGCTCCTTTCACGACTTACAATAAGGAATTTGTCACACTTTTCTGTATCCCGCATTAAAACATGCACCCGCATGCGCGTACACGTCACACACACACACACACACACACACGACACATGACACGTATACTGAAGTGCTACACTTTACATTTCAGACAGGGCACAACGAAAAGTTTTAGATATATATAAAGACCTAACATGATTTTTTAAAAAAATATTAAAAGCATGATAGTTGGAAAACATTATAAAATTTTTAAGTGAAATAGGACAATAAGGAGCTTTTTAAAAAGCCATCCATTGGTCTTGACTAATGAAATAACACTAAAGAATTTAATTATGCATCCCCTTCATTCGATTCCACCAGAGCTGTCTGAAGTCCGTGAACAGTATTTCAGTGCTGAACAGCCTCTGGACCTCCACCACGCTGTGCGGCTGTTCAGGCTGCTGTGGCCCACTTAGTGTGCGCCCCAGCAACGAGATTCTAGACCAGTCCCGGAAAGTTGAGAACGTTTAGGCTAAAGAACATTAATGAAACAAGATAGAAGAGACAGAAGCTTGTGTGAGATACTGTCAAGGACGGTAACGCTTGTGTAAACATCTCTACAACTTACTCATATCACAGCTTTGTGGTACAGGCTACCGAACGACATATGAAATGTTACTGTTGAGTTTCATTAGGCTGGACCTTCATGTATCAAAAATAGAGGCTGGACAGAGAGCTTGGTTACTTGTTTCTCGAGAGCTTGTAAACGTGGAATGTTTTGTTCTGGAACACTCTAGTGAAGTATGCTGTGTAGGGTGGCAGGTTTTTCTTTATCTCTTCACAGAAGCGAGGGTGGCCTGCAAGTTTCAAATCGGGATCATTCTCTCCTGGGCCATCCATCATCTAAAGCCAAAACAAAACCAAATACAATTTGGGGGAAAAACCATATTTATAGGAGACAAGAGAAGTAGGAATAGGTGTCGGGTTTCTTTGACAGTGATATGTTAGGTGAATGTAAATTGTATTATTTCAATGTCAGTGGCTACTTAAAGATCATCTGGTCCACCCCTTCCCCTTCCGAAGTGTAAATCAAGGCTGAGGAGGGGGCCGAGCGTCACACGACGACCACCTTTAATGGCAAAGCTAGGAGAACTCGGATCTCCTTGTTCTTAAGAATGTACTACACTGGCCCTCTCACAAAAATGAAGTGCAGAGAAGAATGACTATGACCGAGCAAATCCTCCAACTCATGAGACGGCCTAGTTAGAAAAAGTTACACACAAATCAAAATTTAAATGCATGTCTTTCGTCTGTTATCTCCTCTGATTTCAAGATAGTCAGAGACAGCTACTTTCCTTGGGCAAAAATTTGAATCTATGTTCTCTTTCCCCCAGGTTTACTGAGGCATAACTGACAAACCAAATTGTATATAGTTAAGGGATAAAACCCCGATGATCTGATACACACGTACACGGTGAAACGATCACCACAATCAAGTTAAGGCGTACGTCCGTGCTGGTCAGAGGACAAACCTGCAGTTACGAGGTGAGGGAGTCCCGAGGCTCTAACGTACAGCACGGTGCCTGCAGTAACCAGACGTGAAGTCGGCCATGACAGTAGACCGTAGGCGTTCTGGATCTCCAATTCTGTACAGTCAAGTTGTTGTTGTTGTTGTTTTGAGATTTAGGCCAGGCTTATCATTTTTTCCCATTCATTTTTAAAACTGTCAGCTTTTATACCAAATAATTACAGCACACATCACCTCTTAAAGGGTGAAAATCTTCTGCTGAGCTAATCTGAGACCTGGCACAGCTTCAAGAACATTTTCCTCAGGAGAAGGGAGAAATAGCTTGTTCTTCTGCTCTGGAGTAAATGCTTGGCCACAGAAAGCCATCTTTGTGGCACTGTGCCCGTGGACAAAGGGGACAGTGGCAGGAGCGGTGACTGGGAGGGGAGCCCTGCTGCCACAGTCACACTCACGTGCCGGCCAAAACGATGCTTCAGAGTGTAGGTTTTAAATGATCGAGGTTTTGTTTTTTATTTTAACAGCAAAGCCTTAAAAAATGGATTCTATGCAGAGTCTCAGGATACAAATCAGCTAAACACAGAGCTGCTCTATTTGACATGAAGTTGGGGCCTAAAACCCCATTATCTGTCCCCTGGCCCTGAAGTGCCAGAGCCAGGAGTCCCACGGAATGCAGTGAAGCTAGGTACTTGGTTCATAACATCATTCTGTAACGTACAGAGGTTCAGAGTGGACCCCCCTCCAGAAGCCCTGCCCGGGACGAGGGGACAGGCTTACGTGCCCGTTGGCGATGTCCAGCAGGTCCCGCAGCCGGCAGCCCCGCTGGTGCCTTCGCTCGTAGCAGATGCTATCTTCCAGGATGACGTAGTCAGCGCCAAAGGACCTCAGGAGGGCGTGCACATCCTCCGGGGACCTCTTTGCATATATCTGATAAACCTGCAAAATGAGATAAACGGGGGACAGGGAAAAATACCACTCAACTGCCAGGAAGTTAGTGGAGGGGTGTCTAATGCGGGAACGTCCCACGGGGCTTGAGCCGAAGACCTAGACACCTCTTCCTGTGCAGGCCACTCACTCATCCGCAGGCCTGCAGTGTGGCAGGGAAACTGCCAAAAGAATATTGTAATTACTCAGCCTGGAGAAAAGGAAGAGTGAGTCATGCTGAACGCATTTGGATTTCGACACCAAATAGATATGGATTTAAAATGTATCATTGGGAGTTATTCATCGGTAGGTGCCAATTCTAAGGCTGCTTCCCCAAGGTAAACAACACAGTGGAGTAAATAAGACTCCTTCTCTACCTTTAAAAAGATCTTTGGGCGGAAAGCGTCCATTCAGCATGATGGCGCATACCTGTAAGGAGCCCCAGCTTCTGACAACAGCAGTTGCGGAGAAGGACTGCCAGAGGTCCTTGGTGCCAGACTGCCCCCTGCTGGAGCAGCAGGAGACCCTACACTTCTCTGTCACCCGTCCCGGAGCAAGAACACGCAGCACCCAGCGGCGGCTCGGCGGGAGGCGCGTCCTTCCCACTCATCCCCAGCACCGCATCCCTTACGTGAAGACAGACGGTGAGCTCCGGGTGCTCTGTGACTTGCGTCAGGAAGAGGCTGCGTGTCTTTTGTGTGTGTGTGTGCATGTGTGAATGTGGGGGGGTTGGCGGAGAGGGCTGCCGACTCCTCTCCCGCACACTGATTTCTAATGAGGTCTCTGACTGAAGAGACGGGGCGCTGAGGGCCAACGTGCCCGTCTAGACGGGCGCCCCGCTGGGGAGGCGGTCTGCTTCTGCTGCTGGTGCTGGGGGGGCCCTCCTCGCCACACTCCAGCAGCGGGCCTCACGCCCACGGTGTTCCCAGGACCTGAAGGTCACGACTGCAGAAGGGCACCCAAACCTACACGACATCAGTTTTGTGAGAGCACAAAGCTCGGTCCCCACACATGGGCAGGGTCCTGGAGGCGATGGTGCTCAGAGGAGCCCCTTGTGCACCTGCTGTGGCTTCTGCCCCTCCCCCTCCCCCAGACCCACCACACAGGCCACCTCTCTGCCGCACTCTGGGTCTGGAGAGCCAGGGACCCTCCCTGCTTCCTCCAGCTAACCTGGGGCGATCTCGAACACTTGCACCAATTGAAAAATTCCCATTTTAGCAGGACTCTAGGTTCATATATTCTCATAAAATCCAGGTGATTTAGTAAAAAACCATGTGCTTTTAGGCTAGTTAAATCTCAGGCCAAAACAAGACTTTTCAGCAAATTTTGAGCTATTAAGATTAAGAAATGACTGATATAAAACATTAAAAAGTTTGAAGCCACCGCTGGGGAGGACTAAGGGAAACAGGTACCCCCTGCGCCACTGACTGGAACGTAACTAGTACCATCTGTACAGAGGGCGACTTAGGACGATCTGTCACGCTCTGTTACAAACGCCCGTGCTCTCTGCCCCAGTGCTTCCACCCCTAGGAATCGGATGTGCGGAGTGATGCGTATGCAAGCTTACCGTTTGGAATATTATTTATATAGCTGCAAAAGACAGGAAAACAACCCCAAGGGTTAAATAAAATATGCTACATCTGCATAACACAATTTTTGTAGATTTAAGAACAAGCAAGCTGTTAATATACTGATATGGAAGGAGCTGCAAACTATGTTGAGTGCCAAAGAAACCAAGATGTGGTATGTGACTTGTCCCGTAAAAGGGAGGGAAAAGAATATGAATACAGTGTGCGTGTGTGTGTGTACACACATCTGTACACGCATAAAATCCCTGTGGAGAGATATACAACAAACTGTTAACACTATCTGCCTCCTGTGAGGGGAGCCAGCAGCTGGCAGAGGGCTGGAATGTAGACTTTTCACTAAGTTCTCTTTTGTTTATTCTTAAGCTTGAACCATGTGGCCGTATTACCAATTAACACACACGTACACGCACACCAGTTCATAAAATAAGCAGCCAGTGTGCCCCTATTCCTTTTCCTTCCCTCTCCTATTCAAACGCTGAGAGCTTTGGTCTCAAATGCTCTTTTCCGCACATCTCAAGCTGTTTCTCTTCTGTGATTCTTCTAACCAAGAGGAACGGATATGGATGGCTCTAGTGGACGTGGGGCAGGGCAAAGTCTAGACTCGCAGCCACCAGCCCCAGGGCCCTGAGGCCCGACTTGCCCTCACCGCTTTGGTC
Organism: Ursus americanus; assembly: GCF_024610735.1. NCBI lineage: Eukaryota > Metazoa > Chordata > Mammalia > Carnivora > Ursidae > Ursus > Ursus americanus. The sequence continues at coordinate 38,708,097 of NC_142147.1, read as the reverse complement.
CGCTCCCTCAGGCTGTTGTCTTCGTAGTGCGGGTGGTTGGTCAAGGTCCTCCCCGTGCACAGCTTGACTCCGGCCAGCAGCTGCATGCTCCCAGCGAACACCGCCTTCCTTGGAGTGTTAGAGCTGAAAGATTGCAAGAGTCTGAATTAACCTCACGGCTCAGATCTCCTCAGACAACAACAATGACAATATCCCACTCCCAGAATCACCCGGCAGCGTCAGGAAGGGCTGAGACTTCGGACAAACGCAGGAGGCTGCTTGACTTGCACGCAAATTGCTTTACGAAACTTCTATCTGTTTTTGACAATGGTTGGGAAACTTCTCATTGTTTTGCTGGGTTTACTCTTAAAACGAATGGCCTTAGGATGTGGGTATCTCCGGGCTCGAAGTCTTCCAGGCTAAATCCCATAATCCTCTCCTGCTCTTGCCCCAGAGGGGCACATTCTGACAAAAAAGAACTTAGAAGACTGTCATCACGTTTTGTATGAAACTTAACTGAAGGGCTGCCTAGAGTAAAACAAATTATAAAGCCAGAAATTGCAGCTGATCATGAGTCAATTCCAACTTGTTTTTGTTCAAAACCAGAAAAAAAGATCACAGATATTATGATAAATTACTTTTCAGAAAAAAAAAAGAATTAATAAAAACAAAAGAACACAGGGGATTCTGAAAAAGTAATTTATTACTCAGTATGGGGATGTACACCATTTCTGATGTGGAAACGCAAGCATTTCCTATGTTCCTTTCCTTGGTCCTGATTATGAAGATCTAAGGAATGTGGGGGAATACGGGCGCTCCCATATTATTAAATCATGACCTCGCTCTCCACGTGCCCCCGAGCTGCGATTCTCCGCCTCCCCGTGGGGTGTGAGGGACAAGGATGGAGGTCGAAGGAAAGACTCCCTGATTACAAGCAGAGCATTCTTCCTTTTCCCCCCCGGACAAGAAGAATTTTAGTAGTTGATTTTAATTCCACGTTTTTGGGAACCTGGGAGTCCCTCACGAATCGCCAAGGCGTCAGTTTACCGTGAAGAACAGGTGTGCCCTGCTACCAACTCCTCACCGCGGCGCTTCCTCAGAGGCCCACGGGGAGCACCACGGGGAGCACCACGGGGAGCACCACGGGGAGTACCACTGCCGCACGCGCCGTCCTGCGCTAAGCAAGTGGAGCCTGGCCTGCCTGGGCGAGTTAACAGATGGAGGCAGTGTTGAGAAGCAGTCTCACTGAAATTATTAAAACTCAACCTGCTCTGTAGAAAGAGCTAGAGCAGGCTGTCCTTCTCAGCGGTTTTGGAGGTGAGGGCAGAAATTTATTCCGGTGCCCCGTTTCTAAGAGCGGCCGCTGCCATACTCCCAAACGGCACGAGGATGTTCCATGCACTTGAGCATAGTGCTAAGACTACAGTGTGAATGCCATCCCACAAAGGCCTCAGGGTGCCTATGGGTAAGACATCCTACGGTTCAAGTTGCAACACTTACGAAGAATTTACCTGAAGAACTCAGGATTTTCTAACAATGATACTCTCATTCCCTTGGATTTCAAGGAGCTTTCTCAACGGGCACCCGGGATGACGCATAACCTGCATCCCCACCGACTCACGCCAAAGCCTAGGGTGTGGATCCCAGGGGAAAACAGTGTTCAGTGAGCTTGGCTTGCTCGGTAGGTTGTGAGCCTTCCAACGAGCAGACCCAGGAGCACAAGAACAAACAGATGTTTGCTCTGTCCCCCTGAACCAGCAATTTACAGGGAATTCTTGACATGTGCCCCATGTGGTCAGGGGGACACGAGGATTTCAGTGACAACACGTGAAGGTGTAGTGCTCCTTAGTGGGACGTTTTACAAATACTTAGTTTAACTCAACGGACACATATTGAACAGTTAGCCTGGGCCCCAGGACTGGGCCGCCCTCATCACAGCGTGCCAGAATGACCAACAAGCGTTAAGCACGGACAAATAAGAATTCAAGAAAATGCCAATGTTTTTCCAAGCCAGTCTTCTTTCCTTTTGAACACTCCTAACTGGCTTAAGCCATTCCACTGCAATAGATCACGCAATAATGCCACATATGAGATGATGCCCCAAAGTGACTGTCTTTGGGGCCACTGAGCTCAACAGGTGTAGAATGCAGAAGTGAAGTCTGGTCTCCCTATCTGGCAGAGCGTGGGGTAGAGGCAGGAGCTAACCGTGGCTGAGCTATCCTGGTCTCTACAGTCTAACCGCCTGGAGGGTGCCCAACTGGGCTTTCTACACAAATGACAAATCCGGCAGCTGAGCTGATCACGTCCGTGCACATCTTCAGGTCTTAGCATCACCATTTTGAATTAGAACAGGAGTCAGCATCAGGGAGATGCACAGAGCTGTTTCTAGTATATATATTTTATAACAATATGACTGTTGTCTATTCATGGCTCATGACCAAGGTTTCATCTCCCTTCCTGGACTCTGATCATACCACTTCGATGAATTACGCAGTTCACAAAGGTTTAAAATGTCCAAAGTCCTGAACTGCTTGCTGGGGAGTTATAAAGTTATTCTTTATTCAGTCAAACTATAGCACTGAGGGCCTACTACGTGCTGGGCTGGCAAACACCGTACAACCTGGCTTCAAGAAGCTTACTGGCTAATAATCGAACAGAGCCAGACTCAGTTCCCGCTACAGGCAAACAGGCAAACTCCGAATAAGAGTAGTTAGGCTAGCATGCATTTACTAGTGCTTTCTGTGGGCCTTTAGCCATCCTGGAAACAAAACACACCAGACACGGTCCAATCATGGCCAATCTTGCCCTTCTCCTTTGGGTGTTCTAAGAGCACCTGAGTATCCCCTCCCGCACAGCAGGTGCAGTCCCCCGGAGAGCAGCCAGCCGCAGGCAGAGCAAGGTGATGTATCACATGACTGCCGAGAGGCACCGAGGGAAAAATGAAATAAACTGCACTCACTTGCGACATGTTTTAACATTTGGCCTCATTAATAAAGAGTCAGAAAGTGTAAAAGTAATGTGATCTGTTTCAACTGTTGGCACAACAATCTCCTGGACTGTTAACAGAGTCTTTCACTAAGGTCCGGGGTTTTATTTTAATGTAGCAAAATACAGGGGTCCCTGGGTGGCTCAGTTGTTCAGCGTCTGCCTTCAGCTCAGGGCCTGATCCCAGGATTCTAGGATCGAGCCCCGCATCAGGCTCTTCCGCTGAGAGCCTGCTTCTTCCTCTCCCACTCCCCCTGCTTGTGCTCCCTCTCTCGGAGGCTGTCTCTCTCTCTGTCAAATAAATAAATAAAATCTTTAAAAATAAAAAAAAATGCTAATGCTGTAATGTTTAAAAAAAAATAAAGTAGCAAAATACAAGCATCCTAATGCCTATAAAATGAACTAGAAAGAATACTTCTTTGAAAACTATTGACTATCAAGCGTAGCAGAGATGATGTTTATTCGCTTTCTTCTACTGACTTGGCTTTATATGCTAGCCCCATGGTAAACCTGGGACATTTCACTGCTACTTTAAATATTTAAGGTTACCCATAAAGCAAATGCTAAGTAAAACAAACAAGCAAAGTGGAACAAAATTAAAAAGAATCACACATTTCCTGAACTTTAAAAATCTAGATTCACTGTGTTTTACATTTTCTATGGTAAACTTAGCAGGCAAAGGGGAAAGGCATTCTTTGTCCTTAATATATGCAGTATGGCAGGTGTAAGGCTGGCTCTTCCTCCTTCAGATACTTCTGCTGACACAGTCTGTGGTCTGTGTCTCAAATAGCTAATGTGCTTTTAACCACTGAATGACACTTCTCTATTATAGAAAAACAAAGCAATTTTTACCAATGTTTGAACAAATGATGTATAAAATGAAAGGATAATTTGTTTTTATAGCTCTCTGCCAAGCTCTATAGCAGGCTGCCCAACCTGCAAACAATTTATTCTGTAAGAAATGTCACTAAATAATGACAAGGACTCACAGGTCAAACGGATTTACATTACATAATTTAAATGTCATTCCAGGAAGACCTGATGGCATTTTGAACAAATAATCTCATTTATTTTTGAAGCTCTAAGCTTCAACAAGTTAATTACTGTTGAACTAATGGGTAAACTGAGCATTATAATATAATGTGTGAACATTTGCTTTATCTACACTTCAAAAATTTATAGAATTATGCAAATACCACAAAATGATTCATTAAATATAAAAGAGGCTTATAGGCATTTGAGGCCTGAACTTAACCTTCATCATATTTTAAAATATCCAGTAATTCTTTCTGCTTTGATAAAATGCTAAGGAAGTTTGGGCCATTTTCCTAGTCCCATTGAGAAAATGTTGCCTATGCAGGCTTCATCACTGAAAAGAGACTACTGCTGGTGAAAAATCATCTAAAGCCCCGTAGTTAAAATGTCACATCTCAAAATACTTAAACGCATAGGAGTGTCTTGATTGCACAACGTCAAAGAAGAATTTCAGGAACCAAGACTGAAACACTCAGAGGGCACAAAGGAACAAGGTATGAAGCACCACTGCTGTGGCGTTTGGCCTCGTGGAAGTAAATGTGCTTCCTGGTCACACAGAAAGCCCAACAAGTGCCACCCAGGGCTCGCTGAAAGCAATACCGGAACAGGAAAAAAAACCCTCAAAAAACCAAAAAGCCCAACATACCAGGTTTTTAATCTTTGTATTTGGGAAACATTATCAGCAAAAAGGAGTCAATATGAACACGGGCACTTAATCTGCTGGGGGACAAGGGGTGCAGCCTGTCAGTGTCACGCAGGAGGCAGGCGACCAGGTGAGCACAAGGGTGGCTCTGCGGAAGGGGCGCAGTGAGTGGCCTCTCAGTTCTCCCAGGGAAGGTTCTGGGGTTGATTTCAACAAAATGTCCTTGCTGATTAACGAGGAATTGAATCTCACAGAGTTCTTAATTTTATATTTAAATTTAAATCTCTACTCTAGGGAAGCCTGGGTGGCTCAGTCAGTTAAGTGACTGCTTTCAGCTCAGATCATGATCCTGGGTACTTGGGATCGAGTCCCAGGTCAGGCTCCCTGTTCAGCTTAGAGTCCACTTCTCCCTCTGGCCCTGCCCCCACTCGTGTGCACTCTCTCTCTCGCTCTCAAATAAATAAAATCTTAAAAAAAAAATCTCTAAGGAAGATCTAAAGATAGGAAATTTCTGTTACTAAAAATTAGAACTTCAAAAATATTTCAGTTGAAACCTGGTAAGCCTCTGAAAATCTTAAAGTGGAGTCAACAATAAGACTGCGGGGGGGGGGGGGTGGAGAAAAGAATGAAGACAATGGTGCTGAGGCTCAACATTTGCTCTAGTGAAGAGGCAGTTAAAATGAATGGAGGAGCACCTGGGTGGCTCAGGCGGTTAAGCGTCTGACTCTTGATTTCGGCTCAGGTCATGATCTCAGGGTCATAAGACCGAGCCCTCCATCAGGTTCCATGCCCAGTATGGAGCCTGCTTAAGATTCTTTCTCTTTCCCTCTGCCCCATCCTCTACCTCTCTCTCTCCCTCTAAAAAAAAAAGGGGGGGGGGATGGCCACCCCATTTACACGTTCATCATCATGTCCTATATATAGCTGGTGCTCAATAAATAGCTGTTAAATTATATTCGTAAGTATACAAGTTCAGATATAACTTCATGTATTAAGGCTTTCAACACTTTCACAGAAATCGAGTCCCTGCGGTGCGGCCCCTCTCATATTAACAGGTGGTATCCTAACGGAATGCCCTTTATCTTCCCTGGCGGCTGTCTGGTTAGCCAGTTAAAGGTCATACCTGAGGCCCCTGCAAAAGCAAAGAACCAACTCCTGCTGAGGTGATGGAATCCTCCGACCCCGAGAAGTCCAAGCGAATACTTGGCAAGACCTAATCTCCAAATGGAAGCACAAGAGCGACGCCCCAGGCAGGCATAGCTGTGCGGTTCGCCCCAGCGCTAAGCACCTGAAGCAGAGACGGGGACATGGGGGGTAAGCTGCTTCCCCCGCTTCACATCGGAGGCGCCCCGTGCCGTAACGGAGGCTCACTTGAGGTTCCCCTCGAGTTCCTGCAGGTGGCCGTTTCTCATCCTGACTCCTCCTCAAGGGCAGCCATCCTGTAGCGGAGGCCCCCCGCCCCCGCACGCGCTGCCGGAAGACGGACGTGGCGTTACCACGGTGCCCGGCGGGAACAGCAGCAGCCCAGGCAGAGGAAGCAGGCATTCCTCACAGACGGGGCTGGGTCCCCACCGGAGGCCTGGGGGCTGCCCCCAGACGATGGCAGACAGACTCTGGGACACACGCCACGTATCCTTAGGCGGCAGCCTGTCCTCCAGCCCAGCTCCAAGCTACTCATGGCATGGACACACGTGACTGATCAAAGCACTAAAATGAAAGCTGAAGGTCGTATTTTATGTTTCAGAAACAGAAGAAATCAGGGCGAGTTAAAAGAATATTAAGTACATTCCCTTGTGTTTGGAATTGAAGGCGACAGACCAGAGCCGATTTAAATGTTGATTTACACAAATACATTTTGTGTCTAAATAGACCCTATTTTGGCATATATTCATCATCACTTAAGCTTATTTCACAAACATGCCCAGCAGCTATTTTTGCAAAAACAATAATTTGGATTTGAAGAATTTTAAGGGAAAGCAAGCAGGATTAGATCACAATGAAACCAATATTTTGGAACAATACAAAGCTTTCCAGTTGCTGAGGATTTTTTAAAAAGTAAAAAGAATATGTCTCCATTCAGGGAGAGGACCACGTTAGTGAGAGGAGAAAGTAAGGAACAAAGATCGCTTTCCCAAGTGAGAGAAATAACAGACTAACAGACTGTCTTCTTTACACCCGGAATATAATCTCTCATCCACAATTTTTCAGAACCAGAAGCGTTACTTTAAATAATTTTCTGTGAGGACAAGCACGGAAACAGAGGCCCTACAGTAAGTACAGCCAGGCCGACACTGCCAAGCCCGACCTGGGATCTGCTAGGACACATGTGTACTGACGCTACAGTTCATTCCTGTAAGACTGGGGCGTGGAGGTGGGACGTTTACGGCACCGATCTAGGCAGACCCTCCAGACCCGCCAGCTTCGGGATTCTACTGGACAGCGCGTGCCCTGCACCATTTGTATCAAGAGTGCAATTTTAACGACAGAAAATATCAGCCTCACCTTCAGATGTACGTGTCATAAATTTCCAGTTGACTATAGTTAATGCAATAGTAATTAGCTTTTCTTTATACGAATAACCCTCTTTCCCCATACACAATAAATACTGAAGGGATTATTTATAATTGTCTGCCATGATTTAAAGTTAAATAAATAAAGACAAAGCCCTGCTTCGTAATCTCACCACTGGAAATATCTGAAAAATTATACTCCCTGCATCTAGTCAAAGCCAGTCCGACATTGGGACCAAAGCCACATATATATTTTAGACATAAATCTCTGTAAAACCCATGTATTGCACTCAAGAGACCTAAGCTATCAAACATTTACCATCTCTTAATAACACAAGCGGTGCTAAACTGTACTGGTTAGTCAGCATTAGTCATGAGCAAGTGCCAATACGGCTACTAAAATTCTAAGGCATGGAGATGATACCGCCGATGCCTTCGGAGTATGTCACACAAGATTTGCGACATCTATTTACATGTGAATCATTACACTGCTGCTCTTTGGTTATAAAACAGGGAAATACAGTAGTACCGGGCACAGGAATACTGCTCTGGGTAGAAAAGTTTATTTGTGCTGGTGGGAGCCCGGTTTCACTAACAGTTCATCCTGATGCCGAACGCAGAGGCACCAATAAGAACCGATATAATGCTAAACACGACGATGTTCGAGAGAGAGGACTTTGTATTTTCAGTTTCCTTTAGGCCTAGGCTTGGGCAATATGTTTCATTAAAATGAAATGTGCAAGGAGTAGGACTCTAACTTTTACATGATTAGCAAGGAAAGAATACTTCAATGTGTCAGCAGTCACAGAAAACCTGGATGGTATGAAAATGAAAGCAACTTCAGTAAAGGTGGAAGTCGCCGAGAGTATAAAGCTTTCTTTCCATGGCTGTCAGTGGCCTGGAGTACATCCTCCAGCTCTGTGTTCCTCTCCTTGTGGGTTTTTTCCCTTCTTCATGAGACTGTGGTTAGAATAGTTCTTGAATGGAAGGAAATTATTTCCAAATATAGGGTTTTAAAGAAAAACTTGAAAATGAATGTATCTTCACAATTAGATTCAGAAAAAAGAAAACACCAAATGAGGTCTATAGTGACTCTTAAAAGGCACTTTATATTTTTAAAGGTTAAAAAAAATCCTCTTACTTAATCCAGTTCATCAGCTCCACTGTGTCTGGATCATAGAATTCTCTCAACTCGGAGAGTTCATCCATCATTCCTGGCCAGAACTGAAATTAAAAACAAAACAAAAACAAAAACAAAATCCACCCCCGCACCCACAACTATCACTAAGATTCAAATGAAAGAGGGGAAACTGCATAGAGTTCGCGAGCTAGATCAACAGGACAAGTGCAGTATCAGAATGACCTCACCTCCGCAGTTCGCCCTCCTGGCCTAAAGCGAGCCAAAGTCTGAGATAAGGTCCCCAAATTATCTTGAGCCAAAGCTGATCAGGACTAGAGGGGTTGTCAACTTTTAAAAAAGAGCTTTTATTTTACTCTGGTAAAAATGCTGTCGTATGTGGTGTTAGTACCTAGGCAAACGTTAATTTGGGTATGACAGGGATGGCAGCCACGAGGAAGCTCACAGGATATCGGAAACGCTCACTTCCGTCGTGCCATCTCCCCTCGAGACAGAAAATGCCCTCACAAGACAGCACCGTTGTGGAGCTGCAAACATACTCTGGAACACAGAATCTCACTCATCCCCGTGGACACGGAAGGCGTCATCCCTACTGCTGTTTACTCTTTACGTTACTAGTCTGGAGACGCTGGCTCGGAGAGAGGACTTGACCAAGTCACAGAGGGGCAGGGCTACCACTTGAAACCTGACTCCAAATCCAGCCCCTTCTTCACGGTGTTCACAGCGTCTGCACTGGAAATCTGGACAAATGCCTCAGTGTATTTTAATGTAACTACAGGTACACAGGAGAGAAGAGTATTTGAAATTAGGACTCTCCAGGCAAATCTGGTGCATCTGAATATTCTATTTATGCCACTGGTGCCACCTACTCGAGTTAGTTAAGGTGATGCAGAGAGAGCGTAAACATCCCACTCCAAGTCCACGGCTTTTCTAACATAATTGCCTGGTTAATGCCACAATTAATTACATGTTCACTGCTGTGTCAAATGACGACTGGCTACGAAGCCTTGATCACCCACTTACACCCAAGGGTGAACAGCACAATTCCTATGTTGGAAGAAGGCCCCTGACAATGGGTCTGTGCTTCATTAATGTGGAAAATGCAGTAATTGTCCTTCAGAACCACTAACTAGAACCAGTGTGGGCACCTGACTGGTCGGTGGCTGTGTTTTAGCCCTGTCACTTTCATATCTTGTCATCTTGTCTTCGGCCATTTTTAGTGCTCATTCTCATCTTGTCCCCTGGGTGCATGAACCAGCACGACTGCTGGTGATAGAAAATCAGGTGTCGGCACTACTGGCTCCAAGTTTTAGAAGAGATGTAATCATAGTGATTCAATGATACCTGTGTAATATTTCAATTATCCCTATTAATTTGGATCATCAGTAGAATGCCAACTTTTTAATGATATGTCCTCATTCTTTTGGTATAAAACATATGTTGAAATCTATGAATTCAATGATTATTAGAACATTTTCTACCTTGGAAGTTGCTGTTGTTAATTCTGAAAATGTTCAAACCTAGTAACACCGTCTTGTGATAAACTTCTTAAGCAACGTGAAAATAAGTGTTGCATTAACTAACTGCTGTTTCTAAATGATACGAGATTTCAGCAATGCCAGTAAGTTAACACGAGAGTAGCAATTTTATTAAACTCCTGATTTTAGAGTGAAGTGCATGTGTTTCCCTTTTAAACAGGATTGTTCTGAAGAGATATATAGCAAAATTGCTACTATGAACAAGAAAATCTAAATCCCCATGATAATTGCTCTGTGAAACTCAACATCAGGCTTTGAAATACAGGAGTTCATTTTACTCACAGGTAAATCTGTTCGATAGCTGGAAAACAGCCTCAGTTTCAGGGTACTTCTTAATGTGCATAACATCTTTACCATCTTTGTGAATTTACATTTTGAGAGGCTGGGCTATCTAAACTGTTTTGTACGGTGAAAGCTGGATGCATCAGGGTTTCTCCTGAAGTTGGAGCTGAGAAGGGCTATGCTGATGCCAGGTCAATCTTTGGAAGGAGTCTTCCGAGTTACTCTCTTACTCAAAGAATGGCTACGTAGATTTCCTGGAAATGATGGCTTTTTTGGTGCTATCACTGGTCTTTTTATAGTAATAGTTTTCAAGAGGGGTGGGTGGAGGGATTTTGCCCCACCCCCAAGGGGATGTTTCCCAATGTCTGGAGATTTTTGATCGTCACGACTGGAGGGAGGTGCTGCTGGCCCCTAGGGCGTACCAAGTAGGGACGCTGCTAAACATCCTACAACACACAGGACAGCCCCCTGCGACAAAGGACTATCTAGCCAGAATGTCCACAGCGCCTCTGCCGAGAAGCCCAGTTCTATGCATTAGCCCCACCTAGAGGGCCGAGGAAAATGCACATTTCTGGACTCGACTCCCAGAGTTTGTGATTCAGTAGGTCTGGTCTGGAGTGCGAGGGACCCAAATATCTGTATCTCTAACACGTTCCCAAGTGATGCTGATGCTGCCTGTCTGGGGACCACACTCTGAGAACCAGTGCTGTACAGCATAGTTGATTTCTTCTGTACTCTCCTTCCTCAATTTTACTAAGAACAAGAGATTTAAATCCTCACATAGCTATAAAGAAATCAATAAAATTCCAAACACATAGCTGAGACCTAAGAACTCAGCCTACGCACAGAGCGACTGTGGAGAAAGATTGTGACAGTGTGTGTATATCTTTAGTGTGAACAAGAAGCACGGTGAGCTCCGTCTCTTCTGGGAGGAGGGTGCTTTATCACTCAGAACCCATGTGCAGAGGTCAAGTTACCCCATTCGTTATTAAACATACACTCCGTTTAATCTCTAGTTGTTGCTTTCCAGAGGTTTTAAAGAAGTTTCATTTATTTACATTCGAGCAATAAAACTCCCAGAGGCAGGGGGAAGAAAGAACCTATGGTTTCCAGGGTCTGAGTTAGCACAGTGCTCTGCCTGCGACAGCAGGTGCTCTGATAGACAGGAACGTGACAGAGCGTAATGTTTTGAAATATTTACAGCAGAATCATCCAATAGTGTGATTTGCAAACATGATTTTTAGCCTAAAACCTTTGGCTTCAGATAAAATCCTACATGAAAGTATAAACAGATAAAACCAAAAGCTGAGCTGCTGTAGCTGACCCTCTCCATGGGTGAGCCCCCCTCCTCCCGGCAGCCCCTGCCCAGATGAGGGGCTACCCACAGTAGAGTAGGAAACCTACTGTTCTAACATGAAACCAAATTTGAAGGAAAAAATCTAAACTTAAAAAAAATATATCAGATTTTTTAAAAAAGAGGGTAAAAGCTCAACTGGCTAGCATAGCCTGGGCTCCCTGCCCAGGTACCGATGCAAGTCTCTAAATCTCAAAGATGCGACAAAAGGGTCACCAAATAGCCGGACTGACGACTCCCTGTCTCTTACGGGGGATTCTCAGAACTGAAGCACAGTTAAAGCTATTTCAGAAATTAGTCAACTGAGAGCATGAAGAACTTCATGATTTCCTATTGAAACTGAAGGACAGCTAATGAGGCGAATCCGGGACTGTATGTATTTACATATACCCAGTCCCTATAGAGATTATTTTAAGCATCTAATAAAATACGTAGGTTAAAATAGGATGCATTTTAGGGGGGCGCCTGGGTGGCACAGCGGTTAAAGCGTCTGCCTTCGGCTCAGGGCGTGATCCCGGTGTTCCGGGATCGAGCCCCACATCAGGCTCCTCCGCTGTGAGCCTGCTTCTTCCTCTCCCACTCCCCCTGCTTGTGTTCCCTCTCTCGCTGGCTGTCTCTATCTCTGTCAAATAAATAAATAAAATATTAAAAAAAAAAAAAAAAGGATGCATTTTAGGATCTCTTATTCTCTATAACGCAGGTAACGGGAAATTATTTTTCTACTTTATTCACCTCAATATAGGTCTGAAAACATGTTTATTTTTAGAATTTGCATCAGCTGAATAGTAAGTCAGAACCAAAATTAATTAGAAAAATTAAACTGTAGTTGTTTTTGCTATAATGTTTTTACTTGTTAAATACTTTTGGGAAACAGATCGGTTTTCCTATCAGTGCCTTCGTGAGAAGCGAAGGAGATGTTTGTAGCCTCTGCAAACCATTCTATTTGCCAATAACATAGAGTACATTGAGTCAAAGCAATTATTCTGCTAAATTAATGATGGCAAGAATGAGGAAAATCAGTCTTACCTTATAGCACAGATACAGCAGTATTAATATCGGTACTGAATATCGCATTATACATATCTATATAAGAAAGACATTATTTAGATCACAGGTATTTTTGCCTTACAGTTTTGCTTTGTAAACACATGACTTTTTTTCTTTTTAAAACAACAGAAATGTACTTTAGTGCAGCATGAGTCTCCAATCTGCCCAACAACTAAGTCAACGTAAGGGTCCCAATCACTCAGGAGATACTCCTAGCATCTACCATATTGCCACCTTGTGAATTTATAGGGGAGAATAACTCAAAACTGCATTTACAGGCTATTAATCATAACCATACACTTACTAATATTTGTTCTAAGTATAATTTATAATAATAATGGTGATAACTCTGGACAATGGGGTTACTGGTGATTTTTAATTTTTCCTTGTATGCTTTACAGTATTTCCAAATTCAGTATAATGAGCACATCTAACTTACGGTCTGGGAAAAAACAAATGATTTAAAAAATAAAATTAAAGTTGAGAATAAAGTTATTTAAAAAATAACTCCTTATAAAATCATAATGTGTCAGGGCACCTGGGTGGCTTGGTGGGTTAAGCGTCAGATCTTGACTTCAGCTCAGGTTATGATCTCAGGGTCATGAGCTCAAGCCCTGCATGGGGCTCCATGCTGGGAATGGAGCCTGCTTAAGACTCTCTCTCTCCCTCTCCTTCTGCCCCTCTGCCCTTCCCCTGCTCGCTCTCTAAAATAAAATTTAAAAAATCATAATGTGTCAGTTATCTATTTTCAGCTTCAAATTTTAGTCTCCATTTCATCAGACCGATGAACAGGCAACTACTGAAAATAACAGGAACTGGTATGAAAGAAATCCTAAAACTCATAATGAAAGGGAAATGGCAAAGGGACAGCACTGACCCTCTTTGGGTTATAAAGATGGAGCGACTTCAGGAGTAACTCCCATATCTCAGGGCTGCATAAGCCAAACGACGCGAACACACACATGTGCGACGTCCAGAGGTATTTCATTCTGTAACAACAGAGACATCCGCAGGTCAACCGGTGCCAGCTGCGGACAGACCTGCAGTGCGACACAGCTGTGCCATCTGTGAGAGGACAATCTGACTGAGGCTGTGCAGGAACCAACTGACAAAGAGTTAGTTATGAATTTCACTGCCTTTCAAGAAAATCATATAAATAAAAATGGAGGAATGCTGATAATTAGGAAAAAACTAGTTACTAGTAATATTTTGTACTGGAGAAGGTAGTAAACAAGGACATTTTACGGGAACCATAATTATCAATGAAGAGGGCTGTTTCCGAGTTGCATTGCTAAAATATGTCATGCATAGAGTGGTCGAGTAAAAAAATAATCAAGCAAACAGGTAAGACAAAATACCTCATTGTACTCAATGCCAAGAATCCAAACAGAATGGTATGTATTAGGTTGTAAGCAGTTTCTGGTTTCAGGATGATCGTGCACTTTCCCATTTGACCCGTGGATCGCTGGCTTGTAGAATCACTGAATAAAACAACACACATACAAAATTGAAGCTGGATACATCATTTAAGCTAGTTAAACCTTTTTTAAAGATACCAGAAACTTATGCCTCATGTATTTAGAAATGTGTTACTGCTCTAAGCGAAAATGAATCAGCATTAATCAACTCTGAATTTGTAAGGATAAAACTGGTATAACAATGCACTAATAACTAAAATTTAACAAATTTCATTTTAAGTAAAAATTTAGAATGCTTCAACCCTTTAAATTACAAGAAAATAGAAAAAATTCTTCTGGGATCACTTACATTGCAAGATATCTTTAAAGATATTTCATGAGTTACTAGCATTTTACAAGTTTTTACAAAGAAGAAAAAATAAAAATGAATCCGTAAACGTGGAATTCAGTTCCCTTCTGAACAAATGATCACATTTTAACCAACCAATACCTCATTAAAGATGTTGAACATGACTTTTTAAAATCAAAGATGGCTCCATTAAAATAATTACACCCATAAAATGAATAATAATTCCTTATCATATAACACCCAATTCATATTCTGTTTTCTATTAATGCCACATTAACACATTTTTCAGGGGGTTTCTTTGAATTAGGACCCACAGCTTTCACACTGCATTTCATCAACGTCTCTTTAAATTATTTTCAATCAATGCAAGTATCTTCCAGTTGGAGGCCATTTATTGCCTGAAGGAAACGTATCATTTGTCCTGTAACTACTCCCACCTTCTGGACTTGGCTGATTGTCTCCTTGTGGTGGTGTTGAATACATTTCTGTATTCCCATGCTCCTTATAAAATTGTAATTAGATCTAGAGGTTAATTATTAGAGTCAAGTTCATTTATTCTGGCAAGAACACTGCATGGGGGATATGCTGTACTCTAAATTGCATCACACCGGGGAAGCACATACTGTCCTATCTGGTTGTCTGAACTCTGGAGATGCTGAGATGGGCGAGTGGGTTCGGATGTTGTACAATTTGTTGTCAAGGGGATAAGGAAACAGCAGGAGGGGCTGCCAGTTTAAGATAAAAACAATACCTTTACAAGGCCCCACTTACCCTTCATAAAATCCTATAGACCTGGATATATATGGCGCTTCCATGCAACTAGAGAGCTCTTCTTTCCTAGAAATCCTTCCACCACCCTAGATTCACACGAAAATCAAACTGATATTCTAGGGTAATTTTCACCACTGGTAATAATCTTGACTTAGACGTTACATATTACAACCCAAACTCTGGCTTCTATGTTGCTACTAAAAGATTGCTCCAGACAAGGAGAACATATGTTCTCATCTCCCCTTGATACCTGAGAGAATTTTGCAACACCTCTCCCCATCTCCCCGGCCAAACTGGAAAGCTCTTACCAATCCCGCGAACACAGAGCCCGTGAGTTAATCCCCTTGCAGTCCTAGCCTTTACACTAATGCAGATGTGTTGCATAAACATAATAGTATCATCCTTCCTAGTACTAAAATGGTAGAAATACTTCAAATACTTGGCATTGATAAAATATCCTTCAAATTACTTAAAAGTTAATTAATACTAAGATACAATAATTCTTACATTACTTTAATTAATGTAATGTTTTCTTTTAATAAGGTTCTAATACCCCTACCTGGTAGATGAGGACGCTCTTTAGAGCATCTTCCCCTACAATCACACACCAGTCAGCCTGCAGAGACGGCTCACAGACTCACACTGAGCATGGCAGACACCGTCACAAAACACTGCAGGCCAACTGAGCTCCCTGCTTTGCATGCAGTCTAGAGTCCTGCCGACACTTGGCGTGTCGGGAATAATGTTAAATTACACTGTCTAGAATAATTTCCATCTATTTTTACAGGACTAAATTTTATCTTGGGCTAGATATCGGGCTAAGAACACTTCTGAAAGATACTAAAATAGTTTATAGTCAATGAAATATTTTCATGGTTCAATGTGGCTTCACTCTTAATAATCATAAAACATCTCAACTGATCTGGACTCATTTTAATGCCCTTTCCCAGCACAGCTCTCTGGTGGCTGCGAATCACAGATCACCAGCACCTTAATTGGCAAGATAACTACAGAGAAAAGGGCTTCCTTCTGAGCTTCATTAAGTTTTCACAAATGACAGTAGCTTCAATTTCTTACACTTAATTTTCTTTCAATTTAACATGGATAGTAAATGCAAAAACCTCCATCAGCTTTGTAGGTAGGCATTCTACAGGCTTTAAAAAAGTCTTTATACTCCCCCACTCTTTCTTTTAGCAGATTAGTGAACATGTTAAGTTTTTTAGACATAGTCAATTATTACTGAAGACTTTGGCGGACGCTAATAGTAACGGTCCACCTCAACTTTATAAGCCCCTTAGCAAGATGCAACTAAACAAACAATGGTTAACTCCTGATATTTCACGAGCAATAAAAAAGGCAGCTAGACAAAAGGTAGAAAAACAATAGGAAACTAATAATGAGAATGAAACAGAGACTATGAGTCAGTAATAATACCAGCTTAATGACAGCTAAAATCTACAAAATATCCTACGCGAGGCACCATTCTAAGTACTATTGTTTTAACTTATTTACTCTCCACAGAACCCTACAGAGTAGGTCTTCTGAGTATCCCCATTCCATAATAAGGGCAATGCAGAACTGGCTCAAAGAGGACCTTGTTCCCAGACCAGTCTTGACTGCACTGCCTGCTTTTTGCTGTCTCTTAGCTGGTCGATCCTTAACTACGGAGTGTGGGGTCCACTCTCATCTGGTTATGATCCCCCTCTGAGCTGAAAAGAGGGGGCCTGATATTTTGTGCCTATCTGTGCCTGATATTTTGAATTTCAACTGCAATTTTTCTGCAACACAAGAACAAGTTCATTAAAGCATAGGACAGGTTTCTGCAACATGCCGTACCTGAGATTATGGAAGGCGACCGCTAAGGCTGCCATCACTGTGATGGACAGAACAAATATGTAAGCATAAAAAAGGAGAGTATCTGAAAGCCTTCCAAATGTATTAAAAGGTAAGAGGCCAAATGCTTCTTCACACAGATACAGATTTGCATCAAAATCTCTAGGAAACAAATGAAAAGAAAGCAAAGTATTAAATTCAGTACAAGATAAATAAACCACAAATTTTTCCTCAAAATGAGCCTGGTATTAGTAGTTGAAGGCATAATGATAAATTAAGTTTTAAAGTCCCTGCTGATTTAATATAAAGAAAGCAAACATAAATTTTAAGTTCAGTCCTACCTTGTTGCTCCAAACCCAAATTTTGCCTTCAGAAATTTAAATATGTGTTCGTCTGACTTCAGATTAAGAATTTTCTATCAGGGAGGGAGAAAATGAAAATTGTTATTAGTGCCTTATGCATGGTTTCCTGATAATTTCCCATTGAATACATATATTCAGTGTCCAGTTTCAAAGGACTGTGTGCACATGTGTTTATAAAATTAGCGAATATTCTCAATAGTTGTTAGAACTGAGGAATTCTAACACGGGGACTTTCAAGCTCCCTCTGTTCCTTTTTTTTTTTTTTTTTTTTAGCAGAATCATTTTTTCCAACCATCTTACATGTAAGTAATAGATAAAAGATGAGCTTCTTCGGTCTTCGGCAGAGGGCTGAGGCCCTGTAAAGTACAAATTTTTTGATCAGAAAACCAATAATATGATGATCTGAAACCTCAAACAGATACAGAGCCCACAGGGCCTGTGTGGCTTTGGGGTTTCTGTCTGCAGACACAAGTAATAGAGGACTCAGTTACACAAAGACAATCGACGCCCCCGCGGTGGCCGTCCGGGGGAACCGACAAATGCCAGGGCGCATCATTAGTGATTATCATGCACATAACTTTATTTTTAATATATGGCTTATAAAAATCCATATAACAGAAATGGGTGAAGAAATCCTGTCAGAAGGAAAATGAAGACAGAAAAGAGAAGACAATGAATCTGGGAAGTGAGGTTAGTACATAAAATACATTCGCTCGAGATGAGCCATAAATCTGGGCTCACGCATCAAACTAGCAAATGCAGACGGAGATAAAAGCGCAGCTTCTAAGATTAAAACAAACCAGTTGCTCAAAAGAGATCCTAACACTCCTAGAACTGAGACTCAAGAGGAATTTTCCTCATGGGTACAGTAAAAACAGCAGGAGCCTCAAAGAAGATTTTTTCTAATTCCTCTCATTGTACGTAGTTGGCAAGACATCAAGTACAATTCAATAGATGTTATTCTTTGGGAAGTCAAGAATCAATGGTCCAGGCAGGCAGCTCTCTGCTGACTTAATCCAGGCACAGATCACTGAGTATCTAGAGTGGGGGAATGGATGAACTGCGTATCTTTCAGCCAACCCTTCAGAAATGCTGATTGCTCAGCTCAAATAAGCTTTTGATAAGTACTGAATTGTATGGAGTTGAAGAACATAGTGACAAGGACCCGGAGTGGAAGTGTTTAATGCGCCTGGATGAGTGAGTCTTTGATAGTCAACAGACAGGAAGAGGGACTGCCATTCTCTTACGGAAGAGAAGGAGTCTGTCATGTACATGCAGATGTCTCCTGTCCTGAAACCAGCCTTCTAGAAGGGGCAAAATCATCTTAATAAATCACTGTGCTTCTGACAGTAAAGTTAATTTATCTCTCTTTTTTAAAAGTAATCTCCACACGCAATGTGGGGCTCCAACTGATGACTCCGAGACCAAAAGTCACATGCTCCACCAACGGAGCCAGCCAGACGCCCTGCCAGTTTATTTAACTTTACCCAGTAAAAATCATGTCCGCTTTTTTTTGTACCATGGTGTAAGAAAATGCTCTCTAAAAAGTAGAATTTTTTAAGTTTAGAGAAACACTTGTTCAGTGCTTTTAAAGGTGAGCTTTTAAAAAGTTTAACTCAAAAAGTGAGTTCAAGTTAGAACATTAATTAAAGAGTGAACAGGGGTGCCTGTGGCTCCATCGGTTAAGCAGCTGCCTTTGGCTCAGGTCATGATCTCAGGGTCATAGGATCAAGCCCCACGTCAGGCTCTGCGCTCAGCGGGGAAACTGCTTCTCCCTCTCCCTCTGCTCCTACCCCCCTCCACTCATGCTCCCACTGTCAAATGGATAAAAAAATCTTTAACAAAGGATGAACAGAAATCAGTGACTAAAATCAAGAAAACAACTGTTATTGAAACAAAGTTAAAGCACAGCTTGTTACAAGTAAAACTGCTAATTCTGTAGTAATATGAATTAAAGGTCATTTTATTAACCTACCTTAATAATGTTGTTGAGAAAAAGTGTCAAACATAAAACTGCAAATAAATGTAACAATAGTTTCCCAAGCCTATTAAGGAAGCTTCCAGTCTTCAGATTTTTCTAGAAATTAAAACAGTTGAGTTTCAATTCTTTAGTTCATAAACATTTAAGATGGGATTACTTAAGGATTTAAAACATTTGATCATGCAGCATAGAGAAAATATGTGGAAAATATAACCAAGTTTTTATGAGATTACAATGTTTTAATATTTATAAATTTCTAATATAAGAGTAAATGAATTCCTTAATAACAAGCTTCATAAGATCAGAAAACTGTCCCCATCTTTCTTTCTTTTTTTTTTTTTAAGACCTTTGCAACCAGAGTATGGAGTCTGCCAGAAGAGACTCAGAATACACTGACTGAACAAATCTTGTGATCACTGATCCATTAATTCATGTAGCACAGACACAGCCATAACCCAATTAAATAAAAGAGCTATCAGTATAAAAAAAGGTAAATTGTGCTCTTTGACACATAATAGTTTTCTTATAACCCTTAGATAATTTTAAGATTATCAACTATAATATCTGAAGAGTTAAATATTCGTGATGTTTATTTATAATTAGAGTTAGAAGGATGAGTGAGAACTACTGTTTTAGATAATCAACTAAAGCCTGTTCTTAAAAGTCGTTATGACAGCTTGTCCATGACAGCTCTCACTCCAAAAGAAAAAGGATTTATTCTTTCCAAAGCAGAAAGTAAAACAGCTTCTTGATATAAAAGTGTTTATGAGAAATGTTTCTCATATGCTTATGAGAAAGAAAACAGGCTTTGTGACGCTATATGAAGAAAAACAATGGACTCTTAATTAAATCTCATGTAACTTTAAGAAATTTGAATTACTGACTAAAGCCAAAAGAATCAGGTCAATGTTTTCAAACGTGACACTCTAGGAAGTGTCCCCTTATTTCTATGTGTATGTCTCTGGCTTCTCACAATTCAGAGTTAGTTTTAATTCACTTAAAAATCAAGACCATGGTACAGAACGAGGGGTAAAGAGCAGGGCTACCACATCAGTAGTACGGTGTCCACCAACTTGACACCGCAACGAACATTTCCCCAAGCAACACCTTCTTCTTACTCTTGGATTCACACACACAAAAAAAGTTGAAGATTTTTGCTTTTATTTCAACTTCCTATCGATGGCATTCAAATAAGCATCTTTGGCTAATCCCTGAACTAAGATGCCAATTCTCTAAGAAAAGAAACATGTCAAAACAAAGGGATGGCACATCAGAAAGCTAGAAAACAGAAATGCTATACCATGCATGTAAAACCCCTCACAAAACACCTGAATAATGCCCTCAGTGCTTTTCAGTGGGAATTTGCTCAGACAACTTCCTTTGTGCACTGTATGAAAATAAGGCCCAACCAACCACACAATTAAAAAAAAAATTGCATTAAGGACACAAAAATGTCCTACCTGAAGTTTTCTTGCAATTAATACTGAAAGATTAAAACTGATAAGCAATGATCCAAGAATCATAGAATTAAAAAACTGAAGGATGCAGACCAGGAGCAAACCTGTCATTTGGATGCCGTACAGCCATGTCGCCTGCAACAAGCAAAGATCAGACGGTGAAATGGATTTTATCAAGAGACCACCACATGCTGACATGTTGGCCACGGGCTGGCTACAGCCTGAGTCACCAATAACACACCTCGCTTCAAGTAGTTCAGTCTAAAAAAAGTCCCCCAAAGGAAATCATTTACAGCCTGTTTCTTTACCTTTTAATTACACAGCACTTTAAACTTTGTGACGTTAATTAAGAAGGAAACATAATATGAAGCAAACAACGGCATACACGTATTCTGGAAACGAGCAAATGCGATCTGCAGCCTTCCGTTTTCTTCTAAATTCTTTTACAGTTACTGTCTACGGTAATTTTCTCAAGTTCTATTATTGCCGAATGTTGCACCCTTCAGGCCTGTGTCCTCTCCTGCTTCATTTTCTGGGTGCGTGCTGAACGCCATTAGACTGCCCAGTCCTCCCGGCGCGACGCCTCCGACCCCCTCCGCCTCACGGGTCAGGGGCAGGCGGCGCAGAGCGCCTGCGCACAGCGCCCGTTCGGGCGCACACCTGCTGCGCGACCCTGAAGCGCGGCACGCGGCCCAGCGGCAGAAGAGCGATGCCGACCGCTGCTTCAGAGCTGCCGCGAAAGCCGGGCGTAAGGACCGACATGGTGATGCCTCGCGTATCATGAGCGCTCACTAAAGACAGCTCTTGGTGTAGAACTGTTGACAGGTTGATACTAAAAGAAGCAAAACTCAACCCATTTGAACACAGAAAAAATGCCACAAACAAAAAATGACAGCCTCTAAGAAAGAGTTGATACTTATTTTCTTTTTCAAGACTTATTTATTTGAGAGAGAGAGAATGTAAGAGTGTTTGGGGGGGGGGGGAGAATCCTCAAGCCAACTCCCCGCTGAGCGCGGAGCCAGAGGCGGGCTGGATCCCAGGACCCGGAGACCAGGACCTGAGCTGAAATCAGGAGTCGGACAGACACCTAACCGACTGAGCCCCCCAGGCGCCCCACACTTGATACTTCCTTTCGTCTCTAAAACTGGACAATTCTACATTCTTATTGGCGTATGAAAACTTCTGCGTCTGTTCAGCAGCAAATCAGATTTCCCTCATTGTTTTGTTTTGTTTCACCTCGAAACAAAACTATATCAAAAATTTAAAGGCAACGGTTCCGTGTTTTTGGTTGGTGTTAACAGAAACTTGGATTTTAGGGTTATAAAGATAGAATATTTTATTGTAGAGATTTAGAAAATCCAGGAAAACATAAAAAGAAACAATAATGGCTAGAAAGGTGGGCTCTAAAATCAAAATCCAACACCACTACCTACGGAAATAATATTGATTTCATAGCGGTGTATGATATTTCATGTCGCATTTTCCTTATTTCACATTATATTGTACCACCTTCTCACATCAATGACTCTTCTGTGAAAACTTAATTTTAAATGGCTACATAACATTCTACCAGATGCCATGATTTGTCTGCCAGTGAATCATTTGTTTCCTGCTTTTTATTATTGTTGAAATTAATGTTATGAACATCCTTTTAAAAAAAAATCCTCAGATCATTGCATCTGGTTACACGCATCCACCCTTATCTGCCAGGGATATGTTCCAAGACCCCCAGTGGACGCCTGAAACCATGGATAGTAGTGAACCCTGTCCACAGCATACATCCCTGTGATAAAGTTTCATTTATAAATGAGGCACAGTAAGAGATTAACAATGATAACAAATAATAAAATAGAACAATTATAACCATGTACTGTTCAAAATTTATGTGAATGTGGTCTCTCTCAAAATGTCTTCTTCTACTGTATTCACCCTTCTTCTTGTGATGATGGGACACGGTAAAATAGCTAGGTGATAAGATGAAGGGAGGTGAGTGCTAGAGGCCTGGTGACAGAGCGTGAGCCTACTACTGACCGTATGTCAGAAGGCGGATTATCTGCTGCTCACCGGGGCTGACTGCACATGAATGAAACTGTGGATAAGTGAAGGGGGGCTACTGTAGCTCCTTAACTTGTTCATTGTTGTACCCCTAGCACCTAAAACAATGCCCACCAGAACAGTGTGGCTCAATAAATATGGGAGGTATGAATGAACGAAAGCATTTCCTCAGGACAGATTTCTAAAAGCACAATTACTGGTTAGTGAAGAAATGGCTTTTCTTTTTAAATAGCTTTATTGAGATATAATTCATATTCCACAAAATTCACCTATTTAAGGTGTACAATTCATGATTTTTAGTATTAATAGAGTTGTACAAATATCACCAGAATCTAATTTTAAGAGAACCTCATCATCTCCCCAACATCTTGCCAATCATCAGGTGATGTGCATATGGGTGGGTTCCACTTTCTGGCCATTATGACTCATGCTGCTATGAACATCCATGTACAAATTTTTACGTGAATATGTCTTCATTTTTCGTGGTTATGTACGTGGCAGTGGAATTGCTGGATCACATGGTAATTCTGTGTCTAACACGTGAGGAGATGCTAAATTGTTTTCCAAAATGGCTGCACCATTCTGTAATCCCACCAGCAATGTAGGAGCTTTCCAACGTCTTCACAACCTTGCCAACATTTGTTATCATCTGTCTTTGTTGTTGTTGTTTTTAGATTTTAGCCATCTGAGGGGGGGGGTAATGGTATCTTATTTTGGTTTTGATTTGTGTTTCCCTAATGAGTAAGGAGGCTGAGCATCTTTTCATGTGCTTGTTGGACATTTGCATATGTTCTCTGGAGACATGCCTATCCAATCTTCTGCCCATATTTTATTGTTGAAAGAGTTCTTTATATATTCTGGAACTGCCTTATCAGATATAGGATTTGCAAATATTCTCTCCCATTTTGTGAGTTGTCTTTTCACTTTGATGGTAATTTTGAAGCACAAAAGTTTTAATTTTGACGAAGTCCAATTCATCTATTTTTTCTTTAGTCACTTGTGCTTTTGGTGCTGGATCCTTAGAAAAAGGCTTGGCCTGACCCAAGGTCATGAAAAATTATTCCTGTCTTCTAAATGTTTTATAGTTAAAAAAAATAAATGTTTTATAGTTTTTAGCTCTTACAACTAGGTCTATGATCTATTTTGAGTTAATTATTGTGTATGGTGAGAGAGAGGAGTCCAACTTCATTCTTTCACATGTAGATATCTAGTTATCCCAGCACCATTTGTTGAAAAGATTATTCTTTCTCCATAATTATCTTGGCACCCTTGTTGAAAATCAAATTGACTGTTTATTTCTGAAGATTTATTTCTGGTCTCTCAATTTTATTTCATTGATTTATGTCCATCCGTCTACTAGTATCACAGTGTCTTGATTCCTATAGGTTGGAAGTAAGTTCTGAAATTGGAAAGTGGGAGTCTTCCAACTTTATTCCTCTTTTTCATGATTGTTTCGCTATTCTGGGTCCCTTGAGCTTCCACATGAATTTTAAGATCGGCTTGCCAATTTCTGCAAAAAAATTCACCTGGGATTCTGAGAGGAATCGTGTTGAATCTGTACAACAATTTAGGGAGTACAGCCATCTTAACAATAGTGTCTTCCAATCCATAAACATGGGATATCTTTCCAATTTATGTAGGTCTTTAAAACTTTCAATGTTTTGTAGTTTCCAGAGTATAAGCATAAGTACTTCTTTTGTTCAATTTATACCTATTTTATTCTTTTTGATACTTTTCCTTCTAGGAAGTATTTTTTTGCTCCCTTTCCTACTGGGGTATAAATATTTTTCTTACTGATTTGTAGGACTTCTTTAAGGATAACAAATCACTCATGAATACATTTTAAAGTATAAAACAATTTTCTGTCTGCCTTTTTTGAGTTATGGTGTTTTTGGTGTTGCCAGTTCTTTTTATATCAAATAGGCATAGTTCTAGAAAAAAGACAGTTTAAGTTACAACAAGATTGCACAGTTTTTACAAATGTAATGATATCCTAGTTTCACAAAAAACGTTGCTGGTGAGCAGCCA
The DNA here is from genome assembly GCF_024610735.1 of Ursus americanus. Lineage (NCBI taxonomy): Eukaryota > Metazoa > Chordata > Mammalia > Carnivora > Ursidae > Ursus > Ursus americanus. The sequence goes on along the minus strand of NC_142147.1, from coordinate 38,683,332 downwards.
GAATGTAAAGTTGAGCAGTACTGTGTATTAGAAAGTCCTAGAGGGGCGCCTGGGTAGCGCAGTCGTTAAAGCGTCTGCCTTCGGCTCAGGGCGTGATCCTGGCGTACCGGGATCGAGTCCCACATCGGGCTCCTCTGCTGTGAGCCTGCTTCTTCCTCTCCCACTCCCCCTGCTGTGTTCCCTCTCTCGCTGGCTGTCTCTCTGTCACATAAATAAATAAAAATCTTTAAAAAAAAAAAAAAAAAAAAAAAAAGAAAGTCCTAGATTATAGTGGTAGATCTGATGTTTGACATTAGCTCAGCTTCTTGATTCTGTTAAGTTCCTATCTTTTGTGAAATTTGGGAAGTTTCCAAACATTCCTTCAAAAAGTACTTTTTCAATACTTTTCTCAGCCTCACGCTCTTTCTCTCTTTTGGGGATTCTGAATACAAGAACGTTAGAGTTTTTGTTATAGTCCCACAGGTCCCTGAGGCTCTGTTCTTTTTTTTTCCAGGCTATGTTCTCTTGTTCAAATTAGGTTAATTTCTAACTTGTTGGAGCTTCAAATTCACTGGTTCTTTTTTCTGACCACTCCATTCTCCTGCTGAGCCCATCTACTGAGTTTTTAATTGTCATTATTGGAGATTTTCAGCTCTAAAATTCCCACTTGCTCCTTATTTTTCTATTTTTCATTTGTTTCAGGTGTGTTTGTAATTGCTCCATGAAAAATTTTTATAATGGCTGCTTTAAATTCCTCATCAGATAATCCAACTTCTGCGTGTTGGTGTTGGCATCTGTTGATTGTCTCTTTTCACTCAAGAGAGATTTTCTTGGTTCTTAGTATAAGAAGTAATCTTCAATTGCATTGTATTCTGTTATGGGACTCTGGATTTTTTTAAAATTTGTGTCGGCAGGCCTCCTCTGACACCATACCAGTGCTAGGGCAGTGGGCGAAGAAGGATGCCGCTTCCTTATTTCCAGATGCTGTCAGATGTCTGGGTTTTCCACTTGACCTCCATCGACTTTTGGGAGACAGGGGAGAAGGGTGTCTCGTTGCTGGGAGATGGTGAAAGTTAAGGCTCCCTACAAGGCTTCTGGCTGAGAAGAGAAAGGATGCCTCATTAAATTGTTCTTCCCATGGCCTTCAGTGACACTGTGTGTGGAGGGGGGTGGGTGAAGGGAGAGAGGGAGGCTTGTTACTTCTGAATCATAGTTAAAACCGCAGCTTCCCTGTTGATCTTTTCTTTCTTTCTTTCTTTCTTTCTTTCTTTCTTTCTTTCTTTCTTTCTTTCTTTCCCTTTCTTTCTTTCTTTCTTTCTTTCTTTCTTTCTTTCTCTTTCTTTCTTTCTCTTTCTTTCTTCCTTTCTTCTTTCTTTCTCTTTCTTTCTTTCTTTCTTTCTTTCTTTCTTTCTTTCTTTCTTTCTTTCCTTCCTTCCTTCCTTCCTTCCTTCCTTCCTTTCTTTCCTTTCTAAGATTTTTATTTAATTATTTGACAGAGAGAGACAGCAAGAGAGGGAACACAAGCAAGGGGAGTGTGAGGGGGAGAAGGAGGCTTCCTGCTGAACAGGGAGCCCGATGCGGGACTCGGTCCCAGGATCATGACCTGAGCTGAAGGCAGACGCTTAACAGCTGAGCCACCCAGGAGCGCCTCTCTGTTGATCTTTTCTGACACCATCCTGTCAGGAAAGGGAAGGGATATCTCATGACCACTGGATGAGGGCTGAAGGTTCTCCACGTGGCCTTCACTGAAGCTTCTGGGAGATGGTGAAAGCGCTGTCTCCCCAGCAGACTTCGGCACAGCCCTAGCAGAAAGTGAGCAGCTTGGTATAGCTGGGTGAGTGTGGAAGTCTGGCTTCCCCACTGGCCCTCTGCTGATGGAGGGAGGAGTGAAGCTGCAGTCTTTTTCCGTGCTGTTTGGCCGAAGTACTGCAGATAATGTCTGAATGTATTCTTTCTTGCTAGAGATATCTTGCCTCCCTTTTCCTGGTCCTTTGGCTTTTCTTGGGGCTTCTGACTGGGTCCTTTGCCATTTCCTGGTTGCTGACTTTTCCAGCACCTTCTCTGGGATATATGGGGGAAAAAGAAAATCCAAGGGCCTCACTGCCGTGTTCCTCCTCTGGGCGCCAGGGCTCGAAGCAGCCTGCTTTCGCTTCTTCCCCACTCGAAATCCTCCTCTGTGCGTGTTATATACACCATCCAGGGCTCTTAGCTGTACTAAGCGGGAGGAACAGGGACAAGGGCATTCACTCCATCTTGTCTGGAACCACATGGAGTACTCTAGATTATCCTCGTATGTAGTGTTCATTCACGTATCTTGCTGTTTTCACAACGGCTTTATAAAACTTCATTAGCTTCCATATTCTTTAATGGAGCCAAGATATATGCTTTATACCACCTACTATTCTGCTCTATATTTAAAAGCCTAGACACATCTCTCAGTGAAACTTGAGCTTTTGATGGCAAGCAATTTTCCATCACCCAGGAAAAGAGGAAATGTACTGAAGAGGATACCGCTACTTGTCAGCACATCAGACTCTGAATTGCATTACCTTTTTCTACACCAACTATTCTGACTCTCCCGTTTGACATGATTAGAGGTCAGTGATTCCAATTTATGAAGAAACGAAGGCTCCAAGAAGTTAAATCACTTTAAAGAGCTAGTTATTTTCATACCCAATAGCAGCAGCTTGGCTTTACAACCCAGGATTCTTTCATTATTATACTGTTCCTCCTCAAGTTTTGATACTTACAACTACTGCTGCTAACATTAACATAGTTTCAACTACAAAAGTTTAACCAAGTGTAGAACTGAATACAATGTGAATTACCTGTATTATTCTTTTGTTTTGTGGTGTGTTTGTGCCAAACCAGTATCTTTTATTGTTTTCTATTTTAAAAATAGAAAAAGTAATATATGTTCATTACAGAAAAATTCAAAAGACTTAAAGGACAAAAGGAATTTAAGTACATCAGTCTCATCAATCACAGTCAGCCGACTGCTAATACTTTGATGTATATCTTTTCAGAAACTGTTCACTTTCTCTATATGTGTTTTACTTTTATTTTTTCTATTTTAATTTTTTAGAAAGATTTTATTTATTTATTTCAGAGGTAAGTAGAGAGAGAGTACGCAAGCTGGGGGAGGAGCAGAGGGAGAAGGACAAGTAGACTTCACGCTGAGGGCAGAGCCGAATGCAGGGCTTGATCCCACGACCCTAAGATCAGGACCTGAGCTGAAATCAAGAGTTGGACACTTAACTGACAGAGCCACCCAGGTGCCCCATATGTGTTTTATTTTTTAAAAAGAGGGAGGGAAGATAATGGTTATATAACACTCTGTTACATTGATATACCATATTTATTTACTGATACCCTATTGCTCTTGACTTAGGTAGTTTCCAGCTAGCTTTTCCTTATTACAATACAAGTAAAATGAACACGTTTGATTATTTCCTTAGGCTAAATCTCTAGAGGTGAGAGTGTCAGTGAAAGAGAAAACACATTTCTAGGCTTTTCTGTGAAATTACACTGCAGAAAAATTTTATATAGTTGTTTTCAAAATGGCTCGATGTATTTATTTTTTATGTGACAGCGTACAGAGTTCTTTTGAAAGTACTTGCTAGAAAGGGGGAAAACGTGCTATTACATACAAAGAGAGAAAGGGAGACCAACCGGCTCAGGAGAGCAGGCTTGGAGAAATGCAAAGGCATCCAGGCATCCCCTCCCCGTAGCTTACACGTCACCATGACCAAAATCCAAAGAGGTTACAAAGCAGGAAAAGCAAATATGAACAGACTCAGCTTCATTTGTACACAAGGCTTTCTGAGGAAGCTGGAGCTCTATTACCATTACTTAATAGCATATACGTGGCCTACATACACACCACACACACTTCCCTTTGCTCTACCTACTTGCTCTCCTTCCTGTATTTTACCTTTATATCCGCCCCCCAGCACTCCATCCAAATTCTACTCTTCTCATTTGTGGCCCAGATGGTCTCCCACGTTTGTGGAACCTCTCCGGCCTACAAAGAACCTGCTTAGACTTCTAGCACTTCTTATTATTACCAATTAACCTCTCTAGACATACGGACATCTAATTGTTCTAGCTGTCCACATCTTTACTTCCCATCGCAGCACACACACGATGTCTTATACCGGTGGCGAGTCTCTGTTGTACCTGTCCACTGCCCGGCAGACGGACAAGGTATACGTGCTGGTGGACTGTCATGTTTTCTAATTCAGATGCAGCCAGGCTCTAAAGATTGTTGCATCTCTACTGACATGGAATAAATGTATACGACTCTTCTCTATTACATTGTCTTGCTGCTTTAGAATTAGAAATAATATCTTATGATACTTAAGTTACTGTTACTTTAGTAACAATGAACAGTTTTTAAAACATCCACAATACATTAAAACACATTTCTTGCATGTGAAAAACACCTTGCCATGAAATGACAGCAGCACACAACGGCTGTCACACGCTGTGAGACAAACAACGGCTTCCTTAAAATGGCCCCGTCCCACGTGTGGCCTTTTTTGGTCCAGGCAATGGGGATTCCCATTTCATACTTGATAAATGTTACTATGAAAATGTTATAAAGTACCACAGAAAGGTGTGGTATACCTATTGATTTCCTTGGGGGACAAAGGCAATACCTAATAAGACATTTTGCAAGAGCTATCTTATATTTTAAAATTTAAGTCATCTCCATAAAGGACAATTGATCTAGACATCTGTGCTCCAGATAAATCCATCTTTAATGGAGAATAAACAGAATAAAAGTTAAGATGGTCCAACTAGGCTGCACGGATTACTCAACCTCAACTGACCACAACATACCTACATTATAACTCAGAGGTGGCTTTGACTTTACTGCTAAGCATGTGTGCATTATGAACTCCTGTGATATAAACCACTCAACGACGACTACCTCGAATGAGAGAAGAGAGCAACGCTTACCTTCACTGCCGGCAGCATGTCCAAGGAGTCCAGTGTGAACAGCACTAATGCTTGCATCAGCATCATAAATTGATTAAATTGCCATGTCAGGCTAAAGAGAAAAGTTGATATGAAAATGGCAAGAAGTGTCAGCCTCTGTAAAAAGAAAACCTTTGTATAATTTCCACGTCTCTAGTAATAAAGAGCCCTGCAGATAAGTTCTCTCAAGAGCAGCCAGTATCTCTATAAACCAAATAGAAAAACCATAAACTGTTGCTCTGGAAAACCCTTGCATTTGTTATTTAAGCTCTAAATACCCTACAGTGACACCGGGCATATAAATATTCACATAAGGTGTGTGTACTCCCCAGTGTTACGGAGGCGGTAATGCACCGAATCACATCTCAAGGGCAATGGCTTAAGGATTCTGACACTTCTGCAGAAATTGTGTGCGGGTTTGCTCAACTATTTGAGAGCGGATTATGTAGAGGACATTTTTAACATAGAAAACAAAAACATTTTCTTTGCAAAGTAGGAAAGGGGCTCAGAAAGGGAAAACTTAATTTAACTCAAGTTAAAAGATTGGTCACGGAAGGAGAACTATTCACACGCGATGGGACACCATGCACGTCACATTTTCTGAAGCTTCTTCAACAAAACTAGAGAATTAAAAAATAAAGAAAGTATTACGAAAACTTACTTCAGAAAGAGGCTGCAAGTTTGGTCGCAGGAAATACGTGATTGCTGCTATCTGAATCGCAAAGAACGGCAGAGCCCAATTCTCCCTCAGTGGGATGGTAAACTCCACTCTTGTGGTATCTATTCTGCACACAGAAAACACAAACGGCCACAGGAATAATTTTTACTATAATTATTTGAAAAGCTTTCCTAAAGCGAAAGATGTAGGACATTAAATATACTTAAGATTCTGGTTATCGGTTCTCAAAAATAATGATTTGTCCTTACCGTTATCATCCCCGTACCATCAAGTTGCACTGAGAAAATGTAAGGAAACTGTCCCCAGGTACGCAGCTAGCTAAGGGGTAGACTGGGCTCCAAGCCATGGTGGGGTGCCTCCAAAACCCAGGAATATGCACTTGTGCCTAACTGCCTCGAACCTGTATTTCCCTCGAAGTTCATCAGTGCAGACTGGCGGCATGTCGCATTCTCCCTCTATTTCTTTGCTGCTTAAATCTGAATCTTAAATTTGTCATTGGGAATAATCTGTAGAAGCGTCTTGTCCCTCTGGAATGTGAACCACCAGATGGTAAGTATAGCGAAGTTTTTACCTTTGTACACCCAGTACCAAGAAACATCCCCACACAGAAGGCATTCAATAAATGTCTTCTGTTTCCTCCTGACAGAACAACAAATTTGACTTTCATTTACTCTTAGCAAGGATACTATGTTAACATGTTAAGAGGTAGCATAATAGTGTTTTCATAGTCGGCGTTTGACTCTGATGGAGACTAAGCTGGGGCCGTGTGTGTGTGTGTGTGTGTGTGTGTGTGTGTGTACGTGTGTGTATGACTTTATCTATATATACGTACACCTTTACTTTTCAAGTAATATGTCTGTATGTGTGTATGTGTGTGTGTATTATATATATATATATAACTTATATATACTTATATATATATACATATATATATGTGTGTATATATATAACTTAACCTTTTAAACTTTAATTTTCTCATCTCTCTGGGACGCCTGGGTGGCTCAATCAGTTAAGCATCTGTCTCTGGCTCAGGTCATGATCTCAGGGTCCTGGGATGGAGCCCCTCAGCAGGCTCCCCTTTCTCCCTCTCCCTCTGCCCCTCCCTGCCGTTTGCGCTCGTTCGCTCTTTCAAATAAATAAAATCTTTAATTAAAAAAATTCATCATCTCTAAAATGGTCATAATATCTATCCCTATAGGATTGTTAAAAGAATATATATAAAGCATTTTGTAAAGTGATTAGCATAAAGTAAGCACTCAATAAGTTTATAATAAGAAGTAATTTGCTTAGGATTTTAAAATAAAATCGATATTAGAACTTGGTGCTGAAGTTTTAAGACTCCTACTGAATACTGGTGTTGCTACTGTAGGTCAAGAAAAAATTCAACGTATCTTGACTACGTCTTAAAAAAAATGCTATTTCATGGCGCCTGGGTGGCTCAGGTGGTTAAACATCTGCCTTTGGCTCAGGTTATGATCCCAGAGTTCTGGGGTCAAGCCCTGTGTTGGGCTCCCTGCTCAGTGGGGAGTCTGCTTCTCCTTCTCCCTCTGCCCCTCCCCACTCTCGTGCTTGCTCTCTCTCTCTCCTCTCAAATAAATCAATAAAATCTTTTTAAAAAATGCTATTTCATGCTCCAGTATTAAGAATAATAGATATTAACTAAATATTATAAAAACCTCCTTGCATTTGTACAGTGCTTTACGCTTTGCTAATATGAGCCACATACAACCCTACTAAGGTTGACAGTAAAGATACTATAAAATGTCTTTAAGAGAGGAGATATGTGGCCAGAGAAATACTGATCACACATCCAATTGGTAATAGAACTGGAGTTAATATGATGATTCTCTTGACTTGTCATTCAATGGTTTGTTCCTCAGCTGGAAATATATATTTAAGTAGGACTTTGTACCTTGCTAAATAAGACAAGTAAACACCACAAGGAAAACCAAAGAGAAAATACTCCCATACAAACCAATGTGGCCAAAAAACTTCCTCTGAACTGGAAATCAAGAACCCTCGTTTTCACTTGTATCTTAGGAAGGGAGAAGGGACACTGATTGCAACTCACCTGTTGGTGACGTACCAGAACGCTGCTAGAAGCCCCGACAGCCACGTCCCACTAAGCAGCCAGCTGGTTATGTATAGGGCTGTGACATAGATCGCCTGCAGTCCAAACAAGGTGTAAATATAAAAATAAACTGGCTCTAAGTATTTCTGGAAAAATGAACAATAAAAAATATTTGTTATGGAAGCCCTTATTACCTTTTCATTGTCACTTAAAAAATAGGACAGTGAGGGGCACCTGGCTGGCTCAGTTGCTAAGAGCATGTGACTCTTAATCCCAGGGTTGCGAGTTCAAGCCCCACCTTGGGTGTGGAGCCTACTTACAAAAAAAAAAAAAAAAAAAATTACAAAAAGTATGACAGTGGAAATGTAATATTCAGCAACTGGGTGTTAATTACAAGCCATAAGCCTACACCAGTCCTTTCTGGGCAAAAGTGCTGGCAGCCTTTCTTCTTACTAGCAGAGTGGGAGAGGGAAGGGAGGCCTGGAGGACTCTGGCTTCATTCTTTAGACAAGCTTTACATCTAACTGTGTCCAGTATTGCCTCATTCACACGAAGTGGTCATTGTCATTTGCTAATTTCCAATTTTTTAATTTCAAAGTTAAGGGAGGAGTGATTACATGTTTCTAAATGAAGATATGTATCAGCCTCTAGACCGCACACATGTATTATTAGCCAGGATGCAACTATATGTAAAAAAATATCTTATAAAAACATATATAAAAAGTAAAATTTACAACATATCTGGAGGAAATTAGGATTTTGTTGCTTTTCTACCAAGGCAGTGAAAGATCTGAATAACATCTATGAAAGTTGAACAGCAGATTTTGACTTTTGTGTGATATTAACAACACAGAACATAACATACCTGTATGGGTAGGACTCTATATAAAATACTGAGAAAAACTTCTTGGTAAATATTCATGCGTTGAAGAAGGTTAATTGTCCTCATAGACTCAGTTTTGTTATCATATATTAAGCCATGAAAACCTAAGGTTGATATTTGAAAGATCAGGAAAAAAATAATTGCAATTGTAAATCATTCATTTAAAATTATTCATAGATTCTTTAGTGTGTGCCAGAGAATGTGCTAGGCGTTGAGGATACAACAGTAAGCAAAAAACACAGTCCCACCCTCAGAGAGCTTACTGTATACTTGATGGACGTTCACATGTTTACACAAATACAGGCGAACTATAACTTGTGTGAGTACTATTAAAAAAAAACAAACGTATGTTCTTTTACAGAAATTTAGGCCAAGAGGATCTTATATCCCCACTCTGCCCTCCTGCCAGGAAACCGACAGTACCTCTTTTGGGGCTATTAGTAGCCTATGGGTTTGGCCATTTGACTTGCTCTGACCAATAGCATGTGAGAGGATGTGACATCCCTTAATAAGAGATGATGCCTGTTTCCACCCACAGTGTGGCTATTTCCCTCTGTCATGACAACAGCAGGGTCCAAATAGGGGCTGGATAATAAACGTAAGAAATAAACCTGTTGTTAATAGAATTCCGTGGCTACACTGAGGTCATTTGCCTCACTGTAACCAAGCTACCTAATTAATAGAAGGTTTGAAGAGATAGTTCACAGAAGAAAACATGCATACAGTCCTTTCACGTATGAAAAGATGCTCAACCTCTCCTGTGGGAGTGCAAATTAACACTACAGTGAGATATACCATTTCTCACCTATCAGCTTGGAAAAAAATTAAGAAGTCTGACAACATCCTCTATTTTATAGTCCTTATGAGGTTAACAGATTCAGGTAATGATCACCAACAGTGCTAACCCATTAGGTGAGAGGCTACTTGAGAACTTATTAATGGATCAGTCTCAACCCGAAGAGAGAGAGTGCGCATCACGTGCCCCCAGCGTGGAAGCGTGCACCGCCACACAGGAAGCACTCCTGCTGACACAGAACCTAGACCTGAGCAAGTCTCTAGATCCCACTACCAGTCAACAGGAGACGCAGGCAACAGAGAATCATGAAATGACACCGTGGGGCTCCAGCAATATCCTGAAAGTGAAAAACTCTATCAGACAAATGAATCTGTGTTTTCAACAAAAAAATTACAAGAAAAGAAGATGGAAAGACGTCTATAGATTAAAAGAAAGAGAGAGAGGGGTGCCTGGTTGGCTCATTCAGTAGAGCAAGCAACTCCTGATCTTGGAGTTGTGAGTTCGACCCCCATGTGGGTGTAGAGATTACTTAAAAATAAAATCTTAAGAAAAAAGAGAGAGAGACAGAGCAAATGATTGCAATGCATGGAGTTTATCTGGATCTCAAAAACGATATTAAAACTCTGGAAGACAATCAGAAAAATGAGAACACTGACTAAATATTTGATAGTAAGAAATCTCCTAATTGTGCTTTAAGTGTGATAATAGTCATGTGGTAATACTTAGAAAAGGGGTTGCCATCCTTTAGAGAAATATATTAATGATACATTTACAAATGTAGAAATAGGATGTCTTGGAGTTTCTCCAAAATCATCTGGTCTGAAAATGGGGTGTAGAGAGGAGACAAGATTGGTTATGAGTTGGTAACTGTGGTGGCTAGTGATAGACATGTGAAAATCCACCAGAGGATTCTCTCTAACCTTTTACATGTTTGAAATTTTCTAGTAGGAAGATCTTAACAAATGACTTAGAGGAAACGAAACAGATGAACCACTGAGTTTGTGGGAATAATTTGAAAGAAAATACTCATTATTCACCTTTAAGAGCAGAGATTCCCAACTTTAACACTACTGTTATTTTGACATTTGAGGCCTGATCAGTCTTTGTTGTTGAGACCTTGCAGGATGCTTAGGAACATCCCCACCTCTGCCCATTCCAGCAGCACAACCCTCCCCAACCCACCCTCGCTGTGACAACCGACAACATATCGGGATGTTCTAGATGTCCCCTGGGGACACAACTGCCCTTCCTTAAGAACCACTGCTTTAGAGAATGCTAGAGAAGCAAACCACAGTTGCCAGACTCATTGCTGACTCACTGTTCTCAGTAGTTATGTTCCATAAAAAGTTGCAGTGAACCCTGAATTAGCAATACTGAGCCCTGTAGGAAATACAGGGTTATGTTCTTATGAGCCTCTGGTCATGCATTTTCATCAACCAATCGACACATGACCATAGAAAGACACCTTCTCTAACACATATATGAGTGAATCATTAACGCTGAACACATGGCCAGCAGCACTCTAACTCATGCCTGAACCAAGCTTAGCTAACACGTGTTTTCTCTGTATGCCTTCTTCACGGCCTGCGTGCACTTGGGAACTCCAGACAGCACTTTAGCTCTATGCGGGGGGCCATTTCAGACTGCAGAATCACTAACGAAAAGCAGAAAAATGCAAAAAGCATGGCCCTAGGTAGACTGTGAAAAGAAGGAGAGCTGAAACGAGATGGCAGTCACCACCTCGTCCCACCTCGGCTGGGAACATGCAAGCCAGGTGACTAAACGTTCTCGCTGCTCTGCACAAGCCCGTGAATGCCTGCCAAAGCACCACGAGTACGGATTCCGGGGTTACAAACAGGTTTAGTAAGTGAATTTGTAAATACGGACTCCATGAATAACGAGGATCAACTGTTTGGGGAAAGAAAATCAACACCTATCTTGCCTTTGTTGTATAAACTGGACCTCAAAGTCATCAAATAGTTGATGAGAGAAAGGTTTCTTAAATAACAGAGTTGCAGCTAACAAATACAAGAGCAATGCAGAATGTCACTTCTGTAACTACTGAAATAACAGATACAGGCAATAAGCATCAATGGCCGCTAAAACCATTAAGTGAAAGGCCAATGGGTAATAACCTTATTATGGGGGAACCTGGCAATCTACACAGGAACTGTTTAATACTTAGGGCGCAAAAAGAAAGATAAGCAACATTTCATGTCTCCCACTGTGATAGAATTAGAAGTGCAAAACATCACCCACGAAGGATTCTTGCCAAAAACATATCGGAATCCAAGCCAAGCCCAGCAAACGTCTCTGTCATGCGTGTTCGTGCTGAGCACAGTAAGCACACAGTAAGCAGGAGAGAGCCTTCTGGAGCTTCTATTAGCGGAGTCAAGGTAAAGGTTATGGGCGCTAAACCACTCACAGACAGCGAAAATGTGGGAAAATGGCAACTGCAAAATAAAGGACCAAATGGGGAGACTGGGGACAAGAAGGACAACTGTAATTTTTGTCTGACCAAAACGCCTGCTGTTTTTAGACAATACTCCTTTCACTTGCAAAGACCTTCTCCAAAACGATCATGAGAAAAAAACAGCAGCAAAACCAAGAAACTGCAAAGAGATGAGGTTTGGGACGGAGTAGAGCGGATGAGAGGAGAGTCACATTAGGTATCACAGAACTTCTTCCAGAGCAAAACACTGGTTACTTGAGCAGGGAAAAACTACACAAGTTTAAAGAAACTGTACACAAGTTCAAAGAAACTGTACACAAGTTCTAGAAAGCACTTAAAATGCTTTAGTGCACAAGTAGGTTCGGCTGAAATACTGACAAGGATGCAGTGGATCCCATGAAGCTGTTAGTCGTCCTTACCTTGCATGAGGGTTGGAGCCTGCAGCATTTGCTTGTAGTAGGAGTAATATAGCCCACATTCTGTTCTGAATGAGATTTCTCGCTCCACTTCCTGAAATAAAGTTAGGTCTACTGGGTTTACATGAGCTAGTTTTTTGTTTTTGTTTTTTTTTAAATATCTATTGTCACTGCAGAAACAGGATCCAAAACTACAATTTAAAAGAAAAAAAAAACCTCTCAAAATATAGTCTTAAGAAATCTTGGCAAACCAAAACAATAGAAGGCTGGTAACTGTTGAAGCTGGGTGGGAATTACAGGAGTTTATTATGCGATTCTCTCTACTTTTGTGGATGTTTAAAACTTTCCGTAAGAAACTGTTTTACAAAATGGAGACAAGTAGTTCCATTTACGTGGATGCTTCACAGTTAAGTTTTTCTTTTATTTCACACAAAACTTAAAAAAAAATCACCAATCTTATGTGATATTAGTGAGAATCAAAATAGGGACAGTATAAAAAAAATCCCCCAAATGAAAGGAACTATAATTGCATTAGACACCTACCTAAAAGCTAACAGTATTATATAAGATTAATAACTTTCTGTTTCTTCTAAGAATATAAGGTACTCTGAGTGAAACGGGGCAGACCTTTTACATGTGAATTTTAGTTTGCCAAGTGTCACCCTGGTGGAAAGATGCTCATGAAGGCAAATGGATACAATAGCAAACTGCTTTTAAATAAGTACTCAATTTTAGAAGAACTGAAAATTGAAAGTGACAGCTATTAGCCAATTCGGTTGTAAGATGCTTTTATGAAATTTAAATTTTAAATCATTAACAAAATCTGGAGGCAATTGGTGGTGAGGATGGGGAAGACATTCTGGAATAATCATATTAATATTCTTAGATACAGTATTTCATATATATATATATATATATATATGGCAGTATAAATGAATAAAAATGATAATTTGTCATTACAGATTTTTTTACACCAGTGTTCAAGATGCCAGGCCCTAGAATCTGGCACACATTGTCTAAAGTGTATTTCCATCGCTGTTTTTCCTACCATAGCAGATCCCTATTCTATAAACCCAGACTTACTGGGGGAAGATGCTAAACACAAAACATGGTACATTCTAGGGGATAAGCTTCTTTTAACACACCTTTGTTTAACACCCCCTGCCTCCAACTATCTTTCAAACTGTAATAAACATTTCATGAAAACAACCACTCATGCTATTTATTGTCGGGCCTGAAATTATTTCATGTATCTCTTCTACCCTTATTTCTCCTACCCTTTAAAAAAGTATTATCTATTGATTCATGAATAAAGCATTGAAGAAGTACTCAGTTATCTGAGTATAAATATCCAATTATCGACCTTGAGAAACAAACTTATGCTTTATCATTGTTCACGCTTTTTAAAAAAACCGGGAGGGAGGGGTAGAGTAGCAAACCTTATATAATGAGCTTCCTTCCATAGAAAACAGATTAATCTCGGGGAAATCAAACACGGAAAAAGGCCCAGTCAGGTTCTGAAATTCACTTTCACCAGCACACCTGCTTTATAAAAAGGACGATATACAACGACGGAGCTCTTCTAGCTTCTGCATTTGCTACTGATTTGTGTTGTACCTTTCACAGGAGTAAAGTCAGTTCTTAGCAGTCATGTTAATCCAATCATCTCTAATTTTTGAGAAAAACTGCTCTATTGCTTTTCTTAACATAAACCTAAACTAGTATCACTTGTTTCCATAATGTTCACACTCCTACTTGGTCAAGTAGCCACAGAGGCTGTGAACTGATGTTAACTGAGCAAACGTTAGCTTTTGTTCGTGCAAGTAAGGGGGAAAAAACCCCATTAAGTCTAATTACATTCCTTTTCTTCTCTCCAGCTGCCTTGAAGTGTTCAAAGTACGGCTGTCTTCAATGGAATATTCTAATGTCAAACCTATATCCCCAAATCAAACTGGAGAGCTAGATCAGTCATTTACATGAAGGGGCTTCATAGGCAACACGGTTCTAAGGATAAAAGAAGACTGACCTCAAAAAGATGGGGGAGAAAGAGAAAAAAAAAAGAAAAAAAAAACCACTGCTCACAGTACAAAGGTAGAAAGCTTTTGTGCTCCACCCCTCTCTTTAATATACCCAGAATGTGTACAGAACAGAGGGGGTCCTAATTAGTAAAAAAGCATTCAAACATGATTAATTGGCAATCCTGGCCCCAGCTGTATGGAAGCAAATGCTAGACTTTATTAGACAGACACTTGCAAGTTTTACATCTGCTTCATGCTAAGAGAACATCTGCTTTACTCATTCAAACACTTTTCCAGTTTTACAGCAATTTATACTTTGCCTGCTGGATTGTGCCAGTGAAAACGCACACCAGTAGACGCTACCCTCTGAAGAATGCAAAATGAACAAATACTTCATATTTTAATTTGCATCAGTTCCACAGGGAGAATGAAAGCATCTTTTCTGAAGATGATGACAGAAAGAAATAGAAAGACAAAAGCATTGTATTTCTGAGGAACTGTACAGCCAACACCATTTAAGCAGTAGTTTATATAGTTATTTAACAAAAGTACTAAAAGGAAAAAGCATTAAAAAATGCTCACAATTAATAATTTGCATCCCCTAGAAACACACAAAATGTAACAACCCCTTTTAGACAAATGACACCAAATCTGCCAAAGGAAACCTCTCATTAGTTTTTTGAAATCTCATGTAAACAACTTTTCTTTACAGAAACTGCACCCAAAATAACGAGGCCGCCGGTAGTGGGGAAGCCATGGAAAGATTAACCTCATACGCGTCACCTGTTTCAGAAGTAGGTAACAAAGCATCTCACCAGGCAACAGCAGCTCACGATAAGACAGCTGTTCTTGAAGTTTTGCACCGGGAATCATGCCCTTAGCAAATATATTTATGGCACATACACGGTTTATGGTCTGGTTAGAGTCCTGTCCACCTGTTGGAATGGAACGACTCTTGCCCTCAAGCTGATTAATGCCTTCATGTGCGGTAGCTGCCGAGCGGCGTGTGGGCGCAGGGTAGGCGGCTACTGAGGAGACCGTGCACCCGCCGGGCTCGCACAGAAGCCACGCCAGTCCTGGTACCACCTGAAGTCACCACTTTGTGGAGCTGCCCTGTTTAGTCTAGAGTCCTTGCTTAGCAGGAGCATTCGTTCGGTGGGAAGATATGCAAAATCTGTAATACCGAGCCAATATGACAATAACGGTGGAAAATATTAGCATAAAATCAGATTGTACAAAATTGGCACACATTGAGTGACAGGAGTGCTTTTTTAGCCAAATGGGAATGATCTCTCATTATCACTCAACATTTATTTGCTGGGGAAACAAAGGTTTTGTAAAACTTCAGTCCTTGATCCCAAGGGGTTTATGTTTCAATGAGAAAGAATAATGCACTTTTTAAAAAGGAAAATGATGATTTAAGGAAGGGCATCAATTAGAGGGAAGGAGGAGCCTTTTGCCTGAACTATTAACCCAGCCCCCACTGGATCCTGTGCTTCTCACAGGTCTCTTTTTACCTCTATCTTCCTCATTCATTCATTCATTCATTCATTCAACAAACAGCTACTGACCAACAAGCGACAAGTATTCACCTGCGGGGAGATTGAGCTGGGAACAAAAGAGATGCAAATCTCTGTTTCCATAGAATTTATAATGTAGAACAGAGGGATGAATTTACTTGTCTAGTAAACAAGTACAATATAAGAAATAAAGCAGAGAAGGGGGTGGCGAGGGAGGGGTGGTGCTGCGGTCTTGCAGGTGGGTCAGGAAGGACACACCCATGAAGGGACACTTGAACAAAGATGAGGCCAGGCGGTGAGCCTTGTGCAGAAGAGCCCGCCCGTCAGACAGGACAGCTCACATACACCTTGAAGAACAAGAGGAAGGCAGTGAGGTCTGAGCTTGAGGGAGCAAGGAAGGTCAGGGGCGGTGGTGCAGAGTGGTCTGAGAGGTAATGTGGGGTCACACACCCAATCCTGGCAGGTGACAAGGACTCTAGGCTTGTACTCTGAGCTAGGTGTGTGTGTGTGGGGACCGGGAGAGGGAGGTGGTCAGGAGTGTGGTTTCAGACATGCTGAGCTGGACTGTGAAGGATTCTGAGCGAGAAGGAAGCTGCCGAAATAACAGGTGGGGATAAAGGGCGTGAGAGGTGATCACATTTTAGATATTGTCAGAGGAAACCTGAAAGGACTTCCTAAGGCTGTAAGGTGGGACTTGAGAACCAGGACTGTGTGAGGGCAGAACCCCAGGCCACTGAAGGAAGCAGCTGCGATTTACAGAGACGGAGACGCCAGGAGAAACACCTGAGGGCAGGGATGTCGGGTGGCTGATGTTGCACCTGTTAAGTCTGAAACGCCCACTGGACATCCAAACTCAGGTGGCCAAGTAGCCGGCTGTCTAAGCAAGCTTGGCGTTCGGGGGAGAGGTCTGAGCAGGGGACAGACATTTGGGAACCACCAGCACAGAGGTGGTATTTAAAGCTATAGATAAGATTATTCTTAGAAATGAGAGTGGACAGAAAAACCCAGAGCCAAGGGCTGGGTTCTCTGCCGACACGGAGTCAGAAGGCTGGGGAGGAGCCTGTAGAGGAGCCCAAGATCAGCTGGAGACGTGGGAGCAGATCCAGGAGAGCACACGCCCCAGAGCCAAGGAAAACCGCTAAGAGCCCAAGGAGACCAAGGACTGAGAAATGACCACTAAAGTGAGCAACCTGGAGGGCATCAGTGACTTTTACCAGAACTGTTTAAGAGCGGTGCCGTGGCTGAAGCCTGACTGCTCGAGAGAGAGAGTGGGAAGAGAGAACGGAGACTACGGGCCCACAAACTTTTGGGGGGGAGTCTGGGCATGAAGGTGAGCAGAACAGTGGGACAGCAGTTAAAGAGAAAGTGGGGCTCCAGCAGCCTCCCCCACCCCCAGGACGGGAGAAGGCCAGAGAGACTCAATGGCTGGAGTGAGGTAATTCGGGAGAAGGCAGGGGAGGGGGTCTCCCACACGCAGGGGGACAAGTTGGTGTAGGTGGGCCACATCCGGACAGATGTGGGGTGGAAGCACACGGAAGGTGTCTTCAGCTTGCCTCTCCTTTCTCAGTTGACAGGGTTGGGAATACACTACTTCCAAATATGGCACACTGGCATACTGAATGTCTGAAGCGGAAGGAATCTGAGAGATGGCAGGTGCACGAAGGACTCCCTGCCCTCTCCCTTCTTCCCCAAAGCAGGTCATAAGACTCTCTTGTGAGAGCTGTACTCCCTATTCCCGGAGGAAAGGACATCCTTATCTCCAGAGATGGAGGGACAGGAGTCTGAACAAACAGGCCTAGCTAAGTTCGCCCCGGTTCACTCACCCTAGCTCATGCCTTTTGGTTGTATTATATTTTTCCATGACTTTCTACTCTTGGTCAAATCTAGTGTAAAAACACTCAGGTTTAACCATTTCTTCCGGTCTTCATTTCCTTATGAAGGTTCCAGTGTCACGTAAAACTTGTATTAAATAAATTTGGATGCTTTTCTCTTGTTAGTCTGTCTTTTGTCAGTTCAGTCAACAGGACCCCAGCCAGAGGACCTAGGAGGGCAGTGGGTTCCCCTCTACAGTGAAATGGGAAGCAATGCAACAGGCGACAGTCAAGATTGGGGAAGGGCTGGGGGGAGAAAGGAGGGAAGAAAGGTTAATTGTCCCAGGAGAGCTGGGTGGTGAATGGACAAAGGAAGTGGAATGGGACTGCCAAGGAGGGCTTTTTAAAAAGGCACATTTGAGGTTTTCCTCCCCTATTAATTTCAATTTGACAAATTTTTAAAATAAAATATTTTGGTATCTGCTTATTTAATTTTGGATTTAGTCCCTGCTACCTTCTGAGTTTTCCTACTGCCTGTAATATTTTTTTCCAGATTACTCTCTTATGATTTCCAGGTATATAATGACATGACCTACAAATAGTTACCTCCTCCTTCCCAATTGTTATATTTTTTACTTCTCACGTTTATGTTTGATATGTATTGCTGGTCCCTCCAAAGCAATGTTAAACTGTACTAACAGATAGCTTTGGCTTGGGATATGCTTCTAATGCCATGATGCCTCTAGCCACATGTGCCGACTTAATTAAAATGAAAAATTTCGTTTCTCAGTTCCTGAACACACTTGGCTAATGGCTAGAGTATTAATACAGCACAAAGAACTTTTCATTATCATAGAAACTTCTACTAGATAGCACTGTTCTAGTGTTTCCCTAATGGGTAAGGTCTTAGCATTTGGTCTGAAATGTATGCATGCTATTTTTAAAAAAAAAGATGTATCTATTTTTTTAAGTTTTACTGAGATAGAATTTGCATACTACATAATTCACCCATTTAAAGTATACAATTCAATGCCTTTTACTATATTCACAATGTTATTCATGCATCACTAGCATCAATTTTAGGCTATTTCATTACCTCTAAAAAGAAACACCACACCCCTGAGTTGTCACCCTGCAAATCCCTTATGCTTTCTAGCCCTGGGCAATCACGAAGCTACTTTCTATCTCTTTAGACTGGCTATCCCGGAAATTTCATTTTAATGAAATGATTCAATATGTGCTCCTTTGTGCCTGATTTCTTTCATTTAGCATGTTTTCAAGGCTCCTCTAATGTGGTAGAGCCTGTATTATCAATTCACTGCAGAACTGCCCAATAATATTCCATTATACGGATATGCCACGTTTTTCTTATCCATTCAACCATTAGTGGACGTTAGGGTTGTTTCCTCTTTTTGGCTATTATGAAAAATGCTGCTATGAATATTCATGCACAAGTTTTTATGCAGTGTGTTTTCATTTTTCTCGGGTATTTCCTTAGGAGTAGAATTGCTAAGATCATATGATCACTATGTTTCACTGTCTGAGGGCCTGCTAGGCCCTTTACCAAAATGTCTGCGCCATTTTGCCTTCCCACCAGCAGTGCGGAAGGCTTAAAATGTCTCCACACCTTTGTCAACACTTGCTATTACAGGTCTTCTTATTGTAGCCCTGCTAGTGGATGTGAAGTGTTACCTCATTGTGGTTTTGATTAGAATTTCCCTGACAGGCTAATGACGTTGAGAATCTTTTCATGTGCTTTTTGCCCATTTGTAGACCATCTCTGGAAAAATGTCTATTCAAGTCCTGTGTTCACTAAAAAAATTGAACTGTATTTTTATCATTGAGTTATTATGGTTCTTTGTAGATTCCAGACTCAAACCCCTTACCAGGCATAGGATTTGTAAATATTTTCTCCCATTCTGAATGGTGTCTTTTCGTTTTCTTGACTGTATACTCTGGAGCACAAACCTTTCTAATTTTGAAGTCCAATTTAAGTATTTCTCCTTTAGTCACTTGTGTTTTTGGTGTTGTATCTAGGATGGCTTAGCCTAACCCAAGGCCATGATGACTTATTCATGTTTTCTTCCAGAAGTTTCATACTTACTTTTAGGTCTCTGATCCACTTTGAGTTAACCTGTGTGTATGTACGAGGAAGGGGCCCAATTTCCTTGCTCTAATCATGAATATCCAATTGTCCCCAGGTCATTCATTGCAGACTATTCTTTCTTCATTTAATGGTCTCGGTATCTTTGTTGAAAATCAACTGACCACAAGTGTAAGGGCTTACTTCTGGATTCTCAATTCTATTTCATCTCCCCTTATGCCGGTACTCACTGCCTTGATCACTGTATCCTTATGGTAAGTTTTGAAATCAGGGAGTGTGAGTGCTCCAACTTTGTTCTTCTTTTTCAAAACTGCTTTGGCTATTCTGGGTCCTTTCAGTTTCCATATGAATTTTATTTTATTATTATTTTTTAAAGATTTTGTTTATTTATTTGACACAGAGAGACAGCCAGCGAGAGAGGGAATACAAGCAGGGGCAGTGGGAGAGGAAGAAGCAGGCTCCCAGTGGAGGAGCCTGATGCAGGGCTCGATCCCAGAACACCGGGATCACACCCTGAGCCGAAGGCAGATGCTTAACGACTGTGCCCCCCAGGCGCCCCCCATATAAATTTTAAGGTCAACTTGTCAATTTCTGCAAAAACTTCCACCTGGGATTGTGAGAGGGACGATGTTGAATCTGTACGCCAACGTGCCATCTTAACAATACTGTCTTCCAATTCATGAACACGATTGAAGTTTTATACTTTTTTTGTTCGATTTATTCCTAAGTACCTTATTCTTTTGTTGCTATTGTAAACGAAATTCTTTTTCTTTTTTTTAAAGATTTTATTTACTTGAGATGAAACTATTTTCTTAATTTCACTTTTGGTTTGCTCATTGCTATTATATACAAATACAAGTAGTTTTTGTATGTCAATCTTATATCCTGCAACCTTGATAAACTATTAGTTTTAATAGTTCTCTATAGAAGATCTATAGAATAGTTCTATATAGAAGAACTATAAAATAGCTCTATATAGATCATGTTATCATAAACAGAGACAGTTGTACTTCTTCCTTTCCAATTTGGAGACCTTCTGTTTCATTTTCTTGCCTAATTTCCCTGACTAGGACCTCTAGTATATGTTGAATAGAAGCGGCTAGAACAGACATTCTTGTCTTGTTCCTAATCTGAGGGGGAAAGCTTTCAATTTATTACCATTAAATATGATGTTAGCTGTGCGATTTCTGGCAGATACCCTTTAGGAGGCTGAAGTTCTCTTCTATTTCTAGTCTGTTGAGTGTTTGTTATTGTGAAGAGTTGTTGAATTCTACAAATGCTTTTTCTATGTCTTTGAGATAATCATATAGTTTTATCTTTTATTCCAGTGACATAATGGGCTCATCTGGCCTATTCTTAATTTTAAGTTAACATATGTTGCAAGAAAATGATGGACTTTTTTTTTCCAAATGCCTTTACTTATTTATTTTTTGCATCTTTTGAAGTACTAACATAGCAAACAGGTATATTACTAGATTTCCCAACAATTTCCTTTAGTTTCCTGGCATAAAAATGACTTTTTCGTGGTACATTATACTTTTGATATACAACTAGATTCTCTTTATTAGTATTAATTAGAATTTTTGGTTCAATATATGTAAGTGGGATTAGTCTCTGAGCTTTGTTTTTTTTTATATTATCTAGATAATATACAGTTGATTCTCCTTATTCACAGATTTCTGGTTTGCAAATCTGCCAACTAGCTAAAATTTGTAACAAAATTGACAAAATTAATATTTGCTGTGCTTTTGCAGCCATGTGCAGAGCAGTGAAAATGTGAGTTGCCTAACGTGCACGGTTCCCAGCTGTGCCCTGCCTCTTGTTCCAGCTCGCATACAGACACAACGAGAAGATGCATACAGTAAGGGGCCGTGAGTGCAACACAGCGACTGAAGCCCCAGCTCTGGGCCCCAGTGGATGGGGTCTGAATGCAACTCTGGTACCTGTTAGTGGGGCAACCTCAGGCAAGTCCCTTAACAATCTGGAACCTCATTTTCTCTTTTGTAAAATAAAGAAAATAGAAACTACCAGGAAGGGTTTTTAGAATTTAAGACCTATGTGTGATACACACACACACACACACACACACACACACACACACACACATTTCCCTAGGAGCAATGGTTCAGTATTCTCTAATTCAGTGTTCTCAGTGACTTTTAGAACATAACTGTTGGGAATTAAGGAAAATTGACTGTAGTTATATTCTGATCCTCAGTTTTGGTGTGTTTTATCTGATTTATAAAAATAATTTGGAAGTTTTCTTTCTCTTTGGTGTTCTAGAATGGCTGAAATAGTACTGGAATATTTTGATTCTTTAAGAGTTTGGTAAAATTCTTCCATAAAAATCAACAGGGTCTGCTATTTAGGAGGGTGTAGGATGGGTGGCTTTTTACCACGTTTTCTCTATCATATATGCAGAAATAATTATACTTTCTGGGGTCAGTTTTGGTAATTTATATTCCAGAAAATCATGTTTCATTCATTCATTTAATCTGCACTGAATCAAACAAAATAGACTTTGGCTCTTTCCTATTTCATGGTCTCTACAGTTACTTCTCTGCTACATTTCATGATGTCTGTAATTATTTCTCTGTTATTTCTTACTTTGGATATCTGTACTTCCGACCTCATCCTTATCCTTATTTTTCACTCCCCAAATAACCATTCATTTATTAATTATTTTCCTACTTTCTAGTTGATCAATTTCTTTTACCTTTATCCTTCCTTCTGTTGCTAGATTTTTACTTTCCAACTTCATAAGTGGAATAATTCATTTGTTTATTCATTCTTATTTCATAATATAATACTTAAAGCTATAAGTTCTTCTGAATACTGCTGTAGCTGTATTCCCTAGTCCTGAAATATGGTTTTCATCATTTCCTAGATTTCATTTATAATTTCTATAAATTCATTTTAATTTCCTGTGACCAAAAATATTGGATTTTTTCCCCCAAAAAATTAGGAAATATTTTTAGATTTCTAAAAGTGACCTTTTTCTTTTTAGTTATCTCCAGTTTTTATTTAAATGAATGAATAAATTAAAAGAGTATAATTTGAGTCTGTGACCATTATGCCCAAAGTCAAGAACAAGCCAAGACTATGCACTATCACATCGTGATAAGGAAATATTGTCTGTAGTTTTGGATCTGAGATTTTCTCTATGGTTTAACATTATCAATGTTTTAGTTAATGTTCTGTGGATATTTGAAAAGAACATACATTCTGTCTTTGGATATTTATAGATTAGAGCTCTTATTCATTATTTTCCCTAGGTCTTCTATATTCTCATTTTGACCACTTGCTTTTTTTTATGAACTGAGAAAGAATTAAAACTCAGTATTAGTGTGTTTCTCTATTTCTTCTTGTATTTCCTGTGGTTTTTGCTTTATAAATATTGGTAAGTTATCTGACCCATGGATAGTCCTGTCTGTGGTCGGCATCTTTATCACTGAAAAACTGCCCTTCTTCATTTAACACTTTCTGTCTGACTTTCTTTCCCCCTTTTGGGGAAATACTTCAGCAAGTCCTTATCCTTCTAAGGAACTCTGTTCTGGGAGAATCTTATGCATATAGTATGTGATTTGGATTTTGCTTTATGATACAGAGTTTTTACCAGGTGACTAAAGCAGACAATTTATACAAAAGTATTTTGACATATTTGTGGTCACACATCTTGTACCACATTTTTTGTTAGTCTTTGGAACAAACCCTTTACTATATGATCTGTGTCTGGGTGTGTGTGTGTATGTCTTTTAATGTCTTTGTTCTAGGAGTTACCTTTATCACTATAACTTTGAAGGATAACTTAATTCTCTATTTCTATGGATAGTATCTGTTGAGTTCCTATAATAAGTAATGATAATCTCATGAAATTTGTACTTCTTCCCTGCCCCATTTTACTTGAAGATATTTTTCATGGAATTTTCTTTTACATACACTATGTATCTGTTTCTTGACTATTTAAGTAGGCTCCACACCCAGAGTGGAGGCCAACATAGGGCTTGAACTCATGACCCTGAGATCAAGACCTGAGCTGAGATCAAGAGTCAGACATTTAACCACCTGAGCCACCCAGGTGCCCCTTGACTTCTCATTTTGAGATGAAACTTGACTTCTATCTATGAAAAATAAAGAAATGGATTCCTCCACCGTCTTCTACCTTCCCTTTTCTTTCCTCTTCTAACTTATTATTACATTGTTATTCTGTTACTATTTCATAATTATAACATTGCTGGGTGTTACCACATTGTTCATGCCATACATATTTTGTTCTGTAACTATTTAGTGCTAGTTCTACAGTTAAGTATGTTTGCACCGCACTTTCTGATGGTCTTTCTGCAATTGTTTTGCCTTTTCTCTCTCAGCTGGATAGTTTTCCCTCTAACAATTTCTTCAGGTGTTCTTAAAAAAATACATTTCTCAGAATCAAAACAATTCGTATGGTGCTTTATACATGAGGGAATGACCAGATTAAAATAGGGATGCCTGGGTGGCTCAGTCAGTTAAGTGTCTGCCTTCGGCTCAGGTCATGATCCCAGAGTCCTGGGATCGAGCCCTGCATCTGGCTCTTTGCTCAGTGGGAAGCCTGCTTCTCCCTCTGCCTCTGCCTGCTGCTCCCCCTGCTTGTGCACTCTCTCTCTCTGACAAATAAAATCTTTAAAATGAATAAAATAAAATATATGTCACATTCCCTTAAGTGAGTCTTCTGCAGGCATCATTCCGGGTCTTTAAGCATTAAATGTTACCATGGAAAAGACAGAAGCCAGACTGACTTCTCTGATAGGTAAGGTGATCTTTTGTTTGGATGTCCAGGGGTTTCTTACTATTGAAGCCCTGCGATTTATAGAACTATACACTGCTAATGATTTTTCTAGGCCAAGTTTTCCTGGGGCCCATCGTGCCCCATCAATTTGTAGATTCAAGTCACCTTTCATTTTTCAAAAGTTTTCTTGAATCATATCTTTAAACATGATTCTCCCTTGTTTCATTGTTTTGGTTCTCGTCTTTTGGGACAAATCATGCATGTTTGCTATTGTCTTCCTCACCTGTCAGTTTCTCTCTACTATTTTAACTGTACTCATTTCATTTCATTTCGTTTTCCTTTATCGGTGCAACATTTCTCGTTCTGTGCCTGTCGCAGATTCTAATCTGTGTGTTGCTTCCAACATCGTCGTGCTTTCTGTTACTGTTTTACCTTTTAATTCTACTTCTTGCCTAAGTTCTGCCAGCTCATGTTTCATTTCCTTTTGCTATCTTCCTGTATGTCCTTGAAGATGGCCTATACCTTCTTACAGCCCTGCTTTGAATTTATCTTCTATGGTGCCAAATGCGTATTATGTTTGTTTGTTAATGTGACACGTTTGGTTACAATCTTCATGTCTCTGCTATAAATTGTTTCTGGTGACTATTCTTCGTCTTTCATTCGTTCCTATTTTTCTCTTCCTTTTTTTCTTGCAGTTTCATTGTATCGATCCTGTGCTAGTTCCTTTCTGGTTGTGAGCCATTTCTGAACGTGGCAAGTTCTTACTAAACCAGCTATTTGCAGGAAGTTGATGTGGGGGAGAGGTCAGGGCCACCAATCAGGCCAGCAAGAATTTTCCTTGTGATGCAGCGTGGTTTACAAGAGGAGGCTCTTTCGTCTTTTCCTCATTTGAGCCAACCAAGAGTGGCAGCCTCAGAGCTGTTCAACATGCAAGTTTTCTCCCTTTATCCTAGCCTTCTTCAATGCCACTTTTACAAAAATGGCTTGTCTCCATGATCACTCCCTTCGGCCTGCCTCGCTTACTTCTCTTTTGTACCGGAGAGTCTCCAGGAAAGCTTCGGTCATTACTGCACACATCTGGCCCCATGGTTCTCCACAGCAGACCTCAGTCTCACCCCTCAGGGTACGCCAGCAACCTCGGAGAAGCAGGCTGTGGTGACTTCCTCTAAAATCTGTAGCTCTGAGAGTCCTCTGGCGGTACCTTTCCATGCTCCTCTGAGTTTCCCTGGGTTTGGCGGCCCTCCCTCATACGCTGTGGTTCCAGATCATAGACCTTTCTTAGTTTCATCAAGGATGGAAAATGACTGTTTTTCATTTTCCTTAATTGCTTTGAGGTAATTCTAAAAAGATGAAGGAACTGACATCTCTACATTGCCACTTTAAAACATGAAGTAATAAGCAACTTGAGGGGTTTAACTACACAATTAGGAACAATCTACTCCAAATTGGGGAGCACAGAAATAGAGAAATAACTAAGGGTATAAAAATTTCAAAAATATTAAATTATATAAACAATCATTTACCTAATAATTGTGAAAGTTCGTATAAATGTGAAACTATGTAAGGGAAAAGCATATGATGTAACATCAGGTAAATCTGATCATAAAAAGTATATTGGAGCAGCGTCTGGGTGGCTCAGTTGATGAAGCATCCAACTCCTATTTCGGCTCAGGTCTTGATCTCAGGGTCATGAGTCACAAATATGTAAAATATATACACATACAGGATGAAGAATGGAACAGAAAAATAAAAACTGGTTTCTGTTAAGGGTAATGAATACTGAGTAATGTTTTTTATTTAAAGTTTTTGTTGTCACGGTATAGTTTGTAATAAGTAACACAACACGTGTTTAAAAAATAAAAAGAATCATGCTAAATATATTTTTACTCTAGCATCTACTATACACAAGTCACTAAAAATGCACTGACGAGCTCCCTGCTTGCCAGTACTAACTATATCCTACCCCTGAAGGCAAGCTCCAAAAGCTGTATCCCTCTGCTCTAGTTCCAGCCCAGAGCTTTGAGAGCAGCTGCTGTCCCCATCTCCCCTCTCTCCTGCTTATACCACCTCCCTCACCTGTAGAGGTTAACTTGACTCCAAACAGACCACTGTTATCCAGCACTGATGATGTGCTGGGCACCATAAGAGGAGCACAGCAAGTGAAAGCATTGGCTTTGAACCTTTTTAGTATGTTTTGTTTAAAATAAAGGGCAGCAAAAAGGCATGTTGCATTTAAAGGACAATTCAGAGTTAAAATGTTTGGGCTTTGGAGACAGCCAGATTAAATAAAGTATGTTTAAATTGTACTTAAAATGGTGCTAAGCATATAATAGACATTCAATAAGGAGAAGGAGGGGCACCTGGGGGGCTCAGTTGGTTAAGCGCCTGCTTTTGGCCCAGGTCATGATCTCGGGGTTCTGGGATGGAGCCCCGAGTCTGGCTCCCTGCTCAGCGGGGAGTCTGCTTCTGCCTCTACCCCTTCCCCCTCCCTCCTCATGCTCTGTCTCTGTCTCAAATAAATAAATAAAAATATTTTTTAAAAAAATGAGAAAGGGGACTCGTCTTGCACTGTTGATGGGAATGCAAATGGTGCAGCCCCTCAGGAAAACAGTATGGAGGTTCCTCAAAAGGTTAAGAAGAGAGCTACCCTCCTATCGAGCAATTGCACTATTAGGAATTTACCCAAAGGATACAAAAATACTAATTCAAAGGGATACATGCACCCTGATGTTTACAGCAGCGTTATCAACAATAGTCAAATTAGGGAAAGAGCCCAAGTGTCCACTGACTGATGAATGGGTAAAGAAGATGTCATGTATACATCCAATGGAATATTACTCAGCCAGCAAAATGAATGAAATCTTCGGGCGCCTGGGTGGCTCAGTCGGTTAAGCATCTGCCTTCAGCTCAGGTCATGACCCCAGGGTCCTGGAATCGAGCCCAGCATTGGGCTCCCTGCTCCCCAGGGAGTCTGCTTCTCTCTCTCCCTCTCCCTCTGCCCTTCCCCCCAGCTCATGCTCTCTCTCTCGCAAATAAATAAAAATAAAATCTTTTCAAAAATAATGAAGTTATAAAAGAAAGAATGAAATCTTGACATTTGCAATGATGTGGATGGAGCTACAGAGTATAACGGTAAGCAAAATAAGTCAGTCAGAGAAAGACAAATACCCTATGATTTCAGTCGTATGTGGAATTTAAGAAACAAAACAAATGATCATGGGGGAAAAAGAGGCAAACCAAGAAACAGACTTTTAACTGTAGAGAACAAACTGATGGTTACCAGAGAGGAGGTTGTGGGGGGATGGGTGAAGCAGGTGATGGGGATTAAGGAGGGCACTTATTGTGATAAGCACTGGGTCATGTATAGAAGTGATGAATCACTAAATTGTACACCTGAAAGTAATATCACACCGTATGTTAACTGGAATTTAAATAAAAACTAAAACTAAACTAAACTAAAAAATATGCTAAGAAAGGATAGTATATACACATTTTCTACGACCATTTAAACCAACATCTTCTTCAACTTTCAAGTTGCTCTCTGGTCCAGAGTTCCCACATTCAAATATTAACATTGTTAAGATTAGCAACTGACATTTAAAGTATCATTCTGAATGCATAAACTCAAGGTACGATTTGTCTGTTTTAGAAGCAATGTTTTTACTCTCTGAGTAACTACAACTAATTCAAAGTATTCAGAGAAAATCAAAGTATTTTCATAAAAAATAGCCTAGCAATTTTGGTAAGTTATAACCCACAAGTACAAAAGGAAAACAGATTTACACTTCTCAAATATTCCCATAATCCCCCAACAGGAAAATGGTTTAAATTAAGGAGTAAATTTCTGAAGGCGTATAAACTCTGAAAATGAGCTCCCTTTGGTTGAGTAATGTCTCTGATCACTAATGGCTATCATTTTCATTGGTTTATTCACAGAAAATGTATACACATTTTAAAATTAAATAAAATGTAAAATTTAGTTCCTCAGTTGCCATAGCCACATTTCAACTGTTTAACAGCTACATTTGGCTAGTGGTTACTGCACTGAACAGTGCCGAGACAGATCATTTCCTTCACTGCGGGAAGTTTCACTGGACAGCACTGGGTTTACATAATCTAAGATGAAAGATAAACCAAGTGCCTATGCAGAGGTATTATTAGGTTTGAGAAACAGTTGAAACATCTGAGGATTCCTCTTGTGATACAGAGGGAAAAAAAATTCTGTGCTACAAGCTATTGCTTGAATAAAGAGGAAAAAAACGCCGTAAGACTGAGCTCAATTGTACGTTTCAGGGGACGGGGGTGTTGGTGGAAAGAAACCTGTTAGATTCGAGGATGTTCCTGTTTTATAGCTTCTCGCAGATGGTATCTGAGGCACAGACAGAAACTAGCCTAGGGTCTCTTTCTCACTCTGCACACTCCTCAAACATTCGTGCCCACACATCTACAAGCTGGTAACATGAAAATGTCCGTTTCCAACACAGATGGGCCTCCTGCCTCCAGACCCACGAATCCAGGTCCCTTTACTCCATCTCTCTCCTTGGACTGCTTCAAAAGTGACTCATAACGTATCCAAACAAGGATGTGTCATTTGCTGTCTCGCTGTCCCCTGTAAAGAATTTGGCTGGCCTCTGTCCCCAGTTCCTGGGAGGTAGCCAGTAAATCCTCGAATTTCCCAAGTGAGAACAGTGTCTTTGTTCACGGTGGGTTCCTCAGGACGACATTTGCTAGTTTGTTCTAAAGAGATGACTCAGGATGGGGGCTGACCAAGCCAGAAAGACCAGCCATGTGATTAGAGGGTTGGGGCTTGGAGCCAGCTGACCTTGGCCCAACCCTCGGGGAGGAGAGGGGGATTGGAGATTGAATCAACACTGTGTCCAATGATTCAATCACTCATACCTACATAATGCAACTCCAGTAAAAGCTCTGGACACCAGAGCTCAGGTGAGCTTTCTTGGTTGGCAGTACTCAACACATCTCACACATCAATGTGCCAGGAGGACCATGTGCCTAACTCCACAGGGAAAGGACCATGGAAAGCCTGAGTTTGGGACCCTCCCAGATTTTCAACAAGTCTCTGCCTTTGGCTGGTTCTGATTTATATCCTTTTGTCATAATAAAACTGTAATCATTGAGTGTAAGACTCTCCTGAGTTCTGTGAGGCATTCTAGTGAATTACTGAACCCGAGGGGGATAGTGGGTATCCCAAAATTTATAGTCTACCTGTGGTCAGAAGTGAGGTAGCCTGAGGACCCCCAAACTTGTAAGTGGTGTCTAAAGTGAGGGCAGTTTTGTGGCACACTTAACCTGTCAAGGTCAGCTTAACTCTGGGTAGGTGGTGACAGAAGTTCTTGCGCTGCAGCTCTGTTCTCCCACAGGGTTCACTGTCACAGTGAGCAGCACACCCGCCCATCTACTCAGCTGCCAATGGGAGAAAGCAGAGCATCACTAACGACTCCTCCTTCTCAATCACCATCCACGCAAATGAATTGCTACATCCTTCCAAGTCCACCTTCTAATAAGCTCTGACTCTGTACGCTTCTCTTCAACACGATCTGGTCTTTTCTTTTCTGGTTCCAGTCTCCTCTTTGCTCATAAAATTCTGGCCTCATGTGCTTTCTCTCTGATGTTCAACTTGACAAGTTCTGTCCTCCATAAGAGCCTTTTCACTTGCCTAGGAGGCTTTCACAGGCCTTAGCTCGACTGGTTCCTTCCTAGGATTTAAGTGTTGATGTAGGTCTTGTGTT
Source organism: Ursus americanus (assembly GCF_024610735.1). Lineage (NCBI taxonomy): Eukaryota > Metazoa > Chordata > Mammalia > Carnivora > Ursidae > Ursus > Ursus americanus. Next base: position 38,653,108 of record NC_142147.1, on the reverse strand, counting down.
CGAAATGGTCTGCTTTCCCTCCCAATTTCAAGTAGCCTCCCAATAACTATGCCACCACCCTGTCTGGTTTCCACCAGAGTACTTATTTTTTGTTAGTTTCTGGTTTTTTTTCCCCCTCCTCATCAGAATTAAGTTCCGTGTCTGATTCAAAGGCTGTATTCTCAGGGCCTAGATCTGTGTCTGGCACAGAAAACACGCATTTACTGACATTCAGATATTACCAAATCCACTGAATTCAATTTTCTTGGTGGTTTCCTCTCACTTTAGTGCTATCCTCCTCAAATCCACACTCCATACTGTAGCCGGAGCCATCTTTCTCAAGCAAGATGATGACACTGCTGTTCCCTCGTGACCTGGCCTCCGTTTGCTATCCCAGTACATTCTCTCCCCATCTACGCGCTAGCCAGGCTGAACTACTGCCAAGACCTTGAACGCTCTCAATGCTCTAACCTCTCAAGGTTCCTATACATGTCCCTTCCCTAGGACATTCATCTTTCGTCCCCAATTTATCTGGTTAACCCTTCTCATCCTGCAGGTCTCCTTAACCATTACTTCCTCCAGAAAATCTTCCCTAATCCTAAAATTGGGTTAGGCTACCCCTGCTCTGTGCCTCCACAATACTCTATCTTGCCGCATCAAGGTACTGACTTTGGACGGGCTGTCACTGTGTGTGTACGCTCCAGAGCGTAAGCTCCCTGAAGGCAGGGGCCTGGTTTTAGCTGCACTACTGCTACGACTGAGCGCACACTACACCTGGACAGTATGCTGGGAAACCTGCTGGCAGACCATAGGTGCTCAATGCTATTTACAGAATTAATGTATCATACTAGAAAATCTGCTGGCAAATTCATTAGTCTTTGTTACTCTTTCCATGTTCCCCACAGTGTTTAAGATGAATGCTCCCACAGAAGAGGTGCTCAATAAATCCTAGATAAAGGTATAATGCCTTCTTTAACCTGGGGAGATTTAAGAGAAAAATCAAGGGTGCTCAGGTTTCTTAATGATATGGTGTATTTATTTAAGGTTATTAGCAAGGCCACTTAAAACCTGAAAGAGCTAAAATTACAATTTGAAATTAAGTTAGGTGATCTCTTTCAGCATCTTCTCCTCACTACAGAGTTACTGGCATTTAGTTTCAGTTATATGTCCACACAGGGATATTTCAGTCTTTATTCAAAATACTTGTGTGGATTAAAAATGACTACATTGTTTAGTTCTAAGAAATCTGTTTATAAGCACTTCATTTTAAAGAGATTAAGGTGAGTAATAAATTTCTTCACAAGAAAAACTACCCACTGTCCCTGAAGGTTAGGAATTATACTTTGTATCATGATAATTTGTATGACGATATACACACTAAACCTATAGAGAATATGACAGGTTTTTAAAATAAACATACCAGAAGTTATTCCTATAAATTAAATTTGTCATTCAAAGTCATCTCCTTTGGAGACTCATTCCAATAATGGAACCAAAGCTCAAAATATTTTGGAAAGCTCTTTGAGAACTGTTTTAGACTCTGCATAGACTTTTTTGAATATTCACATAGATGATAAATATTTGACCTTTGAAAGTGAATTTTACCCTTACCAGCAACTACTCATTAGAAGTCATAGTAAATAAGGTCAAAGATCATAACATTTTGGATCAAAAACAAAGTATATTTAGATGAAAAATACTGGTGATGCTAAGTTTCCTTGCATAGGTGATATACTTGTTCTAAAAACAACGGTAAATTAAAAGGCACCTGAAAATGTTTAAAAAGAGAAGAAAGATAACAAGGAAATTGGGGTTTAAAAAGATACGATCCCTCCTGAGAACATAATGAAAATTATGGCTCTTTTCGTCAGAAAAATAGTGGCTCCCCCGCCCTCTCAGCACTGCATCTATGATGAGAAAGGTATGGACACGCTGAGGTCATCTACGGCTCTACGGTTTAGAGCACTGGCTTTTGGTTTCTTTTCTTTTTTACTGTACCCAACAGGAAAAAAAAAATGTATACTGTAACCCAGTTTGTACATACATACAATTAATAGTTCCACAAATAACTCTCAACCCTAGTGTATGTGGTAATACTCTCTCACATCTTATTTTAACTAAGAAAAATGTTACTCATGATTTCCTGTGCCCATTTCACAACGTACAGGTTGAAAAATACTGGTTTACAGTATCTGCTGTGTAACCGGAGCAAGTTAATGAAAATGAAAAAACTCACTGATTACAAAAATTCTGATGCAATTTTAAACTAATGAAGTCCTTTTACGCTATAGCCAAGCCTTTTAAGAGATTCAATTCTTTATGGCAAAACTGCATTATCTATATGGTTACTTACTGGAGATACTGATGAGCAAATCATACAATGGTCATAGGAACCTCATACCTTAATATTAGAAAACCACAAATCGTTTTCATGTAAAGTGGCCAGGTAGACAGATGTTAGGAGTCCAATGCAAAGGGCAACGGTTCCACCAACCGTAAATGACAGAAGCTTCCATAACTTTCTAGTGGTACAACCTTTTAGAAAAATAAAACAAATAGCTAAGTCAGTAAAGAATGTAGAATTTACTAGTTCTACTTCAGACTATCAGGTATGCTAAGTTCCAGCAGCCTGTGACTGCTGAAGCTTCCCCTATTCCCAGCAGACACTGGGGGGCTCCTTTCTGTGATCCTGGAGACCTGTTTTCATACTTTATTACAGTTTTTACCTGACTGTATCTAATCGTTCACTTGTCCATTTTGCCAGACAGCATGAGCTTTTGGAGAACAAGTACGTTAGTATGTAGGGTCTGTGTTTGGCATAGTTTAGTTAACTGTAGTTTACCTACGAAGTTCATTAAATGGAGGAGTAAATGGGTTGCGTGTCTAGGATACAAACAGTCTTTTAGATGGTCTACATATAATTTGTGGTTTATTCATTAAAAGCTACCAAAAAACCTGACAACTTAAAATTCAAAGATCCATAGGGAGAGAAAAATCCATCACAACTCAAGTTAAAGGACCTATAAACTAGGAAAAAATATTTATGGCACATATAAGAAAGTTTAAGTATCCCTGGGGTGCCCGGGTGGCTCAGTTCGTTGAGCGTCTGCCTTTAGCTCGGGTCATGATCCCAGAGTCCTGGGATCGAGTCCCGCGTCGGGCTCCCTGCTCAGGGTAGGAGCCTGTTTTTCCTTTCTCTTTCTGCCATTCCCCCCGCTTGTGCTCTCTGGCTCGCTCTCTCTATCAAATAAATAAATAAAATCTTAAAAAAAAAAAAAAGTTTATCCTTAACATGGGATGAACACTTTCAGGATTAAAAATATGAATATTTCAGTTGGAAACATATTTAAATACATGAGTAGGCAACACACAAAAGAAAAAATGGCCAATAAACTCGTAGACAAAAATATTCACATTCATTATATTAAAGAAATGCAAATTGGGGCACCTGGGTGGCTCAGTCCGTTGAGCATGTAATCTTTGGCTCAGGTTATAATACTCAGGGTTATGGGACTGAGCCCTGTGTTGGGCTCTATGCTGGCCCTTGAGCCTGCCTGGGATTCTCTCTCTCCCTCTCCTTTTGCCCCTCCCTGGCTTGTGTTCTCTCTCCCTCTCTCTCTCTAAAAAAAAGAGATCAAATCAAAACAATGGGTTTAATTTTTTAGATGTTGGCCAATTTGATTGCTTAAAGATGCTAACACTGTTTTAATAACAGTACAAAATATGAGTATTTTTTTAAACACTGTTGGTGGAAGAGTAATTTGGTAACTCTCTGGAATGCAACATGGCAATAAGTAGCAAAAAGTTACCAAAATGAGCACACCATTTGACCAATAATTCTAAATCCAGGCATATAACCCAAAGAAATAAAAGTTTTAAACAAACATTTTGCCACAAGGATATTCATCATAGTTCTGTTTATATAGGTAAGAGGTTAAAAACCATCTAAATATTCAACAAGGAATTAGTTAAATAAATTATGCTATAGCCACACAATGACTACATTGATAACATTTTTAAATACATTGACTGACTCATGGTATGTTCATAACATAATAAAAGAAATGTAGCAAGTTACAAAACAGCTAGGATCTCAAACCACATATGAATGTTTGCAGTTACATTTAGACAGCAAGATCAAGTTTCATGGGTGGTAGTCTAGGATGGATTTGTTTGTGGGAGTATTTTCTTTTTTTTTTCTTTCTTTTTGCTTTTCTTTAGTTTGCAGGTTTTCTTCTGACATGAATAAATACTGCTTCAGTAAAATGAAGAATCCTCAAAATTATGTTTTAATATAAAAAAGCAAACTTGGGGCACCTGGGTGCCTCAGTTGGTTAAGCGTCTGCTTTCAGCTTAGGTCATGATCCCAGAGTCCTGGGATGGAGCCCCAAGTAGGGCTCCCTGCTCAGTGGGGGGGGGGGGGGGGGGCTGCTTCTCCCTCTCCTCCCTGCTCATGCTCTATCTCTCTCTCAAATAAATTTTTAAAAAATCTTTAAAAAATAAGTAAAATAATATACAAAAAAGCAAACTTGAAGTTACATTGTTTAAGTCTTCAGAAAGTACTCTGTCTTGTCCAAAATTGCTAATAGCACAGTTGGATGGCATGACTTCTCAATACAGATTAATTTTATTTTACAAAACTATTCCGCCAAGTTACTTTACTGGTTCTGGCTGGTAAGAATTAACATAGCTGCCACTAATGTAAATTCTGTCAGATATCCCAAATGGTTGATAGACATGGAATTTTTCATGCTTACATTTAAAAACCTTGACCATGCTCAGTTAAAGCAATTTTGGAGTCAGGAAGTCAGTAATTAATATCATTGGGTGTACAGCTTAGCAAGAAATCTTCAGCATTATATAAACAACTTACCAAATTCTGACCTTCTTCCCTCCCCAAACCAAAGGAGAAGATTTCAGGAATTCAAATAAAGAATAAAAAGATGTTTGATTCATTTTTCAATACCTTAATGAAATGAGAAAGTCTTCCAAGGTAGAGCTGTCTAGAGTGAACAGCATACACAACCCAGAAAAATTAGAAACAGACTAAAATCTGAACCGTGGGGGACAGCATTACTTTGGAAAGTCAAAGATTGGCAAAACCACAACCTACTGAACAGACAGCTGAGAAACAAGGGGTTCTACTCGGAGCTCTTTCACCTTTTATGTGTCATAACTATAAAGCCAGTATTATCAAACTGCAATCAAATCATTTGTTGAACTAAAACATCAGGGTATTAGAACAAGTTTCCTCAACTGTTAGGTCTCACCAAATTCTTATCCTATTGGAGAGTGATATTTTAATATGCAGGAATAAAAGCAATCCCAAATGCTGCTTTAATTTAAATCACCTACCAGATGGCAATTTATTTTCCAACTTCACATTTGCTTCTTGTGCTGCATAATCCTCAGAAACTTCTGTGGTTTTCACTCCTTTTCTTTGCCTGATGGATATCATGGTGTCAAAGACTTACATGCATTGTTCTTCCAACCACTCCTGCAAACAACAGAAAAGTAAATTGCCTGTCCATATGCCTACCCTCTCCCCAGGACACCCTGTGTGACTTGAAGCCTTGTCCCTGGCTTAGCATGCCCTCCTCCCACTTTCCCATCTTTTTTTTTTTTTTTAAAGATTTTATTTATTTATTCGACAGAGATAGAGACAGCCAGCGAGAGAGGGAACACAAGCAGGGGGAGTGGGAGAGGAAGAAGCAGGCTCATAGCAAAAGAGCCTGATGTGGGGCTCGATCCCAGATCGCCGGGATCACGCCCTGAGCCGAGGGCAGACGCTTAACCGCTATGCCACCCAGGCGCCCCTTCCCATCAAATCTTAACCAGCCTTCAAAGTTACTGTCAAGACCCAACACAGATATTTACTTAATACATCCTATCAAGAGTTAAGAATACAGGTGGGCATTCCAGACAAGCCCCTGCCCTTCTTGCAAGAAGGTTTCTGTGGTTGCGCCAGCTGCTGCAGTTACCTTGCAACTGGTCACATAATTATGCAGTTTTAGATAATGTTCTATACCACGGGGGGAGGCAATCATTAGTAAATTTGTTGAGAACCTGATTTTGAAGAACTGAAACACTTTTGTCTCAGGTATCTGAATTTTAATACCGATGTTCTTTAAAAACAATTCACACTGCAAGCTTTAGGAATACGCCTCAGTGGTGATGGCAGCGGGGGTGTGCCAATCAGGGCAGCTGCTATCCCAGGGAGCAAAAGTGGGAGTAAAGGCAGGGTGCAGAAGCCTGGTTTGGAAGCAGCGAGTGGGAGGCGAGGGAGTGGTGGCAGTGAGTAAGCTGGCTACAGTCCCCCGGAACATCTTGCTTCACTCCTCTGAATAATGAACACCGTTTTACTAATTACTATGAAATGTGACCAAGTGCCGGGCACCACTGTTTGGGCAGTTTATTGATTCCTAAAGGTAAACAACATGCTTTATAGAAAGAACAAACCAAGCAACCAAAATTATATAATTTATTCGTTCATTCATTCATACAAAAAAATAAAATGTGAGACGCAAAAACAGTTAAGTACAAACAATGAAAATGGAGAACCTGTAGCCGCGAGGGAAGAAAAAGGAGTGTAGGCAAAAAGTCATACTGCTGTACATGGGCTCATCCCCCAATTACCTTATTCTAGAATCATGTCCTTTCTAAGGGCTCGGGGAGGAGTTGTAAATATACCACAGCGGATACACTCTAACAAGTTAGGACAGAAGGGCCACAAATATTTACGTGCCAACTCCGTGTCGGGGACCGTGATAATCGCACGAACTACGAAACAAAAAGTTTCCCCATCAAATGAAAGGGAATGCCATCTTAAACATTGTAAAGAGAGATGAAAGCGACGCTTGTCCTCTACTCCGAAGCTCCAGCACGCACCAAGCGTCCCGGGCGCGGCAGCTTCCCACCGCACCCCAGCCCCGCAGCACCGGGTGTCCCCAGCTGACGCCGAGGGACCGGCGGCGGCCGCCCAAGTTCGGGGACTTGCTCCGGCTGGGCAGAGTCGCGCTGCCGCGGAGACGAGCACTGACCAGGCCCTCACAGCCAGAGCGAGAAGTGGCCCGCGAACGCGGCCCCGCCCTCGGCAAACTTCCTCACTCCCGACCCGCCGCCCCCGGCCCCGCAGTACGCGCGGACGTGCGTGCGCCGCGTCCCCAACCCGGGCGCCCCCAGACGCCCCGGGGCCCGCGCCGCACCCCCCCGACCGCACGGCGGGGCGGCCCGCGGGCTCCCGGTGGTCGCGGCGCATTCGGCGGAACGCCGCGAGGGGGGGCGCAGCCCGCCTGCCCGCCGGACACCCCGCGGCCCGCCGCCGAAGCCTCGCGCCCTTGTGTCCCCTCGCTCCGCCCGCGGCCCGACACGCAGCCACAGACCTGCGGCCTCAGCCGTCCTGGCGCGCGGCTCCGGGCGGGGAAGGAGGCCGGCCGGCCGGGGGGCGCCGAGGGCCGCGGGGGCGGGGCCGCAGAACGGCCCGCAACGCGCCGCGGGGACAGAGAGGACCAGGCAGCGGCCACCGTACGGCGGCGGAGCTTTGCGCGACACCCGAGAAATGGGGAACCGGGGGGCGTCCGCGGCCGCGAGGAAGGGGCGCGCCGGGGAGGCCGGGCCGCCGCGGCCGCACCCATAGGTCCCGGGAGCCGTCCGTCAGCACGAGCCCCCGCCCCTTCCCGGGGCGCCCCGCCCCGTCTCGTGCGGCGCCGGCCGGAAGGAAGCGGTGCATTTCCGCTCGCCGCGCGGGTCCCGCCCCCCCGCGTTCTGCAGCGGTGACCACGGAGCCTGCAGCCCGCCGACTCGCGGTTCCTCTCAGGCTGCTTTCTGCCCCGCAGACTCACGCGGGCCCCAGGGCAGAGCGAGAGGTGGCGGCTCAGGGGCAGGAGGAGCCCGGCCCCGAGGAAGAGTCGCCTGAGGTCTGGCGGTGGTCCCACTGAGGCCCCCAGGGCTGAGAGTGGGACGCGCCTTGGGGCCGCGGAAATCTCTTGCGCCCAGAGCCGCCCGCCCCCCTTTGCTGGTGTTTGCTGGGGCTCGGTAAGGGCCCGGCGGACCGAAGCAGGCGGACTCCTCGGCCCTTTCCCCGCTTCCCGCATCCCTGGGCCCGGCGCGCCCCCTCCCCGCGTCTCAGCAGTCCCCCAGGCCCCCGTGGCCGCTGGCGTGTGCCTGGAAGGCATTTCCTGACTGCCTGTGAGAGCACCTGGGGATACCTTCGCCTCTCCCAAAACCCCCCTAGTGTTGGGGTCGGGGCGGCGCACTCGTTCCTTAGTCTCGCCTTCAAGGATGTGCTTGTCTTGCTCTCCAAGCTAGAGTGTAAGCCTTTTTTGAGGGCAGGTACTGTGCTTTTACCTGGGTATCTTTCTTGTTAATCACCCTTTGAAGAACGGTGGATGAAGCCTTTTGTCAGCAGATGCTCAAACCACATGTTTAATTCATTTTTCTTAAGGAATGGTCTGGTCTTCTGGGCCCTCCACCTGTGAAAAGACTGTCCATCTGTCTCATTCCAACACGAAATTACTTCATCCTGGAAGCCTTACCTGGTCACCCCTGTTGGGTATTTTCTCCTTCTCCCTGCCTCTGTTGCTATTAAAAACAAGCACACATTCTGTGCAAATGGATTGAGGTATCTGCTGGGTGGCTTTCATAAAAATAAGTGTCAGCTGTCGTTTCAGATGGAATTTGTCACGTCTTGATTGTTGGTGTCTTTGATGTTACAGATTTGAGAGCAGGGATTAGGTGTAATCCATCTCAGGTTGAGATGCCTTACATAAAACACATTTGGGTGCTTAATGAATACATATGTGAATTGATTCCTCCTTAAATAGGGGCGCCTGGGTGGCTCAGTCGTTAAGCATCTGCCTATGGGTCAGGGCATGATCCTGGGTCCTGGGATCAAGCCCCACATCAGGCTCCTCTGCTGCGAGCCCGCTTCTTCCTCTCCCACTCCCCCTGCTTGTGTTCTTTCTCTCGCTGGCTGTCTCTCTCTCTGTCAAATAAATAAAATCTTAAAAAAAAAAAAAAGATTCCTCCTTAAATAAAAATTTTCCCTTTTTGTATATAGGGTTTTGTCTAAAACTGTCACTCGGGAAGAATGACATCCCCTGAGTAAAGGAAGTAGTACTTAGTAGCAGCTGCTTGGTTTAATATCATGAAATGGCTTTACCAGCAAGATGAAGCTTTGAGAATTATAAAAAGTAGGCATCCACTGCTGAGAGTCTTTTTTTTTTTTTTTTTTTATTCGACAGAGATAGAGACAGCCAGCGAGAGAGGGAACACAAGCAGGGGGAGTGGGAGAGGAAGAAGCAGGCTCACAGTGGAAGAGCCTGATGTGGGGCTCGATCCCAGAACGCCGGGATCACGCCCTGAGTCGAAGGCAGACGCTTAACTGCTGTGCCACCCAGGCACCCCAGAGTAAGTCTTGAGAATGAATACATCAATTAAGAAGGAGTCCTTCGCTGTGATACAGGAACCATGAGGGTGATGGATAGCGAGGAGTAGGCCCTGCCTTCAGTGAGCGTTGGTCACAGACCGACTGCAGTGTGTACAGGGATATTTCTTGTTTGCATTATGTTTTGAGACCCAAATGGATTTCTCTCTGTTGTGGCCAGCAGTAGTTAAGCTGTGGTCCTTTAGAATGGTACAGTTCAAGCTATGGTCTTGGGGGACCTGTGGCCTCACTATCACCGTTGCCAGGGAGGTGGTTAGAAATGCGAATTACCAGATCCTGTCCCAGACCTGCTGAATCATTATCTGTAGGGATGGGGCCCAAGAATTGTTTCAAGACCTTCTCCATGTGAGTCTGTGCTCAGTAAAGTTAGAGAGCCCGCCCGCCCTACCTTTCTTTTTCTTTTTCCTTCCTTCCTTCCTTCCTTCCTTCCTTCCTTCCTTCCTTCCTTCCTTTCTTTCTTTCTCTTTCTTTTTCTTTCTCTTTCTTTTCCTTCTTTTCTCTTTCTTTTCCTTCTTTCTTTCTTTCTCTTCCTTTCTTTTTTCTCTTTCTTTCTTTCTTTCTTTCTTTCTTTCTTTCTTTCTTTCTTTCTTTTTCTTTCTTCCTTTCTTCCTTTCTTCCTCTTTTTCAGAATCTGTGTTTTCATATAATCCCCAGGTTATTTGTATGTACATCACACTTTGAAAAGCATCACACCAGAGGTCATCAAAGTTGTTCACATCCTTCCCAGAGAAGTATTCTGTCTTGGGACCGAGGGAGAAAGCTCTCCATCTCTATTGTCTTTTTCTTAGCTGATGTACAACGTTTGTTCAGTTTTAAATTGCTTGGCTTAGTAGTATGACAACTGTGAATCACCGTGATCTTCTGTGACAGTAGACTCTCCTGGTGTTCCTCCTGTCTGTTCTACCTTTCTGGCATTCCTTTTCAGTCTTTTGTAAACTCTTTCTTTTAAAAGCAATGATTCTCTGGCTCATGCCACCCAGTTTCCACTGATATCGTAATGGCTCATGAGTTTTTATGCCCAGGCATGGCTCCTGACCTCCAAGTTCCATGTGTCCACTGCCTATTCGACATATCCAAGCGTGCAGCCATCTCCAACTCAACTTGTTAAAAAATAAACTTTCTAATCCCTAAACCTGTTTTTCATCCCCTGTGCCCAGTCACCCAATTGTTCAAGTCAAAACCATAGGAGCCGAATGTGGTTACCCCTATCATGTAATCCATGTATTTAAACACCAAATCCTGTTGGACTTGTCCCTAAGTATCTCAGAACTTGCCTGACTTTTCTCCCCTTCTATTGCTACCACCCTAATCCAAGTTACCATTCCTTGTCAGGATCATTTTAATGGCCTCCTAGCTGACGGCCTAACCTCCATCCCTACACCTTGTCCTTGTCCACTCAGTCCACCCTCCATATAATAACCAGAGTGATCTTACTAAAATAGAACTCTGCTGGTGGCTTTGTGGCTTTATGTAAAAATCAAGCTCCTTAACACAGCTTGGAATTATTGCCATGAATCAGCTTCCATTTACCTCTCCAGCCTTATCTCTACTTCCTATTGGTAAATTTCTTTCATGGTTCTTGCAGGTGTCTCCTTGCACTCTCTTTATCTGACTTCCCTGCTATTCAGCCTTTGAATTTCAGCTTCAGTGATCCTTGCTGCCTGGGGTTTATACCCTCATAGACTCCCCTCATACTGAATTGTAGCTGTTCTGTTGTGATTGCTAGGATACCATTGAAATGACTTTGTGGAGCTTAAGAGATGTCCCAGTTTCAGCCTTAGCCTCTCTTGGATTGCTCACTTCGGGGCCTCCAGCCACCATGTTGTGAGGACACTCAAACAGCCAGTGGAGAAGGCCACCTGGGCAGCAGCTGGCCTCTGGCCAGCAACGAGCGGCATCTTGGAGGAGGGTCTGCCAGCTCCAGGTCAGCCTTCAGATGACTGCAGCCTTACGAGAGATCCTGAGCCAGAAATGCCCATCTGTGCCACTCCCGAATATCTGACACAGAAACAATAAGGATAATAAATGTGTATTGTGGTTTTGAGTTTGGGGGTAATTTTGTTACACAATGATAGGTGATCAATCCATTAATATTCCTCTACGTGGATGGATCATAGTTTTATTTAACTATTCCCCTCTGGTTGGACACTTAGTTGTTCTAGCTTTATCCTATTACAAGCAATGCTGTAGAGAATATCCTTATATTTAGGTAATTCTTCAGGACGTATTTCAGGAAATGGAATTGCTAGAAGTCATATTTTAAATGATGGTTAACACTGGCAAACGACATTCCAAAAAGGTTAACGATTCTATTACTCTACACTTCCACCGAAGTGTATTACAGTGCTAATTTCTTCACGCCCTGCCAACAATGGATATTTTTAAGCCTTGCCAATCTTATGTGACAAATGAGAGAGTACTTTAAATGCTACGTGTGAGGTGGAGACAGGTGTCAGGGGCTTATTGGCTGTTTGTGTTTCTTTTTCTAGGATTTGTCTTTTTGTGTTCTTTGACCAGTCATTGATTTAATGTTGATACAAAGGGATTATTCACAGATATGCATATCAGCCTTTAATTTTATACCCTGCAGATGTTTCCTCATTCTTGAATGCCTCATCAGGTGTCTCGATGTGTAGCGATTTTCCGTTTTTATGTTGTCAAATCTATCACCTTTCCTTTATAGCTTCTGGGTTTTTCCATCATGCTTAGGAAAACTTTCCCACTGCAAGATTGTTAAATATTAAAAATACTTCCTTCTAGTTTTAAAAAATATGGCATCTTTTTAATATGGGACGAGATGGGGATCTGACATAATTTCTTTCCAGCTGGTTGGTCGGCTGTTTCACCATTATTTCCTGTTGCTTTGAATTACCTGTATCACATCTAATCCCTGAATGTCTATGGCCTATTTGTTAACTCACTACTATGTTTAAATGACTTAAAAAAGGAACTCTATTCAACAGTTCCACATATTGGTAATTACTGTTTCTTTATAGAAAGTTTTGATACTTGTGAGAACAAGTGCCCCTTTATTATACTTCTTTTAAACATCTCTTGGCAAGTTTTACATATTTACTTGCTCAGATGAACTTTATAATCATTTACCAGTTTTTTCTTTTTCTTTTTTTTTTCTTTTTGCTTGTTCATTTTTGTTTTTTCCTTCCAAATTTTTATTTAAATTCTAGTTAACATATAGTGTAATATTGGTTTCAGGAGTAGAACTGAGTGATTCATCATGTATATTCAACACCCCGTGCTCATGATAAGTATCCTCCTTGATACCCATCACCTACTTAGCCCATCCCCCCAGCCACCTCCCCTCCAGCAGCCCTCAGTTTGTTCTCTATAGTTAAGAGTCTGTTTTCTGGTTTGTCTCTGTCTTTATTTCTATCCTCTATGTTCATCTGTTTTGTTTTTTAAATTCCACATATGAGTGAAACCATATGGTATTTGTCTTTCTCCGACTTATTTCACTTAGCATAATACTGTCTAGCTCCATCCACATTGTTGCAAATGGCAAGATTTCATTTTTTTTTTGATGGCTGAGTAATATTCTATTGTATATATGTACTGCATCTTCTTTATCGATTCATCAGTCGATGGACTCTTGGGCTCTTCCCATAGTTTGGCTATTGTTGTTGCTGCTATAAACATCAGGGTGTATGTACCTCTTTGAATCTGTATTTTTGTATTCTTTGGGTAAATACCTAGTAGTGAAATTGCTGGAGCATAGGGTAGTTCTACTTTTAACTTTCTGAGGAACCTCCATACTGTTTTCCAGAGTGGCTACACCAGTTTGCATTCCCACCAACATGTAAGATGGTTCCCCTTTCTCCACATCCTTGCCAACACCTGTCGCTTCCTGTGTTGCTGATTTTAGCCATTCTGACAGCTGTGAGGTGGTATCCTATCGTGGTTTTGATTTGTATTTCCCCGATGATGAGTGATGTTGAGCATCTTTTCATGTGCCTGATGGCCATCTGTAGGTCTTCTCTGGGAGAATGTCTGTTCATGTCTTCTGCCCATTTCTTAACTGTATTATTAGTTTTTCTTTCTTTTCTTAAATTTTTTTCAAGATTTTATTTACTTATTTGTCAGAGAGAGAGAGAGACAGCAAGCAAGCACAAGCAGGGGAGCAGCAGGCAGAGGGAGAAGCAGGCTCCCCGCCAAGTAAGGAACCCGATGTGGGACTCGATCCTAGGACCCTGGGATCATGGCCTGATCCAAAGGCAGATGCATAACCAACTGAGCCACCCAGGTGTCCCTGGATTATTTGTTTTTTGGGTGTTGAGTTTGATAAGTTCTTCATGGATTTTGGGAGTATCCAAGTCAGATACTGGAAGTACCCCTTATCAGATATGTCATTTGCTAGGCTTCCTTTTAGTTTTGTTGATTGTTTCCTTTGCTGTGCAGAAGCTTTTTATCTTGATGAAGTTCCAATAGTTCATTTTTGCTTTTGTTTCCCTTGCCTCTGGCTATGTGTCTAGTAAGAAGTTACTACAGCCAAGGTCAAAGAAGTTGCTGCCCGTGGTCACCTCTAGGATTTTGATGGTTTCCTGTGTCACATTTAGGTCTTTTATCATTTTGAATTTATTTTTGTGGATGGTGTTAAGAAAGTGGTCCAGTTTCATTCTTCTGAATGTTGCTGTCCAGTTTTCCCAACACCATTTGTTGAAAAGACCGTCTTTTCTCCATTGGATATTCTTTCCTGCTTTGTCAAAGATTAGCTGACTGTATAGTTGTGGGTCCATTATTCTGTTCCATTGATCTATGTGTCTTTGTGCCATACTGTCTTGATGACTACAGCTTTGTAATATAGCTTGAAGTCCCGAATCATGATGCCTCCAGCTTTACTTTTCTTATTCAGGATTGCGTTGGCTGTTCTGGGTCTTTTGTGGTTCCATACAGACTTTAGGATTGTTTCTTCTAGCTCTGTGAAAAATGCTGTTGGTATTTTGGTAGGGATTGCATTAAATGTGTAAGATTGCTTTGGGTAGTATAGACATTTTAACAGTGTTTGTTCTTCCAATCCATGAGCTTGGAATGTTTTTCCATTTCTTTGTGTCCTCTTCAATTTCTTTCATGAGTGTTCTGTAGTTTTTAGAGTACACATCTTTTACCTCTTTGCTTAGGTTTATTCGTAGGTATCTTATTGTTTTTGGTGCAATTGTAAATGGGATCAATCCCTTGATTTCTTTCTCTGCTGCTTCATTATTGGTTATTTACCAGTTTTCAACCAAGAATCCATGGAGGTTTCTACTAGCATTGTGTAAAACGTACAGAAACGTTTGGGCGAAGTGAGATCTTTCTAATGTTGGGTATTCTTTTATAGGAACATGTATTCAGTTGAAGACAGTTTGGCCAACCACCTATGTTTTTCTAACAGTGCTTTCATCCAATTCATATTTTTCCGCAAGGGTTGACTTTTCAAGTGTCTTGATAAAAGAGCAGACTTTTTGCGTTCATACCTTTATTGGATAAAAATTGTATACACATACATATATTTAGCTAAAGTAAATACAAATGGAAATCCTTGTACGTTCTGCCTGCTTTCCATTGGATTGTTTTATACATTCCTTGTGTAACACCCACACGAGAGACTGCAGACACAGGCTGTGCCTGCAGCACCCCTCTGAGCTGGCTCGGCGTGCTTCGTCTTAGGGAACCTGTGCTGAGTCCAAGGGAACACTTCCTCAGTGCTTACAGATCATTACAGAGTTGCACAGGAATTGACCTGACACTGGAGTCCTTCCCTCCTTTAAGACATTTACCAATATAGGGGCGCCTGGGTGCCTAGGTTGGTTAAGCCTCCGACTCTTAATTTTGCCTCAGGTTGTGATCTTCAGGGTCAAAGGATCAAGCCCCAGGACAGGCACCGTGCTGGGTGTGGAGCCTGCTTAACGATTCTCTCTCTCCTCTCTCTCTCTGCCTCCACCCCCATCCCACTTTGTGTACACATTAAAAAGAAAAAGAAGATGATATTTGTCAGTATATGGCTCCTTCCCTGTGAGATTCTTTAGAAAGGCATTATGAAATATTGTTAGTATTGATTTTTTTTCTTCTTTTGATCAACTTTGTCTTAACTAGATTTGTCGTGGTTTAAACAGTGAAATTCAGGGGCGCCTGGCTGGCTCAGTTAGTAGAGCGTGTGACTCTTGACCTCGGGGTGGTGAGCTCAAGCCCCATGTTGGGTGTGGAGCGTCCTTAAAATAAAACATAAAATAAAATAGTGAAACTCATAGGCAGATCAGCATAGGTGCACAATTATCCGACTCTTAAAGTTAACAGTACTTCAGCATTGCCAATTTTGTTTCATTTTCTTTCTTAATAGCTGCTACTCCTACCTCTACTCGTCTCTTGTTCCTACCTACACCTTCTTTTTTCATTTCCATGGTTAGAATAACTGTTGTACTTCTATATTTCAAATGAGGACATGAATAGTTAAGTTATTCAATTAAAGCAGATGGTGATGCTTCATCATAATAGCTTTTCGCCAAATGTGACGATTCCTAGACGTTGGCTGTTCTTGTCCACAAACCAGTGGCCTTGGCTGGTCTTCCCAGTTTGTTCCTTGGGACTGCTCTAATGTCATTGCCTGCAACAGGCATAACACAACAGGTGTCTAAACTCCTAGAAGTACACATTTCCTCCCAACGGATGCCAAAGCGTATTGTCTGGCTTGGGAGTTTTTCCGTAGGCAGAAGTAGGACTTGGAGCCAGAAATGTATATGTTTCTAACACTCTCAAACGGAGTTATTTTATCCTGCCTTAAATTATGGCTAATCTAGCACTGGGCTCGATTTTTCACTAACACTAAGTATTCCTCTGCAACCCTCCTGAGTCCATCCATGAATTTGGTGAGCCAGCCGGAAGGACTCCTTCTGGGTAAGAATTCACAGGTGTGGCTGCAGCTCTTCAGGCCCGCCAGCCAGGACTCACAGACCCCAGCAGCTGTGTGGACTGTGTACCAGGTGAATTCAGTACTCTAGTGATCCCCACATGATGGGGGAGCAGATACAGCCACCTCAGAGAGGTTTTTACTCAAAATCTCTTGATGACCTTTTGAATTTTCAGTCTGGATACCAGAAAATGGTTTGGAGTAGTATCTTACTCTCCCGACAGTGATCATCAACGGGGTCGTTTATATAAAAGCATGCGTTCTCCATGGTAATATGCCCCCTGGCAGGGAGGAATTGGTCTTGGGGGTTGAAAAAAAAAATCTTACTCTTTTTACATATCAAGCACAGATATATATCTAAGGTATTCAAATTTCAGGGGTCGGGGGGCTGATTAGAGAAAAAAAAGTCTAAAAAGGGCTCCTTAGGGGAGTGATAATGAAAAAAAAGGTGGAGACACCGGTATGTGTTAAATTTTGGTGGTCGGAGCCCTGCCCACACCCTGGAGGTGTGGTTTTCCCTTTACTGGATTTTCTCTATACACAGATGGGGGGCAAAAGGGGGAGGCTAGAAGTGATGGCTGAGGATTCAGTATTGATCCGGATAAATCAGGATACGGGTTGGACTGCCGAAACCACACCTCAAAAAACAGTGGCTTCACCATGACATTTATTTCTGTCATGGAAATAGCCCAAGCTCCGCCATGTCAGGGACCCGGGCCTGTGTCATGGCTCTGCTCTCCCCAGGATGTCACACCTGTTCCTGCAGTCAGCCTTGGCTCTTCACCATGGTCACAAAACAGACAGCAGGAAGCAGAAGGGAAGGGGAGGGAGCTCAACCCAGTAGTTTGATGTCACTTCTGCTCATACCCCACTAGCCTTCATTTGGTCACACAGCCTGGCCTGGCCACAAGGGAGACTGGGAAGTGGGCTAGCCACGGGCGCCCATCTAGAAACCCTCCCTCGAGGTTGAACGTGTGCCGTTCCACACACACCATTAGTCTCGTCTGTGAGGATCACAAACTCTGGAAGCTCTCGAATGCTAGTGTGTGGGAACGGCTCACAACCATGAAACAGAACCAGAGCGATTCATCATTAACGTGTATTGTGAAGGGTCCCAACTCAATCCAAAAGATACCGGATTATTGAACTGGCTACCGAATGAGGATTCCCTAGCTGTCAGTACCCCCCAATTACCCCCACTTTATGGAAACCCATAGATTTTTTTTTTTTTAACCAGAAATTTAATTTTATTGGGATAGGTTTTACCAGAAAAGCTCACTTGAGGGTATTTAGAAACAGTCCGTAGTTTTAATGACTTAAAAAATTATTTTAAAAAATTAGTAGATGTTTGTTAAGTATTTGAGTAAATCAGCTGAAAGGTGCTACAGGTAAGATTTGGTGTCTTCTTGGAATTTCAAACACAAGCCCCGAGGGGTATCTAATACAAGGTAATTCAAGGTAGCTAGAATTTGATTCTGCATTTCTACTTACACAAAATGAGTGTTATTGTTTGAAGGTTTTAACTGGAAATCATGACCTTTGTCTCTCACTCCCATACATATCCTTTTGTTTTGTAAGGTGCAACTCAAAGCTGGAAATATGAATATTTAAGCTCTTACTCTATTCATTCTGAAGAGCGAGTTACACCTACGGATAATGGTTAAACACAAGTGCCGTTTGGTTTCCTCTCTGTCACTTCTGCTATTTTCCCACCGGATCACAGCCCCACTTGGTGGAACGAGGCCTGCTAGGCCCTGGGCCCTGAGGACAGTACCCCAGGGGAAGAGGACTGCTCTGTGGGTCACAGTCCCGCAGCTGGAACAGCTCCGTGTGAGATGGTGGGACACTGGCTTAGGTGTGAGGGCCTTGCACGGGCTGAGATAGGGCAGTTCTCATCATCCCCAAGAACTTGCGTCCCCCCAAACGGTCCAGTGCACAGCCCTCGCTCCCAGACAGTTAGTGGCTATTTTTTGGCACAGTGTTAGCAGTAGAAGATCAGAAATAAATGCACTCTCCTTGGGCCGAAGTGTTGCCAACGCTGCGAGCTCACCTGCTCATTCAGGGAAAGGGTCAGTCTCCGGGTCCTTAATGGCACGTTATAGGTGTGAGAAAAAGATGATACGAACTTAACGTGACGGCAACAGAGTCACGTTCTAACCCTTTCTCTTGGACTGTTATCTTTTTATTTTTGTAATAAAAATTATTTTTATAATTTTGAGTATCCTTCCTCAAAAACACAAGCCAGCATGGTTCTTAGGTTCCTTTCCAAGGCTGTAACAAGAACCTTTGCTACCAGGATTTCTAAGGGCAAGTTTAATCTCCAGCCAACCCCCGCACAGTTAATGTGCCAACCAAAGCCACCGCCGTGGAGCTCCTAGATGGCCAGGCCCTGGAAACACGCGGTTACTCGTCTTCCCAACTGCCCTACAAGGTTCAAGTAGTACCCTCTGTTCTGCTGATGAAGAAACGGGGGCCCGAGAAAGGCAGAAGGCCTTACTCAAGGTCACACGGCTTGGAACCAAGTTCTGTCCAGAACTGCGTCAGCACTTGACTAAGTATTTCAGAGACGATCTCACTTGACCCACGTGACTCTATGAGGCCGGCAGTCGACTGGCGGCTTTATGGTTCAGAAAACAGAAGACCTGAACTTCAAAGGGACGAAAAAGGGTAAAGCCAGGCCGTGTTACAAACCAGCGGAGGTGGCAACACCCCCTGTGGGCAGCTCTGGTGGGCGACATTGCCCCGACATTCCTCCCCTGGTTTCAGATGGGAACGTGGGGACTGCTTTCCCATGAGGAAGAGTCACACGCTATTCTTTTGCTGCTATTTCGAAGTTTAGTTTTAAAAATTGCCAGGCAGGATGCTGGAGCTGCTTATCAGCACCCGGCACACGGTGGCTCCAGCTGGGCACAGGCTCTGAGCCTGATTTTAGATTTTTGACCTACACGGCGATACTCTACACGGACTCCAATATCAGCGTTCTAGAAAGAAAGACACCACCTCACCAACTGTGTTCTGCTTCACACTGGAGAAGGGCTGAAACAACGAAGGTAACCTTGAAACCGCTGGTTTATTTAATTATTCCGGCAGGACTGTTTTTTTGGTACAATGTGAGCTGTAGAAGATCAGAAATAAATACAGCTTAAGATTTGAACCACGTCCTGCTGTACTTTTTCTCAAGCCTGAAATAGAATTTTCTAACACCTTTTGTGGTTGGAAATACTGAATTTAAATAGGAGTGCAGATATAAACAAAAAGAGCAAGATGTGGATTGATGTGCCTATTTCAGTAAATGCAGCCACAGTATTTCTGAAATACAGATTCAAAAACTGACAAAATGACAAGTGGAAGATACAAAAATCTGGAGATGTGCACTGTAGTGACAATAGGCCTTTAAATAACGCTATTAGGTACTAAGAAAAGACCCGAAAAACGAATGACTTATGTTGTTGGGGGTCTCTTCAGGTCACAATTTTTAAGATTAATGATTAACAACCCCATTTCATTATTGATACCAGTGGCAATGACATGGATAAGTATTCTTTTCCTTTTTCTTTTTAATAAAAGATAAAGCTGGGAATTCAGAAAGATGAGGTAACTAGGGAAGTCTGAGCTCACGGTCAAGGATTTATTTTCTTTTGATTGTGTAAACTCCATCTACCTACCATGCAATGTCCTTGCCAAACAAAGGACCCAGGTACCTCAGTATAACTGTGGAAGTTGCTGTCTTGCTCAGTTTTGCAAACCGTTATGCGACGGTGCCTTCATTATCTGGACTGAGTGACAATCGGTGTAAAGGTGGTTGAGTTAGGAAGCCAAAAGACAGCAATATTTGATAATTTTGTTAGCTAATGGTAAGAACTCATATTAGATGCCTAAAATTAAACTCTTTAATTCCAAGGAAGGTCTACTATCATTCACTTTTGTAAGGCAAACAAGTGAAAACAGTGGTTACCCATTATTGGCAAAAATACTCAGTAGACAAGATAACCAAATATGTCATAATCTTGCAAACACTTATGGTTCAAGTAGGAAAATGGAGCACCACAGAACGAGGTCTAGTTCCCAACACAATCTACAAGGCGGGTTTGGTGCTCATGCAGGACCCCGGAAATGGGTCAAGCACCTCACTTACAGTCACTGGGATTTTGAGCTATAAACCCAAACATGCTAAGTCAGCCTGTCCTATGGCCCCAATTTAAAACTTTTCTAAGAACCTCCAGGGCCGCGAATGTTCGTTTTACATCTTTGCCGACTGCTGTGGAAGAAATCTAGGAAGGAAAGTACTGTGACTTTTTCTTCACTCTGCCAGCTGGGTCAACAGATCTACACTAAAGCCAACTACAACCTCCTTGTGCACGCCTTTCCACTCGGACAAGCTACTCTCCACCACAAAGACGTGCACCAAAGACTCTTTTCTCCGTACTGGGATTATTCCATCAGCTGTCCCCAGGGTGACGGGCTTAGCTCCCAGGTTACCTGGTTACCCAGTTACCAGGAGCTGCTGGCAGTCGCAGTCGGCGGTGCGGGCGGAACAGCCAAGCCAGCTGAGGCGTCCACGGTGCCCAAAGGGTGAAGCGGGGAGGGGACGGGCAACACTGTAAGGCCGTCAGGAGGAAAACAAGACAAGACTTTTTATAGCAGCATTATTGAATTTCTCATTTAATCGTGCACTGTTATTTTAAACAAATTGTGTGTGGCTTTAAATAGCAGAGATGATGAAATAGGTTAAAGTCATAAATTATGGATAAGGGCCGTGGAAGAACAGGAAGACTTTATAAAAATTACAGAGGGAGAAATAATACGATTTAGCTAGAAAACAGTGCTATAAAAAGCTTTCTCTACAAAAAGCTTTTTTTTTCTTCTTTCTGGTAGTTTTAAAGCACAGGTCATACCATTGTTCCAGCTCAGAGGTCAGCCAACTTCTTTTCCAGAACGATTTACTATCAACAAAGAGTACATCATTTGGGCTTTGTGGGCCGCACGGTCTGTCTCAACTCCTTGACTATCGTACCTTGAAAATAGCCATGTGCCATATGGAAACCAACAGGTATGGCTTTATTTACAAGGCCAAGTGGAAGGCCAGAATTGAAGCCAGGGCTGTAGTTTAGTCTTCTAGCACTATCCAACGGGAAAATTACATCAGCAACACGTGTAACTGAAAATCTTCTGGTAGCTACATTAGAAAAATAGAAACAGGTAACATTTTAATAGTCTATTTTATTTAACCCCAAATATCATTTCAACATGTAATATAAAAACTATTAATTATATACTTTTTTTTTGTACTAAGTTTTCAGAACTGTTGGGTACTGTACATTCACGGGGCACTAGCCAGATTTCAGGTGCTCAACAGCCACACGTGGCTCGTAGCTACCAAGTTGCACCATTATGTTCTAGAACTTCCATGCTGGGATTTCTACAACCAATCTGGTTTAGTGACCAAGTACTGGCATTTGCTTCTTAAAAAACAGGGGATGGAATTATGTTGCCACGAGGGAGACGGGACAAGGGATTACAGCTACTGGGAAGAAGTATGTGGCCTCAGACACTGGAAGCTGAGGTGGCTCAGGGTGCTGGGGCACAGCTGAGTCACGAGAGCTATGATACAGTCGGATAATGTTAGCTTCACATGTCGATGCAACAAACACATCTAATTCAAAAAAATATCTGGTCTAGACCACAAAATGATCACAGTGTGAACACATCGTAATTTTTGGCCTTCAGTGAAGAATGCTAATTGTCATTAACAAAGCTGGCCTTCAGCACTGTCACTGTATCAGAATTGAAAGCGTATTAAAGATGTGATTGGGAAGATAAAATGGAGAACCACGCAGCAAGGGGAAAAAAAGCTACAAAAGTAGACTGAGGTTTTAAAATGATTAAAATGATCTAAGTGCTTTTCCAATTATTTTTGTATGACAGGGTTTAATGATAGTTGACGATAATGTAACAGGTTACCAAAGGGTAATCTTAAGCCATAATCATAGGTTCGACCCTTGGGAAGTTCTTCAGTATTTAAACGTAACTTTCCAAGTGATCAAATCAACATTTCTAAGAAAAAAAATGGACAGAAGCTTTTGGTAATAAAACGTAGAGGCAAGTGTTTTTAACAAAAAATTTATTACCAAAATACAATATTAAAGTCAATACATGACAAACTCCTGTAAAGCAAAATAAATTATTCTAACATAGTACAGTATTTCCCAAGGTAGTTAAAGAAGCACTATAGACCTTGCTTCGCTGTTTGTTGAACAGATAGACTGTTCTACCATGAACACAATCCTAGAGTTTTAGGCTTTAAGGCATGCAGCTCGATGTGCAGGATAATTTTACAAAATGCAAATCATCCTATTTTAATAAGATACAGTGTCAGAATTAACTGTAGTCTTTACATGTCAGTGTTCCAGAAATTTTTAGACTTTGGCTATAGAAGCAATGCCATAGTGTTACACAATACTCATTTCTTAAAAAAATACATGTATTCATGTCCATGAATATCAAACTCAAATTTCTATTAAATATATTTTATAGAATATTACTTAGAGCACCTTGCTGTACAATAAAAAAAGATTAAATAAGTGTCTATGAAAACTAAAAATATAATAAGTCTCAATAGAGAAGCCTGCTTGTCTTTGTCAAGCCAAGTACATCGTGGGAAGATACAATGTAAACATGGGTGCCCACCATCTGCTTTGTGAGAAAAGACAGAGAAAGTAAAGAAGCCACCAAGAGGTACCTCGAATAGGATGAGAGATCTAGAACAAAGGCTTCTGTCAGTGTCCATACGTTGCGCTGGCTGGACACAGAACTGAAGTGTACAGGCAGGGCACTGGGAGAACACTGGGGCCGCCCACCATCTTCTGGGTTATTAGACGAGGAGAGAAAATGTGGGCCCCCTGGAAGGTATTATTTGTGATGATCAGAACGCATCGTCTTGCCCCCTCCCCACCTTTGCCTCACATCCAGTACGTTCCTTTAAACTATTTCTACTATCAAATCTTAGAACTGGAAAGTGTTCAGAGTGGAAAACAAATACTATGAGCTTTATTATGGCAAAAGATCTACTACAAATAAAATGTTATTCCTATAAAGAGAATTCCTGCTGATTACTGTAATACCTATCTCTTCTGCAATGACAATTGCATACTTAGCCTTCATTATTACTTTTAGAAATGTTCACATTGTTCTTGGTAGAGACACTGTTCACTTAAGGCTTGCCACAAAATGGTAGCAGGAAGGTAGAGAACACCCATGGTATATGGTTCCTCCTATAGCCCTGGGGAAAGCGTTTGAGGATATTCTAAGGCTAGGATCAGATGAACGTTTAAAGGTTTTGAACTTCTGGGTTAACTTTTTCTCCATGAGTTAGGTAAATTTTAAATCCATGATTCCAAATGGAAAATTTAACAATCAATGGAAGTGGTTTAGGGAACCGAAGGTAATTAAAAAATTCACTATTGATGTGTTTGGGATTTTTTTGGGTTATTAATATTTTCCAAATGATTACATGAAATTAAAACCAAGGAAACTTCATAAAACAAAATCCTGCTAAGGTTAACTTTCAGGATGAGTGATAAAAATGGAACCATTTAAAAGATTTATTTAAATTTGAAATGAAATATAATTGTGTTTTAATTCCGAAAACAGGAGAAAATATAAATCCACATGCAGTGAATTTGGGTAATATAATTTAGTATTTATATGAATTCATTTTATCTTTTTAAAAACCACCTATCAGAAATGGATTAACTCTCATAAATAAATTAAAGCTACCTAAATCAAACAGCTGCAAAGTTACGATCAATTCTGTTTAAATATCATCATCAAAATGAGATTTAAAAAACATTTAAACAATGTTTCGATATGGCCTGGCCCCACTTAAATAAAGTTCCGGGATGTGACCTTAAAAATATTAATTCATTCAATCCATACCTGGACTTTGGGAAGGGAAGTCTATCCTAAAGTATGTCTACAGAGTATTCCACTCCAAAAATTCTGTTTTCAATGTCTTCTAAGTTTATCAGAGTCACAGCCTCAGCACTAGAAGATGTCAGAAATCAAGTTCAGAAAGAGCACCGTGAAGATGGCGCACTGCACGGTGCACTGGCCGTCTGCTGCGTACGCAGACTTGACTTTGACAAAACAACGCAAGAATAAAAGACAGGTACTGCAAAAGCCAAAACAAAAACAACACCCCTGCTCTCTTCACTTTGAAACACATTCTAACACAAACTGTGTAATTCATGAGAAGATCCCATCTTCCGAAGGTGAGTTTTAGCGTGAAAGCACTGGTTGTTGGTCTTCCCTATGTCCTACTGCGCACTGACAAAATGGAATATCCCAGACAGGAGAAACCCTGTGGACTTGCCAAATGTTATTAAAAGTTTTATAAACAACCTGAATTTTTACTATAGTTTAGCCACATTTAATTATACCTCTTATGCTAAGTACAACTAGGTTAATAAAATCTCCACAGCACTACTCATTGGAAGGGGCTTTTAAATTTCACCCTTCTTCCCCCAAACGATTTTTATTTAAGAGTTCCAAGTACTTCCAAGGTCTTGATGATCAAATGCAAATTTTCGTACTTTGTTGCTTGAACAGACCTTTGCGATACCACGCTTGGTCTAGGCTGGGAGAGAGGACTGTACGGCCTGTGTAGCTACGGAGAAAATTGCGCTGTTCTGTCAAACACTTTGAAAAGACCCTCTGGGACATGTGCTGTGCTACATGAGTCCCCATTCTCATGAACCTTACGATTTGGTTTGAGGCTGATGGGAATTCTATTTTCTCCTTTGCTCACAAGAAATTCACTGTAAATTTAAGACAATAATTAACTTCTTAAATGCCTATTTATACTCTGGATTTGGAATCAGAGGTTTCTTTCTTTTTTAAGAAGTAATGTATCTTAAAAAGAAAAAGTACTATATCTTAGATTGAGTATATGATTAATTCCTATTGATTTGGGGAAAGATTCAGGTAGGTCACTTCAAAGCCCTCTGGTGATCTTTTCCTTGTTGACTCTACTGGTGACAGTGAAAACCCCCGAGAGAGCGGCCTCCCACTGCTCACAAGAGGCCCGTCCCTCTAGAGCTGGCATGTCCAAGCTCAGAATGAAGAAGAAAATGAAGCTCTGCTTAAGACTGTGACACTTCTACAACAAAAAGTTTTAGAACAGTTCCAGAAAAGCTCTTTCTTAATTCTTTTGCTTGCATTTCTACACTATGATAAGCTTTGAATAATAAATACACTCAACACGAAGAAGAGGTAACAGGGTTAACACAGGGTTACATCTTTGCTTCCTCCTCAACCCGCTTCCCCTCACTCAGAATATTTAAATATCATCACCGTGTATCCATTTGGCATTTTTTATTACACTGCAAATTTGGTTCCAAAGTCACATGCGTCTCTTCCTCAAAAAAAACAAAAACCAAAACCCAAACACCACACCAACTATTCTTCCGTGCCTAGGAAGTTACTTGATAGCGCAAAGGTGAAACTGTGGTTTAAAGGACTTCTCTTCTACCGTGTTCCTCTTCAAGTAATTACTCAATCTAATTTGTATTTAGAGCGGTGTTGTGGTCCTTATTGAGGATGATGTTTACGATCTCACCTTCATGCTCTTTCATATGATCCAAGAGGTTTTCTTTGCTGGTAGATTCGAAGCCACAGATACAACAACAGAAGAGTAAAACACAATACTCCATGCCAGGAGGCGCCAGACTGCAGTTTTTTTCCAAACTACATGAGGTATTACTTGTAGGGCTCAGTTTCTCATTTTCGTTGGAACCTACAACTTCGCTGGGAGCCTGGGACATCAGCTCTGAGGATGATATCAAGTTTTCCGAACTTCCAGTGACAGGATCGGCTCTTTCCTCACTGCTGTTTAAGAGCGTCTTTGCAGGGGATCTCCCCAGAACTCTTAAAAACAAAACATAACAAAACACACCAAATCCTGAGTTGGTTAGAACGTACGACTAGCAGGTGTAGCCCTCCCTTTAGTTTACGTACGACAAGGGCAGGGGGAGGATCAGGTACCTGCCACTCTGTGAAATGGCGTCATTGATAGCCTTGTTTACTTGTTCGTAGTTGTAATTCTGGTCACTTGCATGCTTCCACATGTGGGACTTCAAAGACGGAGGATGGCTGCACACGTACCCACACAGAGAGCATCTGAAAGACACGTGTGAGTCAGAACGATCCCATAATGTCATCTGAAGAATTACAGTGATTCTGTAACAAACTATGAAATTCCTTCTCTGGAAGCCTTATGAGACATCTCATTTCACTAAATCTAAGATGTTACTGATTATGAGACATATTGATTTCGGAGGCTAAAGTGTCCTAGAAGAGAGAGCCTAGAATCAATAGAATTAAGTATTTTCTGTTATAAAAAATTTATTAGCATCATGACAAACATCCCAGATTACTTTGGCTATTGCAGTATTTGGAAAGATTTCTAATATAGTAGTATACAAAATCTTTGCTCTAAATTATTTAACCACACACAGAAAGAAAAATACACAAAATCAATACTCTATACCACTCTACTATTTAAGAAAGCAAAAAGGAGGGCGCCTGGTGGCTCAGTCTGCTAAGCATCTGTCTTCGGCTCAGGTCATGATCCCAGGGTCCTGGGATCGAGTTCCGCATCGGGCTCCCTGTTCAGCGGGGAGTCTGCTTCTCCCTCTGCCTCGATCCCTCCCCCCTGCTCGGGCTCTCTCTCGCGCTCTCTCAAATAAATAAAATCTTAAAAAGAAAAGAAGGCAAAAAGGAACTGAATAATTTTAACATGAACTTTGCTTATTTACAAATCCAAAGAAAATGGAAGTAGTCCTGAAAAGCATCAACAATTTAGATTTCATAAATAAAACCATTAATTAATAATCTTTAAAAGGTTTCTATTCAAAATAACATTTGTTTCACCTAACCGGTTACACTTGGTAAAATCTGAACTGTATGAAGTATTTTTTAAAAAATGTCAAGAAAAAATGAATAGACTTTCTGAATAGATTCTTTTAGCACTTTTAGGTTTATCCCCTTGCCTCTGCATCCAGTTCCCCTTAGTAACATCTCGAAACGGTGTGGAGTATCTGTTACAAATGGCGAACCAAAATGGATACAACATTATTAACCGCTGACTGTTGGGGTTACACAGTTCTGTGTGTTCTGACAATGCATTATGTCATGTATCCACCATGACAAATCATAAAGGGTAATTTCCCTGCCTGAAATATCCTCTGTGTTCTGTGTGTTCACCCCTCCCACCCCCTTAATCCCTGGCAATCACTGATTCTTTTACTGTCTGCACAATTTTGCCTTTTCCAGAATGTCACATCGTTGGGAGTCGTACAGTGTGTAGCCTTTTTGGACTGGTTTTATTTAGCCATATGCATTTAAAGTTCCTTCATGTCTTTTCATGGCCTGATAGCTCTCTTCTTATCACCAAATAATATTCCACTGTCCGACGTACCACAATTTGTTTATCCACTCGCCTACTGAAGGGGATCTTGGCTGCTTCTACATTTTGGCGATCATGAATAAAGTTGATGTAAACATCTATGTGCAGCTTTTTGGAAGGATAGGAATTTTCATCTTTTGGGTCAATACCCAGGAACACAACTGCTGGAGTGTACGGTAAAATTATGTTTACCTTTTTATGTTATCTTTATTTTTTAAGATTTTATTTTTAATTAATCTCTATACTCAACGTGGGGCTCGAACTCCCAACCCCGAGACCAAGAGTCGCGTGCTCTACCGAATGAACCAGCCGGGTGCCCTGCAAAGGTACTCCGTAGAAGAAATTTTTGTTAACTACGTAAGTAGAAGCCTAACAAATCAGGCAACTTATCTGAACTCTTCACAACAATAGGAGACATGGTCACTAATAATGAAGTGCAAAGAAAATAAAAAGGCATAAGTAAATTTGACAATGAAACAGGCAAGGTCTAAACTCTCCCTCTAAGCCACCTTCAACTTTATGATGGATGCAGCAGTATTAGCTTTTATTACATGTCCTGACGCATCAAGTCCAAGGTGAGTGTAGGGCCTTTTACCTTAAAAAAAAACAAAAAACAAAAAAAACAAACAAACAGGCCATTTAAAGGTAATAAATGGGCAATTCTTGGAAGAACCTCCATAAAGTCAAACATAAAAAAGATGTAAAATTTTCATTAATAAGCAGAAAAATGCATTATGCCCACAAGCCTGACAGAAATGAGAAGTCTGATAATGTCATTTTTGTACAATGTGAAGAAATGGAAATGCACAAATTGCAGGTATGTAAATACAAGCACCCTGAAGAGCAACTGTGTTAAGACCAAAGAGGCACACATCCGTGACCCTGTGTTCTAGTTCTAGGGGGCTACCCTAAAGATAGTCTTACATGTGTTCACAAGGGCACATATACAACAATCATCACTGTAGCCATGAACAGTTGGAAAAAAAAAAAAAAAGGATGCAACTCACAGCCACTGTTTTCCCACAGGAAAATGGAAATAAAATGGTTTATTTTCATATAAAGGCACATTATACTCTGCCTAAAATGAAAGAACTAGATGTTTACTTATCACCATGAACCAATATTAATAATGATCAAAGAGAAGACAAAGTAACAACTTGTTTAGTATATCATTTAAAAAAATTGTGAAAATACCAAAACCCGTATATATTAATACACGTACACACATGCACACACACACACACACACACACACACACACACACACACACAGAGTAAAGTTTTGAAAAAAAAAATGCCAGGAAATGATACATATTAGTATCAGGACAATGGGGAGGAAAGGAAGAAGTTTTAGCTGTCCCTGTTTTATTTCTTCAAAATGTGGTAAGATGTTTGAAAGGTTTAATTATTTAAAATATTTTAAAACTTTATCCCATCCTAAGACTTTATAGCTTGCATAATAATTTTATTATTGGCCACACACAGAAAATCAACCTTAAATCATTTTACTTTGCCCATTATATCCGGGATGCAGTACTTTTTTTTTTTTTTTAAGTAGGCTCCACACCCAGTGTGGAGCCCAATGAGGATCTTGAACTTACGACGCTGAGATCAAGACCTGAGCCGAAATCAAGAGTCGGACGCTTAACCGATTGAGCCACCCAGGCGCCCCGTGAGATGCAGTACTTTTTTGACACATTTCAATGAATCTTTTCACTAACATGCAGAAAAGGGCTGGCAGTTGGTGATCACTCCTATCTCCATGCCATTAAGCTCAGTGTCCACAGCCAACTATACTCGTTAAATGGTGGGGTGAGTGTGCTCTGGGTATAGTCCCTGGCTCAAGTGTTTCTGGACTGGTCCCCTGAAAGGAGACACTGCCCTGCACCACTCCAGGTCCACACCGGGCAAGTGGGGGTGAAAGGGCCACGGCCAAGAGATGCCCACTCATTCCCACCCAGTACTTTCACCAAAAACAATGCCTTTACGCATGTCAAACACTTCCATGGTAATTTATAAGATACACACCTTTATATTTACATTAGAAAAGGGTTCGGAAACATACATAAACTCTTGACTCTTCAGATTACTTGTCTCCTTATATATACTAAGACTCCTGCCCTGAAACCTCACTGGAAAATTCCGTACCCAGAGGAACCACAGAATGCTGCACATCAAAGGGTTCTCTGAATGAGAAATCAGTCTTATGCAATGAGAATTTCATACTTCGAGAAAAATGGGTCAAAAAACATCAGAAATTGCAAATTTACCCCATGGAACATCTCCAATGTTACTCAAACCTTTTAAAAATAAAGGTGGTGAATTATTCAGTTAAATAATTAATTAAAAAAAATTAACTTTAGAATAGTTTTACAAAAAAGTCGAGCTTCTCCTATTGTTAACATCTTTTACTGCTAAAGTATATCTATCATGAATAAGAAGCCGAAGTTGATATGTTATTATTAACTAAAGTTCATACTTTATTCAGATTTCCTTAGTTTTTTTCTTTTTCTATTCTAGAATCCTATCCAGGACACCTTGCTACATTTAATCATGATATATCCTTTGGATCTTCTAGACTTTAATGCTTTCTCAGACTTTCTTTGTTTTTAATGGCCATGACAGACTTGAGGAATACTAATATTGGTCAAGTATTTTGTACAATGTCCCTCAATTTGGGTATGTCTGATGTCTTTCTCATGTTTCGACCAGGTTAATGGGCTCCTGGGGGGAGGAAGACCAAGTGGTATAGTGCCATTCTCATCACATAATACGGTCGTGACATGACTTAACACTGTTGATGCTGACCTTGAGATCAAGTTTCTCCACAGAAAAGTTATGCTTCCTTATCCCCTTTCCACGCGGCACACTTTGGAAGAAAATCACAACATCCAACCCACACTTCACTTACGGAGTGGGGATTATAGTCCACCTCCTGCCAGCAGAGTATCTATACAAATCATTGGGAATTTTGCACAGGAGCTTTCTCTATTCTCATCCATTTATTTATTCAATCATTAACGTCAGTATGGACTGCTGGATATTTTATACTCTGGGATATAATTCAATACTACATTATTTTATTGCTGAAATCACTGAGGGCTCCCATGTCCTGTTGACCTACTCTCATTGTTTTGTTTGTTGAGCACTTCCCTTACTTTCTGGCACTGCAAGACGCTCCAGGCTTACTTATCTACCTACATAGATCAATCATTTCTCTACGCCATTTCTCTTGTTCCTTTTACTGGTATCAGAAACCAAGATTTAGGTGCTGAATGAACTTTCTTTTTTTTCTTTTCTTTTTCTCTTTTCTTCCCTCCCTTCCTTCTTTAAAGACTTATTTATTTTAGAGAAAGAGAGTGAGAGAGAGAGCTTGTGGGGGGAGGGGAGGGAGAGGGAGAATCCAAGCAGACTCCCCGCTGAGTGTGGAGCCCAATGTGGGGCTTGATCTCACGACCCTGAGATCATGACCTGAGCCGAAATCAAGAGTTGGATGCTTAACAGACTCAGCCACTCGGTGCCCTGAACTGCTTTATTTCTATAAATAACTTATTTCCTGATTTCAAATTTTACTGTAGGAAATTAGAAATATACAAAAATATATAAAGAAAACAAAAATCACTTATAGCTTAACTTCTAATGTAACCAGTATTATCATTTTGAGGTGTGCTTCCCAATCTTAATATACATTTATTTATAAAACTAGGATCATGCAGGTTAACTATTTTGTTAATATTCCTCAATATAACTTAAATTTTCTACAATAAAATATTTATGGCTGCCCACAATTCCATCCCTGATGGAACTGGTGAAATTCCATCCACATTCCCTATCATGTTATGCAAAAAATATAATTCTAAAAACTGACATTTTGCCAGATGGCGGGATAAAAGAACCACTTCACAATATGCCAAAGCATTCTGTCCTTGATAAGATCTACGCCTAGGACAAACTAACCAGAGCCTAACCTGCTGGAGTTTACTGAAGCATCACTGGCCTGAGGGAAGGCAAATGCCCACTCTAGCTGTCTTGTTCTGCAAAGGTGGCGGACTGGAAGCACACATGAAGTTCTGTCTGCAGGCACAGACTCACTAAAAAAACTGATACCTCATGTCACAGGACTACAGAACGCTTCCCCTTCCCCCACATATTACCCACTACTAAAGGTCTATTTACAGCACTGCCTTTTACCTAGCACATCATGCCTGGCTATCAAGAAAAAACTACAAGACATATTAAGAGGTAAAAACCAAAGTTTAGAGAGACACAGCAAGCATCAGAACAAGACTCATATGTGGTAGGATACTGATTGGAATTTTCAGACTGGTGATTTAAAACAACTATGATTAATATGCTGAGAGTGCTAATAAATACAATACAGTGTGTAATAACAGATGGGTAATGAAAGCAGAGAGATGAAAAGTCTAACCACCAAAAAAAAAATGCTAGAGATAAAAAAATATGTAACAAAAATGAAGATTGCCTTTAATGGGCTTATTAGTAAACTCGACATGACTGAGGAAAGAATTTCTGAGCTTAATGGTGTCTCAGTAACAATCTCCAAAACTGGAAAGAAAACAGAAGAGAGACTGGAAAAAACAAACAAAATATACAACCAAAGAAGGTGTAATATGCATGTACCGGGAATAGAGAAGAAAAGAGAAAGAACAGAAGATACGAAACAATAATAACTGAGAATTTCCCCAAATTAATGTCAGACACCAAACTGCAAGTCCAGGAAGCTCAGAGAACACCAAGCAGAATAAATAGCAGAAAAACTACATGTAGGCATATCATTTTTGAACTACAAAAAATAAAACAAAATCCTGAAAAGCCAGAGGGAAAAAATACTTTACCTATAAAAGAGTGAAGGTAAGAATTACATCTGACTTCTCAGACACCAGGCAAACAAGAGAATGGAGTGAAATATTTCAAGTATTGAGGGAAAAAACCACCTATAATTCTGTAGCCAGCACAAGTTTTCTTGAAAAGTAAATAAAGACTTTCTTACACAAACAAAAAAACTGAAGCACTTTGCTGCCAATAGACCAGCAAGAAATTGTCTTTCCAAGAAATGTTAAAAGAAGTTCTTCAGAAAGAAGGAAAATAATATAGGCCAGAAACCTGAATGTACATAAGGAAAGAGAGCTTCAGAGAAGGCCTGAGGGAAAATTTTTTAAAAAATCCTCATTTTTCTTATTCTTAATTGATCTAATAGCAGTTTGTTCAAAATAATAGCAACAATGTACCTGATTATATATGCTTATGTATGTGTACACACACACACACACACACACAACCTTATATATAAATGAAATTAATGACAGAAATGATACAAGGGAAGGGACAGAAGATTTAGGATTATTTTATTATAAGGTACTTGTACTACCCATGAAGTTGGTATAATGTTATTTGAATGTGGATCTGGATTAGTTGTGAATGTATATTCCAAAGTCTAGGGAAACCACTAATAAAGAGTAAAAAAAGAAATATAACTGATATGCTAAGAAAGGAAAGAAAATGAAATCATATCACATCCTCAATCAAAAACACAAACAGCAGAAAAAGAGCAGAAGAAAAAAATAGGAACAAAGAACAAAGGCAACAATAGTAAATATGGTAGACAGAAATTCAATGATATCAACAATAATTCTGAACGTCAGTGGTCTAACAACACCAACAAAAAGAGATTGTTGCGAGCGTACTAAAAACAAGAATCAACCACGTTGTCTATAAGAAATCCATTTTAAATATAAATACAGATGAAAAGTAGATGGATGGAGATACATACACCACACTAACACTAATTAAAAGAAAGCAAGAGTAGCTATATTCGTTTTAGACAAGGCAGACTTCAGAGTAAAGAAAAGCGATCAAGTAAAAAGAGGGGCATCACATAATGATAAAGGGGTCAACTCTCCAAGACAGACGATCGTTAGCACGATGTGCCAAACAACAAAGGATAAAACTACGTGAGGCAAAAACTGACAGAACTGCAAGAAGGAACAGATGAGTCCACTATTGTGGTTGAAGACTGAAGCACCTCTCTATCATAAATAGATCCAGCAGACATAACTGAACTCAATACCACCATCAATCAGCTGGATATAACTGACACCTATAGATTAATTCACCCAACAACAGCAGAATACAAATTCTCAAACTCACGAATATGCACCAAAACAGATCTCATTTTTGGCCATAACACACCTGAACAAATTTAACAGAAGAGAAATCATGCAACGTCTGCTCTCAAACCACAATGGAATTAAGGTAGAATAACAAAGATACCTGGAGATTAAACAACACACTTATAAATAATGCAAAGGAGAAACGTGAAGAAAAATTTTATAGTATTTTGAACTAATGAAAAAGCAACTCACCAAAATGTGTGGAATGCGGCAAGCAGTGCTTGGAGGGAAACTGATAGCACTGAATGCATATATTAGAAAAAAAGAAAAATCTAAAATCAGTCATTTAAGTTTTCACCTTAGAGAACTAGAGCATATTAAATCCAAGTAAGTAGGAAAAAAACAATAAAATTAGAGCAGAAATCAATGAAACTGAAATCAGGAAATCAACTGAGAATACGACGAAACCAAAAGCTGGTTCTTTGAAAAGATCAAAAGTCAGTAAGTAACCAGTCTACTTACCAAGGAAAGAGAGGACAAAAGTGATTAATACCAGAAATGAAAGAGGGGATATCACCACAGATCTCATAGATATTAAAGGGTAATCAAGGAATAATATGAACAACTCTATGCTCATAAGTGTGGTAACCTAGGTGAAACAGACTTCTTGAAAGACAATCTGCCAAAACCCACACAAGAAAGAACAAGACAATTTGGAGATGCTGTAACTATTAAAGAAATTAAATTAATAATTGGGAGTGCCTGGCTGGCTCAGTTTGTACAGCATGCGACTCTTAATCTCAGGTTCAAGCTCCAGATTGGGCATGGAGCTTACTTAAAAAAATAATATAAAAAAAAAGGAAATTAAATCAATAATTTATTATTTATTATTTAATTTATTATTTATTTATTATCTTCCAAAACAGAAAGCACTATGTCCAGACAGGTTCACTGGTGAATTCTATCAAATATTTAGAAAGAAATTATACCAATTCTCTATAATTTCTTTCAGAAGATAGAAGGAGAGGGAATACTTCTTAACTCATTCTATGAAGTTGGCATTACTCTAATAACCAGACAAAGACATTATAAGAAAAAACAAAACTATAGCCCAATACCTCTCATGACTATGGATGCAAAAATCCTCAACAAAATATTAGTAACCTGAATCCAAGAATGTATAAAAAAATTGTATACCACAACCAAGTGAGATTTATCCCAGGTATGCAAGCCTGGTTCAATATTCGAAAATCAATGTAATCTACTTCATTAACAGGTAAAGAAAAATGTGATCATATCAATAGATGCTGAAAAAGCATTTGACAAAATCCAACACTCATTCATGATAAAAGCTTCCAGCAAACTAGGAACTTCTTCAAATGGATAAAGAATATCTACAGTAAACATACAGCTAATGTCATACTTGATGAGGAACTGGAAGCTTTCCTGCTAAGTTTAGGAACAAGAGATGGATATCCCCTCTCACCACTCCTTTTCAACACTGTACTTGAAGCCCTAGCTAATGTAATATGGCAAGAAAAAGAAATAAAAGATAACAGATTGGGAAAGGAAAAAAAACCTGTCTTTGCAGATGACATTATGGTCTATGTAGAAAAGCCAAAAGAATGGACCAAAAAACTCCTGGAACTAATAAGCAATTATAGCAAGACTGCAGGATATATGGTTAATATACATAAAAGTCAATCACTTTTCTATATTCCTGTAATGAACAGGTGGTATTTGAAATTAAAAGCACAATACCATTTACATTAGCACTCCCAAAATGAAATACCTAATTTTAACAAAAGATATGTATAAATACTCTGAGGACAACTATAAAACTCTGATAAAGAAATCAAAGATCTAAGTAAATGGAGAGATATTCTACAGTCATGGATAGGAGGACTCAATATTATCAACATGTCAGTTCTTTCGAACTTGATCTATATATTCAATGTGATCCCAATAAAAATCCCAGCAAGTCATTCTGCTGTTATTGCCTCTCAAGTTTGTATGGTTAGGCAAAAGATCCAGAATAGCCGACAAATATTGAAGAACTGACACTATACAACTATGGAATCAGTTAAGAGATCAGTGGTCACTAGGAGTTTGGAGTGTGTTGTGCGTGTGTGTGTGTGGGGGGAGGGGAGAAGAACAGGTGGAGCACAGGGGACTTTTAGGGCTGTGAAACTACTCTGCATGATAATGTATTACTATAATGGTGGATACACGTCATTATAAATTTGTTCAAACACACAGAATGTACAGCGCCAAAAGTGAACTCTAATGTAAACTATGGACTTTGGATGATAATGATTTGTCAGTGCAGGGTCATCAGTTGTAATGAATATACCACTCTGGTGGAGAATGTTGATAATGGAAGAGGCTATAACTGTTTGGGACAGGGAGTATATGGGAAGTCTTTGTACTTCTGCTCAATATTACAGTGAACTTAAACGGCTCTAAAAATTAAAGACTATTAAAAAAGGTTGACAATCATATATTAAGAATTTTATGCACTTAAGGCTTTTGATACAAAAAGTCACTGAGAACATTGCCCATAAGCTCTAATATTTGCCCCAGTATATGTTTTTTCTTTTAGAATATACTTAAGAATAGAAATTAGGAAAAGAAATGAAATATCAATGTTCTTTTCAAGGACCACCAGGTCGAATGTTTAAACTCAGTGGAAAATAGCCAGTTTCTTTGTATTCAAATTAGCTTGTGCCTTCAAGTTCCAGAGGGTTTTTTGAAAAGTTGTTCAGTCTTTTTACAAAGTTAGAATCACACTAATACTGAAACTTGGCAAGGGCAACTGAAAAAAAAACTACATCCCAAATCTCAGTTACGGATATCAATGCAGATTATCCTGAATAAAATGCTGGCAAAGAGATTCTTACAGTTTATTAAAGGAGTAATATACTGTGACCAAGGGAGGCTTATTCCAGGAATACAGAGAATTCAATATTAGGAAATTTATTATCATTCACCATTTGAAAAGATCAGAAGAGAAGTCATATTTTCACTGCTGTTGCTGAAACTTAATCTAAAGAAATTCAATAACCATTTAAACAAAATTTTTTACTATGGAAAAAAAATTTTTTTTTTTTTTGAGAGAGAGAGCGTGCGTGCTTGGAGGGGTGGAGAGTCGAGGGGGGAGAGAGAATCCCAAGCAGGCTCTACACCCAGCACAGAGCCCAATGCAGAGCTTGCAACCCTGAAATCACGAACTAAGCCTAAATCGACAGTTGGGTGCTTAACCAACTGAGCCAACCAGAAGCCCCTCAATATCTTTTAATATGAAGAAGTCCTTAAAAAACTTCTCTAAGAGAGGAAGAGAGAGAGAGAAAGAGCAGTGTATGGAATGACTAAGCCTTAATTCTAGGAGCATCGACCTCAGGTCAGTAGAAAGGTTATTCCGAAGGAACACTCACAATGGTAAATATTCACTGAAAGATCTGCTTGTGAAAAAAGTGGGGAAAATTTGGTTAATCGGTAAATAAGGTTAAACACTTATTAAAATGATTTTCAACTGATTAGAGGAGAGGGATACTACAGGAGAACCTCAACTTCACAGTAACGTACAGGCAGCTTATACCTATTTCTACCTGCTTTTTAAGAATAGGTTTCCTTTAACTAAAGCACTATTCTCCCACTTTCCATTCCATCTGCATTCTCCCTATACAATCCCATGATGCAAACCAAATTCTCTGAGTTTATAAAAATGAGAGCGAACTATTATTATACCATCACTTTGTTTTATTCACTTTGCTTACTATACACTTATTTTCTGAAATTATGTTGTTTACTTATTGTCTATCTTCTTTCATGAAGGTACTGTTAACCTAAAAAAAAAATAATAAAGCTGCCAGTTACTTATAAGGAAAAAATGGGTTTATTCGGTAATAACACAGAATTGCAATCCAGGGCAAGCGAGCTTTGGCAAAACCTTCTGAACAAAGGATAGGGATGCCCTTTTACAGAGGAAAGCAGGAAGTTAGGAAGGCTGTTATAAACAAAAAATCCATTGGGGTAAATGGGGAGCTGGAAGCATACTGGCTTTTCATTGGCTGAGCTATGACCATCTCTCACTGCCTGTGCTGTTGGGGGCTGGGGGTGGAAGTGAGGTGGTAAGCCTTTCTTTCTCCTACTGAGATTGGAAAGTAGTATCCACCTGCAAGGTCCTTCTCTTCCTGCTGGGGTGGGCAACTGACCATGAGTGGTAGGGCATGAGAGCTCCCCCTGCTGAACCTGCAACTCCACTCTAGTGAAGCTTCCCTTTATTAATCTTCATAGTATAAATGCCATGAGTCAGAAAATGAACAGGTGACCCTATACCAACCTGACCAAAATACATGTAGTACCTCGAAAAAGCATAAAAAAAATGTTTCGAAACAGGACTATCTATATCTAACAGTTCATTTCTAACCATGTTACCAGCAAACCATCAACATCCCTATTTCCAGTACGCTGGGAGAAGAGAAGAAAAAAACAAAGAAAAAAAATAAGAATAAAACCCAAAAAGTAAACCAAAACAAAACCCTACAGACACAAGAGGAGCAGCAGCACATTTACATGACATCACTTATCACAGTTTTGTTTTGGTTTACTAGTGGCCCTGCCTGATGCTCTGATGACAAACCCATCTGGTATTTCAATTATTCAAATCTATCAAGGCAAAGTATACATGTGACCGGAGGAAACAAGTGAGCACCCTAACAGATCAATTGCTGGTGGAGCCTCTGAATAAGGCTGGTCCAAAGCTCTGGAATGCCAGAATGAACCCTATCTCCCTGTTAACCAATAAAGTCACATCCATATCTGTATGAAAAATGAGATTTCTTCCCAGTGCAAGAAAGCGATTTTGGCAACCACAAGAAAGCTAACGGAGAAACCTGTGATACTGTGAGTTCTAAGAAGAAATATATATTTGGTCTTTGTCCCCATTCCTGGCACAGTTCCAAAACCCTTAAAATTTCCTTAGTGAGGAGAGCAATCACCGCATCTTTTGTTATGTTAATGAGGTGACCTCTGAACCCCTCCAGGTAACCTAAGGATGGGGGCTGGTTGCCAGAGGAACCAACCATAGGATTGGAGCGTTAGAACTTTCAGTCTCCCCTTGCTGGGGAGGAAAGGGGCTGGAGATTGAACCAATCCTGACTATGTAATGAAGTTTCCAGAAAACCCAAAAGGATGCTCTGAGGGCTTCTGGGTTGGTGACCACACTAATGTGCTGGGAGAGTGGTGCCCAGAGAGGGCATGGAAGTTCTGCCACTCCGGGGCCTTTCCTGTGAACTCCTCATCTGGCTGCTCATCTGTATCCTTTATAATATCCTTCAAAATAAACTGGTAATTTACAAGTAAACTGGTTTCCTGAGTTTTGCGAGCTGGTCTAGCAAACCTCTGATTTATGGTCAGTTGGTTAGGGGCACAGGTGACAACGTGGAAGTGGGGACAGTCTTGTGGAACTGAGCCTCTAACCAGCGGGATCTGATGCTATCTCCAGGATTCAATTTGTAGGACCCCGCACCTAGTCAGTGTCTGCTGAGAACTGAATTAACTGCTAGATGGTGTAGAAAAAACACACATCAGAAAACCCAATGTTTCTCACGATCTGGCTAAAAAACCAAAGACTGAATTTTTCTATAGGCTTTCTCCTATTGCTCAAGGGTCACTTACTCTAGTCCCATAACCCCAGGAAAATAAGAATGTGACCTTATTTCCCTGGCCTGGGATCATACTTGGACCTTACTCCAGGTCTGATTCAATCAGGAACAACTGCCTTGAGGGATTAGGTAGAAGAAAGAACCTGGATGTTCTATAAGATCTGAAGTGACCTGAGTAGGACTTGAATATGCATAAAAAGATTTCGATAAAAATTCTGCAGTAGGGTTTATCTTACCACATTTGTTTCCTGTTTTCACAGGAATAAATAACTGAGGTTCAGAGAAGTGGCCACTTTAAATTTTGTGAAGAACCCAAGAAGCCTTTATGCCACTGTGAAAAACAAACTCCTTTGGTTCATTCCTTTAAAATGAAACATATTGTTTTCCTTCAAATTAAACTATCTGCTATGTTTCCTTCATAGAAATCCAAGTTTTTCAAAGACTTGAGTGTTTCCCCAAGCCAAGAAAACTGACTGAGAAATTCAACATGCCTTCGGATTAAGAGAGAGACTGAAGAAGTCTGTAACTGGTGGAAGTGATGGTCTGTAACTTCCAAGGGTAGGTCATAAAAAGGTGATATGGTGCTTGCCTACTTGTAATCTAAGCATTCACTTTGGGGCACTAGCACAGCTGGGATGTCCTCATGGAGAACTCACGCGTGGGTTCCAGCTGAGCGCCCCGGGCGAGGTCCCAGCCAACAGCCAGTATCAACCATCAGACTGGTGAGGGAGCCTTCAGATGGAGTCTGAGCTAAGGCCCCAGACTTTATGGAACAGGGACAAGCCACTCCTACAGTGCCCTTCCTGCATCCCGCCACTGTTTTATATCACTAAACTGGGGGAAGAAAGATAGTTCGTGCCTGGGAGGCCCCAAAAAGAGGGTGTTGCAGAGGGGCTGGCACTGGCTTATTTCTTGGTCTGAGTAGTTAAAAGGAGGAGTTTAATTTGTGACCCATCCATCACGCTGTACACTTACAATATGTGCAATTTTCAGGACATCTACTACCTTAAATTATAAAGTATTAAACATTTAGAAGAGAGAAAGACTTAAGAGTCTTATCAATTAAATGCAATGTTTGGACCTTGTTTAGCTCCTAATTTGAACAAACTAACTCTGAAAGTATATTTGAAACATTTAGGGAAATATTGGGTATTTTGGGCCTACTCTTAAAAAATTCAACATACCTATCTGGGCAGCTCTTCTTAAGAAAAAGCATAGTAACGCCACTGTACATTTATTTTCAAAACACAATAAACTTATAGAACCAGAGCCATTTCATAGATAAGAAAAACTGAGGTATACAGATAACTATCAGTCAACACTTACTGAGCACCTAATACATGCCAGGTAGTGTATTGAGTACTTTAGTCCACAGCCCATTCCTTCCTTCGTCATGTTGCCCCTCCTACCTCTTGCCATGCCATGGTGTAGTTTCAGAACATAAGGACCAAAACAAGTGTGTTTATTTTTTCATTTCCATTTTTAATTTTTTTTTGGGGGGGAGGGCAGTGGGAGAGGGAGATTCTTAAGTAGGCTCCATGTCCAGGTGCAGAGCCTGACGTGGGGCTCGATCTCACAACCCTGAGATCATGACCCAAGCCGAAATCAAGAGTCAGATACTCAACGGACTGAGCCACCCAGGTGCCCCTGAAGTGTGTTTCTAAGGGAGAATGGTTCAATGCCACATAGTCAGGAAGCTTGGTACTTGAGGAAAATGTGTTGTCATCCCATCTTCCATCTCCAGCTGGTCAGTCACAAAAGTGATATTGGGGGATGTAATCCAGAGGGAATTCTAGAACTGCAATATTACACTAAACTGAGGATGATCTACTACTTAAAAATTCTGAATGCAGCCCTTTAACTGCAGGGTCAATGTTATAAACATGAGGTATGTGGTTTACAGAATGTTCCTTAATGAAGCACTGAAAAACAAGGTTTGCTGCATTTGGTAGGACTGGGGTGGGATGATGCCTTTTTCATCTTTCCCTGTTTTCACAGACGAATGGCAAATAGTTCTCTTCCTTCTGTGATGAGGACAGAGTTTCTGAGATGACCTTACAAGTGCAGAAGCAGCAGAAGAAAACCAGCCCCTTCGACGCACCAGGAAATACGCTGTGTGTTTAACACATATGACCTCATTCAATCCTCACAAAGCTTTATGAGCCAGGCAGTATTCTCCCCAGTTTCATATGGGAAAGGAGGCTTAGCCTGGAATAATATCCACACGGTCACCCAGCTGGGCACAGGTGTGCGGCCAGGCCTGAGACTCTAAAGCATGAGTGCTACACAAGACACTGGGTTGCCTCAGAGTGACACCATTTCTACCTGGGTATAGCATTTCTCTCGTAAAAGAAATAAGCTATGCCTGTCTATCCAGAAATAGGACTACTGTTGGTTTCTGAAGGGAGAGGTCAATAGCATTTTTGGGGGTGGAGGTGGGGGAGGTGATGTTACACAATGACTCAGTGAGAGAGCACGAGGACAGAAACTGGGCTCAATGAGTATCAGATGGCCACCATTTTATGTTACATATGGTATTTAATTTAGTCTTCATGCCTATCCTGTAAAGCAGGTGCCTTAATTATCGTCATTTTAGAAAAGATAGGACCAAGCACAGCAGGGTGAATTAGCTTCCCCAAGGTAATAAACGCCAGAAGTCGGAGAGCTCAGAGTCAATCTCAGGACTATCTGCCCCAGAACCAGGGCTCTTAACCAGTACAGGAAGCTGTACCGCCCAGATCACACAAATGTGTTCCGTGAAGGACTGGAATGGCAACATAAAAAATAAAGACATGAGCAAAGAATAGTTATACTGCAGAAAAGCTATTACATAACAGGCACATTAAAACACCAAGGCACCTGTTCTGCCCTTGTGCAAAGACTAGAAGTTGTCCAACCAGGCACTCTAACTCTGTAAGAAACTCACCACTGCTCTGGGTGAGCATGTTTCTTAACAAAAAGTAGGTAATCAGAAATATGTCGGGCATGGATTCTGAGAAAAGCAGTCCAAATTCTGACCAGTAAGTGT
Organism: Ursus americanus; assembly: GCF_024610735.1. Taxonomy (NCBI): domain Eukaryota; kingdom Metazoa; phylum Chordata; class Mammalia; order Carnivora; family Ursidae; genus Ursus; species Ursus americanus. The sequence goes on along the minus strand of NC_142147.1, from coordinate 38,610,498 downwards.
ATTAGGCAGCAAAACTGAATGAAGCATATATGCAGTAAGCTAGAAAGACTATGGTGATTACTTACATTAAATTAGATCTCAAGAAGGCGATGCTAACTAGCTTAACTTAAGGCAAGTGGTATTGACAAGGGAGAGAAAGTCCTAGAAGCCTACCGGAACACAGGGTGTTAATTCATAATCCCGTGTGGATTTAAAGTATTTAGAGAAGGTTAAAAAAAGAGTCACAAGATTTGACAGTTTGAAAATAAGACTTATGAGAAAATGTTGGTTATAATTACAGAGAGGGGGACATACGACATTTCTTCTAAGACATAAGCACTCAGGCCAAACCCAGTGACAAAGAGTAGTGTGAATGAACTTGGAAAGTAACACACGGATGCTGCTCTGTTGTTAAGAGGAAGACAGTTCTCATAGTGTGTTGCCCACTGGTAGGAAGACCCTAGGACAATCACAACCAAACCTAGGAATCTGTGAATATTTTGAGAACATAAGAAAACATAAACTCTAGGACACCAAAAACTATCAAAATTAATCTTTAAGCTGTAAGACTAATCTACTCAGGTAGATGTGAAACTCTCCTCTATAGACCCAGAATTTTTCATAAACTTACCATAATCACGTATTTGAGAGTTCACTTATTTATTATCTACAAACTTCATGATAGAGGCATACTATCCTTTTTATCATGACTACACTCTAAGAGCGTAGTACAGCTCCTGGAACATAGTATTTGCTCAATAAATACATCTCAATGAATCTGAATGAGAAGTCTAATTCTAGACCCAGAGAATGTTATTTTATTCTTGCCTGGATCACATGAATTTGGCATGGTATGTCATTACATTTAAAAATAAGGATACCCAAAATATAAAGGCAAAGCTTTCTCCTCTTACCAGATGAACTAGAGTTCCCTGTTCCCATCATGCTCTTTTAAATACTTCCTAGTGTAAATCATAAATGATACAGGCTAAATACCACCTATCACTCCTCATCTGTAGTTTCTGGCACAGAGTTATTGTTAATAACTGTTAATGGCCTTCATTGTACTCTGGGGAAAAATCTTTTTTAGGGAATCCTAGTTTTAAAAATGTTTGAAATAAAAATAGACACTGAGGCAGGGCCAAACACCTTCCATAGAGCTACGAGACTTTGCAAATGGATATACTGTCTGAAGAGTGAATATAAGTAAATAAGAGTGATTATAAATACGTTTGCAAACTAAACAAATGTTATATATTTAAAATCATACACATACGGACATAAACTACAGCGTTAAATAATGGCATTTTCAGGCATAGGCTGTCAGGTTTTCATTTAGCTACTAATACAGTGGGAAAGTTTCCCTACACTCACTGTGTCATACCTATATAAAGACTGGGGAGAGAAGTTAAAACGTGAAACAGGTTTTGATAAGCCGTTCAAAAAGTTCATGTCCTTGGCCTAGCATAACTAGTCATGGTGACTGTCCAGCTTTGAGTAGGAACCTGATGTTCCATTACGGGTGCAAGTGGAACAGACTGCTCTGTGACAGCTGGACAAACTTCTGCAAACACGTTTGTACTTTTACCTTATGAACAACACGCAGCTTATTCTCAAGAGCCAAAGTGTACTTAAGAAATAATGATTTCCATCTTTCTATCTTGATCACCTGAGAACGTATTTCCTGAAAATATGTATTAGAATAGGCTTTTGTGAAAAATCAAGTAACAAAATTAAATTAAATGATAGCTTAATTTTCAAAAAGAGAGTCTTTCATGGGGAATTTTATTGCTTTTAAGTTTTAAGTATCTTTTGTTGAAACATGGAGTAGTTAAACCACCAAATTACTGAAATGTACTCTAAGCACTGAAGATTACTGTGGTAATTTATACCCACGTGAAACTGAGAGCATCAAACTGACAGACGTAGCTTATCTTCCTACATTTCAACTAGATGAAATGCCAACTGTCCTAAGACTCAAGCTTAAAGCTCATATTCCTTAACTAAACAACCCTCATGAAACAAGCAGTGAGTTTCTCTGCACCTAACTTGTGTTTAAACAAGTGTTATGAATCTTTAATTATTTCTATTTTTTTTCTTTACTATAAAATATTCTAATACAAGCATTAAAACTCTAGGATCATCACATTTACCTGTATGGCTTGTCAGAGTTATGGATTCGTCTGTGGTTTCTGACACCAACATATGTCGTACTCGTATAATCGCACACGTCACATCTATACTGTTTCTGGACTGAAGACTTATTCCCTAGACAAGGGGTTGGAGAGCTTTAGCGACATACACTGATTAGATACCAATGACATAATTTCCACTGTAAATGAATATTTGTAACACATAGTATTAACATTTCAATCAAGGCTTTCTCATTTAATAAAGTTAACAAGTTTGAACACGGCTTTCCAGGTTCTCCTGCAACTGGACTATCAGCAGATATAAACTGAACATCATCTGACCTGTAAACACAGATACATTGGGTTAGTTTCTATATAACCTTGAACGAAATGCTAAAATAGAATAAACTTGATACCAGCTGCCCTGCTGTGTAGCAGCGGAATCAACCAGAGATACTCTGTTCATCTGAAAGGTGTTAGTCTAATTGATACTGGATACTCGTCTTAAGGAAACACTGATTTGCTGACAAGCTGAGATTTAGTACTATAATGTAATATTATACAGTATGGCTACAAAGCATACATAACAAACTCCAGATAAAAAGCCTAAAGCTTTTTTACCCTGTGGGTTTCCTTTGTTTGTAACTGAAAGTCAGCTGTCAGTGCAACAACAATGGAAGGAAAAACAACTGCAAATTATTCAGTGCTAAATAATGTCTTATCATCATACCTAGCAAACTGGCGGGTGACAAGGACAAGTGTTACCACTAATGTGAGTATGTGGCTCTCTGAAATCCGGACTACATGGATCCACTGGAAGAGAGGCCATGTTCCCACCCTCATTCTGCAGCAATAGGGCTGGGTAATTTTAATCAGGGTAAGCCTGAGAAAATACAAGCTGGATGCCTTGATCATGTGAAACTGTTCCTGGAGATATTCAACACTCTCTTTACTCTTCTGTAAGCACAAAGTCCGCAGGCCATTCACAGCCTCATTGCTTTATATTCAGGAACAAAGCAAGCATGGAAAGCTGGAGAATAAGGCAGAGCAGGAAGGAAGCCTAGGTGGAGTACCACCACACAGTGCAGAATCGTAAAACTGGTGGCACAAAAGAAACCCACGCTGAAATTTTAACAAAACAAAGAAAACCCTTAAGTTAAATTTAAGCTTTCTAAAACTGATATTTTCTTTTGCCTGTAACTACTTTTGCCAGGCAGAACACAATGTCCTAATTTCCTGGTGTAAGTCTACAATATTAATATACACACTAATCATAATTATAATATAAGTATTACTCTTAATTGGTAGGTTAAAAACTTGGACTTGATTATAAGTGGCATTGTTCCAAATTCAGTTTTTTAAAAAACCCTGAAAAAATGAAGTGTGAAATATTGGATAATGGTTTTGTGTGAGAAATATTACAGATCAATGACAACTAATAAAAATGACAGATGGAAAAACTTAATATAGCACAGAATGAGAGCCCGTGCTACTTCAAGCAACTGTTTCCAACGGAAGGAATATGAGATTTAACGTTCAAAACTCTGGGCTTCATCCTTGCTCTTCCACCTACTACCAGGGTGATCATGGGCAAAGGATTTTACCTTGTGAGGACTCAGTTTTCTCATCTACAAAATGGAAATTCTAGAACCTCTCAGCATGGTTTACTTAGTAAGCAGAGAATTCTCTATTCTTCCCTCATCACAGTCTGTATGTCACCTGCATTTGTGTGTCAGATCTCTGACCTGTCCCTGGCTGTAGATTCCCCAGAGGGCAGGGATCTGTGTGTTTCGTTCATGCCGAATTTCCAGGGCTTTGCGAATTGTACGTTTGCAATAAAGAATGATTTAATTAAATTTCACAAAGGAGCACCATACGAAAGTGCTTTGCCCATGGCTCTAGTAGAGCACCTGTGAGGTCGGCTGACAACCCTGGCAGTACGGTTCTGTCTTCCTCCCCGGCTGCGGTCCTTACAGGCACTGATGCCTTCACTGGACTCTCGGCAGCTAGTTCAGGATGGGCACTCCACGCCTTTTGGCAGAACGAATGTCTGAAATACCATTACACTGGGTCTCGGAGTCAAAAACATGTCCCAAGTTATCTGTGCCATCAGAGCGGGCAGAGGCTGGGGACCACTGAGGCACACATCCCCCAACTTGTTTATTAACTTTACTAAATGGCTAAAGAAGTTTTAGTAAAACATGAATTACTTTGACCTTACTTGTTTCTTGGCCTGACAACCAGATTTCCAAAGATCTAATACTGAATTAATGAAGTATCAGTGTGAGTGTGCTGGAGGTTATCAGTCATCTGAAGTGTTTTACGACTATGACAGAAAAAAGCAAATGGAGCAAAGTGAGGAAAAAAGAGACATGGCAAACAATCTAAAATCCATACATTTAACCCCAAGAAACAGAGCAGAATGCACAAAGAAAAGACACTGTAAAATGGAATATGGTGGACAGATGCTGTCGTTGTAAAGTTCAAACTGGTTACTTTAATTTTGAGCCGACATTTTAATCTTTTTTATTAAAATTGTGAGTTCTAATTTAACAACCCATTTGGACAGTTTTATAAATTACTGCTTTTGAAGATGGTGCTAGAAAAGACATATTCCTCCACTCGTATTAACCGCAGGTGGTGCCACTGAGTAGTATTTACTTTATTCCTTCATTAGGGATTTATGGTCCAATGACATCAAATGTTTTAATGTCTCCTTTAAAGGGGGATATGGAAACATAATGAATTAAAATAAAAGGAGGCATTTAGGGCTATTTTGTAAAAACTGTTTTAGCTCAGCCATCTATTGCAGAAACAGATGCTATGTCATAAACTCCTTTTGTTTTGGATAGTTTTACAGGGATGACATCTGTTTGACAAGGGAATTTTGGTGCTACAGTGGTGTCAAAATCAGTTCTTTCAGAAACATTCTTGAATCAGTTATGCTTTCTGGGGTATAATTTAATGAAACATTATGGTAAAACATTTTACTCTGCAGTTGTTTCTAACTTTAATTCTTAGGAAATCTAAAAAGGAAAGTCACCCCAATATGTTTTATTTCCCATAAACACTATGTACCGCACTTGAGACATTTAAAGTATATCAATTTAAGAGAGCTGATGCAAGGAAGCACAGTTTATTACGCTTTATCCCTAATTCTCCGGATGTGGCATCCGCCTTTTCATGGAACTCTAATTAAATCTTTTGATTCTAATATTCCTATTAGCAGAAACTTGGCCGACTGGTACCTAACTGGTACATAAAAAGATCTTGTGTTTTTTTGCGTTTTTTTAAAATAATGCAGATGAAATCTGGCAGTCATACTTGGATAAGAATAAGATCACAGCAGGAAGCCTCACTTAAAGTTTGAGGTGGGGGCCTACCATCTGCAAAAGCTGTATGTTCTCAGTGGGTCAACTGGTACTGAGAGAGGGGGGCCTGCTTCCCACACTGCGACTTCCCCGGCTTGTTGGTATGTCACCCAAGGCTTTGCGCTGGCCTTGGCTCTTCCAGGACAGCATAAATTTCAGCCTATTATCTACCTACATTATCGAAGCTGAGTATTCACTAACACTGTATTTCAGTCAGTACCTCAGGATATCCTCAGGAACACAGGTAAGATTCACTCCGCAGTATGAAAAGAGGGAATATATGCAGCTTTAGTCCTGAAATTAACCCACATGACAACTGAGGGCTTTTTAAGAAAACTTCATATGCTAGTCATGCAGCCTGTACAAAACAAATACACGGATACCTTCTTGAACACATTTTCCATCAGCTGTATCACCAGAAATTCTCGACTCATTAGAAGTTGCTACTGACAAGGTATCTGGAAGACTGTGTTGCTCTCTCTCATGGTTCCTCAGCTGACTCTAAAAAATTGAGAAATATTCACATGTAACCTTCAATAAATATACTTGCACTGTTACTAAGAGGCTGTAGAAGCAGTTAATTGCTTTCACGGCCTAGTACCTAGAACACATTACCAATATTTTACAAACAAACGTGCTAAAAGATTATCTGACTTATTTGACAGTTTATGGGAAGAAATACACTAGGGAAATCACAATCTCATCAAAAAGGCAGTTTTGCCTTCTCTGAGAGGAATCCCCTGCTTACACATGGCACGTGCCTACTTACTGAACTGCTGACAGGCCCGGCGGAGGGAAGAGCAGGTCACTCAGAATAACCCAATGCTTTCACAAAAATAAATCCAAACAGTAACTGCTGGACTCCGCTAATTTTTGCCTTTCAGTATCAACTAAATGTGTAAGAGAGACCTAATTGGAACGGTTCCTCCACGGTATCTTCTTCCTCCACCCCCACCAATCAAGAATGCAGGAGCCAAAGAAACTTCTGGAACTTGCTTTTGCTGCCCATTTGGATGCACTGCTTGTCTGGTAGCCTGAGGCCACTTCAGAATTTCATGAGGGCAATTCAGGTAGGCAGTGGACCTCAGAGTCAAAGCTTTCTTATTCCTGATTACCTTTTTACTACCAGCTAGACCCCAACTCCGGGAAATCTGAGCGGAAATGTCTACACCCCAGTTACCCTTTTAGGACACCTTTCTCCTTCCACCAAACAGCCAGCTGGCACATTAGAGAAGAAAAGTGCGAAACTAATGATTCAATGAATCCAGTTTCCTTTACAAAAGCAGTATCTCATGCTGGTTGTTGGTTATAAGGCAGCATATAAGATGAAAATCACAGTCAAAATAATCCTTCAAAGTCTCTTAAACTGCCCATAAAGCAACACATGTGGCTCTATTTCCACCTTACTGTCTTTCAGGAAGTCCAACACAGCTTATTTTTCCCCCTGCAATGACACAGATCGCTACTGGCTGGGGGTGTAGCTGAAGTGAATGACCTACATTTTGGGGCCATGGAAGATGAAAAATAGCTGTTTTTTTTGTACTGATGATGTAGGATTACATTTGTGTAAATCAAACGTGTGTATGTCCCTCCACTGTACGTTCCCTCGTAATCACCCTGCAATTTAAAATCAACACATTTAAAAAAAGATAGCCACGCCAGAACTAAAGCAATAAACACAGAAACTGTTAAGGAGGCAGTAGGCAGGGAAAACAATCGTACACCAGAAATTCTGATGACCCAGATTTCAGTCCCAATTTCAATTCAGTTGGGATCCCCTGGGCAAATTACCCAACTTTCCTGGGTCTCAGTTTCCTTATCTATAAAATGAGGTGGCTGGGCTCTCTCTACCAAGTTCCCTTCTGGTTCTAAAGATTCTAAGGTTCTCTGAATGATTTCATGAACCTATGCTTACCTTATAATGAAAAGATTCCTCACACTGTTTGCACTGGTATATTCTTGTTTTACAGTGGTTGATCATGTGGTTCTCCAAATCTTTGCTGTTGTCAGCTATGTGCTCACAGATAGGACACTGATACGGCTGTCTCTGTCGATGCACCCGCAAGTGCTGCTTGATGTAGCCCTTGTTCCCGCTTGCGTAGTGACACAGGCGGCAGCGGTAGGGCCGATCAGCATTGGGGATGTATTCTACCACGCTGCTTCCCGACAAGCTCGTGTCGCTGCTGGGTTGGCACTGGGCGTTGTCCTGCAACTCCTTCAAAATGTCATCATCTGAAGCATTTTGGTCTGTCCTTTCCCTCAGCTTTTCAATGACCGTCAGTAAGGACATGCTGATGCCAGTCTTAACTTGCCCATCTGACAATTCCTGCCTACCCTCTGGGAGTGCTACCAACGTAGAGTTGCTTTGGTTAAAAGTAGTTAATCCATCTGCAGAGTTTTTAAGTGGTGACATCATTTTAGAATATGCTGCCAATGTACTATCTGCTTGCCTTTGGCCGGTGTCTGGATCTAAAAGGTTTATATTGCCGTAGTGCCCGAGGTTGGCCCTCGTCAGCTCTGCAGCTCTTATAGGCATCGTGACGAGGGCTTCTGCGGCTAACGAGTGCAGTCTGAGAGACTCAGAATTTGTTCTTCTTCGGCCTGGCGGGGCATTCTCATCAGCAGCCAGTCCTTTGTTAACTAACTCACTGTCTTTCTTCTCTGGACTGCTCCAGCCTATGATCAGCCCCCCGATGTCAACAGTACATTTATCAGCACGATAAACTTCATCTCTTCCTTCACACCCAATCTGGGATTCTGTCGGGCTCAGGTTTTTTCCTTCTTCGATTTCGGCATTCATGAGGAAATGTTTCTGTGAAAGAGTTTCTTCAGCATTTGGCAGACGCTCCACTATCACATTAACGTGACCTTTTTTATTTGGGCTGCTACTGATGATCTTCTGTGCAGATGAAAGTAGGCTATCAGCAACCAGATTCTCCTCCACATCGGAAATCACCTCTAGCATTTCTTCCTCGTTAGGGTCAAGAGTAACTGACTGACCTAGATGAACTCCCCCTTCCGTACTCTGTTCTAAAGGAGATGAAGAGGATAATGTTTCTGAGCTGCAAATCTGCACTTGTACTGAAGGCCCGTTGTGGATACTCAGTTCGTTGTCTCCAATAGCAATGACGACTGCGTCCAGCGCACCAGGTTCAGCAGCCACTGAAGAGTCCAGCAAGCCTAGGGGCTCGTTTTCATTTTCAAAGATTGGATAGGAGCAATCGACCTCCCCGGCATGCTTCCAAGCATGTGTTTTCAACATTCTCTGCTGGCCACAGGTGTAACTACAAAACAAGCACCGATACATGCCATACTGTTCATACGCATACCACTTCCTCTTACCCATCTCTGTCACGGGTGCGTTTTGGGCAGTGTGAATTTGCAGACTGTCCGCACTCACGGCGAGATCAGAAGCGGTTTCGTTACTTCTTTCTGTGGGTCTCTGAGACAAAGGGTTGGAAGGGCTTACACACTGTTGGGCTTTGGATTGAGTGCGACTGTTGGCATCGTTTTCATGGTCATTTACCACGTGAGCTTCAAGTTCCTCTTGGCTTTTAGATGTAATATGGCACTCTGAGCACATTAATATCACCTCATTCTGCTGACCATGCTGCTTGATATGATCTTTTAACACAGAAAACGATGAAGACAGAAACCTGCAAAGGCTACACTGGTAAGACATGGCCTTCCCATCGTTCTGGGCAAGAGAGCCAGGGGTAAAATGTATCTGCGACATCTCAGCCCTTCTACTCTCGGCAGCAGGTGACTGGGTTACTTTAGCTGGAATCTCGCAAAGTTCTTGGGCTTCAAGAGAGTGTGCTACACCACTTGAACGTGAGCGTTTTTTCCCAATTAAAAGACATTTTTGTGACTTTTCATGTTCTACTATCTTACTTAACTTCTGGATAACATGGATCAATGGATCTGTTTTAACTTTTCTTTGTTCATCGATTTCCAATGATGAACTGATGACAGTTTCAGCAGTCAATATAGCTTCCTGTTCTCCAATATCTGGTACCAACATGGCAACACTGCTGCTTTCTTCCATATCTAGAAAGGATAATATACAACAGAAAGAAATAACCAGGTTATAGGTATCCCAGGGACGTAATTAAACGAAATCGAAGCTCATCTTAGAGTTTAAGCTCATCTCCGCATTCTCTAACCTGGGAGCTCCGTATCAGCACACCCGGCTAGCCCCAACAGAGACTTAAATTGTTCACAACTTCTCTTTGGAGTGCCATCCCCTATCAAGACCTTTTCATCCATTTCTTCCTTTGGAAATGACTTCAACAATTGGCATCTCCTTTTTCTTCACTTTCTTTCCCCTAGACATCTAGCTGGGCCCAATCAGTACTCCCTCTCTTTTGCCCAGTGCCAAAAAACAGGACTCCTATTCCTTGACTGAAGGAACACAGGCATTCCCAGTGCATGTGGAACCACCTCAAGTTACTACAGAATACCACTCTGTAAAGCTAATACATGATCGACACAATCCTTGGGAGACAACTTCTTATACCAAATAGAACTGTAGCTTTATTAATAAAATCATAAATTTGGTTTTTTACTCCCCAAATTTTTGGAATTATAAAAAAGAGTTGTGAACCTCTTGCGAAGGGCAGAGTGAATTTTGAGAAGTACTATGTAACCGAAACTACATAAAAGCAATGATCTAGTTCCCTCTTTTACTTCCTTCCATTTACCTTCCTGAAGATAAACCACAAACTACGCTGTGGTTTTTTCCTAGAGGCCATATTAGTGGTTAACTACTACTCATACACATGTATGCTTTTTCTTTTCTTTTTCCCCCGAGAGGGAAGGGGCATCAGAGAAGGAAAACAACTGATATTCTAGTTGTGTTTCAGGTCTAAATATTCAAAGTCCTTAAAAGGGGTTCTCTGTAAGTTCTAGCAATGCATTACAGCCAAGGAAGTTACAAAACAAAAAATACTCACAATATCTTTCCGCCTAAATCTTGAATCCTCTATTTCCTGGCAGTACTTTCATTTCAAACATTTCCTTTGGCTCAAAGTGAGATTAATTTGTTGACTTGGATCACATTTTTCGGTTTAGGCTTTTTTCCAGCAACAAGTTTTGTTTTTCCACATTTTAGGTGCATTCTGGAGTCTTACTCACAACATTCAATAAATGCCAGCAAAATTTTTAGTGGCACCAGCTATAGACCAAAGACCATACTATTCTTAAACTTCAGTTACAGGCTCTGAATTCTTATTTTAGGAGGTGAATAATGGCTTCTCTCCCCCCAGGTGGCTCAATCAACATGGAAGAGCCCTTCAGCCCCTGCCAAGATCAAACCTAACTCCTGCTAGACCCTACCGGTGCTCTGACCAGCTGCGGTGCCAGTCCTCCCATATCTACTCTTGGCAACAATGATGGCTTTTCCTCTCTGATTTTCTGCTCTTTCTGGCACACAAACTTTCTATATCTAGGTCCACATCAGGCAAAAATGCAAACATTTTACTCTCGGTTTCTTTAGTACTACTTCTTCCCTCCTTCCTGATATTCTGTCCAGTGTGATCAGCTTTCTTTTCTTTTCCATGTCCAACTGCACTCATGGTAGGGAATGCACTCCACAGCCATTACAACAGTGACTGCTACCCCAGCTCCCACACACCACTGGCCCTTTAGCCACTCTCTCCCTTAAACAACCTGAGGGCATTACCTCTCAACAGACTATGTAGTTCCTTTCCATCCTTCTCAAGTAGGAAGAGCAGTATTTTTAAATCTCTACACTCAATCCTAAGTCACTAAAGAAGGGACCAGTACGGGAACAATTTGTTTCTTTAGGAAAATCCATTGTGACTTCATAAGTCACCTTACTGCCTGAGAGTTTCACATTTTAAGGCCAAAGGGCGCTGTGGCTCTTTCTGTGACTAATGATTTCCTTTTAAGGTCACTCACTTAAGGCTTTCCTTTTTTCAGTTCAGTTGTTAAATGAAAATTAGTTAAGTAACTGTTAATAACATGAATGCCTGAACATTTAATTTCTTTCACAAGATCTGGTGGTCTACTGCAGATCTAACGTCTCCTTCTCCAGGAAATGTGTCACCCATGTAGGCTGACTGTAGTCTGCAGGTTAACAAGTGAATATTTGCTCAACAGACTTTGCATACCCACAGGGTTACAAAGGTGATTCATGTTATCCCTCTTTTACTTAATGATAGAATAGGAAAGAGCAGTGCAAATTGCTCCCTGTGGATATTTTAGTGTGTAAACTTAAAAAGAAAGTGAAATGAAGAGGAAGAGGAGTTCATCTTATCTGAAGAAAAAGACTAATACAAAAGAAACTGACAAAACATTCAGATTTTAAAAGCTGTGTCTGCTCAGGCATTAAGAGCTAATGGAAATTTGCAGCAGATGCTCCAATTTTCCCTGAACATTTATGTAAGTACCTCATTTTAGAGGCTGCATACATTTGGGGATAAGTACAGAAATGGCAGCTATAAAACAGATATGACAACATAAAATACATCAAGAAACACCTGAAAAACCAGTTTGAGTCCACATGGCAGAATCAATGTACAAGTTAAGTCTCATTAAAACAAAAGTCTCTGTTAGAAAAGGTTAGATAAACAGTTCATAATGAAGTATATACCAGGAGGGAGTTAAGCTGACCTTAAGGTCAGCCCTTTAAATTTTCATGAAAATTTCACTTAGGCCACCAATGTACAAATATATATCGGATTCTATGCCAAGTGAAGTAAAATTTATTTGGGAAAAAAAAAGAGGAAAACAAAGAGTACAAATATAATCCCAGGGCTCATAATGATGACAACAAGGATTATGAACATCTGCATACTATCCACGGCCTTCAAGAGATCAATGTAAATGCAACTTTAAAAAACGACTCTGGTCAAGGGGGTGGGTGGAGAGGGTGGGGATAGAGAAGGAATGGCAAATTTTACAACTGAAGTTAAGTGATGAGTATCTAGGAATTCCTTATACTGTTCTTTCTACTGTGTACACGTTTAAAACTTTACATAATAAAAAATTATAGTAAAAATTGTTAAGTGCAAGGCATTAAGCAAAATACAGTATGAAAAAAAAATCACAGTACTCATGGTTTAAAACTGAATTGACTGGATAGGACAAACATATTTAGAAGTTAAAAAGAATTAACAGCTTTTAAATAATGAAACGGTACACCACGTAAAATAATTGGAACGGAACAGTCAATGACCAAAACCTAATAAAAAGTGAAGAGCTAATTTTGGTCTAGGAAGGTAAGAAAAGGCTTTTTGAAGAGGGAAGAGGTGCACTGTATTCCAAAAGACGGCTGTGCCAGATGTCAACCATTTGCCCCTCTGGGCTCACTGTCTCCTTTTCTCCACTCTGCTCTCTGCCCAGGAGGTATTACATCATTAGACTCCCATGCCCTCTAGTTTCTGGTTGCCAATGGGGAGCCACGACAGGAGACCAGAGGGAGGTAGTGGACTGAGATCAGGATATTCATGTCCTTGGTTCCCTCCCTCTAGGTCACCTTGGATTGGCCATGTTCCTCAATGGAAGGCCATTCTCTCCAGGCAGAGGGCTCTACAATACACTCCTGGTTCTGGTACCTCATCCTTCTCCTGATGCTGCTAGTTTCAGGTAACTGCATTATCCCTGTGGTTTGCCTGTACAAGTCCTACATCTTTATTATGAGTATCTTTGTAAATATATCCTCCTTGAATTATCCCAGAGTGCCTCAGTTGCTCTTTTGGAATTCTGTTAATACAAGGGTAAGATTGACAAGGAAAACAGCCGTAACGTTATTATATTTTCATAAACTAGAATAAACTTGCTATCTAGTAGTTAGTGAAAAGATCAATATGGCTGAACAGGAAGGTTTACAGAAAGAGGAAAGACTAGAGACATCACTAAAGTAAGGAGCTTCTTGTTTGGAATCTTTAGACATAACAACATTAAACAAAATGTATGACATTGTTACAAATAAATAAATGTAAGTCGCATCCCAAACCAGAAACGTCCTACAATCCTTCCTAGTCTCAAATCTTTCCTAGACAACAGGACAGGTTTCTCTGGCTATCTGAAAGTAGAACCTTCCTATGAAATCTTTCAGAAGCCAAAATGATGAAAAGTGAGGAAGGAATTACCATTAATTTATATGGCAGAAGTTTTGAGTGTTCCCCAAACCAAAAAATAACCTCTTAGGCTTTTCTGATACCTCAGGACACACCTTGCTAACGAATGCACAAAATAAGTCAAGATAAAGCACAGATGCTCACAGACACAGTTCAAAGCTTTGGTGCCTTGATGCTGAGATGCAGAGCCCAGCTCCCGGGCAGGGAAGGAGCTTGGTGGGGTCACTCTTGCCGCTTGGGGTATGCGCTGCCTCTATTAATGGCTCCCTGCAAAACAAAGATTGAAAACTATTTTCGCTTTTTGTCTTTTTTTGTATAAGTGAAATCTTCGGATTTCCTTCAGTTAGAGAAAATAGGTACTCTTGTAGGTCTTTCATAAAAAGCAAAGTGGGAGAAAGCAAACTGAAAAGTGGGGGAGACCTGAATTCCACAGGCAAAAGCTTATAATTAATGTCTTTCCCAAGAAAAGAACCAAATTATTTCGGTTGTCTTTCTTTCCTTGTAATTTACTACTTGGTTTCTTTGTACATCTAATTAGTTCCTTTCAGTTACAGAAAATGGTTATCGTAAGTAAAATCAAGTTGAACAATTCCTGTGGGCCTGAGGGGGACTGGAGGAAGGCTGTAATTTTCTGTGTGCGTGCAAAGGCAGTTTGCTATGTTATAAAGAACATTTTCTTTCAGACGAAGAATTTGTTTTTTCCCAACTAGACAAAGATTGTGTGAAGTAATGGCCAATTTCCCATTCTTCTAGATTATAATTCTAAAATATAAAACATTTTGCTCCAGCTGAAAGGCAGAAGTTCCTCTTCTGGAGTACCCTCAGTCAGCTGTGTGACATTAGGCAAATCACTGTTTCTGTGGGTTTTACTCAGATTTCTCAGATGTAAAACAAGAGACTGGTACTGGATAAACTTTCATGTCCCTGAATTGTAAACTGTCTATAAAAAATTACCTCGAGATTGCTTACACATTATTTATAGATTTATCTTATTGTCAGCTACAATTTCTTTGAGTTAAAATCTCCTTAGCTTAATTTGATTAATTGCCACTAAGAAAAAATAGTATAATATCACAAATACATGAATTTCATAATCTAAGATTTCTTAGCTGGCATCTAGCCTGAAAGAATATTCTAATTTGGCAGCTACGGTGAAGACATAAGGTCTAACTAACATTAACCAGTAATAAGATTTAACATTTACTGAGCACCTATAATGTGCCAAGCACAGTGCTGGAGACTACTAAAGTAAGTAAGAAGAAATCCTTGCCCTTCAAGTGCTCACCATCCAGGCGCAGTGCCTATGTAGACTTTGTGTATTAGCATGTTATTTCTGGTAATAGTAGCCTCTTTTTTGCAGGTAAGGAAACTGAGGCTCACAGATGTAAGGTAATAACTGGCTTAAGAACCGGAATCCAGGCCTGATTCTAAATCCCCTTTCTTAATATACCGTTTTCCCTCTTACATCTCAGTAAGAACAAATATGTATAAAGAATCAATACTGAAAAGAATAACAGCCCCTTACAGCTAGCCGGTGTCAAACATGTTAGTGTTTGATCTTTATAACGCTTTGGAACAGGCCAGGTGGGTGTTACACAATTTTACAAATAAGGAAACACTCAGTGTGGTTTAAGCGACTTACCCAAGGTTACATGGCTGTTAAGTGGCAGAGCCAATGTCTTTCAAATCAATTCCTGAAATTAACACAGTCCCTTGGATCAATCTTCAGAATTCAGCTGTGGCCAAGAGTGGAAGTATATAGTATCAAACATTTCTCTTTCTTGATGAAACAAGGTAATTATTTCTTTTGGCAGTGAAAAATTTCCCAGTATTTTATGTCAAAAAGAAATTCAGAGGAATGTTCACGCAACCCAATCACGTGATGCAAATTTACATAATTTCTCTAACAAGTAGATTATGATTTTGCACAAGTTAGAAAAAAACTGCTCTGGAAACTTCTCCCAATAATTGTGTATTTTGTTTTAGCTCAGAATTTATCTAATTGACTCAAAATACTATTGTTTTTACTGATATCACTTTCTAATGCATAAGGAACAATAAATTGTATATTGCTTTTTCAGTTTTAACCAAAAAAACAATCTAAAGGATGATTCTGCAAACTTCAAACAGTTCTGTGCAAGCACAGTACGCATGAAAAGAGAGGACACAGTAGACTGACCTATATATCTTCTAAGGCAGTTTCCTGCCCTGGTCTTACATTTCTTTGCCACAGTTTCTTATACTAGCTAGACTGAATCTCAAAAATCGAATAATGCCTATTCGTTTCTCCTAGAATGCAGCTATCTTATCGATTATGGTTAAGTAAATAGTTCGTTGCCAGGGCAGAAAGCACGTCTTTGGTCCTCCCCTGAAGTTAATTTTAAACGAGTTAGTAAGGTAAAGGAATGAAGGGCCAGGCTTTCTCTTTTAATCAATAACGCAACCCATACACTGAGTCAAAGCAGAGTACTGAAGAAAGTACAAGCTCAAGGAGGTGATAAATCCAGTAATTGCCTGATAAAAGAGATGCACACTGATAGTAAATTACAGCCCACCGCAGTAACTAAAAAGATCGCCTACGGGTTGGGATGATGGCCTCCGCCTAATTAATCATCCAGGCCTTCCACACAGACCATTCACTCCGGATGCCCGCAGGTCTTAAAAGGTGGGAGCTTTTCCCACTGATCTCAGTGATCTCTGGGGACACCAGTTCGCCGAAAAGATTCGTAGGGGCAGAAGGCTAGGATTTTCTGTACTAGCTTTTCCTACACCAAGAATTGGCTAAAGGGCTGGGGCGATGGGGCTTGAGAAAAGTCATCAGGAGATGCGGTGAGGGCACCGTCGTGAGCTTTATCCAGGCTGGCCTAAGCGGTTTCACATCTGCAGAGGGGAAGGAAGCAACCAACGCCTAGCAGGCCCGCCTGGAGACCAGGCTGGTGACAGTATGCGGAGAGCGGCAGGTTCCCCCCCACCCCCCCGCGGCAGGGCAAGCCCGGGGTCTCCGCAGGCCTTGCTGTGGGCGGCGCAGAGCACTGGAAGAGGACGCGGAACTTGGGGCATGTGGCGAGCACCGGGCGGTGTCGGCCCGCAGAAGAGGAAGCGGGCGCCGGTAGAGGCCTGAGGGTAGGACGCACATGGCCGGCGGCGGCGCTACCTGCAGGCGGAGGGGCGGCCCCGGGGCGCGGTACCTGCGGTCGGGCGGCGGCTGCTGCTTCCGCGAGCCTCCTTTGGCCGGCCAGGAGCCCGGCCGTGCCCTCGCCCTCGTCCTCGCCCACCTCTCTCCCGGCTCTTTTCCCTCTTTTCCCCCGCTTTTCCCCTCCTCATCCGGAGCTCCAAGATGGCGGCGCTAGGGACGGATCACGTGAGCCGCGGGCAGGTCATGTGACCCGAGTGGCGGGCGGCGGGGCGGGGCGATACTCAGGCCCCGCCCACAGGCGGCCTGGGGCACTCGGGCTGGGCGGACGCGAGGAGGGTGTAGCCCCGGTCCTAGGTGGGTTCGGGTCTAGGTCGTTGTCTCCCGAGGCCTGTATATTGTCCTCTCAGTGGTCGCCTGGGCCAAGAAGTCGGTGTGTCTTCCCACGTCGCCCCAGTCTGCTGTGGGCTAGCTTCATCACTCCATCTCCTCCCTAATTGGCTTTTCACCATGAGAACTGGCACTCTTTTCAGCCCTATGCGTATGAATTTGTTCCTGCGCTTGTTGGGCTATGTTTTCTGTTGTGTTCTTGGCTAAAATGGAGAGGTCCTAGCTAGGTTTGCGGCTGCACTTCAGGTGTGACTGGTGAGGGGCAGGGCTAGCCCTGGGTAATCTATTTGCTTGAGAGAGAGGGAAGATTTCCAGGGAAAGAACTCATCCTAGGGGTTATGGCCCGACTTGGTAGTTCCACACAGTAACACAACCTCAGTCCTTCTGAGGGGACCATGGTGTTTGTCATCTGGCTCTGTTTTTATTCGTGATATACACACCAGGGTTATAAGCAGCCTTATTTTGGTTCCCCTGAGAACAAAGTAAAATACAAAGGGAGTGAAGCATTGCATCCAGCTTCACAGAGAATGCTGGACTGTTTGGGTACATTAGGAACTACACAGCAGGGTGTTTGGGTCTGGACTCAGTAGGTGGGCCAGGAGCAATAGGAAGGGAGCAAACCTAAGATTTCCCTCACAGCAATGGATTGGGCTTGTTCATTGAGATAGCTCTTGGGGACTTCTAGATGTATTTAGAAGTCTTTGCAGTGGGCTGGGCTCTCAATTATTAAGTGGGAGAAATATCTAGCAAAACTTAGGCACTGTTCAGACAGGTCAGTAATTCTTCTTACTGTATCTCAGGGTACAAATTCATCTGAATCGGGGGAGTTGGGGAACCAGGAAAGTTAGATTTCTGCTAATCTACAGACTCCTTTGCCAAATTGGACCAAATAGCTAAGAAAAAGGACAAATAAAGTGTTGAGCTATTGTTTTTCAATAAAAGAGATTGGGCAGGAGATGACCGTGGAAGAGGGAGGGAAAAATATAAGGAAAACCGGAAATATATGAAAAGGAGAAAGCGAGAACAATTAATGTGCAAATTTCTTTCCTTTCCTTGAGCTATATGAATAATCCTAGCTTATAACCATCTGAAGAGAAAATTTTCTTTAGCAGTAACTGTCATGTCCATGAATCTGAAAGTGGACAGAAGTCAGAGAATTATTTGATCAGGGAAGAAGGCAAAAACAAAGTGGAGCACTTGTGATCCAGGGAAAATAAGGGACTTCTCAACAAGAGAAAGAAGATTAATTTATCTGTCTGGAGTTTCTCTGGAATTCTGAGGAATTCTGTGGAACGCACCAGTTATTTTCCAATGTCCCTCTTGCAGAACAAGGTTAGATAGAACTTCCTGACCCTCTTCCTGGCTGAGGTGTGGACTGTGGCTGGTGCTGGCTCATGAATAGTGTCTTGTGGAGGTGTCCCTCCATCCTGGAGCATTTAATCGCCAGCGCAGTTACCTCCAGAGTACTGTTTTCCCACCAACTTGATGACTGGCAGTGTTCAAAATGGTGGCCACCCTGCCAGCCGCCATCTTAGAGTAGCAGTGGTGAGCCGAGCCCCCAGCTGTCCCACAACGGATATGTAGGGTGAGGAAGCCACCAACCCTTGGAGCTGTTTGTTACTGCAGCATGGCATGGCCCCTGCTGACTGACATTCCTCCTCCCTACGCTGATGTAACAGGAAGAGGCAGAACCAATAGAAAGAAACCAGATAGCGATGTTAATGAATTAGAACCTTCATTACTGAAGAAAGAGAAAGTGTAAGACACGGAACCAATAGGAAAGCGTTAGCAATTTCAAAAAGCCAGTGGAGCAAAACCTCAGTATTTTTCTTTCCTGTACGAGAGCTCTCCAGAGAATTACAGTAAACATTTTTAAGTCAGAGGAATGCAAAGACACTCAGATGTAGTGAATGTCTTTGAACCATTGAACTTATGGTCATCCCACCGAACCCTTCTGAGCAGCTTTCACTTGCCGCAGAATGTTATTTATCATGATTTAATTAACCGATCATAGTAAGATTCAGTGTTACAGATAGGAAACTTGCTTACTCAGTTCTCTCGCACCTACTCCTGGAATCTGATTCTGTCTCCAGATGAGAGATGACCTGGATAACTGGATCCCTATCTCCACGTATCTCATTATTCCACTTTGTGATCATTAATTAGTGGATGAGGTTAAAGGTTTTGCTTCTACAAGTATCATGGGTCTGTATCTTCTAAAATGACCAGGAAGTCTGACAATACATGGTGTGTGCTCGATGACTTCAACAAGAACACTGTTTAAATTTTGGGAACGCTAAGGGCAGTGCAGTGAATGAGTTGCCAAGGTGATGACTGACTGTAAACTGAATGAGACACTGAACCAGTCGAAACTTGAGAAGACCAACTTGTTCCCAGCCACCATACTTATAAAGGACACCTTGTCTTTGGTGTAATAAGATTAGATTAGATTTCTTTTGACAGGATTAATCGTGTAAGTGTTTGGCACAGTGCAGAAAATTGGAGGAGACACGTTAGCCTGTATTTCTTTTAGTTGCCATTTTTTATCTTGACCTTTAAAAAAACATCCTTTGAATATACTGCCTCAAAAAAGGAAAGATGGTGGAGGGGTGACAGGAGGCAGGGGGCGGGGGATGGCTAAAAGGAGAAAAAAAAAAAGAGTAATGGTGTGAGCTGAGAAGATAAACACAAACATTTCCCCCGACTTTCTGTTTAGCTCCAGTGGGACTGTGAGCAGGTGGGCTCCGTCTTTCTGATGTTTTTTCATCCTGCCTGTAAAACAAGAAGTTCAATTTATCTTTTTTTTTTTTTTTTGAGCTTCAGATGTCTGGTATATGGAAGTATAGAGTTTAATTATAGGAGTCCTCCGGATTCAAAATGGGACTTCTTCATTAAGAATAATGGCAAGGCTTGATTTTATTAATGAATGAAAGGATTGCTTGATGTAAGTCAGAAGGAATGTAAGATTAAAAGACATGATATATTATTATATATACAGCTGTCAGTAATAAATTAACTTTAGCTCTAGGTTCCTTACACTTTGCATCCTGAATATACACCTAGAAATACTTCATAATTGCAGTTCAGATCTCGAGAATCATCATAAATTATCTATCTGTCATTCATTCTCTGCTAAAAGCCACAGACCTACATTATTTCCACAGCACATTGACATCTAAAATCTCTGGTTCTACGAGGCGCACATATTAATTTATTTCTTACCGAGGACCTGAATAAACCAGAAGGATGCCCAATGACCGGTGATGGCTAGGACTGGTTGCAGGAAGTGCAGGGGCACCTGTTGTGAGAGTTAGGGGCTGCTCTAGCTAACACTGCTCATACTTTCAGCTCAGCTGTTTGGGGTCTGAGCCACCAACGGGTTTAGAGGAGGCCCGCTGAGGAGCCCAGACCGTCCTAGCATCTAAGGCAGCCCTGTGGTCCAGGTGGTGATGGAATTCTGTGTAGACTTCCCTGAGCCCCCGGGACTGGCTTATATGCAGGACTGGGGAATAAGGACAAGAATCCGTGGTGGGGACATCTAGTGGCATACCTGGAAGGTGCAGTCAAGCCACAGAGCACTCCAGTGGCAAGTGGGACATTAGCCTTGGCAAGCTAACCCAGCTCCGACCTCTGGGCCCCCAAATCAGCCTAGGAATTCGGTTTCTGGCAGAGATTCCCTGAATTCATGTTGATTTATGGTTGGGATCCAGGAAAGGCAGCAGCAGGCTGGGAGTGGAGGTGGAGAGGGGCTGCGTTTGAGGACGTCGGGAGGCTCCTTCCAGTCTGGTCTGCATATGCACAGGCTGGTGCGGCGGCACAACGTGGCTCGGCGAAGCTGCCACGGAGCAGGGAGCTCGCCTCCGCCAGACTGTCTCTCTGCCTCAACGCAGACTGGTTATTGGAACGCTCAAGCAATTTTCAGTCGTCTTTGTCAATAAAGTCAGTCTCTTTTCCACAAGGGGAATGAAAATGAGATTCTGAGGCCTCCGGAGGGCTGTCTCCTTTGGTCACTTTATCTGCCTGGGAGCTTCCGCTGAGGTGCGTGGCAGCTATTTGCAATGTCCCAAACCCCGTTGACAGGTAATACCACCTGCTTCCGAGCAGGACGATGTGATTATAATAGGATACTGTTAAATTCTTCTCAGAGAAGTGGTTTCCTTAACGCGGTGACCTTTATTGATGAGAGGGGCAGGGGAAGAAAATGAAAAGAAGGAAAAGAAGATGAAGAAGGGCACTAAGAGGAAAAATAACCGCTAATCAAACCAAGAGGGCCTGGCCAAGGGGTAATCCTGCGACCTAAAAATGTGTCGTTTGTTATTTTGACAGCTCCTCTTGAGGTGATAGACTAGGAGAGGCCACTGGCATCATCATTAGCTGGCAGGGAGCTCCACTTCTTGCTTCCTGAAGACATCAGTAAACGGCACCCGTAGATAGCACGTCGTCTCCCTTCTAGGGTCTTCCAGCTCCGAGCTCCTCACATACCATGGAACACCGAGCATAAAAAACATTGTGTAGGGGCGCCTGAGTGGCTCAGTCATTAAGCGTCTGCCTTCGGCTCAGGGCGTGATCCCGGAGTCCTGGGATTGATCCCCACGTCAGGCTCTTCCGCTGGGAGCCTGCTTCTTCCTCTCCCACTCCCCCTGCTTGCGTTCCCTCTCTCACTGGCTGTCTCTCTCTGTTAAATAAATAAATAAATAAAATCTTTCGGAAAAAAAAAAACCACATCGTTTCGTTTTTGACCTTCTGGGAGGCTTCTTTCATGGACAAAGAAACACGAGTGAGAAAAGAAAGGGAAAATGCGCATGGCTTCCAGAGATAGTCCACGCTGCGGTTTTTAGGCCCTTTCTGGCCATGACGCTCCAGCAAGTCCGAAGGTTGGGAAGGCCCAGTGGCAATCTGTTGTGAGTTGGAAGTGGTACTTCCAGAATCAGGCATGAGTGGGGCTTCCTGAGTAGGTGACAAGACTCCCACGTCATCCACCTCTCTTGCCTCTGCGCCACATGGACAGAGATCCCTATGACCAGCTGATGGGAGGGAAAAAGCTGCTTGAGCCTAGTTTCTGAATGGATCTGCTTGGAATGTGGAAGGAAATGGACCAAGACGAATGGAGGTGAGAAGTGGCGTGGACACAGGGCATCTGTCTGGGTCGTGGAGACAGCTCGGCTTGGCATGGGGGGCTTGCAGAGGGGAGCAGGGAGAGCTTTGGCTACCAAGGCACACTGGGGCTGGGGCTGGCCCAGGCACAGACAGGCATTGAGCATCTGCCGAGGGCCTTCCTGGGCCAGGGCCCTGTGTTAGGAACTCTGTTTGTCTTATTTCACACATCTTTGTGGACTTAGCTCTGTGGTCATTAATTACATATGTAATCCTGCCTTACCATCTGTCTACCCTGGTGGTGAATGAGTTCCAGGAGCCCAGGAGGCTTGTTAGTCTTGTTCATTGATATTCCCCCCTGGCTTAGAATAGGGCTTGGAATATAGGTACACTCAATAAACATTCATTGATTGAATGAAAAAGTGATTTCATTCAGCAGACACACTCCTAGGCGTGGACTTTATTTGAGGATCTCCTTGAAAGCCGTCTTTTGGGAAGATCCCACATCAGATTGAGAACCAAGGGTTTGGGAGAGAGAAGAAAGATGGCATCCAGTTAGGGACCTGAGAGCTGGCTGCAGAGAAGCCCTAAGAATCCAGACTGTACCCTGGGTTTCACCCTGAACTTCAAAACCTCTTTGTATTCACTAGCTGTGTGAGCTAGGGCAAGTTACTTAACCTCTCTGTGCTCTGTTACTTCATCTGTAAAATGTATGGGATAGTGACACCTATTTCACAGGGCTGTTGACAAGTTTCAAGGACAGAATGTATAGGAAACCCTAATGCACCTGATCCGTAGGAAACGATTAGTAAACAATAAGTATTATTAGTGCTAAGGTTCAGATTGGAATGATACCAAAGGGAAGGGAGAGACGGAGACAAGAGACATTGAACAAAAACCATGTCGCGTTTGAGGCTAACTGGAAACAGAGTGTGAAGTGGAGGGCCAGTGAGCATCTCTGTTCATTCAGTGTGCCTCGGTGAGGAGCTCAGACAGCTCTTGGCTCCAGCACCAATGAGAGAGTCAAGCACAGAAGTTGGGGGACACACGGAAAAGAAGAGGCCAGAATCATCCAGCTACTCTAAAATCAGCTCATCAGTTGTAGAAGTTGATGTGAGCCCAGTTAGTCATGTCACATATGACTACGTGGGTTTTAAGCCTATTTTTCCTAAATGCGGATTTTCTTGGCAACGGCATGCGTGCTAACACCCTAAGATGCAGTTACATTTTGGTTACGAAGTCCAGAAGACTTTGGACTTGGCTTTGAAAAATTGAAAGTGAATTGAATTTGCATTATTTAAGTGGTTTACTCAGATTAACACTGCTATCTCTTCAGATTTAAAATTTCAAAGACTCAAAGATTTGATATTTCAGCAGCAACAATGACATCTAGGGGTTGGTTTCTACAGGTTTAATCTTAGATCTGTAGCCTCTGCATTTTGAAGAATGAGGGTGCTAACATGTTGATTCAATCCAAAATGATGTTGATTCCATCCAAAATGTCTGGACTGTGTGAACTTGGTTGATGGCTAGGGCAACATTGATGGATCAGAGAAAAGAAAAATCTGGAAGTGGTTTCTGCTGTCATCTAAGAAACCTACTTTCCTTCTAAAATTGCAAAACCTCTCATTTTGCTTAATATACTCATTTATATATTCATCCCCCGCCCCGACCTTTTAACCAGAAATATGCCATGTTCCACTTTTCCCTGTGGAAGACAGAATGGCCTGCCCTGCAGGGGGAGGGGCTGGGGCCCCAGGTTATAGCTCCTTCCAGTTTTTTCTGTTTTCATTCTTTGATGAGCCAGTGGAAGAAATCTTTGACCGTTCACCTCATCTCTACCCTATGTTTTTACCAGATTCTTTTAATATTTTTAAAAAAGATTTATTTATTTATTTTAGAGAGAGAGAGAGACAGAGAGAGAGAGAGAGTGCACAAGTGGGAGGGGCAGAAGGAGAGGGAGAGAGAGTCTCAAGCAAACTCTGTGCTGAGCTTGGAGCCGGTTACAGGGCTCAATCTCATGACCCTGAGATCATGACCTGAGCTGAAACCAAGATTCGGATGTTTAGACCGACTGTGCCACTCAGGTGCCCCATTTACCAGACTCTTAAATGAGGCCTGGATCATTCTCTTGACTTTATGGCTTTGATTGTCAGGTTCCGAAGCAGCCTTTGGTCTGTTGTCAGTTAGTCAGTCAACTAACAGTGTTGATTGAGCCCCTTCTGGGTATACTCTTGCCCGTGTGTGTGTGTCCCACTTGGGTTTGGGTGGAAATGAGAGGGACTTACAAGGAAATGTACATAGGCTAAGTCCATGAAAAACAATTTATTTAGAGGCCACCAAACATACATGTTAATAGGAGATAAATTATACACGAAAACATCTATAGCATACTGGAAAAATTCACAAATATTCAGATGATATTTAAAGTTCCTTTCAGCATGAAATTTCTGTGATTTTTGTGCAGATTAAAATTAGTACCGTTATACTGATGCATGGTAATGTTGGTGTCAGCACGAGAATTACAGGGTTTTTTTTTTATGCTCTAGTGACAGTAATGCCAGATAGAACCCATCTCCATGGGTGAGTATGATTTGACCCTCAATGTTACCAAGCTTTGAGGGTTGCTTCTGGTTTGCAGAACCATACAGGGTGGCCTGAGGGTAGCGAGTCCTAACTGTTCCCCTCTGGGGATGCAACACCCCGCTGTTTAACTTTCTGATGATGTGAAGATGGTCCAGAAAACCCTTTCTGTTTCAACCCCTGCTGTTGCCTGTTTCTTTTCTCTCAGCGGCTCCACCCAGTTTCCTGCCTTAGCGAGTAGAGTGAACAGAAGAGATGCGTCACCCAGCTGTCAGTGTCACCTTCTGATCAGTCCTCGGGTCTTTTCCTTTCCAGCGGTGCCCCAAATCTCCAATGGCTTCTGACAAAGATCCAGACCTTTATCCAGCCTTGGGGGGTCCGGCCTGATGTTCCCGGCCACTGCCCTGCCTCAGTCCCTCACGCCCATTCTCAGGGGTGTTTTTTTGTTTCCCAGCTGCACCAAGCCTGGTGTCCTCCTACCTCTTCCCCGTCCTCTCCTGGTCTCCGCAAAGAGCCTGACCTCTGTGATCAGGGGAGATGCGTTTGCCCTCTCTTCGGTGCCCTGTGCCCTTTGACTTCAGCTCTTACCACAACTGTAGTTGACCTGCGTGGATATTGCATTGATGTCAACCCCCGGCCATAAATGGCACATTCTGTGAAGTCATCTGACATTGGGTCAGTGTGGTGCCTGGAGCTAATAGATGTTGATGAAGAAACAAGAATGAATGAATGAGCGAATGAATGAATGAATAAGTGAATGAATGATGAGTGGAGTCTATCTTAGGACTGAGATTCTCGTGGGGCTTTGGGTTCCTCAGCCCAATATCAGATCACGCCGTGATGACTTAGTGGTTCAGGCTGCTGTAACAGAAAACCATAGACTGTGAGGTTTCTAACCAGCAGACATTTGTTTCTCATGCTTCTGGAGGCTGGGAAGTTCAAGAGAAGCGTCTGGTGAGGGCCCGCTTCCTGGTTCATAGACAGTTGTCCTCACACGGTAGGAGGGGCCAGGGCACTCTCCGGGGTCTCTTTTATATAACGATATAACGCACTAATTTCATTCATGAGGGCTGTACCCTCATGACCTGATCACCTCCCCCAAATCCCACCTCCTAATACCATCATCTTGAGGATAGGTTTCCATATATGAATTTGGTGGGGGGGGGGTAACATGACATTCCATCTGTAGCCTTCCGTTTGATTGTGTAGAATGGAGAGGTAGATAGCAGTCAACATGGGTTCCATTCCTGTGGGTTCTAGGCCTTGTTGAGGAAATTTTGATTTAGATGAACACTTCACATTACATTCCTGGGCCTCAGTGTTGAGTATAGAAAGTTCCAGTTCTTCGAGTAGTCTCATTAATCAAAGGTCCTCCTGCACATTAATGCTGAAATGATGTAGAAGAGAAGGGCCCCTGGTATGGCCAGTTTTGCATTGATGGGGAAGTTCATCTGTGTTAGCTGAGCACTCTCGTAATCCAAACCCAGGCAGAGCCCCAGGGTGGGCTTGCCTTCTCAGCTCTAGGGAACGACCACGTTCCACTCCTTCACGGAAAGAATTTTCTGAATCATTTGCCTTGCTATCCTCAGGTTAAGTATACTCTTGATGTTTAATCTATAAGGGAAAGATTATCAAGTGACATCTTGATTCGGTGCAGAGGTTTGTAATTTATAATCTAGTTTGAATGAAACATAGGAGTCAATCAAGGAGACGTAGTGTTAGTGCCCAGAGACTTCCCTCGGGGTATTTTTCTAATTATTACTATTAGAATTATATTATTTTTTGTATTTATCCTAGATTTCAAAGTCAAGAGAAATAGCATAACATGGAGCACAGAGTCTGGGCTGGACTGCCTGCCTCTCTTCCCTGGATCCATCACTTACTCAGCTGTGTGACCTTGGGCACATCACTTTACCTCTCTGTGCCCCAATTCCTGACCTTTGACCAGTGCCCCTGTAGAAAGCGCTATTTCAGTGTTGGCTATGATTGTTCCTTGAAAAGTGGTAGGAGATGTGCTTTTGCCTACTCCGATGCATGGATTGCGTTTGCGGTTTGCAACCTCTCCCATCCACTTGTGTAAGTTCCAAAACACCTAAGGTGTGTGCAGTGCTGAGTAAGATGCTGGGGGAGCAGCTCTGCTTTCATGGACATTATCCAGTTGAGGAGCGGAGGCCCTCTCAGCACAAACTCTAAATAGAGTATACCGACTCCATTTATTCATTTAACAAATACTTTCTGGATATCTGTGTGCAGGGGCAGGGGGACTGTTCTAGGCACTAGGAACATGGCGGTGGGAAGGCAGACCAAGTCTGTACTCTTGTGGGCCTTAGAATTGAGTGAGGGAGATGGAAGCAGACAGGTAATCAGGCAGACCGGTAAGGAGCTTGGCCGCAGCACAAGGAAGGACTGAGAGCAGTGGGACGGTAGAAGGCATGGGGGGTGGGAGTCCGTCACTGTTTTCAAGAAATGGGGAGTTCAGGAGGGGCTGCCCAGAGGAAGACCAGATGGATGAAATCCAGGAATTGGGGAACCGCAAAGTGAAAGAGCCCAGGCTGTGCTACACCCGGCTCAGGAAGGCCCAGAGGCAACCCAGGGAATCTTGAAAAAAATTATGGGCATGTCTGCTCGTGCAGTCTACCCTCACTTTTGTGAAGGGCATTGTGGGGGCTGTGAGAAGGGCCTACAGCTCAGGCCCTGGCACCCGGCACTTGCCAGTTTCTGCAGCCGGTGACGCGTCAAGCTAAACCCTTTCTCCTCTCCCTCTCAGTATTGGGAGGCTGAAGCAGGTGCGGTGACGCCAGCCGAGAGCCCAAGAGCAAATGGGATTTTAAAGTTGTTAGGACGTTTTGGCATCCAGTTCCCCGAGATGAACAAAGTGTCTTGTCTGGTAATTGCAATTAATGGCTCTGCTATTCAAGCATATCCGTCAATAAATCTCCTCTAATAACCGATTGGGCACAGTCGTTGCCATAGTTATGTCTCTAAATTGAGCCCAGGGTAGTTGGCCACGACACTGACCTTCCTGGGGTCAGGCCTACTTCCTGACTGTATGACTCCATATCCCAGGAATTAAAGTTATCCTCCAAATGATTGGCTTTGAGCCAGCTGCAAGACACACTCAGCGCCTCGCCGTAACTGCCTGGAGATTTCCTGTAAGTCTCTTAAATGCTGGATAAAAGTCTTCGAAACCCCGTAACATCAACAGTTGCAGTAATTAGTCCTGTCCAATCCACTTTTGTACAAGGCTGGGATGTAATCAGTAGGGGGACCACACGTCAGATCTGTGATAGCCAGGGTTACTGATGACAGGTGTCACCTCGAATTCCCTGGCTGACGGGGTCAGTGCCTCACCAAGGCGTCCTTGGCTTCAGTTCCTCCCTTCTAGAGAATTAGTTCCCTCAACCCCAAGTTCTGTCTTTAGGAGCATTTCACTTCTCCCATGGGCCTGTATTCCACAGTCGCCGCACTGGCTCACTTGGTTAAGGGCTCTGCTTCCTGAGACCATATCTGCTCCCTTTCTTCAACTCATGACATGCCTCGTGTCCTCGGGAGATCTTGGATTTCTAGAATGCCATCTCGAAACCGAGTTGGGAACACCTGATGAGGTGGGGGTATTTTTAAATGTGTCTATTTATATATTTGAGTTGATTGCAAGTAATTGCACAGAAGATGGAAGAAGGGATCTGGAAACAAAAATACTCAGGAAAATGGCCTTGCTTAATTCCTATCTGTGTAGAATCCCGGGAAGGGGGAGGGAAGGAGGGAAGACAATGGAAGCTTCTTTCCTGACTCTGGCTGGACCCAGGCTTGACTTAAGCTTTCCAAACTCTTGTTTCCATTTCTTTCCATTTGCACTTCCTTCTCTGCCTTCACTGTTTTATCTCAGAGTGAAGCCTAGAGACTTTAAGAGCTGAAGGACCTCAGGGATGGGAAGGACAGTGAGGTGGGGCCACCGTGGGGCTCACAGAGTAGATGTGAGACCCAGCAGTTGTGCCATGGGCCCAGGTCCCTCACCACCTTCCTTCCTGGTGGATCCCTTTCACACGGTGCAGCAGGGTTAAGAACGTTCATCTTTTCTCCATGTGTTTCTGTGAGGACAAGGGAGGGGGGTTTCCATACGGCATATCCCTTTTTATATAACCCATCTTTATCATTTCGCCTTTAACTTTTCCATAACCTCTGAATATAATAAAAATAACGGTGTCTTTTCAAAATGGGTGAAGTTTGTAAAATTCACTGGATCAAGCACAGGAACACCCCCAATCTTTTGAACCGTAGCATTTCAAATTCTTACCAAAAGAAGGCTAGCCAGCCTGCACGTGGGTCTGGATGGGAAACGTGCATGCTTTTAAAATGCTGCTGCTCTGTGGCTTAGTGTTTTGATGGATGTTTGATGAAATTTGAATGATTAAACAATGTCAAATAGAATTCTGGCTTTCCTGTTAATGATGTGTCATTGAAAGGAGTTATAAAAATAGCAAGAGGTTTGTTTTCATAAAAGAAGGAAAAGGAAAAGACAAATTAAATCCAATAAAGGCATGAAGCTCAACAGCTGGCGGCCCCCACTTCCTCTCTTTGCCCTCCCCCCTAAGCTGGGTGCCCACGTTACCTCTATTGAGGTATCAATGCAGCCAGCCAGTTAGTACTGGGAGACCCCAATCCCTATCCAAGAAATGGCAGGTGGACCTGCCAATCCATTGCCTTCTCCCAGACTGTGGAATATTTCCAGGTTTCCAAATGTGTTTCTTCTGCATCCTGGCCAGTGCTGTTTAGTGGGCAGGTAGAGTGTTCGTCGTTGTGGTACCTGGGCGTAGGGAAGGGGCTGAGTGCCCTCAATTCTCTATTGAACTTTGAGTTCCAGTAGAGGGCAGATGGCTGCTGGGGCTGTTCACCGCTATGCCGCTTCTTCACGCTGCGTACCTCGAGTGCACACAGCGTGGACCTGGCAAGCCCAGCCGTGTGCTGGCAGCAGGAACAGGAGGGCTGGCTCTCATCCTCCTCGAGTTGGGGACTATGGGGACAGAGGATCCCTAGAAAGAGACAGACGGAACCCAAGGAATCACAGAGAAATTGAGAATTATCTAGAAGGGTCAGAGGAGAATGAAAGATACAAGGAGACCAGGGAAGAAATGCAAGTTCGGGCTGGATCAGAGCAGGGAAACCAGGCAGGGGGAGGCACTGCCTCCAGCAAGCCCCTGGCCCCAGAACACCTTCCCTTAACAGCCCTTCCTTCCTGGCTCCCTTCCTCCCTCTCTCCTCCCCCTGGGGGACTCCTTTGTCTTTTCTCCCTAGTTTTGATTTTTTCCTTTGAACCGCAGTCTAAAGCAGTTTTTAAAACATTTTATTTTTACTGGCACATTTCAGGTAGTTAATACGTATATACAGTATAAAATTCAAGATCAAAATGGGTATACAGTGAAAATCATCCCCCCCTCTCCTGTTACTAGCCCCCCAATTCTTCCACGAGGGAACCATTGTTAATCGCTTATTGTATTCAATTGCAAAGAGAGTCTAGGCAAATACATACACACAAATCACAGGGTACACACTATTTTGCACATTGCTTTTTCTTCCCCCTACCCAACCATATGATGTTGGAAATCATGCCATATTGGTATGTATAGAGCTGCCTTGTTGATCTCAAAGACTGCACAGTGTTCTATTTTATGGATTTACTATAATTTACTTTACAAGTCCTCTGTTGATGGACGTTTAGTGTGTTTCCCATCTTTTGCTGTAATAAATTTCCTCGTACAGACATCTTTGTGTCCGTGTATGTATATATCTGAAAAATAAATTTTTAGAAAGGGGATTGCTGGTCAGAGGGTACATGCATTTGAAGATTTGAAAAACATCACCACATTTCCCTCTCTTCTAATTTACATACCACCTTGCCAAACCAGTGTGATCAAAAGTTGATCTTTGACAATCTGTTAGGCAAAACATGTATCTCTCGGAGTGAGTCGGCTCATTGGCATTTCCTTCTCTGTAAACTGTTTGTTCAAGCTAAGGGTAGTTTTGATAAATCCGTTTGGAAGAGACTCAGGTTCACAGAGGTCACCAACTGGGAAAGATTGAAGAAGGAGAGGAAAAGAGCCAAGTGAGTTTTATGGAAGAAAAATAAACCCAAGGACTCTTTCTTTTTCTAAAGAAGCCACTGTGTCTGGGTTATGCCCTGTCAATATGCCAGTTAGGCACAGATGGCTCTTCACTGTGATGAATTGACATTTCTTCCCCTGGACTGTGATAGAGGAGCCTTTCCTCTCGCAGACCTGGTACTCACAATGGCATCCTCCCATTCCTGGAGTTTGTTTCCATTGCAAATTGCATGTAAAACCCATTGTTTCATTGCAAATAAAAGTTTAGATTTACCGTGACGTGACCACAATGTGGTATTTTCATCCATAAAGCCCTCAGTTACTTACTTGCTTTAGTGCATTGGACTGAAGTGAGCCACCTCATTTTCAGTGAGTGACCTTGAGGTGGCAGCAACATTACATTCAATTCTGTGATGCACCACGATCGTGACAAAGTGAAAGTAAAAATTGTAATAAATCAGAATAATACTGATTGTTATAATTTTATTATCGGAGCATTAAGTCAATAAAACTTATCTGAAATGTCATTTGCATTGTATACAATTTTTACTAGTTATCCAGTATGTCTTAAAAGCATGTTTAAAACAACAAAATGAAGAAATCGGTGATAAATTGTGCACGAGCTGGGATTTGTCTCCTGCTCTGGTAAAACTAAATTCTCCTTTGACTCCTTGAACTGTAAAGGATTCTTTTTCAGGCTTGAACTCTACTGTAATGCCTTAAGTCTGCCCAACTGTATTTAGTGCTCTATTGTCTGATTACTTATTTTCCTGCAGGTTGTCTGGCTCTTTTTCATTTATGATTTTATATAGGAAGGTCATCTAATATACGGTATCCTTTCAGGAGAGGAGAGTGTGGTTGTTTTTTTTAAATAATGAGGAATAATGAAACTTATTTATGAAGGAAGTCAGAAAAATTTATAGAAGAATCACTATAAGAGAAACATGCAAATTAAAAAAAGCTGCTTAATAGCATATTCATTACCAGGGAGCTTCCAAGTAATGAAATAGTTGTGTAAAAGGCAGGATATTAGGTGATGTACTATTGCTTGTATGAGGTACAATACATGATTACTATGCATTTTAGTCTTGTCAATTGCTATTAGATTATCATAGTATTACAGTGTAAATACTGAAGATGCAAAAGACTAAGAATGTTTGGGCCTATGTTTTTGCAACTTTTTTTTTTTTTTTTGCATTTTATGCCATGGATTACTGACATATAAGTCATACGAAGTTGGAGAAGTAGATTCTGAATGTGTCCCAAGTTGATAACATTCATGATGTTCTAGTTACAGCTTTGGTCTTGGTCTTTGATTAAACCTTTTTTTTTTTAAAAGAGATTTATTTCTTAATTTTTTAGAGCGAGAATGCAAGTGCAAGTATGCAAAGGAAGGGCAGAGGGAGAGAGGGAATCTCAAGCAGACTCCCCGCTGAGCAGGGAGATCGATGCAGGGTTGGATCTCCTTGAACCTGAGATTGTGACCTGAGCCGAAACCAAGAGTCAGGCGCTCAACTGACTGAACCATACAGGCTCCCCTTGATTAAGCCTTTTTAAGAAAATGCCAAGTTGAGGCACTCTGCTATAGTGGACAGGTGTTGGGCTGGAAGTCAAGAGTGTTGGATCCCCCTTCCAGCTCTGCCATAGTTAGTGGCTTGGCCTCTCTGAACTTCAATTACTTCATCTGTACGACATGCAGGCATTGGAGTCAGTGCATATATGCAATCATTCACGCACTCAGCAGACATTCATGAGTGCCAGTGGTGGGTTGGGAACTGTGTTGGGGGCTGGAGATCCTGAGATGAATGAGACACAACCCGGGCTGTGAGGGTCTCACAGTATGGTGGAGGAGGAAAGTGTGTAAACAAAGCCTCGTAGCAGGTGTCATGCAGGGTGTGGTGGTGGGGGTCTCATGGCTCATATAACAGAACTGAGCACTTCTCTATACTGGGTGCTTGGTGAGTGCTTTATTTTATTGCATGGGCAAGGGGGAGGGTTATAAGAAATAACAGAGGAATTATGTTGCAGAAGAATTATGACCATCCCCATACTACATATAAGAAAACTGAGGTGCAGAGGATTGACCCTTACCAGGAACACATAGTTAATAGATGATGAGCTGAGAGTTCTGCACAAGCACTCCTCATCTGCATGCCATACCACACACATGTGTTCCTTTCCTCCCCCTTTATTCTCACTCAGAAAATACCCTTTGTCTAAATAATAAGATGGACTGTTGCATCATTTCTTATACAACACTCCTAGAGAAGGGGCAAACATCCTAGAGAGAGGGAAACCGAAGCACCGCGAACAGTAAAGAGAGGTGACTTTGACCTTATTCAGGGGCTGGGTCATCTGTTAGGTCCATTCTAGCATGACCCTCTGATTATTGGCTAACTCAGAATGGAAAGGAATCTTAAAGACATCTCCGCTTGGAATTACTCATGCCGCTAAGAAGTGGAGCCAAGTAGTGGTTGGAAGTAAGGCTCTCAAGTCAGACTGGCTGGGTCAAATCCTGGGGATAAGTCACTTAATGTCTCAGACCCAGTTCATCATCCCTACAATGGGGATACCAATCATGGTTTCCTTGTAGACCTGTCTGAAGATTAAAGTAGACAATCTCAGTGATGGCTTGAGCCCAGAGTCTGCCATGTTAGAAGTGCTCAGTAAGTATTTTCCATAACTATTGTTATTACTGATGGTCTTTTCCTCTTGGGCAATTGGCATAAATAGATACGTCACAGGAAATCTGAAACAAAATTAAATTAGAAGCTCAAATTTTATCCAAATGCAACTGATACAAAGATCAAAGTAATGTATAGTTACATGTACATAACTGAGAAATGCCTTTTGGTAATAGCAACCAGCCTTGTGAATCTCAAATAAGTTGATTATTAGATACTTATTTATCTTTCACAAGAAGTATTGATTTAATTTTGGTGACAGCATCAATTTGAGAGGGCCGATTGAATATGTTGGACAATATTCGTGTGAAGTGGTCTAACAAGCTGAGTTCTTTGAATTGCATGGACAGTTGTATGTGTTTATAAATTTCAGAATTGACCTGCCCCTGGATGCTCTTGGAGCTAGGGGTCTGGCCGTAACCCAGTCCTCTGTATTGGACTCTAGGGCAGCTCTTGTCTGTTAGTTTTCACAAAGCCACATATTGCCTTGATAAAGCTTATTTTATATGTTATGGAACCATCCTACAAACACATCACCAAACAAAAGATAAGTCCCAAATGGCTTGCTAAACTGGGTTCTTTGAGAGAGGCATTGGGGAAATATTCTCTTTTGGAAAGTGACTGTATTTGCCTGAAATATTAGACCACAGATATTAGATCACAAAACACGTAAAAACAATTCATGGCTCTCCAGGGCACAGCTTTTCAATGTGCACATGTTGGTGTAAAAGCAATGAGCTCTGCAACTTCTGGGCTTGGCCTAAGGGGCCACAGTGCTTGGGAGGATTGTTTTGCTATGCAGGGATCAGAAATTTCACCGTGATCAATTGCCAATGTGAGTTGAATCAGGCGCTCAGGGAGGCCTGGTGTGCACTTTCCAAGCTTCCTGATAATATTTTCCAGCTCATGGTCATCTTTCTGTGTTTGGTAGTTTAAAGGGACCATGCAGCTTGTCAGAAAACCAATGGATGGTTTGGCTTCTGGTACTTTGAAGGTGTCACACACACACACACACACACACACACACACACACTCTTGTACAAATATGCACGTAACACAAACACGTATGTGTATGTGTGCACACACATTCTTTCCTGTCTTCTTCTCCAAGCTAAGAAGGCCTTTAATTTTCATTGTAAGTCAAAAACACTAGTTATTATTGCCACCCAAACCTTTTATTATTGTCACTGAAGTTTTGTACATTGATGGAGTATTGCTTTTATCATCTCCTCTGAGGAGCCTGGTGGTTCTGATTAGCTCTGTCCAGTTCTCGCAGAAACTCAGAGTACCAAGATTCATCTTCCATAGAGACTGTGATCACCAGTTTCCTTGCCCTGACCTTGTGGCAAGGGGGTTTGAAGGTGAGCTATTTTATCCAGCAAGTGTCCCATTGCAAAAGGAGCAGTGACACACATGACTGAGCATTTGTTGGCATCAAAGCTAATGGGCACTCTTCCCTTTTCTGGAAAGAGGCAGGAGGAATATGGGGAGGAAAGCCACTGACTTTTCAAGGTAGGTGGCAGGCTTTAACAGAGCCTCAGTGGGCATGCTCAGGATCACTTTGGCTTGGTTTTAAGATTTGGACAACACGAGAGAGTCCATGGATAGACTACTTCTGCTGGGGGTGGTGCTTTCTGTCTCCTGCAGAAGAAAATTCCTACTTTCCTAGTGCTTTCACACAGAGTGGCTTTTCATCTATAATCAGGATTAATGAAGTCAGATGCCTTTGTTCCTGAATTCTGATTCCTCACCACCTGCTCTGTCTCAGTCTGTCTCAAGCCAAACTCCCAAGTGTCCTGCTCACTCCCGGGCTCTAAATTATCTTGAGCCTGAAAGGGGAGAAATGGAGAGGTCTGGTTCTCCCAACAAGAACAGAGGGCAGAGAAAGGTTGAAAAATGGATCGAGCTCTTGCCTGGAATGATCCAGAAAAGATTTAAAAAAGGCCCATTATCTGGGTCATTTTAGTTTGATGAGTTGAAGATTTCAAGATGGTAACCTGATTGAACTCATTTTCTTTATCATCATCATCATCATCATCATCATCATCATCATCATCATCACAATCACTTTCACCTTCTTCTTTTTATTTCCAGCAAAAAGTGTTTGAAGTGCTGTGAGGGATTCTGGCTGTCCACCCAGAACCATAACTCACCAGGTTAACAGGCTGAAGTGCTTAATGCAAAACAAATCGCCAACCTGGCACTGAGCAATGTGAAATCCAACTAGCTAGACACTGTGTCTCATTAGAAGCCATCCACGCAGCAAGCAAATGCACTTGGAAATAGTCATGTGATGCCTTCACCGGAACCACAGAAGTGATATTTGCTGCTGGGCAGCCAATCGATTTCCTTGAATCTGTTTGCAGTTTCTCTTCTTTGATATTCTGCCTCTTCTAAAATCTCATCCCTCCCCTGCACCCTCAGTTTGCTTTTGCCCACTCACCTCCACCAAACACACCAAAATCCTCCACAGAGACATTCCATTAAGTTGGCTTCCAGACCCACTAGGATAAGTGTAAAGTCTGGATCTCTCCCTCCCCTAAACAGTTGACTTAAGGCCTCTCCTGCACTTTGCAGATTAGAAACAAACACATTTCTGGCAGAGAAAGGACCTGCCTTTGGTTGAGTCTCCACCGAGTGGATGTTTACATTTATGCCAAGATTTGTTCCTAACCTCTGCTCAGCATTTGTTTTTCTGAAGAAGTAGGGGAAAAATCATCATATGCAAACAAAAGCTAAAACATGTCTCATGTTGCAGAGTTGAGTGTTACCAACACTTATATTTCTTGATTTGGCTCCTAACCTCCTAAAACAACAAAAACAAACTAACAAAACCCTTGTCTCCCTCCCCAGGATGTGGGAAAGGGTTTATCATTAATCCTGACAGACTGATAACTCATTTCCATCAAAGAGTTGTTCAAGCCAAAAAACTCCAGAGGTCACCCTGAGTTTCTTTCTTCATATCCCACTTCAGCTATTAGCAGGACTTGTTGGCTCCATCTAAAAAACCACCACCACAACAACAACGACAACAACAACAACAACAAAAAAAGCAAAACTCAAGTTCAGCTACTTACCTCCACTGCCATCACCCCAGGTCAGCCTCATCATTCACACAGCACCCATGAGAACCTCCTTCCTGGTCTCCCTACTGCCACACCTGTCCCCTACAAACACTCTGCCAACAGCCATCAGAGCCATCTTTAAAAAGCATAGAGTCTGGTCATGTCACTGCTCTGCTTGGAAATCCTCAGGGTTTCCTGATGCCCTTAGAATAAAACCCAAACTTTTTGCCAAGGCTCCTGCCTCTTACTAATCTCATCTGGTACACTTCTTCCCTGTGCTTCAGCCACATAGACATTCTTTCTGCCCTGGAAGTCACAGATGGGCCTTTGCATGGGATGCTTGGAATGCTCTCTTCCTAATCTTTGCATG
Source organism: Ursus americanus (assembly GCF_024610735.1). Taxonomy (NCBI): domain Eukaryota; kingdom Metazoa; phylum Chordata; class Mammalia; order Carnivora; family Ursidae; genus Ursus; species Ursus americanus. The sequence continues at coordinate 38,573,494 of NC_142147.1, read as the reverse complement.
GCTTGCTTTATCTCAGCCTGCACGTGTCCATGTAAAGGTCGCCTCCTCAGAGAGCCCTTTCCTGACCACCCAGGCTATTCTAGAGGCCTCTCCAACCCTACCAATGTCTCTAAATCCTGTTTTGTTTTCTTCATAGCATTTAAAGTTTTCTGAGTCATCATGTCTATGATATGTAAACAACTTAATTGTTGGTCTCCCCTTACCAGAATGTGTTATAGGAGCAGGGACCTTGTTGGCCTATTCCTGCTGTGTGGGGATTCAGCACCTAGGACAGCACCCAGACCTCAGTACCTCCAGTGAATGCCTCAGTCACCCCAAATCCCCTAGGCCAACACATTAAGCGGTTGAATCCTTTCTGTGTTTTTTTCTCCACTATGGTCCCTGGACTTATTTCCTGCTCTCTTCAAAGTTTTTAGGTGAGCTAGTCCTTCCAGTTTTACTTTTTGTTCTTCGTAAAATGTAGCCATCTTGTTGCTCTGTCATGGAAGTCGTTCCATGCAAAGCCATCAGCAACTGTTCCCCAATGTCAGAGGCAGAGTGGCGTCCTATGTTAATTTCCTAGTGTTTGTCTGCAGAGCTAATCTGTCCTAGGATGATCATGAATCAGAGGCAAAATGCTGAAAAGGGATCTCAGTCACCTGGACAGCCCATGCAAAGTCAAGAGAGGACTCTTCTGTTGGAAAACCAGCTTGTTTGCCCTTATGGGGAACTGGTGCTGCTTAAAAGCTGCACAGCCCAGTTACTGCCAGGAAACATGGTTAAAAGGGCAAAATGGGTAGGAAAGTGGGTACTGGAAGGGTCTCCATGGAGAAGGGCTGCTCAGCACTTCCCAGTGGATAGTCAGGTACAGGCAAAAAACATTGGTGCTTTAGCAGGATAATTTTTCATAACAGAAGTTGCTTTCTTTACTATGTAAGACCAGTGAGTATGCATGCATGACTAGTTCTTTACATTACCATTGAAGGACACCTAGTGCTCTGGCTAGAGAAATTTCTGTTGGCTCTGGGAGGTCAGAAACCATCATCTCTCTGTAAGGAAAAAAAATTCTCTCCAAACCAGTCTACTTCCTCAGAATCCAAGTTCTGAGATTTTATGAACCGATTACTAGGAAGAAGAGGCAGATTGTTCTGCTGGGTAAAATCAAATTGGGGTATGGTTGCAGGGAATGCAGGGATGGAGAAAACTAAAATAACGAAAATCAATAGTGCATCTGCAGTGATCTTACAGTTCAATCTAAGCAGTTCTTTGCACATGTAATTTGTGAGAAAATTCATTATGTTGTGGCAGCAAACACATTCCATACAAATGCACAAATGCTCTGCTAATAACCACCACTATTACACGTTGTGTTGCAGAAAGTCTTGAACTAAAATCAGAGTCATAGAATGTTAGGGTTGGAAGCCTATGAACCCATTTTAGGGTTGAGTAAATGAAGCCCAGAGTGAGGAGTTTATCCACCAGGGTATCAAAAATCACTGACGGAAGACCTGGGCCTGCACGCAAGCCTCTGCCTCCTATTTTGTGCTCTTTCTCCAGCTCAGATGCCAGCTCTGTCTTCATCCCCTGACTCCTTGTCTAGGCATGCTGTATGCATTGCTTTATACTCCAAAAGTCTTTACCCACAAAGGCACTCATGAGCACTGATGGCAGAGACGGTCATTGCACAACGACCCTATAGCATTCTCAATAGGAATTTCTGCTTACCAATGACCACTGCTTGTAATTCCCAACTGTCCTCTATGCAGTACCCAGCCACCTGGTTCTTCATCATGTCAGGATGCAAAAATCTCTCTCCTCTCTATGCCAAACAGCTTTCTTCAGTTCTTCTTCTTCTTCCTCCCTTTCTTCTTCGTCCTCCCTTTCTTTTTCTTGTTCTTTTTCTTGTTCTTGTTCTTCTTCTCCTTCTCCTTTTCCTTCTCCTCCCCCCTCCTCCCTCCTCTTCCTCATCTTTTTCTTCTTCCTCCTCCTCCTCTTCTTCTTCTCCTTCTCCTCCTCCTCCTCCTTCAAATACTTTATTTATTTGAGAAAGAGAGAGAGAGAGAGAAACATGAGCCAGGGAAAAGGGCAGGGGGAGAGGGAGAAGCAGACTCCCCACTGAGCAGGGAGCCCCATGAAGGGCTTAATCCCAGGACCCTGAGGTCATGAGGGGCTTAATCCCAGGACCCTGACGTCATGACCTGAGCTGAAGGCAGTCGCTTAACTGACTGAGCCACCCAGGTGCCCCTCTTTCCTCGGTCCTACCCTTAAACTCACTAACCCAAATCCAGTGACACAAAGCATCCTCACTTACAAGAGACTCTTTTGAAGGTAGTTTGCTTGCCATCTTTGTTACTTGAGCATGCTCCTGGAGTTTCATCCCCAAATCACAGGCAGCTGATCAAAGTATTTCCTCTAAACAGATACAGTTTTTCCCTGGGAGGAAGTCTGAAGTGAAAAATTTCCCCCTTGTCCTATATTCCCATTACATCATGTAGATTCCTAAACTGGCTTCCCGAGGCCTCTTTCAATCTCTCTTTTCTGCTCTGGGAAACTTACTGGCAACCTCCCCATTGTGTATTCAGTCCGACCTCCTAGATCAGAACTGTTGATAATGATAGTCAACATTTCCAACCGCCTGTGTGAGTGCCTCCCCTTGGGACACCAATGTCCTCTCATCTCATCCTTTCTGAGAGGTGGGGCTCCTCCGCATGACCGTACTAGGTGCCCAGGGGTCCTCTTTGGTTTTATAGTAGTCTTAGAAGATACTGCAAGGAATTGTTCTTCAGGGGGAGCTGGCTGGTGACTTGCACCACCCACCCTCTTGGTGACTGGGCATATGTGTCTGCTGCTGAAGGCCCACCATGTGCAGATTGAGGGGTAGAGGCCTGCTGGTGAGGATTCTGTCCCATGAGTTTCCTAGGTGTCTCAGTAGTGTCCCTCACATTTTGGTCACCATTGATTCCTCTTTCTCCTAGCTGGGGCTGTAGGATAGGCACATATAGCACAGGGTTTTCTTCCTTTTCTCCTCAACCCAGGCCTCTGCTAACTGCTCCACACCACTTTATTATCTGATCCCACTTCCGATGTCCCTGACTCTTCTTTTCCATGGACAATCCCAAGGCTATAATCCTTCAGAGAAGCACCCTGGTCTGATGTCTGCTTCCTGGAGGGTCCTGGGGAAGGTCATCCTGAAACAGAAGAAAGACCACAGGTAGACTGTTTTCCTACTCAAGACCATCAGTTTCCTCCTCCCCTTCCATGGGCTACACTCCTATTGGATACTAAGTGTTTTATACACATTGTCTTTAATCCTTACAACAAACTCAGGGAAGCAGATGCTATCATCCCCAATTTAAAGATTAAGAAATCAAAGGTCTGAGAGGTTCTGAAACCTGCTTGAGGTCACCCGGCCGCTGGTAGCGGAGGGAGAGGTTGAACCCAAGCCTGTGTGTTGCCAAAGTTGTATTCTTTCCAGATCACCTTGTACGGGTCTCAGTAAGAGTCCCCAGGAAAGATAGCTCTTCCTCTCCTTTTGAAAACAGATAGACATAGGCAATTTGAAACTGAGTTGTCCCAGAGCTGCCGTCTATTAAGAGGTCATACCATGGAACTTGTTGGAAGATGGGTCATGGGTGAAAATGTGGGTCCTCCTGGAGGAGTAGTGTCTGCTCTGGGATTCATGTCTCAAGGTGCTGCCCCTCTGGACACCAGGTCTGACCTTTCTGATACACCATCTGTTATTCAGATCCTGGGCACATGTCCCCTCACGGGCATGCCAGGCCTGAGGAGGGCACAGATGTCCCCACGTGGTTGCATAGTGCCTAAAGACTTGGTGGGCCTTGATTAGACTTCAGATCCCTTGAGGGGATCAGTGGGCATCAGTCTGCAGCTAGGCCCACATTCGCCGCTCCTGGGGAATGTGTTGTGCTATTTACAGGTGTGGAGTTGACCAGGAAAATCAACATGTGACCAACGTGTGTGTTGGTGCGGAATCACATGGATGCCGCGTGTGGCTGAACATGTGTTAAGAACGTTGAAAATGGGGGAAAGTCTGAAGCAACAGCTATTGATCTTTCTGAGTGTTTGCAGTGCTGCGGGTGAAGAAGGAAGTGGCTACTAGGGGCTGCCAGCCAGCTCTGCTGTCCCGGGTTCACACTCCCCGACAGCTTGTGAAGGCAGTGCTTATGGTCGGGATCACGCGTCTCTGAGCTCGGGCTCAGACTGCTGGAAATCAGAGGCCTCAACGAGGCCCTGGAGTCCTCCTGGCAGTCTCTGAGGCGTGAGCTGCTGCCAGATCACGGCTCCCAGACGGATGTGTGAGTGAGTGCTCTAACTCAACCCAAAAGAGCTTTTTAAAAAATCAAAGGCAAATCTTTAGAAAGTAAGGGGGAGATGCTTTTGTGAGTTATTGTGTTCAGCTCCTGGAAGTTACCTGAAATTTCCACTTGGATTCAACCTGCTAGGATTTCCTGCTCCGTGTACTGACTGCACCTTCCTGAGGTCTGGGGCCTGTTTGGGCCACGCTGCTGCCAAGGACAGGCAAGGGACAGGTTCTGCCTGTGTCTGCCCTGGGTGCCTGATTGTCAGATGCATAGAGAAGGCCCTTGGGATGCCTTGACCTTATTCTGCCCCAAATATACCAAAATTCCAATCAGACTAATATCCAGAAAGGCCTCGTCTAATATGCATAGCTAAAAATAAATAGTACAAAAATCTCAGCCTCTTGGGATCTGTGAGTGAGACTGAGGCAGCTAATTTATGACTGTTAACTGAATGTATGAACCCAACATGGGGCTCCGTGTGCCTCTTGGATGGGGTTTCCTGGAAATCTCCACTATCCATGGGAAGTTTATTAAACACAGGAGCCACATAGCATTTCTCCTCACTGTGGTTATTTGATTACCAGGTTTTCACTTTCCTACATTTTACCCAACACAATATTTTCTTACAGAGTTACGCCATGCCGAGATTCTGACAGAATCCCACAGGGAGAGGCACAATTAAGAATCTTATACAATCACACATTCCTTTGTCCTTATGATCAGCCTATGTATGGACATCCACAGTGGGGAAAATAGTGCTGATGTGGGTTCTCTGAGTTTAGCTTTTTATTTTTGTAGACCATATTTGGGGATTTTAGTTACCCTATCATATGCCAGGGTATTATATACCTCAGCATTATGGTCACATTAAGGCATTGACTTCTAGGATAATGACTATTGCTTCTGTAGCAATCTGCTCTTAAGGACAACCTGGGAATATTTCATACTTATCAGGTGTTTGACCTCTGAGGGTATATCTATGTAATTCTAAAACGTATCGTCATTTCAGTACAAAACTTCAAAAAAGAAAAAGCAATTAACCAGTTGCCTAGTGTTGTATAGATAAAACGATCTAGATAATCAACCTGATCTTTGATTTGGCTTGATTGATTAATTAATTAAACACTTATTGAGCCAGGCCCCCACTAGGGGCTGCCAAGCTGTGTCTGATAGTCAGGGGCCTGGAAGGTAATTGGCAAATGTTGATCCTGCCTGGGAGGGGGCCTGGGGAGAGGAGAGAATGCACCAAGCACCCTAGTCAGCGTGTGAGGAAGGCCTTTTCCTCACCGAAGCCTGCACCACCACACGCACCCCTGGGAAGTCAGAAGGTTCAATCCTTGGTCATGGCAGTGAGTATCCGTGTGGGGGGCACGTTGAGTGTAAAAGTGTGCCCACAAACACACAGCCATGAGGATTAAGAGGGGGCAGAGGGGACCTGGGTGGCTCAGTTTGTTAAGTCTCCAACTCTTGATTTCAGCTCAGGTCGTAATCTCAGGGTGGTGAGTTTGAGCCCCGTGTCAGGCTCCACACTCAACACGGAGTCTGCTTCTCTTTCTCTCCCCCTCTCCCTCAGCCTCTCTCCCATTTGTATGCACTAGCTTTCTCTCTCTCTCTCTCTCTCTCAAATAAATACATCTTAAAAAAAAAAGGAGGGAGCAGAAATTCCACTCTAATGGTTGATGGGAGTTAATTAATTAAACTCCATGGGATATAATACAGTCACATCTATGAAATTATAAGATACACATACCCTTTGATGCAGCCATTCAACTTCTAGGCATTTATCATGTGCCAATGATGAGTACTCAGGGCTATTCATGATTAATTCATTTATCAAATATGTAACGAGCTGCTGGTGCATTGCAGGCACTGGTCTAGGTCCTGGAGAAGCAGTAGTGAACCAAACAGACTGGTTCTTACCTTCCAGGAGCTTATATCCTAGAGGGGAGGCAGGCCATTAACAAAAACAGACAAAGAATACATATATACCAAGTTTGGGGGGGGGTGGTCACGCATCGTGGTGGCCTGGGACAGTCACGTTTATGTCCTAGTTACAACTGTTCATAGCACCCCCTTCTGCCCTCAGAACTGTCCCGGTTGGCACGATATATTATCTGGTCATCCTGACGTGGTGCTGATAAGCGCTACGAGGGAAAAAAAAGTAGAAACGGGACAAGAGTGACGGCAGTGGGTGCTGTTGTATGTATTATTCAATGCAGATGGTTTGTAGTAGCAAAAAATTGGAAACAACCTGAATGTCCATCAGTTGGAGACTGGTGAATAAGCTGCGCTACGTTGGTGGATTAGAATACTATGTAGCTGTCAAAAGGAACGAGACAGAATTATGTTTACTGCCACGGAACAGGCTCCAAGATATACTGGTAAGTGGAAAGAGCAAGATGGAGGACAGATGTGTAGTTTAAACCACTGCATAAAAAGAAGGGTGATGTGTTTGGCCATGCACAGAAAAGCTCTGGAAGGACATAAAATTCTGGTAATAGTGATTGCATTTGGAGGGGAAAATTGGGACACAAGAGGTTAGGGATGGAGGGAGACTTGCTTTTCACTGTATGCTAGCTTGCGTTCTTTGACTTCTAAAAAGCGCCGTGCATGTATTACTTATTTACAAAATAACAAGAGGGAAGAGAAAATATCTCAGGTTCAGCTGGATAGAAAGTGCAGGAGCCTTCTACCGCCGCAGTTCTCACTCATGCCACATGAGAATCCCTTGCAGAACTTTAAAAAAAGGCAGGTGTGTCGGCCTCACCCCCGGAGATTCTGATACGGTTGGTTATAGATAGGTCCGGCCAGGCATTGGCATGAAACTTGTCCCGTTGATTCTAATATGCAGCTGGGGCTGGGGACCAGCACTTCCCAAACTTTAATGTGTGCATGGATCACTTGGGAATCTTGATAAACGACGGAGTCTAAGCCAGTACGTCCGGGCTGGGTGTTTCTAACAAGGTTCTGCATTTCTCACAGGTCCTGGGTGAGGCTGATATGGCTGGTCCGTGGACCGCACCGTAGTAGCACCAGGCTAAACTATCTTGGGTTCAGAGCACATAGTCCCTGCACCTCTGATTACACATCTCGGGAGATGAGCTGCTCACTTCTTTCTGAATGTTGCTGTTGCATCAAGAATGGGTGCGGATAATTAGCTTTCCTAAGTTGGAAGATCTGAATGCTACTGAAGTGCTATAGGATCTGGGGCTTGAGCCCTCTGTTTCTATTGTCCTTCTAAGTCTCCTGTTCTGAGAGTACAGGGCGACGTATAGTGTGATGATTCATTCGTTCGTTCGTTCGTTCATTCATTCATTCACTCATTCATTCATTTCAAGAGCTGGGTTCCAACACTATTGCATTAGTGATCTTGGGGAACCGCCGTGGACATTTCAGAGAAGAGCATTGATGGCATGAGTGGGTGGCCTTGAGAGGCACCCAGGGAGGACATTGGAGAGGAAGGGAATGTGGCTAGGAGGTGGTAGGATTTCCATCTGTTGGCAGATGTGGGGTTCCATGCCTGGTATAGGGCAGTGGCTTAGTGCTCCTAAAGATCCCCGACACGGGGAGTCACCTTCCTGAGGACAGAGGTGGCCTTGGCCAAGCACTAACAAAACTGGGGGTCCCGCCACGTGGGTAGAAATTTGAGGAAGTGTCCATTGGCCGGTGGTGGGCTCTGTTCCTGGACAGCCTCAGTAGGAGTCTCTCATGAGCTCCGGATGGTGTCCAGGGCCCCCTTTCAGCCTCAGAGTTCATTGTTATGATTGACTGAAAACCTGAAGAAAGTGGGGATCGGTACTTTTCTTTGTCAGTCTTGCAGCCTTCAAACCTGAAGCTGCTCAGAGTGACTGCCCCATCATAGGACTGTCCCCTTTTTCTGTGGGCAGCCAAAGCATCTGCGTGTGGACCTTTTGGACTCTTCAAAGAGGCGCAGAAGCAAAATATCTGGGGGTGGTTTGTTGCTTCAAGGAAGCAAGAAGAAAAAAACATCTCTTTTTCTGCAGAGAGGCTGCCTCAACAAAGTTTAGCTGGACGATGGGGTTTGCTGGAGCTGGTGTGTGTTGGGGGGGCACACGGGAGATACAGGAGATCATTTCCCCACAGGCCTGATTTGGCTGCTGTCAGAGGATGCCTGCTGTGTGGGGCGGGGTGAGGGATTGGGGCACCGAAAGAGGACATGAAATCTACAAAGTGTGGAAGTCCCAGAGCATTTTCAGCATCCAGAGCAGGAGCAGGCAGAGTCCACCTGCTTGTGAACTTGCCCCTGCTGTTGATCCCCACAGCCCCTCAAGGTCTGAACTCCCAACCGGAGCCCCAGGCAGCCCGTCCCCCTCGTCAGGGCTCTTGCGTCCTGCGTCCCCCTCCCCCGGGCCCAGAACCTGTGTGTAACATCACTCCTGGGTTTAATTGGTAATGTGGGAAAAAGACAAAAGCAACTTCGAGGAGGCCAAAGCGATGCTTCCACTCACAAATATAAATGCCAGCCGGCAGCTCCTGACTCAGGGGAAGAGCTGAATGGGACAGGCTCTTTGTCTTAAGATTCACAGGAAGAAAACTAAGCTGGAGAAGTGACGTTCTGGGCCAGGCATAGGGAGTTCAGCGTGCCTCTCCCTCACCTCAGCCCATGTGGCCCTATTTGCCTGTGACCCAGATGGAGGCCAACTGCAGGGCAGAGGCCTGCAGGCCAGGGTGGGACCAAGGCTCAGTGTGCAGGGCCAGTGGTGCCTAACCTAGAATCAGAAGCAAATTTGGACCGAGAAACTCAGAAGTCAGGTCCAAACGAAACAGCAGCAGCTTTGCTTCAGCAGTACGGACAGTCCTTGAGGCCCGTGATTGGATGAACACAACTTTCCTTTCTTGGCCTTCTTTCTAGACATGTCCAGGACCCAGTGGATTTCGAATGCCCTATTGTACGTCTCACCCCCTGCCTTGGCCTGGGGGCACCATGGAATCCTTTGTATGTTTTTAGTAGTTTTCACGTCTGTCTTCCATGGTGGCTGTAAGCCCTTCAAGAGTGGAGACAAAGTCTTAGTCCTGGTATGTCTGGGATGCAACCCAGTAAATGCTCAATTGCTAGTTTTTCAAAGGATTCTAAATTTATAATATTTTACATCAACTCCAAGGCCCCTGATTTCCTTTGCTTGATTTTGGGGGTTGATGTGTCTGACCCTGGACTGTCTCCTGGCTTTGTTTCTCCCCACCTAAACAGGAGAAAGGGCCTGACACTTACCACGTAGCCCAGGATAAGGCATATAGTAGGCCCTCAATAAATGCCCATGCATTCAACCTGCAAGAAAACATCATGTGTGTTTTACTTGGACCAGGTCAGTCTCACCTTCACCAGGGTCGCTGGTGGGCTGTTAAGGAAATTGCTTCCCTACCCAGCTGGAGCCTAAATCAGTGAGTCCTCACTGACCCTCAGGACAGAATCGACTATGTTACCTTGTATGGGCCCAACTCTTGCAAGATTCAATTTTCCTCATTTCCCTCCAGGTACAGAGCTGAGTCAGTGACTGATTAGCTCTGGAATAGTCATGTGCTGGTTGTATTTATAGCACTAATTAATTAATACAGGTAAAGAGCGAGGAAGATAAAGTGCTACCGGGGTGCAGTGTCTTAAAATGACTATTAGCTCACAGGCTGGGGAACCTTCGAATGAGAGCGTATGGGCGAAAAAGTGCCATCACAGGTAGAGCCTTTTAAAAAGCATCAACTTGATTACAGAAGACATAAATTAACCGGGGGGAGTAGTGCTGTCAGTGACAGACTGTCGTCAGGATCCTTTCCCGTTCGGTTTCCATTTAAATCGACACATATGGTGAGGGGTTGTTTAAGGGTTTCAAGAATACACGCGCACGCTCCTGCAGGAATAGGGATGCCTCGGTTTCTGTGAACTCAGTGGGTGGTGTGGTCTCCCAGACTCCCCTGCTTCTCCTGAACAGCAGAGAAGGGAGCCGTGAACTTTGCAAGCATTAGGGAGCCCAAAGAGGGTGGTTTGCTTCATTGAATGGCATTCGTCGGAGTACCTGAAACCCATCACAAATGTGTTGGCACAGATGCCCGGGAAGAATTGGTAGCATCGAGGCCTGGCCTGAGAAGCATAGGATTTGGGGAGGGCTTGGAGCCGCCTTCTGGGTTCTTCCTGTCGTGAGAGGAGCCACGGAAAAAGATTTATGGCTGTTGGGGTTCTCAACGTCTGGGGGCTCCGTGAAGGCAGGGATGGGTCAGCTTTGTTGTTTTCTCTCCACACCTACTCGGGCCGCATGAAGTGGGATGGAGGCCTGGGGATGTGTTGAGCAATGGGAGGCCGGATTCGGTGGAGCTTCAGAAGTTCTGCTGAGTCCTGAGTCTGTTTTGTTCTGGCCTCGCCTCACCTCTACTTGAGTAGAAATGCCCGTCAGGGGCGCCTGGGTGGCTCAGTCATTAAGCATCTGCCTTCGGCTCAGGGCGTGATCCCGGCATTATGGGATCGAGCCCCATATCAGGCTCCTCCGCTGGGAGCCGGCTTCTTCCTCTCCTACTCCCCCTGCTTGTGTTCCCTCTCTCGCTGGCTGTCTCTCTCTCTGTCAAATAAATAAATAAAATCTTTAAAAAAAAAGAAAAGGAAATGCCCGTCAATCCTGACCAAAGTGCTTCTCCCCTGAAATACCCCAGTCAGCCCAGAAAACAGCCCTGGGGCCTTCTTGGGAGGAAGCCTCGGGCTTTGAGCTTTTTGAGAAAGAGCCTGCCCCATCCAGGTTTGGGCCTGGAACTATTTCAGCAGGACTATCACCAGCCCATGTATCACTTTGTGCAGTGAACAACCAGCACAACTGTGCAAAGTGGCCCGTGTCTCAGGTGGGCCGGGGAAGACCATGGGGCTTCGTCATCACAACTGCCGCTGTGCAGAGATGATGAGGTGGCACCACATCTTGAGGGGCCCTGGCGGCAGGGCCACCTCCAGCCTCCTAGACGTTGCTTCAAGAATAAGTCAGCTCTGTTAGTGAGTGTCCAATCAGCCAAACGCTCCTGGGGATTTCAAAACAGGGGATTTAGCACAGGGACTTGGTCAGAAAGGTGTTGGAAGGCTGGGAGCAGAGAGAAGGCTGAGGGAAAGTTAGGCAATGGCTAACCACTGCCGGAAGTAGCTACCACCTCTGGGACTTGAGGAACAGTGGGGGACACCGGTGTCCGTCAGCACCCCCAGTTTGGTACCACTGCTGGGGTTGGGAGCGAGGGGCTGGAGCAGGAAGCCAGGCCTGCGCCTTGCAGCCTCTCTTGCTGCTGCCGTGGTGACTGGCTCGGCTGCCGTCCCCTCCCCTGCTGGCCTTCTCCCACCACCGCTGGTCCTTCTGCTGGGGGAGACGCAGAAGCTGGGGAAATGGCTTCTCCCTTCCTGCTGCCTCCCACTTTTCTCCCCGTGCTTCCCGACGGCGGGACCTCACCTGAGCCAGCCAGCCAGCCAGCCCGGGAGTGTGGAGCCCGCAGCTTGCAGGTCCCCAACCCCGGTGCGGGGGACGGGTGCCAGGAGGGCGACTTCTGCTGAGAGACAGCATGGCACCTACAAGGCTGCATATTTACCTGGGCCTGACTTGCCTCCCTTTGTGGCCTAAAATGTGAGAATGAGAACATGTTGCAAGTGTTTATGGGGTGCTTGCTCAGTGTCAGACACTCTGCTAGGCCCTGCAGCTGCGGGGACCAGCAAAACGGATGGCCTGCTCAGGTGGCTCTGATAGGTCAGGGAGAAGGGGCAGAGGCGGGGAGCGCTCTCCCGTGGCCAGGGCCCGAGCCAGGTGTTGACACAGGTGAGTCCCTTGCACACTCACGAGAGCGCGGCACATTTTCCGGTGAGGTAACAGAGGCCCGGGTAACTTAGGCTGAGACAGATCGCACCCTCCGCAAGGCTCCCTGCCGTCCTTTGAGAATTCATGTCAAGTCCTGGCCGTGCGGGTGTGGGGTGGGGGTCTTGTCTGCCCTCCTGCCCCCTGGTGAGGAGCCTTTGAAAAGCCTGTCTTGGATCTTGTCTAATGGGGCACCGAGAGGGGTGATACCTTTCGTAGCCTATCCCCAGCGCCCCATTGGCATATTGGCACTTCTGTCTGGACCTCGTGGGAGCAGACAGAGCCATTATTTCCTGACATTTCTGTGCTGGAGCCCTCTTGTCTTTCTGGTGGGCGCCGGGGGAGGGCCCTAACTTATCCATCTTTGTATCCCTCGAATCTGGAGAAGCATCTTGCACAGCACTCAGAAAGACATTATTCATGTAAATCACCTGTATAAAAAGACAAGGCCATGCAACCCATATTTGGCAGTCTTCGAAAGTACCTTCAGCCAAAAAAATGGAAAGCGGGGACTTGAACAGATATTTGCACACCTGTGTTCCTAGCAGCGTTGTTCACGATAGCCAAAAGGTGGAAGCAACCCAAGTGTCCATCAGTGGGAGCACAGATAAACAAAACGTGCTGTTTACTTGCGACGGAAGAGTATTCAGCCTCAAGAAGGAAGGAAATTCGGACAGATGCTGCAACATGGAGAAACCTTGAGGACACGATGTTTATGCTAAGTGAAATGAGCCAGTCACGAAAAGACAAGTGCTGTGTGATTCCACTTACACGAGATACCTAGAGGAGTGAAATTCACAGAGAAGAAGCTAGAATGGTGGTTTCCAAGGGCTGGGAGGGGGAGGAGGGAATGGGAAGTTCTGATGTCATGGGGCTAGATGTTCAGTTTGAGAAGATGAGAAGGGGATGGGTGTGGCCGCACAAGGGGGCGAAAATACCTAATGCCACTGAACCGAAATGGTGAAAATGGTGCATTTAATGTGGTGTGTATTTTGGCCCAGCAAAAACGAGTAAACTCAGGATTTTTCATCGTGGCATCTTGGTTTGTGATGACCCCTGACTCCCGCCCTGAGAATCCTGTTTCGGGAGGGGTCCTTGAGAGAGTGAGTCTACCCCTGCCTGTCCATGCAGATTACCAATTCCAAGGCTTATTTCTGGTTGTTGAAATAATGAACTTATAGCTCCCTGGGTCTTCATTCGAAGCCCCAGAGAGGCACACTGGTCCTGCCAAGATAGAGTCCCTGGAGACAAAGCGAGTGTTTGCTCGGAGAGATGGGGTGTGAGTACTCCCTCTGTTTGTCTTGGTAGCATGCCCGGGGACCATGCCCATCTGTACCGATCAGAGGCTGAAACCCATCTTGCAAATATCAGCACATTAGGAATTTACTGGAAGGCCCCAGACAGCTCCAGAACTAGACTGGAAAAGGGGCAGAAGCGAGGGGGCCCAAGACACCGGGGTGGTGGGGTGGCTCCTGTAAGTCCAGGCACCAGGGCGGGGGTGAAGGGCTTCCTTCCTGCGTCACTTCCCTCAGAACTCAGGGCCTGAGTTAAGCAGCCTGATTGGCCAACAGGACAACAGGCCGCCTCCTGGCTTGGAGAGGGCAGTAGGCTGGAGGGGGAGAGAAGTCCTTCGAAGAGTGCTGGGACCTGAGGAGAAGAAGAGGAATGGATGTTGAGAGGCCACGATGGCAACCGTACCCTCAAACAAGGGCCCCATCCCTGCTGAGACCTCATGGGAGCTCAGAGCCACTGTAATAGCCCCACGCCCCTGCCCCTGCTCTGAGCTCCAGACAGGCCTGGGCAGCAGGAGCAATGCCCTTCTGCTAGTCCTGGATGGGCCTGTCACATCTCCTAGGTCCCCAGTCGTTGGGCTGGGGGAGGGCGTGGGCAGGCACTGCTGCCTCTCCTTGCAGAGCTATGCTGCCATCTTGCAGCGGTTGCCTCCTGGTCTGTCTTGGGGAGAACGCTTATCGTTGCATTTCACCGAAATCCCATAAATCTCCAGGAGTAACAAAACAGCAGTGTTTTGGGGGCCTTCACGAATCTTTACAGGACCCTGTGGGAAGGAAAACCAGCCGCAAACCAGTGCATGACCCCGTTTGCCCTAGAAAAATATGAATCTTGGAGAACTTTTCCCTTCTTCCCAAACATGCAGTAAAATGTTTACTTCCACATAGACTTTTAAATGCACCACTGATGCGTTTACTGCCCAAGTATATCAGCAGATTTAAAAGGTTCATAAACATTCCCTTCATATGGCTACAGTAAACTTTTGTGCAATTGTTCTTCTGTGAGATGAGTAGTTCACAGACCATCTTTTTAAGTTTGATCACTGATTTGTCTGAGAGCTAATTATCAGCAGACTGGGGAATGATGAAATTTATTTATCACCAGAGCTGGTGAATCAACATAGCCCAGGAAGCCTCCAGGGCCTTGGATCTCAAGGACCTCATTCCTTTGTGGAGTATTAAGTGCTATTCTCTCTGCCTCTCCTTGCGCTCTTGTCTCTTGCACGGCGCTCCTTGGCAAGCAGCTGTGGGTGCCTCAGTTCAGGGCCAGCAAGGCACTCCTGGGGCACCCGGAGCGGGGCTTGTTAATCTAGGATGTCATCTGCACACACAAGAGCTCCCCAGAAGAATGTGCTTTACAAGATCTTATCCCCAAACCCTGATCTGCGGAGAATTAAGCAGGTAGATAGCGAATTGAGGTCTGTCTGCAAGGAGCTGAGGGTCTGAAGATGTCAGCCACATACACGGTGACCCGTGGGCGTGACATCTGGGTGGAGGCTGTGATTCAACCACGCCAAACATCTGACTACAGTAGGTATTTCACATAAGTGGGAATCACACGGGTGGACTTGGGGGATCGTATGATAGTTTTATTTTTAATTTTTGGGGCAACCTCCATACTGTTTTCTATAGTGGTTGCACCATGATACATTCTCACCAATAGCACACGAGAGTCCCTTTTCTCCATATGCTTGCCAGCACTTGTTTTCTGTATTTTATTTTATTTTACTTTATTTTTTATAGTAGCCATCCTAATGGGTACGAGGTGGCATCTCACTGTGGTTCTGACTTGCATTTCCCTAATGGTCAGTGTTGTTGAGAATCTTTTCATGTGCTTCTTGGCCATTTGTATGTCTTCCTTGTATATCTTCTTTGGAAAAATGCCTATTCAAATCCTTTGCTCCTTTTAAAATTGGATTTTTTGTTGTTGTTGCTGGGTTGCAGGAGTTTTCTTTCTTTTTTTATAAAAATTTTAATTTAAGTTCTAGTTAGTTAACATACTGTGTGATATTAGTTCAGGAGTAGAATTTAGAGATTCATCACTTACATACAACACCCAGTACTCATCACAAGGGCCCTCCTTCATCCCCATCATCTATTTAGACCACTCCCTCCATCAACCCTTGGTTTATTCTCTATCATTAAGAGTCTCTTAGGGTTGCAGGAGTTTTCTATGTATTCTGTATATTAACTCCTTATCAGATATATGCTGTGCAATTATTTTCTCCCATTCTGTTGGCTGCCTTTTCATTTTGTTGATTGTCTCCTTTGATTAATTGAAGTTTTAATTTCTGACGCTGTCCAATATGTCTATTTTTTCTCAGCATCCAATAAGTCATGGCCAAATCTAATGCTAAACTTTGTTTTCTTCTAAGACTTTTTTTTTATAGTTTTAGGTCTTATGTTTAACTATTTGATCCATTTGAGTTAATTTTTGCATATGGTGTGAGGTAAGGGTCCAACTTCATTCTTTTGCATGTGGGCCTCTAGTTTCTCCTACAGCATCTGTTGAAAAGACTGTCCTTTCCCCATTGAGTGGTCTTGGCACCCTTGCTGAACATCATTTGTCTATGTGAGAGGTTATTTCTGGGCTCTCTATTCCATTGGTGTGTATGTCCATCTGTCTCTATGGAACTGTCATTATGTCTTTATCACACTCTTGTTTACTATAGATTTTGTAGTAAGTTTTGAAATCAGAAAGTGTGAGACCTCCAACTTTGTTCTTTTTTAAGATTGTCTTGGCCTAAATTTCACTTTCTCAAATACGCCTGTACTCCAGGGCCTGAGCTAGGGGGGAGGTGCTACAGGTGCCCAGGGCATGAAGCCTACGGAGGGGTTTGCTCGCTCAGGTGCCGGCCCTGTGCTTGCACAACCCTGAGAGGGAGCGTCTCCTCACATGCTGCACCCTGTAAGGTGAGGTGAGGTGATGCTTTCCTCACCCTAGTCCCTGTCCCACTCTGCTGTCACCCTTTCTAGTTCTGTAGCCCACTCTCCCCCACCCAACAAGCCCCCTCGCCTTCCTCTCCTCTATGCTTTCCAAAGCACCAGCATCTGTTAGCCTACTATCACATGTAATTATTTATTATGTTATTGCTGTTGTTTGGCTCCCTTCCCTGGAAAATCAGCATCCCTATGGCAGAGATCTTTCCTGGTTTGGTTCTCTATGTCTGCTATGCCTAGGGCAGGGCCTGGCACATGGGAGGCACCAATAAATATTTATTGAATGAATGAATGAATGAATGAAAGAATAGACAATACTGCCTTCCCTAGGCCTTTATAGCCTTGCCAGGCAGGCAGGATGGAGAGTCTATCCTCAGGAGCTTCCTCCTGCTATTGACACAGCTATGAGTCAGGGCCTCCTGCCTCTGCCATCAGGCTGGGAGGGATTGGGGGAAGTGGAGAGAGGTAAGCTAGCAGCGGCAGCTGGCTTTACGACTTCATGCTGCTTAAGCATTATGATTCTCTGTTGGATAGTCTGGTCCCCTCTGCCTTATAGGATGAGGCTGAGGAAGGTCCCGCCCCTCCCCTGCCCAGTCCAGAGTGGGGAGCCACTGCCCACAAGCCAGTCTTGGCCTCTCCTTGCTCAGACCACCCAGGCAGCTCCTGGGCCCACCTCCTTTCATGTGCTCCTGCAAGTGTATTTCTTACTCTGTGGGAAAGTAGAGCCAAGATATTGCCCTCAATTTAAGACTGCTTGACCCCAATTTCATCATTCACCTTTCCTCCAACGTTGTCTTTGATGTTATTTTATGTTGCCATGTTGAAGATCCTGCTCGTGTTGACTAAGCTAAAAGCAACCTTGTGTATGTATGTGTATAATTTCCCCCGACACTGTATTAAAAATGTTCCCACCGCTGTGTATGTCAAGGAAGGGCCGGAGTTTTGGCTTCTTTAACTCATTTTCTCCCCCCAGCCAATGTCCTCCTTTTGGAGTGCGTGAAGACAATTTTATATAATGTTTATAATTGATTAAACAATCACTTAGAGAGCACTCTCTCTGTTCCAGGCACTGTCCTAAGCCCTTCCTGTGGAGTAACTCATTTAATCCTCACACCACCCCACGAGGTACGTCTGGTTATTATCTCTAGTTTTCAGATAAGGAAAAGGAGAGGTAACTTGCCCCAGGTCATCCAGCTAGTGAGCGGAAACCCAACTATCCATCCCAGTTCTGGAAACCAAAACTACGCTTCTATTTTTTTTTAAGATGTTATTTTTTTTTTAAAGATCTTATTTATTTATTTGACAGAGAGAGAGACAGCCAGTGAGAGAAGGAACACAAGTAGGGGGAGTGGGAGAAGAAGAAGCAGGCTCCCAGCGGAGGAGCCTGATGCGGGGCTCGATCTCATAACGCCGGGATCACACCCTGACCCGAAGGCAGACGCTTAACGACTGCACCACCCAGGTGCCCCCAAATCACGTTTCTAACTGGGGGTCCAGTTCAGATCATTTACTTTGGTTCTGGGGCTGCAAGCATCTAAAGTGGATTGACATTGTGACATTAACTGGTTTCTGTTTTGTTTTGATCATTTTCTGATGCCTCTGGGAGGACCTACCTGGGTCCAGGGGAGTAAGAGGGTTCCACAGGGTCCTGGCAGTCCATGCGTCATCAGTCTGGAGGGAAGTATGGCGGTGGAATCAAGAGGTTGGGTGGTATCCTGTGTCGAAATGTTCCTTTACCTCTTTGAAAGTTCACACAGAGGGGAAAGTGGACTGGAAAAGAGGGGACCCCAGCCCCCACTCACTTCCCAAAGCCCTACAAACCTGAATTTAATAAACTTTTACTAAAAACTGGGGATAATAGGAAGGAATATAAGCAGAGAAGATTATGACAGTGGTCAATGGGAAGGGCAACAAGCACCAGGGAAGAACATGCCAGCAATCCCTGGGTATCCACAGGCCTACATGGGAGAAGGGGAGGATCTGGGATTGCCCATCTTCTGAGCTGGATCAGGGCACGGAGAGTGAAGTGCAGGGAGGCCTTGGGAGGGCAAGAACGAAACTACATAAACTGTGTCATCCCTGTCCTGGGGAGGGTGGGGACACGGTCCTCCAAGGACAACAGCTTGTCTCCTACACAGATCTGATTCTGGTCCAGCTCCCACATGTCCTAGGAAAGAAGGTGGATTGAAGCAAAAACAGAAAGAAAGATTTTTCAGAAAAACAACACTAAGGACAGCAAAACCTGTAAGACAGCAAAATGTTCGGGCCCAACAAGAAAGAAAACTGATAGGATGCTGGCAGCTCTCCCACAGCAGGGCTGTGTGGGAGCCTTCTCATGATGCATTTCCCAGTAGGGGTACATCATCACAGATAACCACAGCTCGAGGGGTCAGGGCAATCTGTGGGCATCCAGCACAGTGGGAGCCTGCAGAGATGGGGAGGACAGCAAAACCAGGAAAGGCAGGGATGCCTTGTGGAGCCCCCACCGCCTGCAGGAACCATGATGACAGCAGGTGCTGTGGTATACAGTTACCACAGTATACTCCGGGTGACTTCAGAAATCACTGGGCAGACTTAATAAGGTTCTGGAGTCCTACATGAGCCAGATTCAGTGACAATGGTATGCGTATTTACATTTTTAAAAATCGGGGTAACATTTGCATGCAGTGAAATGCACATACAGTGAAATGCACACCTTAAAAGGACATAAGTTTTGACAACAATATACACATAGTACCAACACCACAGTCAAGATATGGAAAATTTCCATCATCCCAGAAATTTCCCTGTGCTCCATTCCAGTGAACGCCTACCACCCATACTCAACTCCCACTCTGATTTCTATCACTATAGCTAGTTCGATCTGCCTTGAACTTTAATAAAATAAGAATATACAGCGTATACTCTTCCATGTTTGGCATCTTTCATTCAACAAGTTTTCGAGATGCATCCATGTTATTGCGTGGATCAGCTGAGTTGTATTCCATTGTATGAATACATAACAGTTTGTTGATCCCTTCTTCTGTTGGTAGACATCTGGGATTGTGTGTTAGTTTTTGCCTATTATGAATAAAGCTCTTATAAACATTTGTGGACAATGTCTATGTGGGCATCCCTTTTCATTTCTCTTGGGTAAACATCTAAAGGTGGACTTGCTGGGTCATATAATACATGTATGTTTAAATTCCTAAGAAGCTGCTACTTTTCAGAAGTGCTTGTACCATGCACTTGTACCATTTTAGCCCTCACTAGCAATGTGTAGGCGTTCCAGTTATGTTGCACCCTTGTCCACACGTGGTGGT
Source organism: Ursus americanus (assembly GCF_024610735.1). Taxonomy (NCBI): domain Eukaryota; kingdom Metazoa; phylum Chordata; class Mammalia; order Carnivora; family Ursidae; genus Ursus; species Ursus americanus. The sequence goes on along the minus strand of NC_142147.1, from coordinate 38,553,842 downwards.
GTCAGTCTTTTTAATTTTAGCCATTCTAGTTGTTGTAAAGTGGTCTTTCTTTTTTCTTCTTTCTTTTTTTTTCTTCAAAGTGGTGTTTCATTGGGATTTTAATTTGTAGTTCCTAGAGGATCAATGATGTTGAGTGCCTCTCCTGTGCTCATTGGCCATTCGAATATCTTTTGTGAAAAGTTTGTTCAAGTCTCTTGTTCATTACAAAAATGGAATTGCTTAACTTTTCATTATTGATCTGTGTAAGTTCTTTATGGATTTTGAATACAGGGACTTTGCCAGATACATGAATGGTGAATATTTTCTCTCCATGTGTGGCTTGCTTTTTTGTCTTCTTAGCAGTGACTTTTGATAAGTGGGGAACGTGAATCTTCATGATTTATCAATCAGTTTTCTTTTAAAGTGAGTGCTCTTGGTATCTTCTCTAAGAGACTTTTACCTACCAGGGGTCACTAAGATATTTTCTTGTGTATGTTTTTTTTTAAAGATTTATTTATTTATTTGAGAAAGAGAGAGAGAGAGGCAGAAGGAGAGGAAGAGGAAGAGAATCTCAAGCAGACTACTGGCTGAGCATGGAGCCTGATGTGGGGCTTGAACTCACCACCCTGAGATCATGACTTGAGCTGAAATCAAGAGTTGGACGCTTCATCAACAGAGCCACCCAGGTGCCCCTGTGTTTTTGTCTAGAAGTTTAGAGTATTGACTTTTCTAGTTAGTCTATTATCTATACTAGTTTTTTGTGTATAGCGTGAGGTAGGAGTTGAGGTTCATTTTCCCCACTATGTTTATTCAGTTCTTTCAGTGCCTTTGCTGAAAAGGCTTTTATTTCCCCCATGGAAAGGTGCCTTGGTACCTTTGTTGAAAGTCAGGATGAATGGGTCTATTTCCAGGTTCTCTATTTTGTTTCACTAATGTATTTACCTGTTCTAATCCTAATACTATATTGTCTCGATGACTCTAATTTGGTAATTAATTAGGTAACATATTTCTACCAAATTATTCTTTTTCATTCTGGTTTTGTCTTTTTACAAGTTCTTTTCATTCCCATAAAAATTTTAGAACTCATTTATCAATTCCTACAAAATTGATTGAGATTGCTTTGAATCTATAGATCATTATTGACTTTTATATTGAGGCTTCTAGTGTCAGAAGACCAATTAGGATATCATTCAATGTTGTGTCTTCCAAGCCATGAGCACGATATATATACCTTTCCATTTACTTAGGTCTTCTTCTCTTTCTCTTACTGATATTTTGAGAGACTCGTCTTGCATGTCCTTTGTTAATGCATTTCTAAGTATTTCATGTTTTTGATGCTTTTGTAAATGGCATTGTTTCAAAAATTTTTTGCTGCTGCCATTGTATGAGAGTACCATTCACTTTTGCATACTGACTTATTCTGCAAATGTGCTAAATTTACTCATGGTCAACAATTTCTCTGTACATACTTTAGGATTTTCTGGATAAATCATTATACTCTCTGTAAATGAATACTATTTTATTTCTTCTTTTTCAACCCTTGTCTCCCCCCCCCCCACCTTTTGTATGGCTAGGATCTCAGGACAATGTTGAGTGGATATGGTGAGAAGGAAATTATACAAATTTTAGGATTATTTGCTGCAGCTCTGTGAAAAATGTTGATGGTATTTTGATAGGGATTGTATTGAATGTATAGACTGCTCCGGGAAGCATAGACATTTTCACAATATTTGTTCTTCCAATCCATGAGCATGGAATGTCTTTCCATTTCTTTGTGTCTTCCCCAATTTCTTTCATGAGTGTTCTGTAGTTTTCTGAGTACAGATTCTTTACTTCTTTGGTTAGGTTTATTCCTAGATATCTTATTGTTTTTGGTGCAATTGGATATGGGATCGATTCCTTAATTTCTCTTTCTTCTATCTCATTGCTGGTGTATAGAAATGCAACTGATTTCTGTGCATTGATTTTATATCCTGCCACTTTGCTGAATTCCTGTATGAGTTCTAGCAATTTTGGGGTGGATTCTTTTGGGTTTTCCACAAAGAGTATCATGTCATCTCATACTCTATGCAGATGTTCTTCTTTTTAATATGAAGAATTCTGCCTCTTTATGTTTTTTTAAGTTGATCATGCTAGGCATTCCAATGTGCATTTTAAACTCATCACAGCCTATTTGAGTTAATATTGTACCACTTCACATAAAGAGTAAGAACATTACAACAGTAAAGTCCTTTTACCCTACCATCCTTTGAGCTATTGGTGTCATGTTTTTAATAATACTTAATAAGCCCCACAACATTGTGTTACTGTTTTTTGCTTACATGGTTGTCTTACAAAAAAATTAAGGGAGGAACCAAAAGTCTTTCATTTTTACCCACATATTTACCATTCTGATGTTGTTCATTCTTTCTTGTAGATTTGAATTCCAATCTGATGAGAAATCAGCTGTCATTCATATCATTGCTTCTCTGTATATTATGAGCCTTAATTGAGTGGCTGCTTTTAATATTGTTTCTTTATTTTTAGTTGTCAACAGTTTAACTCTGATGTGATCTAGGTGTGGTTCTCCTTTTATTTATGTCCTTTGGGCTTCACTGAACTTCCTGGCTCTATAAATTCATGTGTTCCACAAAATTTCTAAAAAAATTTGCTTGTTATTCCTTCACATAATTTTCTATTTTCTCTGTTTCTTTTCCCTCCTAAGACTCTAATCAGATATATGTTAGACTGATTGGCATTTTCCCCACAAGTCCCTGAGGTCCTGTTCATTTTTTCTCTACTATTTTTGTCTCTGTTTTTCAGATTGAATAATTTCTATTGATCTGTCTTCAAATTCATTAACTTTGGTATTTAGCCTCCAATTTTCTGTTAAAGCTATGTATACAGAATTTTCATTTCAGGCATTGTATTTTTAAGTTCCAGAATCTCCATTTGGTTTTTTTTTTGAATATATATATCATGGGTGTGTGTGTATATGTGTATGTGTGTGTGTGTGTGTGTGGTGTATGTGTGTGTATGTGTGTGTGTGTGTGTGTATGTGTGTGTGTGTGTGTGTGTGTATTTTGGATGTCTTTGCTGTCACTCATGATTTTTTTTTAATAATAATTTTTTATTATGTTATGTTAGTCACCATACAGTACATCCCTGGTTTTTGATGTAAAGTTCCATGATTCGTTACTTGCGTATAGCACCCAGTGCACCATGCAATACATGCCCTCCTTAATACCCATCACCAGCCTATCCCATTCCCCCATCCCCTCCCCTCTAAAGCCCTCAGTTTGTTCCCCAGAGTCCATAATCTCTCATGATTCATTCCCGCTTTTGTTTACCCCCCTTCCTTCTTCCCTTTCTTCTCCTACCGATTTTCCTATTTCTTATGTTCCATAAATGAGTGAAACCATATGATAATTGTCTTTCTCTGCTAGACTTATTTCGCTTAGCATTATCTCCTCCAGTCCTGTCCATGTTGCAGCAAATGTTGTGTAATCGTTCTTTTTGATGGCTGAGTAATATTCCATTGTATATATCGGCCACATCTTCTTAATCCAGTCATCTGTTGAAGGGCATCTCGGCTCCTTCCATGATTTAGCTATTGTGGACAATGCTGCTATGAACATTGGGGTGCATATGGCCCTTCTCTTCACTACGTCTGTATCTTTGGGGTAAATACCCAGTAGTGCAATTGCTGGATCATAGGGTAGCTCAATTTTTAACTTTTTAAGGGACCTCCACACTGTTTTCCAAAGTGGCTGTACCAACTTTAGGGGTCCCCTTTCTCCACATCCTCTCCAACATTTGTTGTTTCCTACCTTGTCAATTTTTGCCATTCTAACCGGTGTAAGGTGGTATCTCAAGGTGGTTTTGAATTTCCCTGATGGCTAATGATTTTGAACATTTTTTCATGTGTCTGTTAGCCATTTGTATGTCTTCATTGGAAAAGTGTCTGTTCATATCTTCTGCCCATTTTTTGATTTGATTATTTATTTCCCATGTGTTGAGTTTGAGAAGTTCTTTGTAGAGCTTGGATACTAATCTTTTATCTGTAGTGTCATTTGCAAATATCTTCTCCCATTCTGTGGGCTGCCTCTTAGTTTTTTTGACTGTTTCCTTGGCTGTGCAGAAGTTTTTATCTTGATGAAGTCCCACAAGTTCATTTTTTCTTTTGTTTCTCTTGCCTTTGGAGATGTGTCATGAAAAAAGTTGCTGTGGCTGATGTCAAAGAGGTTGCAGCTTATGTTCTCCTCTAGGATTTTGATGGATTCCTGTCTCACATCGAGGTCTTTCATCCATTTAGAGTTTATCTTTGTGTATGGTGTGAGAGAGTGGTCAAGTTTCATTCTTTTGCATGTAGCTGTCCAATTTTCCCAGCACCATTTATTGAAGAGACTGTCTTTTTTCTACTGGATGTTTTTTCCTGCTTTGTCAAAGATTAGTTGCCCAAAGAGCTGAGGGTCCATTTCTGGGTTCTCTATGCTGTCACTCATGATTACCTTTCCTTTTAGGTCCATGATCACATATATATTTATAAAGCTGCTTGAAAGAACTTTCCCTGATAATTTCAACATGTGGGTTAATGTTAGGGTCAGTTTTTATTGAATTATTATTGTTATTATTATGGATCACATTTTGATGCTTCTTTTCATTTCCAGTAATTTTTGAGTGGCTAATAGACATTGTCAGTGATGCTCTGTGGGGATTCCAGATTATGTTATTTTTTTTCCAAGGAGTGTAACTTCTGTTCTGTCAGGCAGTAACATTACTAGTGGATACTTTCTGTCCTGTTGGTGTTGGTTTAATTTGTCGCTAGGATCTATTTTAATTTTGGGCTTGTCTTCACTTTGGACTATGGTTCTTAATCTGAAGGCATGGCCTTCTGAGATCTCAACTGGAGATTCTGAGCTTTCAGTGACACTTCTCTACTTTAGCTTGGCTGAAACGTCGAGGTCTTCCAGCAGTTCACAACCTCTGGTATCACCATTCCATTCTCAGCTCCATAGCAGGAGGCATCTACTAGGCTTCCTGGAATCTCACCCTGTGATGCACATCCCAGTCCTTGGCCAAGGTACCAAGGTGAACCCCTAACCCCTAATGCACAGGGCCTCTCTTTGTGAAGTTCTCTCTCTTTTGTTATTCTGCTCCACAAAATTCAAGCACTTCAACAGCCTAGAACTCTGATCTCTGCCTGTTTAGCTTAGTACAACTACTGGATTTGGATAGAAATAATGGGGTCCACTCCATTATGCCTTCTCTCAAAATTACAGTCCTGCACTGTGCTGTTCAGTGTTTGAAAACAGTTGCCTCATATAGTCATCCAGTTTTATAGTTGTTTTTGGCAGGAGGGCAAACATCATAGCAGTTATTTTGTCAGGGCTAGAAGCAGAAGTTTTCCAATTTTTTAAAAGAGAATATGTTATTTAAAATATAAATGCTGCTGTTTTTTTCTGTCAGTACTTTAAATTTTGGCAGGGCCTGTTTAATGTATGGATGGGTTAGATGTGATTTAACTCTTTCTCTGATATTTGAAAGGCCTTTAATAAAGAACCAACTCTTTCATTTATAATTGGAGATACATATTAACATTTATAGTAAGCTGCTAAGGAATGAACCCTGGGCTGGTTGTTAGGGCAGCTGGGCCTTAACCCTGGATCTGCCATTTACCAGTGGGGTCACCTTAGTTTTCTGGCCTCAGCTTCACTCTTTGTAAAATGAATTGAATGAGTTGTATGCCCTTAGGTTCCTTCTAGCTCCGACACTCTGGGATTGTCATACCAGTTTTTGACATTTCAGTCTCTGCTGACAGCAAGCTTTTCTTAGATGGGTGGATGGCAAAGATCCTGGGTAGGTTGGGCCCCTGAATGGTTGAAACAGGCAGAAAACAAAAAAGGGGCATCTTGAGATACAAAAACCACATTTTATCAATTGGCAGTTTTGCATAAACCAGGCTTCATTATGAAAGAGGAGAGTATCAATGAAAAGAATTCATGAAACAGGTGTGTACCATATTTTCTAGACCTGTCCTAATGAGAGTAGTCATTTTTTGAGCACCTGTTGTGCTTCAGGTACTGAAATTCTCTCTTTCTCTCAATCTTGCTGTCACTCTCCCTCTTTTTTGATACATTATGCCCTTTTCCAACAAATATCAGAGAAGTCTTACTATTCTTATTTCACAGATGAAAAAACTGAGGATCAAGGAGATTTAGTGACTTCTCAAAGGTCATGTCGTAAGTGCTGTAGACAGGATTTTAACTCGGGCTTTTCTCACTTGCTGTTCACTGTATTCCTAATATACTGGGAGATTTCTATCTTAACACCAGGCGATGGTAATATTGGCCAAAAGGACCCACGGTTTCTTCCTAATCCCTAATATAGGCATATGGTTTAACAGTTTGCAAAGCACTTTTGTGTATAAAATCCAGTTTGATTCTTACAAGAACATTATAATTATGGTCCTTTCACAGATCAGGAATCTGAGGCTATGTGAAATTCTCCAAAGAAACACTCACAGCTTAGTAAGCGGTGAAGTCAGGATTTAAACTGAGCTCTGGCTGCCTCACGAGCTCTACACGTGGTTGCCTTTAGTTGGGTCATGGTTAGGAACAGAGCTGAACTGTCCAAGGTGATAACAGCTAGTGGTTGAAGGTGTTCAGGGCAGTATCACTGCTGCTGGGAGCATAAATTAGTACATCCCTTTTGGAAGACTGTTTGCCATTATCTGCTAAAGGTGAACGCATAACCCAACAGTTATGCGTCTCGTGTGTCTGCATGAGTATAAGAATGTTCACAATGGTAACCAAAAATGACGATCACTAGTAGATTGGTTACATGGTGTCTTAGTTTGTTCAGGCTGCTATAACAAATTACCCTGGACTGGGTGGCTTATAAACAACAGAAATTTATTTCTCACAGCTCTGGAGGCTGCAAGTCTGAGATCAGAGTGCCAGCAGGGGCCCTCTTTTGGGTTGCAGACTGCCAACTTCTTGTGTCCTCACGTGGTGAAAGAGGATGAGAGAGTGCTCTACGATCCTTATATAAGGTCACTAATCTCATTCATGAGGGCTTCATCCTCATGACCTAATTATCTCCCAGAGGCCCCTCCTCCTAATACCGTCTCACTGGGGTTTACGATTTCGACATGTGAATTTTGAGGGTCCATAAACTTCAGTCCATTGCATACAGATTGCTGGATATTCATATAATGGATTATTAAAGCAGCAATGAAAACAAATGAACTACTACCATGTGTAATAACTGGGTGAATCTCTTGAAAGAAAGAGTCCCCACACAGAAGAATATATACTGTATGACTATTTTTAGGAAGTTCAAAAAATAGGCAAACGTCATCTATTAGAAGTCAGACAGTAGTTAACTTTGGGTGGAAGAGTTAGGGTAATGATCGGTACAGAGGGGGTCCAAAAAGGGCTTCTGGGGCTGTGGCAACCTTAATAGTAGTTACTTGAATGTGTTTACTTTGGGATAATGAATTGAGATGTACACGTAGGACTTGTGCATTTGTTCATCGACGTATGTTGTGTTTCAACAAATTAAGTTTAATGAGCACAAAAAAGAAGATATCGAAGTTGAAACTGTGTGGTTTCTTTAAAAAAATCTTGGTGTAGCTGTCTTTCTGGGTTTATCTATTTTCTAGAAAGCAATTACTTAATCTGACTTGTAATCTTAATTAAAAATTTGGAAAATATATAAAGCACAAGTGACTTGGTTCTACAGTTCACCTTACTGCTTTAGTTCTTGACGAGGGAGTTTTTAATCATCTGGTCTAAGCTTTATAACTCGAGAGTGGCAGCTATTAAAATTTTGAACACTGGTGATTGAAAAGTTCATCTCCAGGAATCATTTTTGGGAACCCATCAGATACGGGAGATGGCAGGAGCCATATGCAATCTGGATGCTGATGACTACAGGGCATTCCACACAAATTAATGGCTATATTCCCTACTCACACTGTGAGTTAACTCTGGGCATGCTATAAATTGGAGATTTGGGGTCCAACGAAAGATGGAGTCTTGTGATGCTCTGAAGGGGACACTTGTTGCATTTTTACTCCCAACATCCATTCCTTCTAATTTTACTGGGTGGGGCTCACACATCTCTTCCTTGAGTCTGCATACTTCGGCAAAGCTTTGGCTCAGGGAGAGGCATGAGACTCAGTCTCGGCCAATCAGTGCACTCTGTCCCTCTGGCTGCAGTGATTGGTACAGGCACGTGCACCTGACCCAAGTCAAATGCAGTGTGGGCCAATCAGTTTCAGTTCTGAGATTTGGTTTGGACTCATCTTCCTCTAGCCTATGTGTTTTATAGACATGAACCTCAGGCTACTGGGGTACCCCCAACCAACCAGCTGTGGAAGACAGTTACCCTAGGAAGCAAAGACTGCCATTGGGAGTGGTAGGTCTCTGATTCATTTCTGCCCTAAACCAGCTCACCTTTTGGATCCTCCATTTATGTGAGCCAAAATAGACTCTCTTTTACCTCTAGCCTTTTTGGCTGGGATTATCTGTCACTGGCAACCAAAAGCATCCTAATTGCTATACTCACCTAGTCTCTGCCTCACTTGTATCTCTGGATCTTTTTTTTCACGTGAATGATGGAGGTAATTCGGTTCTGTTCCCTTCTCCCTCCCTCTCTCCCTCCCTCCCTCCCTCCCTTCCTCCCTCCCTCCCTCCCTCCCTTTCCTGATGGAGGTAATTCTAATGACCATCCTCTCCTGGCTGTTGAGAAAAATCCTAAGCACAAGTGCTTGGAAAATTTCTTTGGCTTGACAACAACGATGACAATGATAACAATACTGGCAAAAACCCAGGCTTTTTCCAAACTTCTCAGCAGTTGCGTGGCAAGTTCACACCATCTTCTGTTGGCAAGATGTGGCAAATATTGCAGCTGTGCGGTACGAGTGAGAAACCCGTGTCCTGAGCAGTTGGGTGGCTTTTCTTCTTAGCTGTTCTCGCTCTGTTGAAACCTCCCAAACTTTGGTCTGTGTGTGTGTGTGCATGTGTGTGTGTGTGTAGGAGGGTTTGGACTCTCTTCCTCTTTTGTTATTGAGGGAGAACAGGGAGCAGATTGGAACAGGTTGTAACACTTCCACACGCCAGTGTCCCGGTGCTTATTTCATAGTGCCGTCTGCCAATTGGCGTCTGGATTCCGTGCCTCTTCGATTTATGTATTTACTGTAATGCAGCCAAATTTCAGAGAGAGGAGAGGATATTCTAATTTAATAGTGAGAGCAAGGTGTAATTTCTTATGAAGGGAGGGAAATACACCGCCTTCTTATGTGATGTCAGAAAAGAAGACTCTGTTCAAGGCTTTTCCTTATCCATTTAAAAATTAAGACAGAGGGTGTCGTTTCACCAAATGGTTATCTCAGTGTTTTATAAGATCTGATCATTTTATTTGTGCATTGTTTTTTGCATTTTACTTGTGATTTTAAATTAGGTATGCATTATATTAGGAAATAAAGATAATCAGAATAAGAAAAAAAAAAACCCAATCCAACCTTACAAACAACGAAGCAAACAAATCCCCTAAATTTTATTGCCAACCACTATTTTATTTTTTAAGTTGGTTGAAAATATTACCTATAGGCCAAGAGTTTGCATGCCAGAGTGCGGCCATTGCAAAATGTGGGCTGAGGTGGTGAGCACCTGTGTCCGAAAAGCTGGGAAGGTCAGGATGGGTCTGCAGAAGGAACTGGAGCTCAAAGGGGTGAAGAATAAAGATGTCTGTAGTGTAAACAACTCCCCGAATTCCCTCGGCAGCACTGGGCAAGACAGCCCTTGTTTGCCTGACTTGCACCAAGAACTTCCTCCTCCAACCCCACACCCCCATATCATCCCCATTGCCTTTGTAGGAACGTTTTCCACCTTGGATACCACCCTCCCAGGCTTTCCTCAACATACAGTAAATGTATTCGGTCAGGCTAACTGGTGCTGCTTAGCAAAAGCCAGTATGTGGTGGGTATGTAGGCCTCAGGGGCCGCAAGCAGGGCTCGGAGCAGCAGGGACATTGCCCCACCTCCTCCAGCGCCTGGCACTCAGTAGGGCTCAGTTACTGTGAGCTCCAGAATTCCATTTGCCTGGTTTTGAAATTTGAAGATCTGTGTCTCTCCATCCTGCCCCATCTCTATGACTCCTACTTCTGCTGGCACCTGCTCCCTTTGTGTACTGGAGTTCTCGAACCCTCCCGGGCATTTCTGGGCAGCCTGGTCTTGTCCTGGGTGTGCTGTGACTTCAAAAGGGTGGGCAGAGAATCCAGACCCCAGTTATATCCCTGATTGATATGGACGGTATCTCAAACTCACTCCGTGCCTCAGTTTCCCCTTCTTACAAAATGGGTACAATAGTATTTATCTTTTTACCTCTTGCAGACCTTATGAAGTTAAAATGAAATCACAGGTGTGAAGGTAACCAGGAAAAGGGCTGTATGCAAATCCATCACTGTGATTAGCATTATTGTTACTACTTGTATTCAGGCTCGGAATGAACACATCCTTCTGTGAAGGACATGATCTGGGAACAGAAAAAGAAATAAAAGCTGCATCTCCCTGCAACCTTGGAGTAGAAAAATCCCCTTATTCTGTTTCCTCTTTCAGAATAGGACTTGATGTGATCGGGTCATTGCATGTAAAATGCTTTAAGAATGTGATCCGCACTTCATCATTTTAAAATTCAAACATTCCCGAGCCTTTTTTCCCCTCACCCCGTTCATATTTATCTTCCCGGTCTTGCCTTCATTGGGCACCACATTTGTATTGATAAATTGTAGGTGGTGGGAGATGTATTGATGGGATTGAGACAGTTCCGAATGTAGAGAGCTGGGGCTTTGCATATCATTACACCTAGCTAGCTTTTTGCCTCCTGAAAGCTGTCGATTTGTGCATTATTGCTATTCAGGCTGATAAATGACAGTAATTGTTCTTAAGTTGAAGAGCTGGTTTAATATGCTGTCTGGCCTGGGAATTTCCTGAGCACCGGGGTTAAGCTAGTGCTCCACTCGAGCTAGCAAAATGGCCCTTTTTTCATCTCAGACTATAGAGTTAATTGAATTACTCGCTATTCATGCAGTTTGTAGCCTTGATTCTAAAGATACCATGAACAGTAGGGGGAGGGAGAGGCTTTCTAGGGGACTCAGGGTAACCGTGCGCCCTGCGTCAAGGACACGACCTCCCTTCCCCGAGTGGAGGGCCGTTGGCGTTCGACAGCGCAATTTACTTTCCCGTCCATCGGCTTGCTTTGGGGTAGTGCCTTCAGAGCTCTCCAGATCATACAGTCCTGGAGGACAGCAGGATTCCCAGTGCTGGGAAGATGATTGCTCTGAGGCTGTATCTGCATATTTCTAAAAAACTTAGCTATCAGGGCACTTGAATTGCTTGCATTTTATTTGGTTGACTTTTTTTAACTTCTGGGTTGGGAACTTGTGCTATGATCTAGGTGAAGTTGCCAGGTATCTGTGGGGCAGCCTGGACACGTGTCAGGTGACTCTCAACCCAACCGTTCGATCCGAAGGGCTCACGCAAGCCATTTTGAACGAGAGAGCCCTTCCTTTGGCCAAAGGCGGGGAAGGGCTTAACTGTAGGAAACGGGGGAGGAGGATCTGCCCGTCAAGGAATGTCACATCTCAACTTGGCGTGTGGGCAGAGGTTTCCAGGAACGTATCCCCTGACCAGTTGAACCAACAACCATATCTTCGTGGTGTTTATGGACTGGTTGTCTGGGCATCCCTTGGCAAGAATGAACATGGAGGCAAATGCAAAGTGAATGAGACACCCAGCCCAGCTTCCTTTACCCCTGGCTTTGAGATGACTTTTCAAAGCAGCAATGGGGTTCAAAATTCCGGATTTGTTTCCGTTTGGGGACCAATATCCAGTTTCTCCCTTGCATAGCCCTGTCTTGGCAAGGGAAACCAGGTCATTTCTCTTATACATTTTTTTGCTTTTTTAACAGTTTTGGGCTTCATTAGTGGATAACCCCCTCTCTCTTTCCCTCTCATTCTTTCTCTCTGGGTGGAAGGGAATGTTTGGTACCAAATGGTGTTCAATGCCCTCACTGGACACATTTACCCTGTTTAGACCCAACGTAAAAGAAGTTTGGAATACTCTTTTCATGTGCCTCTTCTCTGATCTCAGCTCTCAAGTGTACCCACTGAAGCAAGACTGAGGGATGGGACCCCACACCGGAACAGCTGGAGTAGGGAGAGCCTCCCATTTAGGGGCATTAATCATTTCTCATCACAGAAGCCATAAAAATCCATCTTTTGCTCCCCGACAAAGTATAAGATAATGAAAGAAGATTGCTTAAAATGTAAATCATTTAGATCTGTTGGTAACACTGTTTAGAATTAAATTCATGTGTCATAGAACTTCCGATCAGAAACGAACGGTTTCCCAGACAAAGCCATCGTATGTTCCTTAATCTCATATGGATGCTTCCGACGTCAATGGAGCCGGTGCAGTTCACTTGAAAATGGTCTCGGCAGGAAAGGATCATTTTTCCCAGTTCCGTAACCAGCAGACATGGCTGCAAATCATTCACTCCAGTTCTTCCTGTCCGACATCCCAAAGAGTGCATCACACACCTTTACGGGACTCAAGAGAGGGGCCAGCTGCGCTACTCCCTCTGCCCAGGACTCCTCTGTACTTGGGAGAGGACGACTCCTTAAGGTCTAAGGGTGACCTGTTGAGGACCTGATGAAGGTCAGGGTCCCTTCGCACTCTCTGGGCCTCCTGCTGCCCTCTTCTGTGCTGTCCCCTGCCTGAGGAGGGCTGGCTTGGAGCTCAAAGGGGTAGCAGGCGCTAGTCTAATCCTTGGGGCTGATCTGTGAAACCCAGTGAGCTCTGGAGCTTGGGACGTGTACTGCTCATGGCATGTAAATACTTGTGGGTACTGCAGGGACATGGCAATAAAAGACTTCACATCCAATGTCAGTCTTCCTTCAATCCACTTTCAAGCCTTCTGATTATATCTAAGAGAGAGGGCTATTTGGTGCAAATATATCTTTCACACTTGCCTCGCTTACAGCTGGTAGCCTCCCTTAATTAAAAACAGGAGAGCTGGCCTTGGCCTCAGGACCTTCTTTAGGGGACAGTATCTAGCTGGAACTAAAAAAAAAAAAAAAAAAGCCACTTCTATTTTATTTTTTGTTTTTTTGTTTGTTTGTTTTTCTTTTTTTTTTATTATGTTATGTTGGTCACCATATAGTACATCCTTAGTTTTTGATGTAGTGTTCCATGATTCATTGTTTGCATGTAACACCCAGTGCTCCATGCAATGCATGCCCTGCTTAATACCCATCACCGGCCTAGCCCATCCCCCACCTGCCTCCCCTCTGAAGCCCTCAGTTTGTTTCTGGAGTCCATAGTCTCTCATGGTCGTCTCCCACTCTGATGCCACTTTTAAAAAATGATGTTCATTTTATAATTACATTTTTTGACATTATTTTTAAAATTTTTAGATATTTTTGTTTATTTTTTCTTTTTTTTGTAATTTATTTTTTTATTATGTTACGTTAATCACCTTACAGTACTTCATTAGTTTTAGATGTAGTGTTCCATGATTCATTTTATTTGTGACAAATGCTATTGATTTCCCTTTATGGTAGTGATACAGATTTCCTCTAAATACAGATTTTTTTTTAAAATGAAAGAGTCAATTTAAGGATAAATTAAGTAAACAAGAGGACAACTGGTTCCAGTTTGTGGGGAAAATCCTGAAGGTGCCGTGAGTAGGGCTGCAGTTCGGGTGACCTCCCCATCTCTGGGGCGCCCTGGAAACAAGAGGGCAAGCCGCCTCCCCCTGGACTCCATCAGTGTTCCCGAAATCACAGTAACTCAGCACAGATTCCAAAGTACTTTAAAAATACCAGTGTTGTCTTTGTGTTTGAAAAGGAATAGATGTTCTTTGCAGAAAATTTGGAACATATAGAAAGCACGCACAAATACAGAGGACATAAAAGAAGGCAAAAGAAGGAAAGGAGCTATTCCCTAAGATCCCATTCACCAGAGAGATAGCCCTTGCTAATGTCTTGGTTTATTTTCCTTTAGTCTCTTAATATGCAAACATACATACATTTTTCCTCCTTTAAACAGAACTGTGGTTACAATGCACAGATAGTCTTGCAATCTGTTTCTCTTTTTTCCGCTTACTATATCGTGCATGTTTTCCCATATCACAATTTTCTGTGGTGCTCGGCGTTTCATCACTGAGTTCGAATTAATCTGATACTATTAATTGAAGCTCTTTCTAGACCTTGGGGAGACACTGGGCCCAAGCGATGACCCAGCCTGCAGGAATTGCAGGTACATTTGGACGGAATGCAACTGCTCAACAAATCCCTTGTGGTTGGAGACATAGAAGCTCCCATTTTTTGTTGTTGTAAGTAAATAATGCTGCAGTCAACATTCTGGATCCTGACATCTTTTTTGCACATTTCTGTTTCCTTTGGAGAAATCTCTAGAAGTAGCATCTCTGGACATAAAAATATGGGCCTTTCAAAGTGTTGACATGTCCACTTTCCTCTTCGTGTGATTATTTGCCATCTGTACATCCTTGTCAGTCAAGCGTCTTTTAATGTTTTTTGCCCATTTTATAATTGGGCTGTTTGTGTCCTGTTAACTGTTGAGTTTGAGGGTCCTTATAGATTCGAGATACTAGTTCTTTGTTGGATGTGTGGTTTGCAACTGTTTTCTCCACATGTGGACCTTGTCTTTCAATCCCCCCTTCACGTGGCTTTTGCAGGGCCAAAAAAATTAATTTTGATGAGGTCCAGTTTGTCAGTTTTTTGTACTTTTCTGTAGGCCTCACCATATGCATGACTTAATAAGAAGAATAAGAAGAATAAGAAAATGTATTTCCCGAGGACCTACTAAGCCCCAAGGACGTGTTCAGGGTGGGAGATACCATGCTGAGAAAAATGTACGGTTCTTGCCCATATAGAGTTAGACAAGTAGTAACAATGCTATTTTCTTTTCTTTTTTTTTTTTTAAGATTTTATTTATTTATTTGACAGAGAGAGAGAGACAGCCAGCGAGAGAGGGAACACAAGCAGGGGGAGTGGGAGAGGAAGAAGCAGGCTCCCAGCGGAGAAGCCTGATGTGGGGCTCGATCCCAGAACGCCGGGATCACGCCCTGAGCCGAAGGCAGACGCTTAACCGCTGTGCCACCCAGGCGCCCCAACAATGCTATTTTTGATATATAGTAATAAACGCAATTTAATATATAGTATATTATTTGGAGTATTAGTACAGTATAGTATTATGAACAATATATTTTTAGTACATGTCATTTAATATATAGTAATTATATAACTGTACTGGTGAAAAATGCCTTCAAGGGAGAGAGGAGGTGTTCCAAGAGGGTGAAGTGGATGGCAAAGACTGCTTCCCTGAAGAAGCATCGTGTGTGTGGAATGAAGAGAATGAGGAGCTATTGGCCAACTGGAGAAAGAGGAGCGGATCCGGGGCCCAGTCTTGGAGTGGCAGGAGCTTGGTGTGTTTGAGCACGGGAAGGCCAGGGGAGGAGGGCCTGGCAGACATGGCCATGGGGAGGCAGACCAAGCAGGTGCACCCCATAGGCCTCGGGGGGAGTTGGGCCTTTATCTCGAGACCAATGGGAGCCAGTGAAATGTTGGTTGAAGGTGCTTGTGAGCCACTTACTAAACTCTGGAAAGAGCAACGTCACATTCTTTGTTCTGCAGAAATCTCAAGTCTGCATTCATGCGAATAAGCAGTTAGACGCCGAGATTAGTTGACTTGTTTACAGGTACCGAGGTCTAGAATCCTCCACAGTTAAAAAAAAAATCATTTTAGAAACTTCCACTTTATGTCTACGATATGCAAAATGGCCTATAAATTATGAGGGAGATACAATTGCCCAAAGGAAAATGAAAACGGTTCTGGCCCCTCTGATAACTTGGATGACATTAAGAATTGCCAGAGGCCTGAGGTTTGGTGGGCATACGAACTGGGGATTGGACCGCTTCTGTTGGTTACTCATGAAGTGGGGCCGGGGCCTGGCTGTGGCTGACTGATTGGCTCCTGTGAGGTTTGGAACCGTATGTGGTTCCTGGGTCTTTGTCGGGTCACCTCAGATTTGCTTCTGTATGTAGGGACCATGTCTTAGCACCTTGGACTCAGCAAAATTCTGGAATGCTCACTCCCTGGGAAATCGATCACCCTCACCCGTCTTGGGTTGCCGGGCTGGTAAGAGTGTTAAGGCTGTGTTGAGGCAAAGGACAAGATTAAAGAATATAAGGGGCTCTCAAGGGGTGCCTGCCTGCCTCAGTTGATAGAGCATGTGACACTTGATCTCGGGGTTGGAAGTTCGAGCTGCACGCTGACTGTAGAGATTACTTAAAAATATAATCTTTTTTTTTTTGAAGATTTTATTTATTTATTTGACGGAGAGAGAGACAGCCAGCGAGAGAGGGAACACAAGCAGGGGGAGTGGGAGAGGAAGAAGCAGGCTCCCAGTAGGGAGCCTGATGTGGGGCTCGATCCCAGGACCCTGGGAACACGCCCTGAGCCAAAGGCAGACGCTTAACGACTGAGCCACCCAGGTGCCCCTAAAAATATAATCTTTGAAAAAAAACAATAAAGGGCTCTCAAGGCATACTGTGTGCCCAGAATGCTCATTTGTGATGCCTGTGGGACACACGTGCCTGTGTGACAACTCCTTAGTGGCACTGGCCCTTGACCCAGGCCTGTTGCCTGACCTGTGACGTGAGGAAGGCATCTCCATGGCATAGAGTATGTTTTGGACCCTGACAGTGTCCCCAAAGGTGCGTACTGGAAAGTGGGGGGTAGTGTTTCAGGGGTGGTTCCCATGCCGCCCTGGGATGTCCCCAGGGCCGTGCAAGGTGCCCACAACATCGTCACCAGCTTCTGCCACCCCCACGCCCTCCCCGAGGAGAAGATGGCTGTTGGAACGTGCGTGAGCTCCTCGGAGGCCGTCCACCCACCGAGCCGGCTCTCTGTGGGGGCGGGAGGGAGTAGGCCAGTTGTAACACCAGCTGTCAGCACACAGACTGCTTAATTCCAACGCCACGCCACAGGCAGAATTGAAAACACCACATTTGAGTCAAAGTAAGCTCAAGAAACAAAGAGAGGAATTTTCGCCACAAAGCAGAGTGACAGTGGGTAGGAGGGACCCGGGAGCCCTCGAAGGGGGTGTGTCTTGGCGGCGCTCAGGAAACCCATCGACAAACAAGGTAACCTTTCCCCCTTGCCAGCGCCATCTTAGAATGACCAGCGTCTGTGGGCTCTCTGCGTCCGTCGTCTTTCCCCCTGCTGGTCTGCCATGTGAAATGGGGCAAGTTGTGGACTCAAGGGTGCCGCAGATCCACCTTTATGCCCACCGTGTAGAAGATCTGAGAGGGTGGGAGAGAGAAGAATGCTAATGCCCTCCCTGCCTGCCTTCCCCGAGGAGGGACCTGCTTCTCTCCCTCAGTGTCCCGACGACTCAGGCCCGGCCAGTGGTTAGGATGTTCTGCACGCAGCTCTAAGCGGAGTGGACTGGGAAGCATTTAGATATGCCACTTTACTATTATATATATTTTAAAAGTAGACACAGCTTCAAATGAAATGCAAAACAGCAGCTCTGGGTAGTGGCAGCCCCTTTCCCTGTCACGGTATTTGGAATGTGTCTGAAATACCTAATAGGAAGGGAGCCTTGAGTCACAGTGGAGTTGGAGAGCTTCCTTTCATCCGCTGGGTGGGAGTGTGGGCCACGGCCTACGGGACCATACCTTCCTGTCCGTGATAAATTTCCCCCACCCTGTGCTCCTTTTGACACTTCACATTATCCCTTGGGCAAGTCCCTGTCACTTTACCATCCATGTTCGTTCCACGGGCATTTGTAGGTGTCTATTCTGGACCTGCTTAGCCTTGGTTCCCGGGAAGACCAGAAATAAGGCACAGTTCTCATTTATTTATTTCCCTGCCTCCCCTTTCCCCTCCCCTAGGTGGGCTGGGAGCATTTTGAGGACACAGGTAATGTCTTATGTATCTATGTGTCCCCTGGGCAAAACAGAGCACCTGGCACCAAGTGGGTACCTGGCAGACCCTGAGTTGGAAATGACATTGGGAATGCTGACCTTACTTCTTTCCCTCTTTGCTCTGCTATCATCTTGGACTCAACATCCACTCGTTCAGCCATCCCGTTCTGAGGACACTGCTAGACTCTGGGGCTAGGTAATGCGGTGAAATCGGGTGTGTGTCTTGGGGTATCTTCACCATGGGTGGGATGTCTGGTTGTCTGTGACCCTTTAGCAGGTACGGCTGGCTAAGTCTCCCCCCCTCCCCCCAGCCGATATGGAAAGAGAGGAGTGGGATGGAGACTTAGGATTCCTGCCTCTCCTGAAAGGGGGCAGTAGGCTTCTGGATTTCCAAACACTTGGGGGATCCAATATATATCCAGGTGTATTTGTCAGGAAAATTGGGTGAGCCAAATGCTCAGATCTTTAATGGAAGAGTTTAGTTTAGGTAGGGGATTCACAGGTGGGCACAGTCATTGTTCCCAAGAAGAGCTGAGTTATAATACCAGGGTGGAGGCAAACTTTCAACATGTCTCCTGCTCTAGTCCCTCAGCCAGAGATGGGTCCCCACAGTGTGTCTCTGAGGGACCAGGGCAGACCTCTAAACCCACCCTTGATCTCCCCTTTTCCTTGATGCTGCCGCTGGGAAGGATGGAATGTTGTAGGAATAAGACGCAGGGATGTAGGGCTGGGGGAGGTGAGTACATCATATTCTAGAGTTTATGGGACTTTCAACCTGTCCTCAGAGAAGATTCTGGAAGCACCCCAAGGCAACCCTCCAGCTTTGGCACCCCAAGACCTGCTCCTAGACCAGACAGGGGTTTGCTCCCCGAGGTCCCTGTCTCCAGCCCTCGAAGCCACGTGGGCATGAGACTTAGGCTCTGGGCTTCCTTCCTCTCTCCCCAGGGAGCTGCTTCCAGGAATTCTCACCTTCTCCAAACCACCAGGGGAAGCCCCTCCTTGCCTCATTTGACTCGATTACATTGCTTCTTCTTTGAAACTCAAAACAGAGAAGTACACTGAGGAGGAGAACTTATTTTTTCTCTCTTCACTCTGGAAGCCAGCCTTGATCTGAATGTTCCTATAGCAACATTAATTCTCCCAAGTTGCACCTGCTGTATGATAAGTTATATATATAGAAGACCCACTGGGGTCCAAATACCCCATATGTGCAAGCGAATGAGTTAATGTGCCGTGAGAATTAGCAATGTTCCGCTTCCTGATTTTCTTGCTTTCAAGCTACAACCCGTGTTTGCTGGGCGCTCTGGATGTAGGGTTTGGGGAGCAGTAGGGGTGGGTGCATATCTGGCAGGGACCCGCCTTCACGGCAGAGGGAAGGGCGTCTGCAGAATGTTTGAGTCTCAAGATGGAAATAGACTTGGGGATGCCAGTGTCCTTCCCAGTCACCACTGAATGATTCCTCGAGCTCAGCTCTGGCTGCCTTGGCCTCCACAGTTCTCTGACGGTGAAGCTCCAACAGCACAGTGACGAGAGTGGGAAAGAACCCAGGATGACGCGCTGGCAGATGGGGGCCGGCCAGGGCCAGCGTCTGATGCTGCCTGAGTCCTGGGGGTGGGGGAAGATATAGGCAATCCTGGGCCCGTGTTTTTGCCTGTTGGTACAAAATGTAGATTGTTTGGCTCTGGGGAAATTTTGGGCCCTTTGTGGGTCTCTGGGCTGTTGTGTATATTGGGTAGGATATATGCAGTGTCAGTGAGAGAGTAATGGCCATGAGGCACTGGGGTGGCTCAGTAAG
Organism: Ursus americanus; assembly: GCF_024610735.1. Taxonomy (NCBI): domain Eukaryota; kingdom Metazoa; phylum Chordata; class Mammalia; order Carnivora; family Ursidae; genus Ursus; species Ursus americanus. Next base: position 38,534,068 of record NC_142147.1, on the reverse strand, counting down.
TTGAGCGTCTGACTCTTGATTTCGGCTCAGGTCATGATCAGGGTCATGAGATCGAGCCCTGCGTTGGGCTTAAGATTCTCTCTCTCCCTCTTTTGTCTGCCCTCCTCCCTACCCTTAAAAACAAAGGAAGTAATGGCCTTGATGGTAGGAGAGATGGTTTACATTTCGCACCAGGTCCCAGACCAGGCATGGTGTTCGGCACTTTCTGTGCTGGGTGTCATTCACCCTTTCCAACAAGCTCTGTGATCATCTCCATTGTGCTGGCTTCGACCCAGACAACCAGCAATGCTGGAGCGGGAGTAAGACTCTCGAGCCAGTGCTGCTGACAACACGCTACTCACCGCACCGCACTCTAACAGGGGCCTGTGGGGGCCTGAGGACCCAGGGACTCCTAGGCCTGCTCTTACCCCTTTAAGCCTTGCCTTGCTCCCTGTGGGCTGTCTTTCCCACAGAGGCTACCCCACTGCTGGTGAGATTCCAAGGCAAGTGGTGAGATGAGGGGGGCGGCCTGGCGCCTCCCCAGCACACTGTGTAGCTGGTGGCCCCTCTGCTCCGGAGCCTGGGGGGACATGGCTACCTGTGTCCGTTCTGTCAGCTGTCCCTCATTGCCCCTGCCCCTGAGGCGAGGCCTACACATGAGGCCTTGGCCGGGGCTGGGGGCTTGAGGTCTTGGCTGCATCTCAGGCTCAAACTGAGAATGCCGTCAACTGCCAGACAGCATCACCCTGCTGGCCGCTGGCTGCTCTCCAGTGGGGACTCGGGGTTTCTTAAAGATTTACCTTGAAACCAGAGGGTGAAGAGTCCAGCTCATTTCTGGTTCTTCCTGTTTCCTGCATTTAATGAAAGGCCTTTTCCTACTCTGCCCACGGCCGCCGGATACCCTGAAGGGGTATAAAACTCAATGGACACTCACAGAGATAAAAAACCCCTGTAAAAGTTCTTGGTTCTAAACCTTTTTTTATGGCCCCATTTGGGAGTGTTCTTGGAAGGCTGTTTTGGGAAATGAAACAGTCCATTTGTCCCCTTGTAAAGCCGAGCTGAGCCCTGGGATGCCCTGTCATCCTGCCTGTGCCTCTGGTCCTACCGCCCAGCAGAGGGCCAGGCACAGCAGCGGGGCACCTGCCATGGGGGTGGGCGCCCCTAGGATGGGTGAGCAGCGGTGAGGAGCATGCCAGGCTGCTCCGGGGCTCCGGAGCCTGGGCTGGGCACTCTGCACTATTAGCACCCACCCCAGCATTGTTCTGCATGCCCCATCCCCCACCCTGGAGACACAACTCCTGGAGATGGATGCCGATGCCAAGAAGTGCCCAACCCGGAGCAGATGCATGGGGGTTGTTCACCAGGAGTGTCCTGCTGACTCTGGCACCAAGGGGCAGACCCAGGTGGAAAAGACGTGGCTTAGCTCAGGGATCTCATGGCATGGTGAGCAAGCCCAGTGGGTGGGGTAGTGGCTGGGATGTGGGCTGAGGCTCTTCTGTCCCTCGTGTCTTCCCCGTTCCTCCCATGACCCACTGACTGCACAGGATTCACCTCTTGGAGGGGATGGTGCAGCAGAATGCAGGAAGTTGCAAGTCGGTTCCTAACTTCTGGGGTTCAGAGGTATAGTGGTTCACTCAGGCTGCCGTAACAAAATATGGCAGACTGGGGGGTTAGCCATCAGAAATCTGTTTTCACAGTCCTCGAGGCTGGAAGTCCGGGATCAAGGTGTCGGCAGGGTTGGCTTCTTCGGAGGCCTCTAGAACGCTTTGGCATGTAGGTGGTGGTCCTCTCCCCATGTCATCATGTGATCTTCCCTTTGTGCGTGTTGGTGTCTTAATCTCTTCTTATAAGGAAAACCGTCACATTGGATTAGGACCCACTGTAGAGAACTCATTATAACTTAATTACCTCTTTAAAGACCCTATTTCCAAATACGGTCACACTGGGAGGTGCCAGGGGCTAGGACTTTAACATATGAATTTTGGGGGCCTATAATTCAACCCAGTATTCCTTAAGTTTGACTGGTGTTGCTTATTAAGAAAACAATACGACAACATTACAGACCCTCAATAATAATTTATTTTTCTGCTGCAACATTTATTATTATAAAATAACAAGATTTAGTGACATTTACTGAGTTCTTCCCATGTGCCAGGCACTGTGCTAAGCACTTTCCCCGCATGCTTTTCTTTGATTCTTATAACCACTCAAGGGATAAAGATTGTAATATTCTTGACTACAGATCTTACAGAAGTAGGTTAAACTCCATATGCTTATAGCGTTTTAGACAACTATAAAACCAGGCTTCATATACACATTAGATACTAACAAAATGATAAAACCAATGAAATTCAAAACAGCGACATTCACTTAATGGAAAGAATGATGTTGTTTGGCTGGAATTAAATCACGACTTACAACGTGAATCTGCAACTGGCTAACGTAACCCAGGTTCTCTCCAGATTGACAAGCTTACATGTCTTGGGGGTGGGGTGGGGTGAGGGCAGGGCTGGCTCAACTTTTCTACCATTTTTCATCTGTTTGAACCCTCACTGGTGACAGGACAGGGATTCCTTCTCTTCTGGACCCCTTCCTCCCTTACCTCCCTCATTCCTTGTTGAAGAACCAGTAAAGAGAAGATACGTGACTCGCCTAACAACACACGGAAGTGATGCTCTAAGACCTGCCAAGATTAGGAAGAAAGGTTCATTGAGACGGTCTGAAGAGTGATCCAAAATCTCAAAGTAATACAGCATCTGGAAGATCTGACCCTGCCCCTCCAGCATGGGACGTGGATTGGGGGGCGGGGGGGGGCGTAGGGTGGAAAGAACCCACGAGAGCTGTAGGAGACAAGCGACTACCAGAGAGTGAAGATAACAGGTGTCCAGCTGGTGGAGTCCATGGGGACTGAGAGGTGACTCAGTGGAGAATAGCGTGGGTGTGTATATGCTATGCCCTACGTTCTCCTGACGGGTTGCAGGTCAGTCTGTCACAGCACATGCCCCCTTTCCCCACACTGACGCTGGAGTCACTCAGGGCTCACACTCCCATGAACGGAACTCTGTAGTTCTATTTGGCCTTCCCTCAGCCCCAGTGCTCTCTCAGCCTCCACCCCTTGAGTCTTAGATGATGACAGAAGTGTGCTTTGATACCCATGGGAAGGAAAACACGAGACCGGGCATGGAAGTCACATGGTGGCTGGTCACCTTCATGCCCCCGGGTATGTTTATGCTCATTGTGTCTTTTAGATGGATTTGCACCAGTTTAAAAATACTCAAAAAAATGAAAAATTACCAAAAGCACTTGGGGACCTTCTGAGGAGACATCCATGGGCCTCAGTTTGGGAGTCTTGGAGTCTGTCCGAAGGAGGACAGAAGTGCTCCCTGAGGGAGCACTGGCCCTAAGGCAGAGGAGGTGAATTTTAATTCTGTGGTGCTGGTCACGGGCTGGGTGACTTTAAGACAGAGACTTCACTCCACTGGGCCTCAGTCTTGTGAAAAATTGTGGTATGCACAAGACGGTGGGGGGGGGGGCAAATGCGACCATAAGGACCCCAGTAGTGCGACCTTTGTCAGCCAGGGTGGGCTGCCCACCTGGACAGTGTGGTGCCTGGTGCTGGCGGAGGGGACTGCACGTGCCCAGGGTCTGGGGTTGATCTTCCTGGTCCTAGGGCCTGGGTGTGGGGGCAGCTAGGGAGTACTGGGGGCGCAGCCCCGTTGCGGCACCCTCTTTGGTAAAAAGGGAGGGGTGGCACCCCAACTATGATGTTTGACTCAAAGGGCAAAGGCGCTGAGGGATGGCTTCTGCAGAGGGTGAGGATGGTCCCGAAGCAGGGCTTGGGGGTGGGGCACGGAAATCCTGCATTGCACTCAGAGACTCCCCCCTGCCCCCAGGGCCCAGCTTTTCTGTAGGGCCCTTCCCCTGCTAGGACACCTGGGACAGAATTCCCCAACCAAGGAAGGGCTGAAGAAGGCTCTGGGAGTAGGTAGACCTGTCTCCCTGGAAGTTCCCTTTGGACCATGAGCAGGGGTAAGCTCCTCGGTCCCCTCCAGCGCTGGGGCACAGGCCAGAGCCAGGAGTCGACAATGCTGCGTGGGCTGGAAGGGCCCTTGGTGGGCTGGAAGGGCCCTTGGTGGGAAGTCAGGTGTCTGGAGAGGGGAGAAAGCAGGCAAGATGAGGCGACAGAGGCGGGTGAAAGCCAGAGCCAGCTAGGAAGGGTGGGGGTCTTGCCCTCACAATAGGAGGTTGGGCACCTGGTATTCCACTCCTTTCGATGTGGGCAGAAAAGATGTAGGTGATGGATCGAGAGCCTGCATGGCCTCCTCTGGCCAGCACAGCTTCCTTCTCCACCTTTCTAGAACTCTGGTGGGCTCTACCTGCAGCTCCAACAAGGACCTGCGTGGGTGGGGTGGTGGCGGTGGTGGGGGGAGTCCAGCTCATTGCCGTCCTCTTGGTTGTCACCCAGACTCCAAGGCTTTGCTGGACCCAGCCCTGAATGTGTCCATGTGCCACATGCATGCGTCTGTCATATGTACATATGCACAGGGTGGGGTGGGGGGGCTCGGAGGAAAGGGCTGGACACCTATGCTCGGGTCAGGTATGATGGGAGGCGTTTGGGGACCAGCCTGCAGCAGGCCCCATGTGGTTAGTCCCCATAACCCCAGAGGAGCTTGGACGCGCCCTCCCCTTCCTGCGGGAAGTCTCCGCTCCTCCTCTAACTGGGGCTATTATCTTACGGAGCCAAGTTGCCAGCTGGATGTATGTCCATTGAATCAGAGCTGCAGAATGGGGTCCCCCAGCCACCCTGCTGCCCTCTCTGTAGGGGGTGCTCTGCAACCCAGTTTGGAACAGTTTCCAGCCTTGGAGCTGCTGGGGTCTGAGGTTGACTTGGAGACTCGGGGCCAGTACCAGAAATTTACCGTTCTTCCTGCTTGGTAATTAACACCCTTGCTGCCTGCTCCGGCAGCAGATGGGAGAGATTTAAGGGAATATTTTAATCTGAAATCTAGCAGCACGGAGACGAGAGTGGCATGGGAGACAGGGCTGCCGCCGACATATTTATCGTCCGAGGCTGACCATCCACCCGAGTGAGTTCTGTTCGTCACCTCAGACGGAGAGCTCATCACTCTCCGTGTTTATGACTTCAATGCCTGTCCTTCAGTGGGGTTGTGGTGAATTACCATTTTCTAAAATATCCGGCATTTTTATACATTAGGTATAGTGAATGGCAAATTCTTGATGTAAAGTCGGCAGTTTTACTCCATAACCAGATTGTAAAATATGAACTGAATTAATCATAACTGCGAAGACTAATGGTACGTTTTCTCTTATTTTATCTTTAGTGCCTTTCAGATCATGTTTTAAAACCTTCCACGTCTGGCGTTGGGAACGCAGCCGCGGCTTGGTGGTGGATAGCAAGAGGCAAAGGTCAGACCGAAGGCTGCGCAAATATTGTGTGCTGGATTTATTGTTTTAATTAAGAGCATGGCAGTTCATCATAAACTGTTTATGGCGTTTCTGCACAGTGCAGCATTTTGAAATCAGCTGTTTTAATGAAAACATAATGTCATATCTGTCAAAGTTCTAAATATTTTGAAAGTGAAATATGGAAACAAGAACTTTAATTCTGGGTTTACTGAGATTAGCTCATTGAATTGCTTTTAAATCCCTTAAGAGGGTCACATCATGGGTACCGTATGGTTTCGTGTAGGTGACCGGGAAGAGAAAAAATTCTAGGAGGTTCCCAAGCTGGTTATTTAATAGCGAAAATACAAGTTGAAGGTTAATGTATCGAAAAACAAAACCATTACAGTTGGCGTTGGGGTTTGAGATTAAAGATGCAATCATGGGTGTGCAGGGGCCTAGATGCCCAGTTGTTTGGGGAGACCTAATTGTGTCGAGAGGGAGCCGAGAGTCTCTCCGGGCGGGAGAGAAATGGAGGCGCCCCTGTCCTTTTCCAGTGGTGAAGCTGCCACATCGCCGTGTTTGCAACTAATTATTTATAATGACCTCAAAGATGATGAGGTTTCATGGACTTTTCAGGCTGAGCGGTTTGCAATCCTAGTAATTCCCTCTCATGGTCTCTGGGCATCTGTGTAGACATGTCAGCCATTCCTGGTTACATTTGTTAGGGAGTCGGATAAAATATTTGTCTAATCTGGAAATTGTATTTTTAGCTGTACCCTCATTGGAAACAGAAATTAAGCTTGTCATTAGATGCCGGGCCACAGGAGATGACTGAACAGGATAATGTATGTTATATTCTGGGCTATACTTGGTCAAGTTTCATATATATCGTATTCCACATTATTTTATTAACTTTAATATCTGCACTTCCTATTACCAGACATGCCCCTCATTCAAAGCACAGAGGCACAGTTCTCTAATCAGAAGTGACAGGCTATATACTTTCTCTCAGCCATTACTCGGTAGCCTAGAGCAAAGAACTCTGTTTCCTTGAAAATGTTTTGAATTGGGTTATTTTTATTGAAGTATTAAAGTAATTCTTCAGATTTTAGGCTATTATTTAAGTACTTTTGGGAGAATACAATAACCTCTGGATTCTATAGGCTTTGTTACTTTAACAATCCGAGCTGCTAAATGCATCTTTTTAATGCTGGTTATATAAGTGTCTCAGAACTCATCTGACCAGCGGAAGCTAAGAGCATTCAGGTAATTATAGAAAATTAGTAGGCTAAATTAGTTTAGGAAAGCACAAAAGTATAATATTTAAACTGCTTGCAAAACATAGGCCCTGCCTGCCAGATTTGCAGTGACAAATTAGCATTTCAAATTATTTTATATTTGTGTTTTTTGTAATTTGGTTGAAATAGTTGATTGGGTAAGCAAGCTGAACTGGGCACAGGCTGGTATATTCTGAGAACGGACCCATGATTTCAATAAAAATTCCAACCTGTGATGTTGGAGGAGGCAGCAACAGCAAAGGCCAGACTCTGACTGAGTGTTGGGCAAGAAAACTCATGGTTGGAAGGGACGGCCCTGTTGGGGTGTTTCTCGGGTCGGAGGTCAAGCCACAAGAGCACTTTTCTGGAAGTGACTCCGTTTTACCAACAGAGAGGTATAAAGAGGAGACAATTCATAGGTATGCCCTGAACTAGTGTGCCCATGACACTTACACGGGGGCACAGTCTTATCGCACTTTGGATGCCTGGGGGTGAGTGTGTCACCAGAGGTTTGAGTAGGAGAACTGGATTTCACTGAGCACTCTGTTGTCCGTGGAACCCTCCCGAAATTGTCCTCCTCCCCTTCCAGGAGGGGACAAAGAAAGGGCGCCATTGGCTCAAGGCCAAGTTAGCAAATGGCAGAGTTAAGATTGGAACCCAAGGTCAAAGCCAAGATTCTTCCACTCTGCCATGCCATGCCATCTGCACTGAACCAGTGAGGGAGGGTCTGCCTCATCTTTTTCCTTTGTCAAGTCTCAAGGTAGTTTTGTTTGCAGTCGGTCATTTCTAATGTGACCTAGAGAGGATAAGGTGTCAAGAAGCTTTTAGAAAGGATAGTTTGTGATACATGGCTAACCAAAAAACAAACAAACAAAACCCCCAAAAAACCCAGTGAGAAAATCAGCATTAGACCATTGGAAAAATAGCTGGACCCCATGTCCTTCTTACATATCCATTAGGATTAACTTTCAAGTGTGGGAAAACTAACAAAACGAATCGTGGGCTAAGTGCAAATCTAAGAACCCGGCAGAGAATCCGAGCTGCAAGGTATCCCGAAAAAAGTGTTCCTTTTAAACACAAAATTCTGGCCAATAATCTGGGCATTCTGCCATGGGATCAAGTATATGGAACCTGGAATTTCTGAAACTCAGTAAGAACTTGTTAACAGGAGAAGCGGGAGGAGATGTTAAAGCAAATGGGACTATGGAGGACATTAAAAGCAATGTGGTTTCCAAAGTAACCAGCTAAATATCAGGTAGAACCATTTAGTGACTACTCTGGATGCCATGGTTCCAGTCATTGAACCAGGGCATGTCCCAACCTGCTAAAACGCTGGCCAAATGGCTACGGATGTTATTTCTACTAACGTGTATGTGTGCACTCACAGTGCACAGTTTAAAATTCATGAAGTCTTTGGGGCACTGGGTGGTTCAGTTGGGTAAGCATCTGACTTCAGCTCAGGTCATGATCTTGGGGTTCTGGGATTGAGCCCCGTGGCAGACTCTGTGCTCATCAGGGAGTCTACCTGTCCTTCTGCCCCTCCCTCTGCTCATACTCTCTCTCTCACATAAATAAATAAAATCTTAAAAAACATAAAATTTGTGAAGTCATAGATCTTTATAGTAGCCTGTTAGACTGGCATTGTTACCCGCATTGTATAGATGAGAAAATGACTTTGCCTTAATCTCATAGCCCAAGGAATCCAGTTAAACAAGAAGCACAGTTTAGTTGGAGACAAAGGGAGAAAACAGTTTTTTTTAGAAAAAGTGCTTGGAATGTCCTTCATTATGTGTTCTGCTTAGGAACTGTCTTCCTTCCACGACGATCGATTCTCTGTGAAATCATTTGTTAGCAGTGGTAGAGATAGTGGTGTTCTCCAAGCACTCCCTTCTGGTCTCCCAAATTTCCCAGCATCCTAGCAAACACAGAGGGTGTGTCTTCTGCTTGGCCAGTGGGCTGCTTCCCGGTGAAAGCATGGAGAGCCTGTGCGTGGCTCATCATGGGTCTCTCTGGCTTCCTCTGCTCATGGAGGCCAATGTTGAGCTGTAGGAGCCACAAGATCAATACAGCCTGGACCACTGAGTCACATGGGATGTAGCACAGCTGTTTCCTGAGCCTCCCAGACACTTAGTGGGTTTCATGAGAGTGGGAAGATAACATTGCTGCGTTAAGCCACCGAGATCCTGGGGCTGTTTGTTACAGCAGCACAAGCCCATCCTATCCTGGCTTCCAATCCCTCTAGGCACTTGCTTTGGCAACTTCTCCCCTCTTTCCAGAAGTGGAGTCTCCTCTTCCTCCTCCTTCTACCTGGTTGACTTCCCATCCTCTTGGGTTTAGCTCAGTGATGACTGACTCCACGAAGCCATTTGTGATCTTTGTATTAGGGACGTGGTATAAAAATGAATTGTATTGTTTGTGTAGATGTCACCATTGGCTCCTCCTCGCTGAAACTGACTGTAACAAGTGGTTGGAGTTTCCACTGGAGGGTAATTTATATTTATTTGAGCTGCCACCAACTCTTATTTAGTTTGCATAAACTACCCGGGACGGAAGAGGAATCTCCCCGGACCCTGTTTATCTTGTGAGAGTGGAGCTTTGCTCTAGAGAGTGGGTCACTCCTCACGTGGACCTCCCTCCATCCCTTTTAGCGATGAATAATCAGTCATCAGGAGAGGGGATTAAAAAATAGATTTATTGCTATTTCTAAAAGTCAGAACTAGAGGATGAGTAAACACAACAACAGATGTATAAGAACGTAAGTAGAAACACTATTTTACAATAACATGTACTGGAGCACATTTATGTACTGGAAACTATGAAAAATAGCTCTCTTTAAATGATTTAACATTTGCTCTTCCTTATATACAGTCGAATTTCCAGTAGGAGAACAAAGATGCAGACGGCTCTCTGGGCCTTCCTTCATGAAAACCCTTCCTTAAAACCTTCTAGAATGCTGTATGAGTGCCAGTGTGTGGTTTTAGCGGACGACAGGCGCTGCCTTCGTGCACAAGTGTATCTAGGTCATCCTGTCTTCCCAACTCCCCCCCACACATGTGGGATCATTATTGGGGTTCAGGGGACCCCACGGACAGTCAATCAAGAAAGTCATCTGGAATAAGGCTGTTAATGAAGTTCCCTTCTGGAGAAAAAAGAGAGCGTGTCTTTGCAGGAGCCCTGCATTCTGTGTCTGCGATCGCTCTCCTGCGAAATCTGTGCTCAGGGTGGCTCTGGATAAGTGATTTCTTCCGGCGTTGGGGATGCAAAGCATTAATTGAAAAAAAAAAAAAAAGCTGATTTCACAGCTTTGGCCCTTTTTTTCCAGAGGCCTCATCAGGTGGGCCATGTGGTTGGCTGGATTGATAATATAGAAAAGATTTCTAATAAAAAGTGCTGATCGAGGGACGCCTGTGGAGCTCAGTCGGTTAAGCACCTGAGTCTTGATTTCGGCTCAGGTCATGATCTCAGGGTTGGGAGATCGAGCCCCAAGTCAGGCTCTGCGTTGGCCATGGAGCCTGCTTAAGATTCTCTCTCTCCCTCTCCTTCTACCCCTCCTCGAGCTCCCTCTCTTAAAAAAAAAAGTGCTGATCTAGACCTCTCGACATACTTCATAGTCCTTGAAAGTGGGTGATATTTGTGGTGTCTTAAAAGTGGATTGGTTGGAAGGGTATTGCCTTGGGTTTTTGAGGACCCTAAGGCCAAGGGGGCTTGAAGCTGGCTGAGTGACCTCTGGAGTGACATGGCCCAGAGCTGGTGAAAGCTACACAGTATCGCGACAGCACAGAAATGAAGAGCTGGCTGACCAGTCCACTTTGGTCCACATACGGGGAGTGAGCATCTTTTTCTAGAGAGGACCCCTACCAGCTGCTTGTTTTAACATCTGGGGGGACTGTGGAGTCTTCTTTAATTTGGTCCAACCCAATGACTGCAGAACATAAGGGAACAGAGCAGTTTGGAATAAAAGAGGAAACTAAGGACTCCAATCTCAGATACCTTTGCTACAGACAGTCTCTCTTTTACATTCTCTTCTGGGCACGGCTTGGATGCTGGAGGTCTGGTGTTTACGACCCTTTCCCCCGTCCTGTGTAACTAGCCAAACCTTCCTTCCTTAAGAAAGCGACCTGAATGAAATGTGATCACAGAAGTCCCCTCAGAAAAATAAGGACGGAATTGGCAATATTTGGGAGTGAGAAGAAAAACGTGTGGCTCATAATCTTTGTGTTCACGTGTGCCAAATCACAAGCCCATGTGTGTGTGTGCGTGCGTGCGTGTTTGCGCGTGTAGGCACACATGGAATGCCTAAGTGTCATTGCCGGCTTTGGAAATCTGTGACAGGAAAGTTAGATCACATAGGTGTGCGTTGGTTTTTTGCGTACGTTGAATCTCTGGTTTCAGGATTAGCGAACCGGCTTCTATCTTTCCCTCTCCCGCAGGGGCGCCGAGCAACCACCCTACTGATGTAATATTAAGGACCGCATAATTAGCCACCTTCATAAATTTTTCCAAGATGGATAGGCAACGTTTGGCTTTTTCAGAAGAAAACATCCCTGTGATAGTATTCTGTGGGAAGCTATGGAGAGAACAATGAACAGAAATATCTGGAAATATATTAAGATATATGTGCATATATTGGACATTAACACCATACACTAAGCATATTGGGAATACGCTTCAAAATATTTCAAACATGGTTGACCTTTGTTATATAATCCCAGGCTCGGGGAAACATATTTGCATAGACTTAGCAATATATTGTAAATAACTACATAGGACAGTGTGTATTTTTCCTTAAGATGCAGTATTATAAGCAAGACATTAAATTATGCCTATCAGACAAAGCAGCCGGATCTCGACATTTTTTTATAGCGCATTCTATTGGGAAGACATCCCTGCTTCTAAAAAGCACATGCATTAACTGCCTGATTCATGTGGTGACATGTGGCATATCCAAATGCATTATGGATCTCTCAGGAATAAAAACAACATAGCAAAACCATCACCTTGGGATGTTCATTGAGTGAATATTTTACAGACACACTCCTTTTATATTTATATAATAATTTAGTGTTATGACAATTTTTTTTAGCAGAGTTGGCAGTTTTTCTTTTTTATAATGGTATTATATTTGTGAGCCTATTAAGTGCATATGGGATAAACTACAGAAAAAAGTATTTTTCATAATTCCTCAGGGTGCTTGTAGCAAAAAAAAACACATATTGGTTTAGAAAAATGTTAATAAAAGGTCAAGCAGAACTTTCCAGTGCTTAGCATGACAGCAACGGCAATTTTGAGGCCTTTTTTGAATTGTATATTGAGGAGACGTGGGGATTTATGTGGCTTCCAGGAGTAAAATGGCACCTAACGTCCTTTCTGAAAGGGAGACTGACCCTTTGGCAGGGCTTGTGAATCTTGAACAAAGAATCACAACAGCGTGTTGCTCCCCCCTCCTGCATCCATACCCCCTCAATAATGAACTGGGCTGGTTTCTGGCTTGGCCTGGGTCCCTAGAAGCCAGCAGGGCGGGTTGCTGGCATCAGGGACTGTGCAAGGGCACTTCTCTAGCTGGGCATCCTTCCAGGAGCCAGGGGTGTGCATGGTGAAAATTGGGGTACTACTCCCCTTTTCCATCCTCCCAGGCAGAAAAGCTCAGCCACTTCTCTAGACCAGAGGCAACAGCAGGTGCATGCAGAGGACTGGGGCAACGGCCACCCGCAGAGCAGCCATGTTGGTGGGCGGAAGCCCCGTGTGGGAATCCCCGTTGCTCATGCCCTCCCCAGCTTCCCATTTCTCTTGCAACTGGGACATCAGGTAAGAACACAGAAAAATTCTGTATTTCTTAATCTCCCCCCTTTTTCCTTTCAAAGAACTTGCAAAAATGCAAAAATAGAGCATGGTTATTTGGGGATTTTTATTTAGCAGTTGTCTGAATATTAGCATGTTTCAGGCAAACCTATACACTGTGATTCCAGACCAGCCTCAAATGGCACTTCGTCAAAATAGAAATGTTCTCCGTGAAGAAGTGGACAGAGAGTGACTGCCTTGAAATGGATCCAGCCTGGCTCCCCAGCAGCAGGAGCCCAGGCAGCCAGGCGCCTAGAAGGGTGGGACACACCCTCCTTCCACGGCCGCTTGGCGGTGGTCCCCGGGAAATGTGGAGAAAAGTCGCAGGACCCACAAGACATCGGTCACACATTTTTTTCTGGACCTGCCTGATTGTTTTTCAAGGCTTCACTTCATCTATTCGGGCTGCTCTGCATTTAGTATATTATTGTGCAAATGACAGCAAGGGGCTCATCAGAGCCCAGCTCGGGCTCCTACCTATGAGAGGAGGGGGGCTTGCTGGGCGGCAGGGGCCGGTCTGGTGCCCGCCCCCCCCCCCCCCCAGGCAGAAGCAGGAGACTCAAGGCTGTCATGCCTTTGGAGCATACAGGAACAGCTCACAGCACAGCTTTTGGGGCTGTGTCCCCCCTGCGATGCTCATTCTGGGGTTCCTGGGCTCTTCTTCACTGAGACCAGGCACACGAGGGCCAGTGAAGCACGCTGCCCTTGCCCTTGTGGGGACAGAGACTAATCCAGCCATCACCCCAGCGACTATGGAATGTCCCCATGAGGACACAGGGCTCAGGGACATGCCGGTGTGAAGAGGTGGGGGTTCAGCAGCTGACAGGGTGGTGGTGGAAAAAATGCCCCTGAGGAAGTGGGGGGTGATCTGCAACCGAGCACAAGACTGTCAGGTATTCAGGGAGAAAATTCCAGAGAGAAGGGACAGCCCATGCTCGGTTGTAGATGAGCAGGAGGCTTGGTGTGTTCAGTGTGAGGCAGGAGCCATGTGGGATGGGGGCAGGGGGAACCCCCAGTCTTTCAGAACTAATGACCCCCTCCCCACACCCCCAGCAGGATGCCCTGTCACTTCTGTCTGCAGCCTGCTGTGAGCGGCCTGCTGCCCCGTCCCTTGCCCTGGCCTGGTTTTCAGAGGCCAGAGAGGAGAATGCAGCAGGCATGACCTGTGGCCTTACACGATGGCCACGTGGTCTGAGGGCCTGGGCTCCCGTGGCTGCTTCTGCATGGAATGGGGCCCAGCTCTGTGGTTCTCATGCAAAGGAGCGACCTGGAGGGGCCAAGCCCGCTCCTCTGGGCCATGAGGCACCGTCCAGGTCAGGGAGTCTGGAATGAGCACATTTTCCTAAGGCCACTCTTGAATGGGGAGCACTGAGTAGTAAAAAGCATTCTCTACCAGCCGGAAGTTCACGGCCTACCCCCTCCCCCGCCCCAGGATGCATCCCTGCCTGCCCAGCCTGCATGGATCTCTGCCACCAGTCCTGCTCTGCTGGGCGCGTTTGGGCCACATAGGGCCATCCGCCCTTGCCGCCTCCTCCGGGATCCCCTCCTAGCTTGGGTCTTGTCTCTCCACACTTGCTGTGAGCTCCCTGGGCTGGAACCGCCTCTTTGCCTTTTCTGGTGCTCTCCTCAGGCCGAAGTATGGCAGGCATGGCACAGGCTCTCAGGACACCCCCGCCCGTCTCCAACTGGGCAGTTTTGTCCTCGGGTCCCTCAGTGGAACAGCTCGAGGGAGAGCCTGCTGGGTTAAAATATATTGTATATCTTCAGTGAGCCTGAGGGTGGTGAAGGTCACTGAGGGGACAGGTCAGCCCCCCAACATGTCAGTGGCTGCAGGAGGGGTGGCTCCAAATTCCTGGAGCTCTGCCGACGATGGGTTTGCTGTTGGTTTTCCTTATCATGGAAACAGCGTGACATAGACCGTTCCCAGAGCACGTGGCTTGGTGGGAAAAGAGCAGGGTCAGCGCAACCGATCCTTTTGTTTCTAGTACGTTCGGCACTACTCTTGTGGAGGGAGAATGGCTGAGTGTCTGTTTGGGAATCTAATGTTGGGATAAAAAAATATCAATGTTTATTAAATGTGCTTATCTATTTCCTAATTTATCTCACCACTCCTCTGATAACCATTTTTGAGATAGGAGGGGAGGTGCCCCCTGGAGCACAGACACTTAAACTTGGGAACGCGGGCTGCCTTTGCCTGTCCCACAACCACAGGCCCTCCCCTTCCTCCAGGGGCAGTGCATTGCCGAAGGCCCACAGCTGCTCCTTTGCACTGCACTCAGCAGGGACTCATCCAGCAGGACGGCCAGTGCTAAAATTCTGGCCTCCGGTGTGACGCTGATAGGCATATTCACTGCGCCCCCTTACCCCCTCACCCCTCCCTGCTCTGGCCAGTAGCAAACACGGCTTCCCTTAAACATGGCACAGTGATGCTGTTAGCCCCCTGGGTAGTGCAGAGCTTTTGTGCTCATTCTGTCATTAGAATCCGGGGACAAGCCCCCAGCTCACAGATGGACAGGCAGAGACCCAGCTTTGCCCGAGGTTCCCTGCAGCCCAGTGGGTCGTGCTGTTCAACTTGAGGCCTCCTGGCCTTTGCTCTGCGGCCCGTCTCTGAGGGCAGTCCGGACTCTGCTGTGTCCTTCCTCAGCGGCACGTGGACACCTCAGGGTCTTCGGGAAGGTGATTGGTTCTGAAGGTACGAGCCCCCGCCGGACGGTGGGCATGGCCTTCTCCCTAACAGTGACATCTGAGTGAAATGGATCGCAGTGCCTGAGCTCTGCCTGGAAATGCCGTTGCTGCTTTTGGATCCAAAGCCGGTAGAGAAACAAGCCCCTGGCGTGTGTCTGAGCATCCCTTCCGCTCTCCTCTGTGCTTTCTGCATGTAGCAAACACTGAGAAGGCTCTGTCACACGCCAGGCGTCATACTGAGCACGGGACAGAGCCGTGGGGTCTGCATCCAGAGTTCAGGGGCTCACGGAGGTGTGCACACACAGGCCACCCCATCTGCGTGCTCACGCTTCTCTTTGTTGAAGCGGTCGGGGGCGGGGGGCGGGGGGGCGGGGAAGGGAAGGCCTTCCCACTGCATGCCCCGGCTGCCTCGATATGGTGCTGCTGTCTTGAGCTGGGCTGTGGCGTTTGTGAGACCCTGGGGGCCCCGATCCCGTCAGAGTCTGCTGGTGCTAAGATGTCCATGGTCAACTTTGCATTTCACTTCCTAGACCTTTCCATGCCAACACTGTGGGCCCCAGGTTAGTTTTTCTGGTGGCATTGTGCCCAGTGGACTCTTTTGGGGATACCCTTTTCTTATCACATACCTTACTTGGGGCAGATGGATTTTCGGGTGGCTGAAAGGGCCCCAACCTAGAATCCTAGGACCTGTAACCACCCTGGTTCCTCCTCTCTGGTGCCTTCACACCTACTAAACCAGGTTGTCCCCGGGCATTTGGACCCTGGTTGAATTGCTGAGCTGTCTCGTACAAAAGAACCTCCCTCCCCCCATCCCAAGCACGTGGTCCTCCAGCCAGCTTTGGCTTTGGGTGAGGATGACGGAAATCACAAATTCATCTCTGATCTATTTGCATGGAAGGGATGGAGCCTAGTGTCTGACCCCTAGGAAAGCAACAGGACTAATCTCACATTGTCCCCAGGGCCCAGCTCCCAGTTCCCCTCTCCCCCAACACCCTGAGTGGGTACAAAAGAACAGATTTCCCAAGCGAGGCAACACAGAGCTCCTCAGACACTGGGAAGCAGTGCACAGAGAAATGGGACTATGGCCCCAGGAGAGGTAGAAAGCTCCTATAATTGGGGAATACCAGATGTGGAGGTCTTGAACAGGGACCTCAATTTAGAAGAATAATTTTAAGAAAAAATTTTGATTAATTTTTATCATACAAATGGTGATACTGATTTTTAAAAGATTTAGTAGGGAAAACATAGAATCCCCCGCACCCCCCAGTACAGCGGGCTCACATTGGAACTCAGGAAGAAGTAAGTTGTGGAGATCCATTAGCGATACCCTAGCCCCGGCCAAAGGTGTAAGATCCCATATAACCCTCCTTCCGTCACATGGGGCACTGGATGCAGGAAAACTTTCAATCCATATTTTGGGGAAAGGATGATTTCTAGGCTGGCCTGGGTGGCAATGGATACAAAGTAAGGGTAGATGATTGAATGAGTCAATAATTCATATTCTCCTTTCTTTGCTTAGCCATTAACTGGTCAACATTTTGGTTGGAACCAGGGCCAATTTGTAGGATGATTTCTGGACTGGGGAGGGATGGGTGATATATCTCTGGTCACCCCCTCAGCCTGATTCTCTTTTTGCAAAAAAGTCCAGCTCTACTGAGGGGCGAACTGCCTGAGCACCCTTGTTGACCAGGGGCCCTGAGGAGACATACAGGATTCCACCCCCAAGGTGCGTTCATGGCTGCTCACGAAATTGTCAAGTGGGGAGGCCTCTGCTGCCAGCCTGGCATGAGCGAGGACCCTCCAGCTTGGGCCCAGCATCTGCAGTGACCTCCTGACTCAACCCAGAGTCGTGGTGTCTGGGGAAATGAAATTGGATCCCATCCTTCCGCACAACACCCTGCACTGGCTCCATTGCAATTCCACCCAGAAGAAAATCCAGACTTCCTACTATGGCCCAGAAGGTTCTCCAGGATGCTGCCACTCATGCCCTCCCTCAACGTCCCGGACCCCACCATCTGCCATCTTGCCTTTGCTTTTTCTCTTGCCTCCTCGCTGTGCCCAAGCCCGCTCCCAGGGGTAGCTCCCTTCCCCAGCTCTCCCTCTCCGTTCACCCTGCTCCCTCCCTAGCACCGGCCGGTGGATCATCCCAGCTCTGCTTTTTTTTTTATTTAATTTTTTTATTATGTTATGTTAATCACCATACAGTACATCATTAGTGTTTGATGTAGTGTTCCATGATTCATTGTTTGCATATAACACTCAGTACTCCACGCAATACGTGCCCTCCTTAATACCCAACACTGGGCTAACCCACCCCCCACCCCCCTCCCCTCTAAAACCCTCAGTTTATTTCCCAGAGTCCATAGTCTCTCATGGTTCCTCTCCCCCTCTGATCCCCCCCCTTCATTTTTCCCTTCCTTCTCCTAATGATCTCCCTGCTATTCCTTATGTTCCACGAATGAGTGAAACCATATGATAATTGTCTTTCTCTGCTTGGCTTATTTCACTTAGCATAATCTCCTCCAGTCCGGTCCATGTTGCTGCAAATGTTGAGTAATCGTTCTTTCTGATGGCTGAGTAATATTCCATTGTGTATATTCGTCTGTTGAAGGGCATCTCGGCTCCTTCCACAGTTGGGCTATTGTGGACAATGCTGCTATGAACATGGGGGTGCATGTGGCCCTTCTTTTCACTACATCTGTATCTTTGGGGTAAATACCTAGTAGTGAAATTGCTGGATCATAGGGTAGCTCTATTTTTAACTTTTTGAGGAAGCTCCATACTGTTTTCCAGAGCGGCTGCACCAGCCTGCATTCCCACCAACCGTGTAAGAGGGTTCCCCTTTCTCCAGCTCTGCTTTCTCACTTTGTTTTCCATCTCTCCAACCTGCAGCTCCATGAGGGTTTATGCCTGTGGCTCAGCTTCTAGAACGTGCCTTAGTCTGAGTATGCGTCTGCGCATATTCCGTGAATATATGAACAATCTCCTGAATGCACCCCTGGCAGGAATGTAAATCAGTACATTTCCAGGAAACCACTAAAAACGACTTTTCTCATTAACAATTGATAAGAAATCATTAAATGTAGAAAGTTAGAAAATACCAATCAGCAAAAAGAATATTAAAGATTACTTAGGACCTCGTACACTATTATTATTCGTAAGTGTACCCTTACAGTTTTCTCTATGCATGCAGAAAACACAGTTACATTGTTTGTAATTTGCCTTTTATTACTTAACAGAATATTATGATTAATCCTTAAATGTTAATAAGTACATTTCTAGAACATTACTCTTGAGGACTCTATTGTATGGAGAATTTATACTTTACGTACGTATCTATGTACATGTAGGTTTACTTTTCTGTTGTTGGACAAATGATTTGTTTCCCGAAAGCGATGAACAGCTTGAGCTAAATTGTTACACATCCGTGAGTGATTCCTTTAAAAGCAGAATCTTTGGGTCGTGCATTTTTAAAGATTTTGATAATATTACCACATTACCCTTCATAAAGCTTACCCAACTTACCCTATCAACCAGTGGTGTCGAAAGGGTTCATTTCTTTGCCCTTGACAACAATCTATATCATTGTTTCTACCTTTACCAATACAGGAGCCCCAGTGATCTCATTTTTGCGTAAATTTGCATGTCTTTGGTGACTAATAAGGCTGAGCATCTTTTATACGCTTATTTATTATTTGTATTTATTCTTTTGTGAATTGCTATTCATGTCCTCAATACAGTTTTTCCCGTTAAGATATTTCTTCGTTACTCGTATGTAAGAAAGCTTTATCCATTAGGGGAATTAACCTTCTGTTGTATGTATTAATTTTCCCCCCTGGTTTTGGTTTACCTTTCTTTTCTTTTTTTTTTTTATTTTTTTTTTTAAGGTTTTTATTTATTTATTTGACAGAGAGAGAGACAGCCAGCGAGAGAGGGAACACAAGCAGGGGGAGTGGGAGAGGAAGAAGCAGGCTCCCAGTGGAGGGGCCTGATGCAGGGCTCTATTCCAGGATCACGCCCTGAGCCGAAGGCAGATGCTTAATGACTGAGCCACCCAGGCGCCGCTTGGTTTACCTTTCAATGGCAAAACTGTATTTTTCACATGCGGATATTTTGAATTTGTATAATTCAAATTTATCTATCTTTTTTTCTCTGTGGTTTCTGCCCTTGGAATTGGATTTAGAAAAAGCTTCCCCGTGACAATTTATGTAGATGGTACTTTTTCGTTTCACTTACAATTTTAAATCTTTAATTACTATAAGATTTGCTTTAATATGTAGTATCAAGCAGGTGCTTTCCAGGTGAGTGGCAGATTGTGCTTATATTTTTGCTGATTAACCAACCTTTCCTCATTGATATGAAATGCCTTTGTGTTAAAACCATAAGCGTAAGCATATTTGGGTCTTTCTGTACTCTATTTCGTGCTTCACTTTTTAAATGTGGGCTCCACACTCAGCGAGGAGCCCAACACGGGGCTTGAACTAACCACCCTGAGATCAAGACCTGAGCTGAGATCAAGAGTTGCATGCTTAACCGGCTAGCCACCCACGTGCCCCTGTGTTCCACTGTTTTAATTATTGTTGCTTTTTGCAATATATTTTAATATCTGGTTGAGCAAATCCCATCTCTCTCTCTCTTTCCCTTTTTTATGAAAATATTTCTTGGCTATTTTTTCATATTTATACTTTTGAGTAAAATTTGAAATCAATGTGACAAAATATCAAAAAAACTTTGAAGGAAATTTTTTGGATTTGCATTTGGTTGAAAGATTAGATGGGGGAAGACCAACACGGTGACTACAAACAGAGCCTTCCTACCCAAGAGCCAGTGTGTCTATTTTTATTATTCGTTTGAGTACAGTTTGAGATTCTCCCATCACTTCTTGTAATATTCTCCATCTAGGCATTACACACCTGGAAAACAGCAATGTCATTAAGAGCCTTAAAAATGTTTATCTTCTTAGTAATTCCACCTCTAGTGATCTAAACAATGTGAACAAAAGTTCATGCGCGAAGATTTCAGTTACCACATTATCTAGAATGATTCAAACATTAGAAACACTTTATTTATTTTTAAATGATTTTTTATTATATTATGTTAGTCACCATACAGTACATCCCCGGTTTCCGATGTAAGGCTCGATGATTCATTAGTTGCGTATAACACCCCGTGCACCATGCAATACGTGCCCTCCTTACTACCCATCACCGGTCTATCCCATTTCCCCACCCCCCTCCCCTCTGAGGCCCTCAGTTTGTTTCTCATAGTCCATAGTCTCTCATGTTTCATTCCCCCTTCTGATTACCCCCCCTTTCTTTATCCCTTTCTTCCCCTACTGATCATCCTAGTTCTTATGTTCCATAGATGAGAGAAATCATATGATAATTGTCTTTCTCTGCTTGGCTTATTTCACTTAGCATTATCTCCTCCAGTGCCGTCCATGTTGCAGCAAATGTTGAGAACTCGTTCTTTCTGATAGCTGAGTAATATTCCATTGTATATATGGACCACAGCTTCTTAATCCAGTCTTCTGTTGAAGGACAAGTTGGTACAGCCACTCTGGAAAACAGTGTGGAGGTCCCCTAAAAAGTCAAAAATTGAGCTACCCTATGATCCAGCCATTGCACTACTGGGTGTTTACCCCAAAGATACAGACGTAGTGAAGAGAAGGGCCCTATGCACCCCAATGTTCATAGCAGCAATGTCCACAATAGCTAAATCGTGGAAGGAGCCGAGATGCCCTTCAACAGAAACACTTTAAACGAACAATAATTGGGGGACAGATAAATAACTTTTGATATAGTCACAAGTTGAAATATTATGCAGCCCTTAAAAAGATATTTATGGAAATTAGCTTACCCTAAATGTTACATGGAAAATCGTGATTGGACATTTTATAGTTTGTATGTAGAGCTCTGTACCCATCATAGAAAGCTCGTAGGATAAGACCAGAAAAATGTGCTAAAATGTGAATAAGAGTGGTTATATTCGGGAGAGGGGTAATGAGCGATGGTTATTTTTAATTTGAGATTTTCTGCATTTTCGCACTTTTCTGCAGTTTGTATGGCTTGATGGCCCGAGTGGAGCGAAGTGAGCGTGCCTGGGAAGTGAGCGGGCGCCCCGCGCGATTGCGGCCCAGGCGGGCAGGCGAGTCGGGCGGTGCCGGCCGGTGCAGTCCCGCGCGCGGCCGGAGGGTGGCAGTGTCCGCTCGCAGACCCGCCGCACGCGGCCCGCTGACCTTTGTCAGCCTCCGCAGTCTCTCGTTTATCACTGATCACAAGAGTGGAATGAACATATTTACTTGTGTTTTGCTTTCCACTTATAATATCTAGTGGCATGGGAGGGAAATGAAAACAATTGTTCATAGGGGAAATTTATGAGCTTCATCTGGCTGCGAGATTTCCGCAGTTGCCCCACGCCGCCCAGGGACTCGGATTGCTTTTGCATCTTCAGGCGAGGGGGAAGGCGCTTTTCCATCTGCCCGAATGGCTCTTGAGTGTTCGTCATTCCTGGCTTGCTGTGGCAGTTGCCTCTGAACGGCAGACTTTTCCAGCCATCTTTCCCTTCGCCTTGAGCTTGAGAAGAGCGCATGGTCCCCTCTTTGGGGCTCTCCCATTAGAGTGGTCCCCATTTCGCACTGGGCACTCCACCAGGAGTCTGGATTAGTCAAGGTTTCCTGACTATCGAGCGATGTCCTAAAATTTCTTCCTCTTCATGAGCTGGGGCGGGGCTCTGCGGACCCCGCATGAACTTCAGGAGGCCTCTGCAATCTCCCGATTTGGGGGGGACGTGAGCGGGGTGGTTGTGGGCAGGTCCCTCCTCCTGGGGGGGTTTAGCAGCATCCTGAGAGCTATTGCCCTATTGTCTCATATCCAGGATTGGGGGGTTGGTGAGCCGGGGAAGAGGGACACCTGAGGGCTGAGGGCTTGGTTGGAGATACATGCCTCTGTGTGTGTGTGTGCGCGTGTGCGTGTGTGTGTGTGTGTGTGTGTGTGTATCTGTGTGTGATGGTTTCCATCCCTGGCCAGCGTGGCTTGCTCAGCCTGGCCGAGAGCAGGGGGACGCGAGGGGAGCTGCTCACTGTGACTGAGGGGAGGACATATGGGTGGGCCCTTGTTGTCTTCAGACCTTTTGGACCTTGGGCTTGTGGAACTTGCTCCTGGGAACCTGGAACCAGCTCTACCTGAAGCCCAGCTGTGAATAGGAGCGCCCACACACTGAGCTGTTCTGTTGGCCTCATGAACAGCCCACTCCCAGATTGTGCACTGGGACACACTCAGTCTGGGCAGAGAGGTGCCAGGGGCTTACACTTCAGGTGAGGCTGGAGGGCTGTGTGTAAAAGGGGAAAGCCAGGCTGGCGGTACCAGGGGCTTGTAGTACCAGCACAGAAGCGTTAAAACCACAGGAACACATTGCTAGTGTGCTTTGACGTGGAGACTTTTCTATCACTTGATACATGTCAGTATGTGTGTTTTTATGGTGGTGCTAATAGTGTCTACAGTAGAAAAAGTTGTTTGGGGTTATAATTGATCTGGGATTCTGTCTGGTTCCTCCCTCCCTCCCTTCCTTGCATCTTCCTTCCTTCCTTCCTTCCTTCCTTCCTTCCTTCCTTCCTTCCTTCCTTCCTTCCTTCCTTCCTGCCTTCTTTCTTTCCCTCTCTTTCTCTCTTTCTTTCTTTCCCTTCCTTCAATCTTTCTTTCTTTCTTTCTTTCTTTCTTTCTTTCTTTCTTTCTTTCTTTCTTTCTTTCTTTCTCCCTCCCTCCCTCCCTTCCTTTCTTGCTCTCTTCTCCTTCCTTCCTTCCTTCCTTCCTTCCTTCCTTCCTTCCTTCCTTCCTCTATCCTTTCTTCCTCCCTTCACCCTCCCTTCTTTCTTTCCCTCTCCCTCCTTCCTTTCTTTTCTTGGTTGGGGGAGGTTTTCCTGAAGTGACTGTGCCTTTGGAATCCATGAAGACAAAACCCACAGGACGCTCACTCCCTGACTACACAGTCCCATGTTGGCTGGGACCGCTCCCCGCTCTGTGCCTGCGGGGATGTGACCGGGTGTGGCCACTGCAGTGAGAAGTGTCAGGTGCACAGGTGAGCTTTTGATGCTGAGTGGCCGACAAGGGCCTTGTGGGGTCTTGGCCAGGACCCTCCCCTGCAGCTGCATTTCCAGCGCCCCGGGTAGAACCTGAGCTTCCCTGGGGACGACCTCAGCATCACTAAGGGATCCGGTCCTAATTCCGCTGAAGCCGTTTCCTCCCAGGGAGGTTTTCACCGTCAGGAACAGAAGAAAGGGAGCTGGTTCGCTCTCTGTCTCCGAGTGAATATTTAAAGACCCCATGTTCCCAGCGGCCAGGACGCCGGCTTTACATTCACCGGTCGGCGGTGGTCTGGTTCTGTCTCAGAGTCTCTCGCCCACAGGACCCTCCCTCAGCTCATTACAATCCACCGCATTTCCCCAGCAGTCCTACAATCAAATTACTCAAAATTGCTCTGCTTTATTGCATATTGCTAAACTCCGAGACAAGCAAATACCCAGATAATGAACAATTATTTATGACAAATTATTACCTTTACATATAAGATTAACAGTTTTTATTAAGTTCAGTCAAGGTGACAACCCCTCCCTGAAAAATAGCATGTGATTTTCACGTGGAATGGAGCGGGTCCCTGCTGCAGGTCAGGTGCGCGTGTGCGCGCGCGCTCCTGCCGGCTGTTCCAGAAGACGCGGTTACGGGCCGCGGGGAGCCCCGGGCCGCTGGGGCCCGCCGTCCACTCTTCCCGGTGCAGGAGGCCATGTTCTCATCTCGAGAACTGGGCAGCTTCCATGGGGCTCCCTGCTCCCTTTGTCTCCTTTGTGTAATGATGAAAGCACTCAACAACAGGACGGGTTGCACTAATTGCTTTTGCATTTAAGTTTTAAAAATGTGTATTATTTGAAACTGAACTTAACTTTTAAAATTATTTATGGACTCACTAACGTATGGCTTGGTGAGTTCTTCCCATCTCCGTGGTTCTCCTCGTGAACAGAAACCTCTCTCAGCTAATTATAACATACAGTATTTCCCCAGCAGTCTTACAATCAAATTATTCAAAATTGCATTTCTTTATTGCATATTGCTAAAACCCAAGACAAGCAAACATCAAGATAATAAACAATTATTTATTGCAAATTATTACCTAATATATAAGATTAACAGCTTGTAACTATTAAGATTAATACATGTGGTAAACTGTATTTATTATACTTATTTTGTAGCAAATATCTTTGTATAAAACATATGTTTATGTATTGCAATTAATGAGAAAAAGTGTAAGATTAACAATTTATGTTGGGTTTTGTTTTTAGATTTATGCACACTGTAAAACTTATTTATTGCACTTATTAAAAGTATTTAATGATGGACTTTTAGATGCTATATTTTTAATGTGCAAATATAAACTAAAGGAGTATTAAATTACAAAATGGAAAATTATAACTGAAGTCAAAGAATCTCACTATTTTCTGCTATAAATCTGCTTTAAAAAGATCATCACTGGAATTACTGAATCTTTAAATAGTGGCCTTTATAGTACTTAATGAGTTCCAATGAGTTATCCTTTGAAAGGCTTTTTTCATCATTAAAACTAAACTGAACATCTTGCTCTTAAAGATAAATGTAGCTAACAGCGTAAACAGCAGAATCATTTCATTTTATGATGAGAAGTTGAAGTCACATCGGTGAAGAGCAGTGTGCCCGGTCGGGTCCCCTGCAGGTGAGGGAGCAGGACCCGCTGGCCGGAAAGGCAGCCCCTGACGCAGGTGCAACTCACCTAGATGGCATTGAGTAGCCTGGGGGCGGAGGGGGAGGTCCTCAGCTTCACCACCCTGGCTCGTCTCCCTGGGTGGAGAGGGGGGTGGGTGTGGTCAGAGCCATCTCTTTGCCACGGAATTGGAAAATGATGCACCCCAAAGGTGGCAGTATTCAGACTATTAAAATGGAAACGAGGCACTGGCCGAGTATTTCTTGCTTTGCCAGGGTTCAGAGGCCCCAGCTGCTTTGGTAGGATGGGAGGGGAATTCTAGAAGGCAGTCAGAGCAGGGGAGCTAAAGGAACCCCCTTGAGAAAACCGGCACAGGTTTTAGGTCCCTAATTTTCATGGACGTTTTTTAGGAATGAGTTATGCAAATGAGCAATTCCTGGTTTTTCTATGGAGAGAAGTTTCTGTAGCCAGGGGCTGCTGGGAAGAGTGAGCATCACTCCTGAGCAGCTATGTGTTCCCTGCCTGCCTGTGGCCAGTGGCTTACACTCAGCTTGTGGACATGCGTTCTTTCCAAAAACTGGGCACTGGCTTCTGCGTCTGGGGTCTTGTCCCACCCCAGTTGCCCATGGGACGGGAGCTGAGGACAGGGTTAGAGCACAGCTTGCAATCTGGACAGCACAGACTTCTAAACCATGGTCCTCGTGCAGGTGTGCGGAGACCCTGACAGGTGCTTGTTCCTCTGATCTCCGGGCGAGGATTGACCACACTGTGCAGGCAGGTCCAGGGATGTGGGGGGTGGTGAGTGGCCTTCTTCTCCTCCAGTGCTGCTCACGACCTAAGCCTTCTTAGGAAGACAAATAGGAAAAGGTAGAAAGAGGAGGCAAGGGGAGGCAAGAAGGAGGAAGGAGCTCTTTGGTCCTAAGCTATGCAGATTTCTGTTCGCTGATGGAAATTTGGAAAATAAACACTGCTCACTCAGAACACAAGTGCTCATTTACTGGGCAGTTTGTATCATTTTTTTTCAAGCATTGAGAGCACCCCCCCACACACACAATTATTTGATTTGTAGTATAGGAGACATACAACCATTGTTTGAAAAGCGGAAAATATACAACTCTGTTATTTTGGGTCTGCAAGCATCGTGGGTGCTGTCCAGTGCTCCCGTCCCCAGGGTGCACCACCTCGCATCGGGCTGACCGCGGGCGGTGGGCACGGGATCTGTCTCTTGCTCCAGAAGGCTGCTTGGAATCCACGTGTGTGGCAGGAGGCAGGCAGCCTGGTAGGCTTCTGTGTCTGCCGTGTCCTCAGACTCCCTGCTTGGGACAAACATTCCCTTACTTCTCTTAGACACATATTTGTTTATTTTTATGTTTTTTAAATTTATTTTTTATTGAAGTGTAATTAACACAGGTTTCTATTAGTTTCAGGTGTACAGTATAGTGAGTCAACGGTTCTATACAGGACTCAGTGCCCATCAACCTAAGTGTGCTCTTAATCCCTTTTATCTGTTGCACCCCTCCCCCCACCTCCCCCCTGGAAACCACCAGTTTGTTCTCTGTATTTAAGAGTCTGATTTTTTTTTAGTCTCTCTCTCTTTTTTTGTTTGTTCATTTGTTTTGTTTCTTAAATTCCACATATGAATGAAATCATATGGTATTTGTCTTTCTCTGACTGGCTTATTTTACTTGGCGTTATACCCTCTAGGTCTGTTCATGTTGGTGCAAATGGCAAGATTTCATTCTTTTTTATGGCTGACTAATATTCCTTTGTACACACACACACACAATATAGGGGTGCATATATCTTTTCAAATTAGTGTTTTCATTTTCTTTGGGGAGATACCCAGTAGAGGAATCCCTAGATCTTATGGTGTTCCTATTTTTAATTTTTGGAGGAAACTCCATACTGTTTTCTACAGTGGCCGCACAAATTGCATTCCTACCAACGGTACACGAGGGACCCTTTTTCTCCACATCCTTGCCAACACTTGTTATTTTTTGTCTTTTTGATTTTAGCCATTCTGACAGGTGTAAAGAGATATCGTACTGTGGTCTGGTTTGCGTCTCTCTAAGGATTAGTCATGTTGAGCATCTTTTCACACGTCTCTTTGCCATCTGTATGTCTTCTTTGGGAAGATGTCTATGCAGGTCCTCTGCCCATTTTTAAATGGGATAATTTGGCTTTTTTTTGGTGTTGAGTTGCATTAATTCTTTACATATTTTGGATATTAACCCCTTATCAGATAGATCATTTGCAAATATCTTCTCTCATTCAGTAGGTTGCTTTTTTGTTTCGTGGGTAGTTTCTTTCACAAACAAAAGCTTTTTATTCTGCTGTAGTCCCAATAGTTTAATTTTGTTTTTGTTTCCCTTGCCTGAGGAGACATATCTAGAAAAATTACTGCCTATATTTTCTTCTAGGGGTTTTATGTTTTCAGGTCTCACATGAGGTCTTTAATTTTGAGTTTATTTTTGTATATGGTGTAAGAAAGTGGTCTGATTTCATTCTATTGCATGTAGCTGTGCAGTTTTCCTAACATTCGTTGAAGAGACTGTCTTTCCCCATTGGATATTTGTGTCTCCATTGTTGTAGATTAATTGACCATAAAAGCATTGGTTTATTTCGGGGTTCTCTAGCTTGTTCCATTGAACTCTGTGTCTGTTTCTCTGCCAGTACCATACTCTTTTAATTACTACAGCTTTGTAGTGTATCTTGAAATATGGGCTTGTGATACCTCCAGCTTTGTTCTTTCTCAAGACTGCGTTGGCTATTCGGAGTCTTTTGTCTTTCCATACACATTTTAGTATTTTGTTCTAGTTGTCTTAGGAATTTATTTATTAAGCAACCCACTCACTCATTTCTTCATTTAAAAAAATATTTATTTATTTATAGAGAGTGAGAGGAGAGAGAGAGAGAGGAGGGGCAGAGGGAGAGGGAGAGAGAGAATCTTTAGCAGACTTCCTGTTGAGCCTGGAGCCAGACACGGGGCTTGATCTCACAACGCTGAGATCAAGACCTGATCATGAAACCAAGAGTTGGATGGTCAACTGACTGAACCATCCAGGCACCCCTCATTTCTTCATTTGTTAGTGAATTAATTCATTTGTTCATTAATAAATTCGTTGGTCAGTTAATTAAGCAATTCCTTCCTTCCATCTGTGATTCATTGGTAGTTCATTCAGTAGCTAAGTGTTTATGGTTACTTCCCCCAGCCCAGTTTTTAAGGATGAGGAGGGGGGACAGTTGTTTCTAGGTCTGGGTCTTCATAAGAGTTTCACAGTGATGCCCAATCATCACTCCCAGAGACTGCTTCTAGAAGTTTTCCCTGGGACCTCTACTCCAGGCGATTCCCATCAGATGCTGGGGCCCCACACTGGGAATCATGGCTTAGGGACAGTGCAGGCTTGGGCAGTGGAGGGGTTGGCAACTGAAAACTCACTCTCCTGAGTAAGATAAAATGCTAGACCTTATTTTCCTAGGGACCCCAAGGAACTAAACTTTCTCCTGTGGATCTAAGTTTGCCACATTAGAATATCCAACCTCCTAGTAATAAAAGATGCTAAAGTTAATAGGATATGACCTTATTTTAACCCATCAAATTGGGCAGTGTTTGTTTTCAGATTTGATGGTCTCTAGCCAGAGGAAAGGAACCAGAGTACTGCTGGCTCCAGGTGGGAGTAAAGGGGACAGTTTCCTGGAGGGCCAAGACCCTTTCCTTGTGACCTATGGAGGCTCCTCTAGGAATTTATCCTGAGGACACTATTACAAAGAACACAGTGACTTACCGCAAGTGTGTTGCTGCAGCACCTTGTGTAATAGAGAGAGAGACAGAACACCTATGTCCAACCACCGAGGGTAGGTGAAGAAACTATTTTACACTCACAGATGGATACAAGAACCAGGCAATTTTGAACAATGAGAACCAGGGTTTGAAATTTGGTTTCTTTCCTAGAGGAAGGGCTCATCTGGGACAGAAGGAGGAGAAGTCGTGTGAAAGAGGGCAAGCCCCACCTCTGAAAAATGTTCCCATCCCCTGCCAGGAGCAGTCCTGGGCTACTCAGGTTTTTTCCTGTCCCACGACTTCACTCCAGCAAAGCATTTCAAAAGGTTTACAGCGTGCACACCCTTCAGCTCTTGAATTCCAATTTTAGGAATTGTCTGCAGGGATTAGTCCTGGATGAAAACAAAGAATCATGCATGGTGGCATTTATTGCAGCTTTATTTTTGACTTTTTACTATAGAAAATGTAACGAACATACAAAAGGAACATGACCAGAGAAACAGAACCCCATGTGCCTGTTCCCCAGATCCAACTGCCCAGCCCCTTCCTGTCCCCTGGTTTATTGAAGCAAATCCCAGATACCATGTTATTTCATCCATCAAAAATTCAGAATTCATCTCTAAAAGATAAGGACTTCTCAAAAAAGCACGAGTGTAATACCTTTATCTCACTTTAAATTACCCAAACTCCTCCATATTGTCAAATATCCCTCAACAGTCAGTTTCCCTGGCTTGTCTCAGAACCTGACTTTTTCTTTGAAACAGTTTCTGTGTTTGAATCAGATAAGGTCCATCCATTGCAATTGGTTGACTGCCATGCCTCATCTTTTTTCACCCTTTCTCTCTCTTCCAATTGGAATTTACTGAAGGAATTGAATGAGCCGTACTGTTTCTCCTCAACTTGATTTTGCTTTGTTTTCATGTCACTTAACACTTTCCTATGTCTAGCTATTGTAGATATCCGTGTCTCAAAATACAACTTATGCTCATCTCCACTTTGAAATGATTGAATCTGCCACTAGACCTTATTATTTGGTAAGTAAATGAAGATCCACATATATTATTATGCCATAGATTTGCTTTTTATAAAATATTTTGATAACTATATTTCAATAGTTTATAACCTATACATTTTACTAAATTTCCTTTTTCTGAGAAGAGGTGCACACTCCACCCAGACGACTAGAGGGGCCAGCAGCCCCAAAAGGTAAAATCTTCCAATATTTTAGGGCTGCAAAATGGTTATGTTCTATTTCTATCACAGCTTCTTAATTCATTAGTTGGAATACTTTTATAAGGAGAAGTACCTATCCTCAAATGTTTGGTTACCTTGATTTTTAGGGATTTAAAAAACATGAAACTTTTTATTTTGGGATAATTGTAAATTCATGTGCAGTTGTAAGAAATCATACAGAGAGATCCCATGAACTTTTTACCGAGTTACCTTAATCATAGCATTCTGTAAAACTATAGTGCACTGTCACAATTAGGATGTTGACATCGATGTAGGCAACATACAAAGCAGTTCCATCCCCATAAGAATACCTCATGTTGTCCTTGTTTTATTTCCTCCTCTTTCCCAGCCACTAATCTATTTCTATACTTGTTTCTATACTTATGTCATTTCAAGAATGTTGCATAAATGGAATTATATCTTTGGGGATTGTTTCTTCAATCAGCAAAATATATACATATTATATTCATTTGTGGAATTTTGATAGATATTGCATTAAACCTGTAGATCAATTTCAGAAGTAATCGTTAGCATGTTGAGTCTTCTTATCCATGAACATGGTATGTCTCCTTGTTTGCTTAGTTCTCTGATTTCTTTAATCAGCATGTGTAGTTATCTGTATATGTCTTGTACATATTTCGTTAGATTTATACCTTAGTATTTCATTTTTCTGAACAATTATAAATGTACTCTTTTTAAAACTTTAGTTCTAAGAGATTTTTAAAAATAGATTTCTACAGAGATAATCATGTCATCTGCAAATATAAACAGCTTCATTTCTTCTCGTCTCATTTGTGTGCCTTTTATTTCCTTTTAAAAATTACTGCATCAGCTAAAACTTCCAGGAACGTGTTGAATAAACGTGGTGAGGGTGACACCTTGCCCAAGCTTAGGGGAAAATCATTCAGTCTTTCACCATTAGGTGCAATGTTAGCTGTAAGTTGTTTGTAGATGCACTTTATCAAATTGTGGAAGTTCCCCACTATTCCCAGTTTCCTGAGAGTTTCTTCTTCTTCTTTTTATACTATGAATGTGTGTTGAATTTTGTCAAATGCTCTTTCTGCATCAATTAATATCATCATATGATTTTTATTTTATTTTTTAGTCTGTTAATATGGTGGATTACTTTGGTTGATTTCTAATATTGAACCAGGCTTGCATCAGTGGAATACATCCCATTTGTTATTGTGTGTAGTATTTTTTATATATTGCTGAATCCTATTTGCTAATATTTGTGAAGGATTTTTTAATCTATAGGCATGTAGTTTCCCTTTCTCCTCCCTCTCTTCCTCCTGCCCTCCATCTCTCCCCCCTCAGTCTCTCTCTCCCTCTCTCTTTCCCTCCTTCCCTAGTTCCTTCCCTCCTTTCCTTCCTGGCTTCCACAGTCTTTGTCTGGTTTTCATATCAGGGTAATACAAGTGTCATAATATGAATTGGGAAGCGTTCCTGTATTTATTTTCTGGAAGAGATTATGTAGAATGGTGTTAATTCTTCTTTAAACATTTGATAGAATTCACCAGTGACACCATCTGGGTCTAGAGATTTCCTTTTTGGGAGTTTTAAAATTACAAATTCAAATTTCTTAATCATTATAGGGCTATTCACATTATCTTTTTTATGTTGGGTGAGTTACGGTTATGTATAAAGAATGTAATACCTAGAGCAACCACTAAAAAAGCTATACAAAGAGATACACTCCAAAAGACAACAGATAATCTACGGGTGTCATTATTGCACTAGTTTGAATGAAGCATAGGAACATTATCTCCCTTTAAGTACCTTTATCTTCCCCAGTTATAATACCATTTTTTCTCCAAATATTTTCTCTACACACATTTAGAAGCACATCAAACAGTGCTATGATTTTTGCTTCAACCATCAAACATGATTTGGAGAACTCAAGAGCAAGGAAGCCTATTTATGTACCCACATTTTTGCTTATTGAATTTTCTCTTCCTTCTTGATGTTCCACGTTTTATTTCTTTTAGGGCATCCTTTCCATTTAAAGAACTTCCCTTAGCCATTCTTTTAGGGTTGGTTTTCCCCAGACAAATTCTAAGTTTTCCCTTACTGGAGAATGTCTTGATTTCTCCTTAATTACTGGTGGGTATTTTTGTTGGGCATAGAATTCTGGGTAGGCAGTTCTTTTCTTTTCAGCACTTGAAGAACTTCTACTGACCTCCATGGTTTCTGATGAGAAATTACTATTATTCTAATTGCTTTTACCCATATATTAACATGACTTTTTTTCTGGTTGTTTCCAAGATTTTGTATTTATCTTTAGTTTTAAGAAGTGTTATTATGATGTATCTTTTTTTGTGTGTGGGGGGGTATATATACTGTTTGGGTAAACTTAACTCTTTGAATCTGTATGTTTATGTCTTTTGTCAAATTTTTTTTGTCAAATTTCTTCCTGTGAGTACTTTCTAATCCAATCCTCTTTCTCGTCTCCTTCCAGGACTCTGATGAAATGAATGTTAGGTCTTTTGTTATAATCTCACAGGCCTCTGAGGCTCTATTATTTTTTTGAGTCTATTTTTTCTCTCTGTTGTTCAGATTGGTTAATGTCAATTGTTCTCTTTTCCAGTTCACTGATTCTTTCCTGTTTCCCCTCCATTCGGCTCTTCAGCTCATTGACTTAGCTTTTTACTTTGGTTATTATATTTTTCAGTTTTAAATTTTTCATCTGGTTCTTCTTTATTTCTTTTATTTCTTTGTTGAGACTCTTTTTCCCCCATTCATTTCAAGTGTGTTTGCAATTGCTCACTGAAGCATTTTTCAAATGATGAATGCTTTAAAATCCTTGTCAAATAATTGTAACATCTCTGTCATACTGGTGTGGCATCTGATTGTCTTTTTTATTCAGTTTGAGACCTTTGTTTTCTGTGGTATGATGATGATTTTTTTTTTAAATGATGCCTGGGAATTTGTGTTATATTATGAGACTCTGAATCTTACGTAAACCTTTTGTTTTAGATGGTTTTGTCTAGTAGGGGAGTGGGGGCTGCTGATCAGTTTTGGCTTCAAATTTTTTTCAGCTGTGTTATTTGGTGCACACACATTTAGGATTATGTCTTCTTGGTGGATTAATCCTCTTATTATTATAATATAATGTCCTTCTCTGTCTCTGGTAATTTTCTTTGCTCCGAAGTCTCTTTTATCTGATATAAATATAATCTACCTTCAGGTTTCCCACTTGCCTCTGTTGACACTGGAGGGAGCAGGATCCTTACTACTTTGAGTGTGGGTGAGAGTATTAGCTCCCCATGTAGGTATCACTGACATGGTGATGGGGGTGGTCTTGTTTGTGCTGGAGGATGATGAAAGTCTTCATCTTCTATGCCTCCTCTGACTCCCTCAGAGATGGGAGGCACGTTTTGTTACTGCCAAGTGAGAGGTGAAGTTCAGGCTCCCCATGGTCTCTACTGACAGTTTGGAGAGCCTTACCCTAGTGGGGATATTGGGGTTCCTTGTTACAGCCTCCTGAGGGTGGAAGTCTAGACTTCCCTTTTGGCCTTTGCTGCTGTAGATATGGATAGGACCACTTTTTTTTTCTTTAGTGTTTGGCTGGAGTAGAGCAGTTATTGTCTAAATGTTTTCTGTCTTACTTGGCTGCCCCTTTCCTTGTCCTTTGGCTAGAGAGATCAGGCTTCCATTGGGAGTTTGTTTTCTGTGACTGTTGCAGTTTCCAGATTTCTGGTTTCCTTAGTTCCAAGTCTAGCATGTAGGAAAGAAAAAGAAAACCAAAGGAACTAACTACTATGTCATTTCTTGGATTTTAGGTCCTAGCCAGGCTGCCTTTTCTCCCCCCCCCACCTCCTCTGGGACCAGTGAGCAGACTCCCTTCCCTGATCACTTTTTCCTGGGGTTTGTTCCATGCTGTTTAGCACATGGGCTTTGGATCTCACTCACTTATTCATTCATTTCTTCTTTCTTTTTTTTAATAATAATTTTTTATTATATTATGTTAGTCACCATACAGTACATCCCTAGTTGATGTAAAGTTCCATGACTCATTACTTGCATATAACACCCAGTGCACCATGCAATATGTGCCCTCCTTAATACCCATAATCGGCCTATCCCATTCCCCCACCCCCCTCGCCTCTGAAGTCCTCAGTTTGTTTCCCAGAGTCCAGAGTCTCTCATGGTTCATTCCCTCTTCTGTTTACCCCCCTTCCTTCTTCCCTTTCTTCTCCTACCGATCTTCCTACTTCTTATGTTCCATAAATGAGTGAAACCATATAATAATTGTCTTTCTCTGCTTGACTTATTTCACTTAGCATAATCTCCTCCAGTCCCATCCATGTGGCTGCAAATGTTGTGAAATCATTCTTTTTGATGGCTGAGTAATATTCCATTGTATATCTGGACCACATCTTAATCCAGTCATCTCGGCTCCTTCCACAGTTTAGCTATTGTGGACAATGCTGCTATGAACATTGGGGTGCATATGGCCCTTCTCTTCACTACATCTGTATCTTTGGGGTAAATACCCAGTAGTGCAATTGCTGGGCCATGGGGTAGCTCAATTTTTAACGTTTTGAGGGACCTCCACACTGTTTTCCAAAGTGGTTGTACCAACGTCATTTCTTCTTTCACTCAACAAAATTGGTTGTGTGCCTACTCCTTTGGATGTGGTGGTTAAAGACCTTGAGTTCCTGTTAGTGGAAGAGACAGACAATAATCATAGGGTCTGGGAAGACAGCTTCCCCTGAGCTGGCCTTGCATGTCCTGGTGAAGGAGACTCTATAGGGCAGGGCCTGGGTCTGGCTGCTCTGCCCAGGATGAGACGGGGCTCCTGCTCATAGCCCTGGTGGGAGGCACCTGGGGGGGTGGCTCCTTCAGGACGCATTTACCCATCTACTGAGCACCTGCTTCTACAGAGCCTGCAGTGCAGAGGGATGTGGTATAAGAGAGGTGGAGCCAGCTATTGGCAGCTCCAGGCCACGATGGGCCTGGGTTGAGGCTGTAGAAATAGTCAGTACCTGGAAAGCTCACCCTTGAATGGAGGGTGAGGGTCCCAGTGGTGGAAGGGCTTAGGATATGGTTTCCTTAAAAAGAAGCTTCTGAGCTAGACCTGGGCACTGACTGGAAAAAACAATCCTGGTAAGACACGAGCAGTGAGCCCAAGTCTCTGCTCCCATCAGGTGCAGCAGGTGGAACAGTGACCTGGGGGACCCAGGTTCCCACCTAGGCCCCATCCTGGTGCTGTCTCTCTCCCCGCAATGGGCATTGTCATTCTCCTAGCATGATGCCCCATCTGGGTCCCCAGCTGGCTCACTCCCCCCTCTCCCACAGGCACTGCTCTTCTGCCCACGATGCCCGTCCAGGCCCTGCATTGTGTCGGGAAGATGTGGCTCACCCGCGTGGGTTATTATTAGCCTGCAATGAAGTGAAAGGCCCTGAATGGGGGATGCCGAACTCCTGCCTGACACCGTGGCCGAGGCAAGAAGGGAATGATTCATTATGGCTACAAGGCGTGCTCTAATTTCATATAACGAAATAAATGACAGTCGTATTTTGGGCGCCACCACGCGCAGATAGCATTGTTCCCTGACTGCCTCTCACCCGGGCTGCAAGGGGAATTAGAGCAGCCTTTGTGCAGGGAGATGAGAGGCTGGGGGGCGCCTGGGGGCTGGCAGGTGCCGTGACCCTGGGAGGCTGTGTAAAGTTGCTGTTTGGTGCCTGGCATGGCCAGGGAAAGGGACCTCAAGACTCCACCCTCCCATTCAAGGACTCCCAGCCTGCTGATCCCACTTCAACTTCCTGTGCTCCACATACTCCCCTTCCATTCTCGTGGCTTCTCCAGACCCTGTGCCCCATCCAGTTTCCCATCCAGTTCAGCCCCAGCTCTGGGCCCCCTCCTCCAGGAAGTCAACAGCACCCATCCTATGCTCTTCCAGTTCTGTGTGAGTGCCTCCCTCCGTGCAGGATCAGGGGCTCCCCACCAGCCTCCTGGCCCTGGCTGGGCACTTTGCAACCACATGCAAACAGCTTTAGATGAGGCTTTTATGACTGTGAAGGTGGCCGCAAGTTCAAGGCAGTGGGCCTTCACCTGGTGTCTCCTTGGGGTGGGCAATTTCCCCATAAGTTGAGCCCCACAATGGTGTAGCTGTTGGGGTATGAGACCTCCAGGGAGGGCTGCTGCATTAGTGGGGCTGAGGGTCAAATAAAAATACAGGGCCACTTGTTACAAAATTAGCAAAGAATTTCAAGACACCATAGCAGAGGCTTAAACCCAGTGCAGGGCCCTTCTGAGCAAGGGACTCTGAGTGCTGAGCAGGGGGCAGGTGCATGAAGCTGGCCCTATCCAGCATCAGAGACAAGGTTGGAGCCTAGGGTCCCCTTGGGGACAACACGGGGTCATCTCACCTGAGCTGTGGCCAAGCAGGCTGGCAGGGCCATAGGGAAGGACACTGGACCAGCTGGATGCGAGTTCATGAGCAAGTTCTCGGAAGTGGTCACAGAATTGTGCTTCCCCAATGTGCTTCATTTGTGTTCTGGAACCCCAGATAAAAATAATAGAGGAGTAGGATAACATTCAAGAGCAATTTCATCCTTGGGCGTCTAACCAGGAAAGGAAGCCTGGGGATCACTGGACCAAGGAATTCATATTCCTGCAATATTTGCACACAAAATGGTCTCATGTTTAAAAACACACATTAAGAGTTGTGTCAATCATAAACACTTGGAAATGGGGCTGACTTGGCAGGGAGACAGAACTTTTCATGGAGTTTAATTCATTCAAACACCTTTTACAATTGGGGTGACAGCAGGACCAAGGACCAGGGGACCCACACCCTTCCTGGCCTGCTGCCTGTGCCCATGGCTGGGCCACGACCCCAGCAGATGTCGCTGCCTGGAGCGTGTCAGCAGCGGGGCCCGGGGAGCCATGCCGGACCAGCCCTCTCTCCCTGGTCTCCTCTGCTCTCTGAGATCAAGTGCTGGCAACACGTACAGAGCAGAGGTGGGGGGCTGGGCAGGCCAGCTCCTGGGAGGGCAGACCCCCTGAGTCAGGTCTGCACTGGCTCTCAGCCTGTGGGGACTCCTTCAGATAAGCTGGCTCTCCCTGGTCACTACGGAGGCTGCAAACAGATGTTTCATAGGCTCTCTTCAGGCCCAGGGAGTTTGGGGGGGGGAGAAGTGGTGGTGGTTATGCACTGTTTTAACAAAACCTAAATTAGATGCCAGCCTGTAAATATCAGAAGATTGCACAGAAAAATCCAAATTCCTAGCTTCCCTTAGAAAAATCTGGAGATTCCTGCATGACCATGACTGGGGTGCTGGGTAGGACTGCTCCTTTTTTTTTTTTTCTTAAGATTTTATTTAATGTATTTGAGAGAGAGAAAGAGAAAGAGAGAGAGAGAGAGAGAACGAGCAAGGGTAGGAGCACGAGCAAAGGGAGGTGCAGAGGGAGAGGGAGAGAATCTCCAGCAGACTTTGGGCAGAGTGCAGAGCTTGATGCTGGGTTCGATCCCACAACCGCAAGATCCTGACCTGAGCCGAAACTGACTGAGCCACCCAGGCACCCCAAGGCCTGCTCCTTTTCTTTCTTTCTTTTTTTTCTTTTTTAAACTTTAATTGGGCAGCTCCTTTTAAATGAGGCCATGCTCTGCAGTTCACCATGAGCCCCGCTGCTCTGAACTTTCCCCCAGCCCTGCCGAATGGCTGTCTCCATAGACGTTGATTGGCACAGTTGTCTGTATTTCTTTTTTTTTTTAAATATTTTATTTATTTATTTATTTGTCAGAGAGAGAGAGCGAGAGAGCGTGAGCGTACAAGCAGGGGCAGCGGCAGGCAGAGGGAGAAGCAGGCTCCCCACTGAGCAGGGAACATGATGTGGGACTCCATCCCAGGACCCCAGGATCATGACCTGAGCCGAAGGCAAACACTTAAGTGACTGAGCCACCCGGGTGCCCCAACACAGTTGTGTTTCTCACACCTGGCTGGCATCACTCATTTAGGGTGTCTGCCTGCCCCCTTAGGCATTTTGCCCCTTTTCTCCTCATTTAGAAGTTTCCTGTGGTGTTTTGCTGATCGTGGGTGGGCCAGTGTTGGGGCATGTAGAAGGGTGTGGACGGGGAGGAAGTGTCCATGCTGTCTATACCCGCCTCTGTCCTGGTACTCTGTGAATGTACTTGCTTTATCCTGATGATCAAGTTATGGGGCTGGAGATTTCTTACTGCCTCTGAGAGCAGAGTGGGGGCACAGTCTCACAGTGGGCAGAGGCTGAAGGCGTGGGGGAGAGGGGACTGTGGGCAGGAGGACACAGCATGTATGGCTTCTGGCACCTGCCCTCTGCCCCTGCTGGCCGGAACACGAATTCGCATTGTTATGATCTTATCTTTGAAAATCACTCTCCCTAAACTGTGTTTTTCTCCTCTAGAAAGTCTGTGCCCATGGCTGACGGCCGGAGCAGCTTGGAACAGGGCACCCCTGGACCCTTCCAAAGGGATGAGGCCTCAGCTCCACATAGCAGCCACTTCCTGGGGTCCAGATCACTCTCTGCCCACACCCTGCCTCCTTGCCTGGGGGCCCGGGGTTGGGGCCAGGGAGGCTGGAAGGGCAGAGATGGCCGTGGCTCTTCCAGAAGGAAGCTAATAGGGCAGGAATGTTTTCTAGTGACCTCCACTGAGGAAGCTCAGCTGAGCTGGCTGCTGTGGTTGCCCCCAGCTGGACATGCCTCGTATGACCTGCCCCTTCTTCTTCTCTTGGACATCTGAAGATCCAAGAGTGGATCTTGGATCTTCCTCACCGGATGCCACACAAAGTCAAGTTCACCAGGTGGCCCAGGAGGCTCTTCCTTGTGGCTGCTTCTTATCCTTGTGTTCTTGGAGAAGACCATGCCTCCCACAAGTTCACTGTCTCTCATGGCGTTCTCTGGGGGGCCGGTCTCATCTCCCCAGCAGGTGTTGACTTGCTTGACCTTCGAGGGAGGCAGGGACGAAGTTTCGTCAATAGAAAACTGGCAGATGCAAGGAGGGGGTGCGGGTAGCTACCCCAATGTCTGATGAAGGGAACACTCTGCCTTCCACATGCGACCTTATCCATTGGTTATGCAGTAGAAGATGGGGGCCCGACTGAGTTAAATCGAGGGGAATGTCTGTAGTAGTGGGATGTGACGTCCTGCCACACCAGGTTCGATGTCTGCTTGCGTGTAGCTGACGGACGGTGCTGCTTTCCAGAAAGCCCCCTGGCCATGCGGTGGATTGGATCTTTGCTACTCAAGACAGCCCCCAAGGAGCTGGGTTATGCAATGTGACTGCCTGTCTCGGGGATGAATGACAGTGCCCTGGTGTCTGGGACCCACCGTGGCCTCCGTGGGGAGAGGAAGGTCTGAGGAGTGTGACCACCCCCCTAAACAGGCTTTAGTTGCCAACTTGGTGCCTTACCATGCATACACCATGTAAACTCGGGTCCTCAGCTGGAAAATGGAGTCAAACTCTGGAAGGGTCCCCCATCTCCCCAAGGAAAAATTCTCCTGGTCCATTAACGTCATTTTCTTCAGAGAACCTTTTCTGATTCTCAGAAAGGGGGCCATGCGGGAAACCAGGCTGATGTTAAAAGCCGTTCCATCTGGAAGTCAAGTGGTCTGGGGAGATGGTAGATTGGTCATCTGCTGGTGAAGGACAAGTATTATTGGCCTTCGAATGTCATCCATGTGGGTCCCGGAGCCTTGCTGTCCAGATGACGGGGTCCATGACTTTTGTTCACGGTCAGGGCCGGAGTTTACAAGTGCAAACAGAGTGCCTCAGACAGGCCCAGGGTCTCTCCTGCCTTTCCTACGGACCTTGGAGCTGTGGCTTCTGTCCTTCGAAAATTCGGAGGAGAGCAGTCGGAAATCCAGCCCGGTGGCAGCACGCGCCTGCCTGTCCTCTGGTGTGGCCTGTTTCCCTCTGTAAGTCAGAGTGCGGGAGAAGCGGCAGTCCTCAGTGGCTGCAAGCACAGGCCACCTGGGAATGAGCCTTTGACCATCTGAGCAACTTTCCAGTGAGAAAGGCATCTGGAGGGCGTCTGAGAAATCCTGTGAAGCCAAAACTCAGCTCTGTAGGGCACGCTTGGCTCTCGTGGTGACCGGCCATCGCCGCCAGGCTGTAGGCGGGAGCGGAGGCTGGCGCTTTGAAAGTCCACATCCTGGGACCTCCCCTCCCCCCACCCCATCCTGGCAAACCAGATGGCTGGTCACCCCACCCGGGCCCGGTCCCCGAGCCAGAGGGGTGGTCAGCGTGTAAAATCCAGGACAGGGGTGAGGGTGGTCCGAGCGTGCGGACAAGCCCCTGGAAGAGGCAGCCATCCTTTGATGGAGGCTTCGTGCACGTCCTATGCTTCCCCGGCCTACACCGCACTGTGACATCGTTGCATATACACGGGAGCACCTAGCGTGTACACCACGTAATCCTAGCGGCCCCTCCCATCACAGCAGCACTCACGTGGAATGTGCAGAGTGCCAGCCACCGTGCCTGTCTGTTTACACTGTTGGCGAAGTCAATACTCTCATCTCCCAAGGGGTGGGGGACCCTTACGCCCCTCACTTCCCGGAAGAGCAAGCCGACCTGCTACTTAACCAAGGCCCAAGCCGGGATTTGCAGCTGGGCTCTCGGGCTCTATGGCCCACACGCTAACCTTTCCACCTGATGGGAAATTGGCGACAGGTGCCCCTTTCGGACCTGGAACCTTGTTCCCCTGCAGCGCCTGCTGCTCACCCAACTTCTGGGGGTCTGACTAGGATAGGGCCTGACCTTCCCCTGCCCACCCTGGGAAAGACGTGGGTGCTCTGTGCATGCGGGCTGAATGAATGTCAGCACCTGCGCACGGAGCCCATCCAGCCTCTCTTCCTCACCGAATGCCTGAAAGCACATGGAGCTTAGGGTCAACTACAGATGCAGACACATAATAGCTGTGTGACCTCTTTGGGGATTTATGTTGTCCTTCTGAGCTGTGATTTTTTCCTCGTAAAATGGGGAAGATAAAAATGCACCTTTTTCATAGAGGCTCCAAGACCACGAAGCTCTAGGATTCTGACTGCTCCAGCCAAGCATCAGCCGCACCTGCCTCCAGCCACCTGCCCGCCCAGCGATGTCCGCTCCCTTGGGAAGCATGGGGGTAGCTTGCAAGTCCCCACTTCCGCTCTCTCTGCTGTGTCTCGTCACAAGTGGCCTGCCTGGGCCCTGGGACCCAGAGGCCAGGGCCACGATGGGGATGAGGCTGGTGTACGAAGCTGCCGAGGATCCAGCTGGGCAGGAGGGAGACCTAGCTCCTGGGACAGTGGAGGGATTTAGCACTGTCCAACGTAGAGAGGGACGCCCCGGGCCCTTTGTGTGCCTGGTGGCATGTACGCAGAGACGAATATCGAGAAGGGGATGGGTTCAGGTGGCCACAGCCACTCTCCATCAGGCAGACCAGGGGCCATCCAGGCAGTGAGGGAAGAAATGGGGCCGAGCAAAGGGGCAGGAGACAGTTCCCTGCCCGCAGAAACCCAGCTCAATCTTCAAGAGCCAGCACACGGGCGATCGCCCCCACGAGGCCTTCTCGTGTTCCCCGTGCTGATCATTTCTTCACGTGGGTCCCCAGACTTGCTGCTCATGTTTTCGTCTTGCCCTCTGTCCTTCTCATATGACTGGAGGCTCCTTGAAGGCAAGGCAGTGTCTGAGTCAACTGTGATTCTTGCTCTCACAGAGGGGAGACAGAAGTGCTGTCGCTTCCTGGGGCCAGCTGGCCAGCTGCTCCTCGTTAGACATCTTGTGGCAGCCCTTCGTGCCCAGCTGGGACAACGTTATTGGAGACCTCGGTGGTGGGCACAGGGAAGCTCTACACAGTGAGGACATTTCAGGAACTGTGGGCTGGCCTGATGTAGGACCACCTTTTAGAGTCTGATGCTGAGCCCGACTTGGCTTTCCCACACGGTTGTGTTGTCTTTCCCCTTATTTATTAGTGCTTTGAACACATGGCTGTGATTGTGGTGGACTGCAAGGGACAAAGGACACAAACAACAGCCCAGCGATCTGGGAGCTGTACTCGGTCAAGATCGTGTGATGACTCAAAGTTGCAAGAGTTACGGTCTCGACACCTCCCCTCCCGAGCGTGTTTGGAGTACCTGAGATCGCTTACACCTTCCTCTGAGATCTTTGGTAGAGGTGTTCTTTTCTTCCTTTTTTCTATGTTTAGAGAAGATGCTTGTGGGAGCTTTTGATGCCCCGTGACTGTAATGATGGGGATTATAACGAGACACATGAACGAGCTGGCACAGAGCCGGGAAGGGTGAAGAGGTCTCCTCTGCAGGGTGTGGAGTGTGGACCAGGGCTGTCGGCTTCCGCAGAGTTTAACGCTCTATTAGAATTCGACTTCCCTTTGCCCCCAGTGCTCTGTGGCATGCTAAAGAAGGTAGGGCAGGGCAGAGTGCAACATGGTAGTAGGACCCCTGTCTTAGTCAGCTTGAGCCCCCATAACAAAATAGCACAGGCTGAGTGGCTTACACAGCCGAAATTCATTTCCTTGCAGTCCCGGAGGCTGGAAGCCCTGATGAGGGTGTTTGCGTGATCGGGTTCTGGTGTGAGCTCTCTTCCTGCCTTGCAGACGGCCACCTTCCCACTGGCCCCTGCCTGAAACCCTCCAATGGCTCCCCATTCTATTAGAACAAACCCCTAACCTCTCATCACAGCCTCCGAGGCCCTCCATGATGCGGGGCCAGCCTGACCTCTATCCCAGGTCACTGTCCCTGCTGCGTGGGAGCCACTGACCTCCAGGCGCCTCACGTTTGGGCATTAGCATTTGCCGTTCCCTTTGTGTGCAAAATGCATTTCGTCATTTGGGTCTTGGCCTCCTGATGGCACAACTTCCATGGGTCCTGCTACTGCTGTCACATCACAACAGCTGTATTTCTCTGTAGCTCTTGTAACCAAGGAGGCTTGGTCTTCCTGTTCCAGTGTCCGTTCCTCTAGGGCAGGCACCTCCTCTCTCACCCACTGCTGTCACTGCAGTCGCCCATAGGAAGCACACCATCAGTATCTGGTGACTGAGTCTTTTCCTTGGGGAAAGTCTGGGGGCACTCAGAAGAAGGTCTTCAGAGGCCTCCCTCCCACCCCCTGCCAGCACTCAGAGATGTCCATTCTTCCCCAAGCTTTCCTCCTTGCTTCTCCACCCCTTCCGGCCCCGCCCCATCCCTTGTCCGGCCCCGCCCCATCCCTTGTCCGGCTCCACCTCCTTGTCTCCCCACCCCTTCGGGCCCCACCCCTCTCCCTGCCTCCTTGCCTCCCCCCACCCCTTGCGGCCCCACGCTGTGTGGTCAGTGGCTCCATTTATGTCAGACCACTTTGAAGGCTAAATGCACCCCCAGGGCCCTATCCCCAAGCTTTGCAAAGGCCTTCCCAACTCCCCGAAATATCCAAAACAGAATCTTCTAGTCCTGTTTTAAGAACCTGTCCTCCCCTCTATGTCCCCCCGCCCCCACGACCTCCCAAGGTGGCATATGTCTTCTGAGAAATTACTGTTTCATCACTTCGCCCCGCGACTTGGACGAGGCGGGCAGTCTCAGTCTCCTGGCAGCTGAAGAACTGGATGGTGCTTTCTCCCCCCCTCAGCCTTGTCCCCTGCGGCTGCGGCTGCTCCCTTTCCTGCATCTCCACGGCACTCTGTTCATATGGTCACCATTTCGCAGAGTCTACTCATTCATTCATTCACTAAAGCATCCACGATGTTCCAGGTACCGCGATAACGGCGTGGGATGCAGGGAGAACATGCTTGCCCACAGCGGGGGAGGGGTCCTGCGTTTCTCAAAGGTGCCACCCACGAGGAGCCTCGTGCTTAGTCCTCAGTAGATGACACATTATGGTCATGTGAATTGTTTTGGATTGCAGAATTTTTAAAACTCACGCAGACCACTACCATAGTAAGAAGTATTATTTCCAAGGCAAATTTTGTTTTGAGAAGTTTATGAAAATTGAACATTTGAAGATAATTTAAAAATCCTGCAAAACAAGGGTGGGACGTCACTATCCTGGCCTGGGACCATTTCCCCGGAACCCTTTGGCAGGAACACACAGGCCGCTGAACAAAGTGTGTGCGACAAGCTGAGGGCTCTGCCCACTCCGGGCCACGTGGGGAAGTCAAGAGCAAAACTCTCAGGGGACACACGTGAGCACTCATAGAACGAGCAAGCCATGGCTGACCACCAGCTGTCCGCCCCCGCACTTATGAGTGCCTGCTGTATGCTTTCTCTGTCCACTGGGGTGTGGATGCTTCAGGGTCCTTTCTGGAATCCCATTCTAATTGTTTTTGGAAACTTCCACAGATTTTGTCTTTCCTTCTTGGAATGATGTTTCACTTTCTCCTTTCCTTGAAGCTTATCTGCTCTTGGAGAGGCCTCTCCTGACATTCCCACTCCCTCTGGTGCTCTCTGCCTCTGCTGTCATTACTCTTCCAGGCTGCCGGGTGGAGGGGCTTGGGGGTCAGGGGGACCAGGGCTCTAACCTCCATTGGGGTCCCCACCACTGCTGTTCTCAGTTATGTAGCTTCCAGATCTGGCTCTGTGCAAACCCGGGATACTGCCATCTACCCCCTGGGCTTATTTGAAGGTTGTTAATTACTCTCTTCCATTCCCCAGCTAGATTATAATTCCCTTGGAGTCACACAGAGCCCAGGACAGTGCTTACATCCAAGCTGTTAATAAATATTTGTGTGGGATCTGGAAAAAGAGAAATGTGAAGATGATTTGAGAAATA
Source organism: Ursus americanus (assembly GCF_024610735.1). Lineage (NCBI taxonomy): Eukaryota > Metazoa > Chordata > Mammalia > Carnivora > Ursidae > Ursus > Ursus americanus. Next base: position 38,489,423 of record NC_142147.1, on the reverse strand, counting down.
GACTTTTCTTCCCCCATCCCCCAAGTTTGACTTCTGGAAAAGTTCATTTGGGTGATTAAATGAGTAACAACAGGCACAGAAATTTTGGGGGGAAAAAACGTGAGCTGGAGAATTTGTATTAGATATTAAAATGCCCTTTAAAGCCGCAAAACAAATCAAGATAACAAAACACAAATCTAGGAGCAGACGTGCCACAGCCCAGACTCTTTAGGAAACAGAGCTTGAGGCAGGGCTGAAGGGTCTGGTGCTTTATTTGGGAGGGGTGAGTCATGGGCAGAGAGAGCGGGGGAGAGGGGAGCGGTGCAAGGAGGGGAGGGAAGACGTGCACGGTGCTGAGCTGGACCGGGAGACACAGCAGGTGGCTCGGCAGGTGGCTTCGCTTGGCTGGTGGTCTTCTCCAGATGGGCTGTGCGCAGAAACTCTGTCTCCGAGTAGTCAGTGGGTGAGAGGGAAGAAGGAATGTGTGTGCCTGGCTCCCTCCCATCTCCTGTTTCCCACCGGTCAGAGTTCACCCCGTGGGTGGTGTCAACTCTGCATTTCTGCATTGCAGCTTCTGGGTTGCCCCTTTGGCAGCTTCTCACAAACTAGCTTCTGACCCAGAGGTGAGGTGTTTCCTGCGGAGATGCTAGAGACGGGAGGTGGGAGGTGAGTGGCTGGGCTGCTGGTTGCACAGTGGTGATCAAGGTGGGCAGGCTCAGGGGCTAGGATCAGGTGCAAAATTTAAAGGAGTGCCCCCAAACTTTGTAATCAAGCTAAATCATATTTTAATGCAGTATGTAAAAAGTCAACATTAATGCCAAAGCTCCTGGTGAACAATACATCACAATTTTAAATAAAGACAAGAGCAGAAAGGGTTGGGATTCAGATGAAGTGAGCAAGGTACCGGTGCAGGGTTGGGTCCTGCCTCTTGGAGGCCTGAAGGGACATTTGTGGACATGTGCCATGTGAGACATGGGCCGGACATCCAAGGAGCGGCAACTGGGTGGTGCGAGCTCTGCACCTGCAGCTGGGGAGGGAGCCGGGCTGAGATGGGCCATCGCAACGGACTGCCGGAAGCTGGTACTTCAAGCCGTGGGGCTGGAGGGAGCACCGAGGATGTAAGTATAACTGGAGAGGAGACAAGATCCAAGGACTGAGCCCCAGGCACCCTAAAACATAGAGCTTACTGAGAAGGACACCATTGAGGAGCTGCAAATAATGAAAGCATGGAAGGATCATACCAAAATGCCAACAGGGGCCGTGGTCCAGATGGATGGTGGAATCATGGGTGGCTTCTCTTGCTTATCCATTTGTGCACAATTCTCAAGGATGAACATCTATTACTTGTGCAACGAAAAAACTCCCCATTTGCAAGATTCTGTCATGTGGATGGTGGTGCAGAGAAGGAGCCCATCAGAAGAAGGAAACAGCTTCTGGAGAGGTGTTTGGTGCTGGCCACACTCGGGCCGGTGATGGACACCAGCGCAGTGCTGCCGTACGTCTGGACTGCACAGGGATTTTGAAGCTAAGGGGTGCTGGTGCTGGGCTTTGAGGACCAGAGTTTAAATTGGATCAGGAAGTTTGGCCCCCCCGGTGGGCTCTACTTTGGGGGCGGAGTTTGGGTCAGGGGGAGGGCCTAACTGCATTCCTTGAGGAGGGGCAGGGCTGTCTTTCTAGAAAATGTGGGCCCTGTATGTCTAGCCTGCTACATGCCTGAGTAGGTGGTCTTGGTGTAAGACAAACAAGGATATATAATAAAAATCCCAGTTTGCTTGTGGCCAGTTGTCACATGTATTCAAAATAAATGCTTGAATGCATAAATGTGCCTGGCTCTCTCTCATTCAAGCATTTATTGAGTGCCTATGGTATACAGGCACCATGCAAACAAGGAATCACTCATCTCTGCTGCTGTGAAATCTGGAGTCTAGCAGGGAGAAGGGACACATTGGATTAATTATCGCACAGGTCATTTATTGATTGGAATCATGATAAACATTTTGAAGAAGGAGAACAGATCGCAGGGAGACTCACCTGTCTTGGTGGTCAGGGCAGGCTTCCCTGAGCGAGTGGCATTTAAGCAGATGGGGGAAGAGGAAGGAATGAGTGGGATGTGGTGGGCCAGGAGGGGTGGCTTTTCTCCCTGAGCAAACCCTACAAAAGAGACCCCTTCTAAGTGTACTGTGTGGAAATGGTGAGAATATGCTGCCGAAGTTAAGGAAAGGCTGTGAAGATGTTCTGGCGAGGTGTGCAGGGCAGGCTGATGCTGCTGGAGGGGGCAGGTGCCTCCCCTCCTGTTTCACCTGGCCTTTGCTCTCACCTGGCCTTAGGGTCCTGGGCGGGGGGTGGAGTGAGGGCACCGTTTCAGACAGGTTGTTCACAGATAGAGATGAGAGAAATGGGCACCGCATGAGTCCAAGTGGACCCCCTGAGCGGGTGGGTGTGGGAGGCTGATTCTGGGAGAGAGGCTGGGCGGGACTAGGATACGTGGTGGTCACTCCCATGGAGGTGTGGACACTAAGGCCACCAGGAAGAGGCATGAAAGCCAGGAAAGTTGTGGTCAGAATCTCCAGGGGATGCCTGGGTGGCTCAGTCAGTTAAGCGTCTGCCTTCGGCTCAGGGCATGATCCCAGGGTCCTGGGATCGAGCCCTGCATGGGATCCCAGCGGAGAGCTTCTTCCTCTTCCACTCCCCCTGCTTGTGTTCCCTCTCTGGCTGGCTGTCTCTCTCTCTCTGTCAAATAAATAAATAAAATCCTAAAAAAAAAAAAAAAAAGGAAAACAAACAAAAAAAGAAAAAAAAAAGAATCTCTGGGAATTCTTCCATTTCAGAGGACCCAGAAAGGATTGTCAGGGAGGTAGGGAAGAGTAGGGTGAAGAGGGGACCCCACAAATCCAAAGGGAAGTTGCGTTGAAATGACAAAGGGCTGAGGGGAGCATTGGAAGTGGGGACAAAAGGACAGGGAGGGCCCTAGGGAGTTCGTGTGCCTTCCTCTTCCCTGTGGCCTGGAGCAGCTCTGGGGGAGGCCCACGGAGCTGCACTCAACAGAGTGTGTGTCTGACACGTTAGTCCTCCTCCCTGCTGTGGCACTGGGGGGACACTTTGGGAATGGCACCAAACCGGGAGGCTGGGGTGGCATGCCTGGCCTCCTCCTGTGTGTCTCTGGCCAGGGTCAGATGTGGAGTTCGCCCTTCTGGGAGGAAGGGATTTGGGGATTCCATCGTGGGCTGCAGAGACCACCCCCCCTCAACAGACCCACAACCCAGGCTACTAGCCTGGCCACTTGCTAAAGCCCTGCCAGGTGAATCTTTCTGCCTCAGCTGTAGACGAGCTGGAAAACACCCTTCCCTGCTTCACGCGAGTGCCCTGCTGCTGCCTTGTCATCAAGACACCCTCTTCTCCTGGCATCCTGCTTAACATGCAGTCACCGGGCAGCGCGGGGTCTTCCTCCTGGGAGAGACACTTTCCAGCAGACTCTGGTGGCAGGAGAGTGGGTGTGGATGAACCGGTGGGTGGTGGGGATGAGTTCTTAGCCCATCAATCAGATGTAGCAAGTGGCCGGGTGGGGGGTATTGTAACTCTATGTTTCTGTAAACGTTGTGCCAGTCTAATCGGTTCCGGGGAAACGGTTAATTTGGAGGTCCTCAGTGGAGTCTGGGATGGCCCATCTCCTTGTCCACGGGATGGAGTGGTGGCGAGCGCACAGGGGCGGGACTGGCCACACATCCTTCAGTACAGCTGCTCAGAAGCTTGCCACTGGCCCGCGATGTGCCGGCACCTGTGAGCACCTCATCCCGTAGCCGGGCCTCCAGCTCTGCGTGGTGCTTTCTCTCCCGGCGAATTGCACCTTCTTCCCAGGGCCGTGGGAAACATTGGCGGTCTTTCTCTGCTGCCCTGAGCCTCTGGGAACTGGGTGTGGCTGAAAGGGACCTTCCTGCCTCAGCCCCGCGTGCCCATCTCTGTCCTGTCCTTTGTGGTTGGTGAGGCAGGGGGCTCTGCAGGATGTTGGAGAACACAAAGTCTAGGCCAGGCAGGACCCGGGGTCCTGCTCAGACACCCACGTGGGCCATGTGCTCTGCACTCTTGGTCCCTCTGACTCTTTCCTCTTCTTTAGATCAGTTTTGACTAGGTGATGGGAACATCTGGATTGCACATTATTCCTACTTTCTCCCCATCTATTTCTCAACTTTTGGAAGACAGAAGGAAAAAATAAGACTCCATTGTGCTCTGGTTTTTAACAGCAGAGACGTCGCATGGAGCTGTCTGCGCGGTGGAAGGTGATATGGGGGGAGCCCACAGGTACTTCACGGTGCTGGTATTTCATCATCGCAGGTGCCCACAGCTCCTGCTCCTTGCTTCCCCCTCGTCCCCATGAGCACATACCCCCAAGCTGCAGCCACGTCATGCTAAGGCAGAGTTGCAAAGGGCAACCACAAGTTCATGTGCAGGTGAGATCATGCGTCAGCTCAGGAAGAATTGCCCCTCCATGTCTTTGGGTCTGGAAATACAAGTAACATGTGCACAACGTGGAAGGATCACAAAGAAGGAGGTCATTTCCCCGTCTTCCCGGAAGGATGAACCTTCTGGGTCCACAGGTGTTTCTCTTGATAGCCTTAGTGGACCTAAGGAAACCCTCATTGTGGGGGTTTGCATCAGAAGAGGGGCTCGAGGTGAGGGATTAGTCAAGTGCTGAAGAAGAGACTGGTGTTCATGGTGGTCTTGGGCTTTGTTATTACATGCATCCATCAAGATTTGGGACCCAGAACCTGCACGATGCTGTGACGCCGTGATGCCGTGTGATGAGAGAGACACGGGGATTTTGCTGAGGATGTCCCATGCACCAGGCACTGCAGATAGAGGTGTCTCTATACTCCTCCTGCCCTCAGGGATTCAGAATCCAGTGGTAGAAGCAGGACCACACACAGATGATGGCATGAAAGCATGTGGCCCAAAGGTTGGCACCTAGCCTGTCCAGATGGGTGGCTGGCTAGGACATTGAGAGAAATATGAACAAGGCATAGATGTCAAAACAAAGGAGGGAAGAATTCACTCTACCGATGGTTCCAGGGAGTGTGACACTGAGAACCTTGAGGCTGGGCATCTAACCCTGGCACGGCCACAGGGATACTCTGGGAGCCTCGAAAGCCACTCCCAGTCCCTGGGTCATATTTTTGCCAAGTTTCCTATTGACTAGACCGGAGGCTGTGGACTCAGATGCCGTCAGGGGCCAGGCTGGTAAAATACTTGGGTGCAGTGTGCTGGGAGGGTCCGGCAAACTTAAGTCAGCGTCCTTGCTAAATGGGGCACTTGCAATCCTGTCCTGGCCGTCTGTGCCATGTGGCAGTATGGGCTCAGTTGGGCCAGATCTTTCCACTTTCCAGAGAAGCTGGGAATTTGAACGTTTGTGAGAAATCTCCGAATTTTTCAGTGGTAAGTGTTTCAAATAAAAAGGAAGAACAGCACCGTATGGGGCAAAAAGTCTGTGGGTTAGATTTGGCCCTCGTTCTTCTAATTCTTGGCCTGGGGACTAGGTGCTCTCTGAGGCTTTCCCCCACTTTGTTGGTCTGGGATTTAGTTTCAGGTTGTGATTCTCTGTGGTGCAGAAATCCTGCCAAGGAGGTCAGAATGCTCTGTGAGGTACCCTTTGCCGGGTGGGCGTATGTGGCCACCACATCCTCCAGAAAACCCAAGGATAGCACCTGGACCCAGTCCTACTCCCTCATCAGATAGCCCTATCCTCACATGTTCATTTATTCGACATATAATTACTAAAGTCTCTGTGCCAGATCCATTATGAGTACAACTACTTTTCAGAATTTTCTAAGGTTCTCCATATAAATGGATTCGCCAACCAGGAAAGCAAAAGCCCATGGTTAAATTGCACGCTCCTCTTTTGGCTGGGAATGCAAGGTTACCTTAAGGTTGTGGAACCCTTCGGGACCCGGGGGCTGCCAGCCTGCAGCCCAGTGGGCAAGCCGATCCTGGCTCTGCAGCTTTGAAAGTGTGCACACTCTGCTCGTGGAGTCTGGCCCAGCTTTCCCCCTCTCCTCCGGGCAGGGCCAAGTCTGGGCGCTGGCGGTGTGAGGGCGATGCCGCCGAGCAGCCAGCACCTGGGAGGTGCACCTGGCCAGGCAGCCCCTCTGGAGTGGCCACTTCCCGGCTGCAATAATTCATCACAGGCGGGCTCACAGATGTACTTAAGAAAGAAGGGATGATCTATTTTGTACATGCTCCTTAAAGGGATTCCATTTTAGCTCCAATTGTAATTTTTACCTTTTTCAGGGGAATTTATTGACACAGTGCCTAGCTCAGCCCTAGTTTTTGCCATCATCCTTTTGTCTGCAAGCACACTCACCAGCGCTTAATTTGTCATAGCCCTGGAGGTATCAGAACTAATGAGCTTTGTTTGAATAGACTTTTTCCAGTTCATCTAGCACACTTTGGGGTAATCACTCAGTTTCTGTTTGCTTCGGATCCAAGGCATTGTGGGAAATATACGGAAATAATGGTTAAAAAAGCAGTATAAATTGGTAACAGCCACATTTTCTGCAAAGCCCTGAAGATGTTATTTTTTTAATTTCCCCACTTATTGAAGTATTGCGAGTGCTCTAAGTACGACCATTACAATATAATATCAGAGGAGAATCTGATAAAATGCTATTTTTCAATTAGCCAGGAGTTTATACTTTGCCTTCTTTAAGCAGTTCATAGCTAACAAATCTTTAAACAATCTAACCTCTTAAGGTTTGGAAGTGGACAGATAATAACCGTGAACACATAACAGTGTGTCAGCACCGAGAATTTAAAAATCTATTACAGGGATTACATACAGGAATGCTTTTTATTGGCCGGACAATTGCATTTCCATTTTTCCAAGGCAGCGCCTCACAGTCCCTGTGACACCACCAAGCACGTGGTGGAAGGTCTAGGAAATGAAGGTTGGGAGCAGGTGCTGCATACACAGTGTAGGCGGGGCTGGGGGGCGTCGGCCTTGAACTCCCGCTTTCTAGGGAGTGCTGTCATCTGTGCGGTCTGGATCAGCAGGCTGGGTCTCGGGTAGGCCTTCCTTTTTTTAAGGTTTATGATGCATGTTCCCAATGACCAGAGATGTGGTTTTGAAGATTGCTTAGATCTGTGAAATGGGTCAAGTTGATAGAACCTCTGATTGCCCCGGAGTCCCTGCTTGGGGTGGGGGCGGGGGGAGAGGGTGCTTTCCCAAAGTGTGGTGGGAAGAGAAGCCGCCTCCATTCTGGGGGCTGCCTCCTGCCGATTTCTGAAATCAAATCAAAGAAGCAGAGAGCAATACTGGCTTTCCCTCCCCAGAGAGGGTGGCCCTTCCCTGTGGGAAGGGGTTCGAGGAAGACGGTGGGGAGGGGGCCACACGGGCATGCGCAGTGCGAGTTGCACGTGGAGGGCGGGCCTTCCTGTCACTTAGTGATGGTTGTAGTGAGCGTGCTAAGCCATCATCAGCTGGTCAGGCTGGCTGTGGTATAGAGGAAAATGCAGTTACGTTCAGCTCTCACAGTATCCCCGAGGATCGGGCAAGATTCATCAGCTCTCTTTTGCAAATGAGGAAACTGGGAGTCAGCTTGTAGGCGACCTGCCCCTCGATCTCAGGGCGGCAAGCAAAAAGGGAATGACTTGAACCCAGTGCTTTCCATTTCGTCACATGCTCCCCACCCTCCCCACGTTACATCTCTAGGGCTAGTATCACCACCAGCAGCCACAGGAAACTCTCACCAGTGCCCCTGGAACCGAGAGCCCATGCCAGGCTGTGTGGGGAGTTCTAAGGTGAGGAAGAGGCCCTGATCTCTGGGAAGGGAACTCCAATGACGGAGCAGATGCCAAGCGACAGTACAGGAAGCAGTGGGAGCCAGGCGGGGTCCGGGGCATGGAGGGCCAGCATCCCAGTCCAAGGGGAGGGCAGTGGCCAGCCCAGAGTGGGGACAGCTGCCTTCGTCTCTCCAGGAGCTTTGTTCCCCTTAGCACCAGGCTCGGGGGGCTTTGTCCTTGGAGAACCACTGACTGTGGCTGAGGACCCCCACTAAGGAATTTATCTGGAAAGACAGGGGTGGAAGGTCGGGCCCAGGGCTGCCGAGTGAGGAGGAGTTTGGGCAATTCTGAGATGCTGAGGAGCCATGCAGAGTCCCTGGGAAGCAGAGATATGGTAAGGTTTGCATTTGAAACTGTCACTCTGGAGGCTGATGGGGAAAGGGTCAGAGGGCTGAGGTTGCACAGGGGAGAGTTAGGAAGGTTTCTGGCCCCGTCTCTTCATCTGCACAATGACGTTGTTTGGTGTCTCAGCAACTGCCGTGTAACAAACAGCCTCAAACCTGTGCCTTAAAGAAACCACCATTCTGGGGGTTGCTGGGCCGTTTCACTGCCTAGGCCAGGCTGGTGGTTTCTGTTGCGCTTGCTCACGCATGCGCGGGGACCTGGAGGGCTCCAGGCAGGCACGGTCTGGGTTGGCCTCACCTGCATGTCTGGGGTTGTTTGGCCATCAGCGGGGGCACCTCACTTCTCCCCTGTGTGGGCTCTCACCTTGCGGTGCCCGAGAGGGCGACGGACCAGACAGTGTGCACTGACCCTCTCCTTTCTCCAATTCTGCCAAGGCTTGGCCTCTAATCTGACCCTGCAATTTATGCTGGCCTGCAGAAGCTCTCTCTCTCCACGTGTGGGCTAGGAGTGAGCTCCGTGATTTTAATAAAAGCTATTATCATGATTGAAATCCCAGTTATTCAAGTAGTTCCTATTTTAAAGGATAAAAGAAAGAACACAGGGAAAAAATTCCACGTTGCGGATATTCTTAAGTGTCTTCTTAAAATAAGTGTCAAAAACCACTTTAAGAGGGACAACTCTATAATTTTGCTAGGCCCAAAGACCAGCGCGTCAGCAGGAATCCCCAATGCATGCATGCTGCCTCAGGCTTTCCACATGCTGTCACCCGTGTTCTCTCTTATGAGCACCCAAACCAACCTTGAGAGGAGGATGGAAGGGATATTATTTAACTCCCATTTTATGGCTGAAAAAGTGGAGACCTAAAGAGAGGATTGTCCAAGGTTGGTTGCAGAGTAGGGACTTGGACTCTAGGGTTTTTTTTCTTTCCACTTTGCCTCGCAATCCCTACTCATCATCCGTAGTGGCCCACTATGACCCCTGGATCATCCTCTTTTCTAATGAAACTTCTTTGGCTCTTATTTAACAATATGATGCATTGCTTCTGGCAGCACATGATCTCCTAGAAGACTAAGCTTTGGATTGTGAGGGATCCAATAGCTAATTTGAAATGAAAATCACTGTATTTGCATTGTCATTTCGAGAGTCTCTCTAAGGTACATTGCCAAGGACAGGGCCGATAAAAATACCCTGTGAACTTTTATCTCTGAGCATCTCTTTCTAATTGAGATGGGGTCTTCTTTCTTCTGGAATTTTTCACAGAGGACCACACATACACCCTCTAAACAGCTATGCTCAGGCAAATTTTCCTATTATTTCAGATTTGTTCCCCCCCATGTTTCCTGAAGGCCTTGAGAACATTCTGCTTGAGTTTCCCCTTCTAGCCCTACAGAACAGTTGGCATGCCTCTGAGTGTGGTTTCCTCCAACACACCCAGCCTCACGGTGGAGCTCACAGGGAGCTCAGGGGTTGCAGTCAGGCAGGGAGTGCCCTCAGGCCTGAGGAGGGCTGACCTTTCCCTCCCCTGAGGTCTGGCACAGCCCCTGTGAACCCTGAGATACTCAGAAAGAGGGGCTCTTCCACCCTGGGGAGCAGAGAGCGAGCCCTAGATTGGCATTCTAGTCTCAGGTTGGTCACTAACTTGCTGTGAGACTTTCTGTCAATCACTCCACTTCTCTGATCCTCCATTTCCTCATTGTAAGCCCACACCCTGATTCTCAATCTACAGAGGGTATTGCTCGAGAGGGTGAATGGGGTGCTGCAGGGAAGGCTGGTCTTTTCCTGCCTGGGAGAGAAGTTGCTTACTCAGCTGAATTCACAGCATCCTGGCCTGTCAGGAGGGGTAGTTTGGAGGTATTAATGTAGATGTCGATTGGTTCCAATTTTGTGTAATCCACGGCAAGACAGACATTCTGTTAATTTCACTGAGTGAATTCTTGCAGCTTAAATCATGATGCAGAGTAAAAAAAATGTTGTAGATAAATATTGCCTGAACTCACTCAAACTTGTGATATCGTAAAAAATGGTTTCTTAAGTTGTTAAACCCTGAGCTCTCTGATTCATAGATTCCCAAAGCCAACCCTTCTGTTGTCTCTTTAGTACTTTGAGCTTATAGACTATAATCCTTTGGGAATGGTTCATAAGACTGTGATCGTTTCTAAGACCCTTTCTCAAATGCCATCTCATTTGGTTGGCACGACAACCCTGGTGGCTTGGAGCAGGGAACCCACCAGGGTTCCTTCCCATCCTCCCAATGTCACCTGGGGATGAATGGATCAAAGCGGCCCCTCCCTGGGCCTCTCCCTGCCTTGAGGGAGGTGAGTGTTTATTTTCAGGATATTCAAATGAGAGAAGCATCAAAAGTAATAGCTTCCCCTTTTTGGTTCTGGGAGGAGCCTCTAGGAGTTGTTTCCCAGGGCCTGTCAGGACTGCAGCCCTAGCCTGTGAACCTGGACTTGCCGGGGCCTGGACCTCCCAGCCCCAGCCCCTATCCCACCGCCATCCCTGCAGTGCATAGATGGCAAGTTCCTGAGGGTAGGAACCAGATGCTCTAATTTTCTTATGCCCCTCCCCCCCAGGGCCTATTAAATGCATCTTGAAACTCCTACAGAGTGAGTTTCTTTCTTTTTTTTAATTATTATGATTATTTTACTTTTTATTGATTTTATTTTCTAAAAAAAGATTGTATTTCTTTATTTATTTAGGAGGGGCAGAGGGGGAGAGAATCTTAAGCAGACTCCACGTTGATCTCAGAGCCCGATGCAGGGCTTGATCTCAGGACCCTGAGGTCACGACCTGAGGCGAAACCAAGAGCTGGACGCTTAACCGACTTGCACCACCCAGGTGACCAATTTCACTTCAAAAAGGCCTTGCGTGGCTGTCCTGAGGCAGGAGATCTGTGGCTTGAGGCTGACCCAGTCTCTGTGTGCACTGTCCCAATGGTCGCATAAACCTAAAAAGAGAAAGGACTCATCCTTGGTATTTATCTGGTTCTTTGACATCCATGAACCGCAGATTTAATTCTACCAGCACCTGGAAGGCAGGTGGTATAAACTTTCTTTCTAGATGCACCACCAGAAGCTCTGTGCTCATACGACTTGCCCAAGGCACTAGGGCCACTATAAGCTTCAGATTCCACACTCAGGCCATGATTTCTCAGCCCGGGGTGGAGCGTAACTGGTTCAGGGCATGAATGGGGTGCTATGCAGAGACTTCTGAGTTTGTGTGATTGCTGTCATGGCCCAGGGGGGTCGGGAGAGCTAGGACAGGGGGAAACCAGGGGGTGAGAGCTGAGTGTTTCCGTGGCTAGCAATCAGCAGTGAGTTATCTGTTGCTTTGGGGAGACATTTGGTTGGGGACCCAGCTCGGCGCCTTCCCTCCTCCTCTCTCTGTAAGGGTTACTGATGGGCACCGGCAGGAGGCAGCTTGAGGGCACCCCACAGTTGCTGAGCACATCTTTCTCTCTCGAATACATGCCACTGAGCTGCTCGGGGCAGTGGGCAAGTCTGTCTAGAGAGGGAGCGCAGCGCGGCCGGCAGGAGCAGGGGCGTGGAAGCCTGGCTCACCCACACTCGAATAGGGCCCGCCCGGAGCAGCAGGGCAGGGGGTGGTCGGGGCCTGCACGCTTGAGTGCAGATCTTGGACTCACAGCTTTTAGGCATGTATCTAACTTCTCCAGAGGTCCAAGGATTAGGAAAAAGGAAGGTGAACCCAGGCTGGTTCTAGAAGCTGAACGCGATGTGGGGAAGGACCCTGAGCTGGGCCAAAGCCCATAAGACCTCCTGGGTCATGTGCAGTCCTGGTCACTGTGTTGGGCTGTTGGGGAGTGCACAGGTGGGGGGAATTCAGGCTCTGCTCTTCCAGAGTCCTTTTGACCATCAGGGGGTCGGGGTGGGGGGCGGTGGTCTGCCCTTTAGAATCCTGAGGTGTCTCCTTTACAACCGTTGGGTGATGAAAATGCTTATATCCATCCCGGGTGTGGGCCTGAAGTCACAAGCTGGGGGCCCTGGGCTGGATTTGGCCATCAGAGTATTTTTTATTTAGCCAGCAGAGTGGTTCTTTTGTTTGCTTTAAAAAAGGGAATCAACATTTAAAACAATGAAGAAATTCTCAGAAATGGTCCAGATTTCCAGCTTTCATCAAAAATTCCGACTATCTGGCCATGTGGAGCAGCTTTTCTTTGCAGGACTGTCTATTCAAACAGGGGTACAGCTGCCCCCCCCTTAAAGGGATCACATGTTTAAAGTTAGCCACAGTCACCACCACCCCCTAGTGTCCCTGACACAGGGGAACAGAGTCTGGTGCTGTTCTTACTGTGCTTACACTGTCGTTTTCCCACAGGAGGTGAAGGACTGTCTGTTTCCATGTCTCTCCCCAAAGGGGGAGCAGGAGATGATGTCTTTTCCTAAACAGTCTTTCTCCTTCTGGGACCTTCGTGGGCCCAGCTGTCATTTGCACCCGAGACCATGGGGATAAACAGACTTGCTCAGACGAGAGTGGGGTGAGGAGACGCTTCTGTGACCCAACATCTCCAGATGTGTTTAAGAAATCTGCAGGGAGAGGGCTGGGGGGATTCGGCAGGGGCAGGCTGGTGAGGACCCGGCTTAAGTTGGCCACAGCTTAGCGAGGCAGAGCTGGTTGAGGGCAGTTGGGACCTGGAGCCAATTGCTCAGAGTCTAAGAGTACGTTAGGTGAGGCTCAATTTGCAAATCTTAAAATGACAGTTTCTCACTTGGCAATCTCTAGTGTTAATAAGTCGGTTACGAATGCAGGGTTAAACGAAGCAGGCACCCAGCCTGTGTGTGTGTGTGTGTGTGTGTGTGTGTGTGTGTGTGTGTGTGTGTGACACACCATGTGTGGTTTCTTGGAGTCGGGAAAAATCTGTCAGCCTTTCTAATACTGACTTAGTTTTGACAACAGAATAAGATGTATTTTGAACACATGCACGTCCTGCCTTTTCCAAAGGGGGGCTAATGAGTGTGGGGCCCCGGAGGAAGGAGGGAGGGAGGGTGCGGCTGGGTTTCCTTCTGGGGTATTTGCTCACTGAGCTTCTTTTGGGGACAAAGGCTCTGGGCATCTGTGGGCCACCTGGACTCCGATGGCCTTACTGGTCCTGAGGGCCAGAGAAGGCAGTGGACCTCCCTTTGGACCTTGAGCTTCCTTGTTAAAGGTGATTCAAAAGCCAGATCTCCCCCCACCCCTGGCCTCTCCTCCCTCCCAAGACAGGGTTCTGCAACTCCGTGTGAAATGGGAAGCCATTTGGTCAGAGTGGCCTATAGAATAGAACAAATCCTTTAAACCAATTGTATAAAAATGCAAATTTAAGGCAAGTAATTAAAAACACATAGAAATTAGAGGTTTGGATTTTGCAGACCCAGCTTTCTGCAGCCACTGTCAGATCTCTGTGCAATTTATCTGGGTTCCGTCAGTGGCGGCCAGACTGGATTTTGATAAAGAGCGGCAAATCTGTCCCTCTCCAGCTCCTGTGACTTGCCACACACTCCATTCAAGCCGGAGCGTCCGCACAATCCTTTGCATAATTTGGAGTTAATCATTTGTACTTCACAGCCTCTGAGAGGCCTCAGACTTGGGAGGTGGGGACAGATTTGGCTTTTTAATCGCCTTGTATATTGTGTAGCTCGAGATAAATGACACCGACTGTCTGAAATCTACATTCTTGCTTCTGATGCAAAACTGTAATTAATTTTGTGCAGTGTTTCAGAATTGATCGTGGTCACTTGAATTTCTAATTTTTCATTCACTTCAAAGACCCTGGGTTTTTTTTTCTTTTTTTTCCCTTCTCTCCCCTTTCCTTAAAGGAATGTGCTCCGGTCCGGGAGCGCTCTGCAACGCTGGCGCTGGCGTACTGAATGATTCTCTTACGCCTCTTTCTCAATAAGGTGAAACGGAGGTCAAGGCCTATGGCTCCTGTTTATCTCTTAGCTTGTATTCAGATGTATTTCCCGACCTATAGGAAATACTATCAAAACTTACTAAATTATAACTAAATAGTTTGGCGGCACTTCTCTATTGTAAAAGGCTCAAAAACCTTCATTCACACGTCCTATTCACTATAAGACAATTAAGCACAATTTAGGCAATAATTACCCTAATTAACTACACTTTAATGTTTGTATTCAAGATTATAGCAACGTTGTATCACTTCGCTCTTTAAATAATAACAAGGTTTCCTAATTTCTCTGTATTGATAGTTGTTGTATGTGATTCTTTGTTTGGTATATTTCACTGTAAAAATATTTGTCAGTGAAAGATTGAACAATATGAATGAATTTGATTATGCCATTGTCAAAAGCCCCATGCATCACAATCCCTTGTTTTTAATCACTACTGTAAACCTTGCAGCCGGAGGGCATAGTTTTAATTTGGGTGTCTTACTAATGAAAAGAAAAAAATAATTGTTTTGCCAGGATTTAATAATAAGCAATAAAATCAGCCAACCAGATTTTACCTCTGCATTCAATCTCTTTTTTATTATAAAACATTTTTGTCCTTTTTTTAGATTACAGGCGCAGATACTGAACATTTTACTAATAAATATTTCAGTTTGCTTATGGAGGCTAATGCTGTCATCTGAATATGGAATTATATTTCTTTCATGCTTCATTATCATTTCATGGTAGTAATGACAGTCAGGCAGTGGAATATTTACAGGCTTTTCAGAAGACATTTATCCAATACATTCCCTGAAGGGCACCTAGGCTTAAAGATACATTATCCTTTTGTAAAGCTCTGCCCAGAATCCCAATTCCTGAATTAGCCAATCAGAACTTTTTTTCCCCTTCAACACTTGACCCAATGATGAAACTTCCCTCCTCTCCACCCTGCTGGTGGGCCATTTATCCCGGAATTTAAGAAAAACAATCAGGGGGAAATGTGCCTGTGACCTCAGTTTACACTGTCTGTGAAATGGGCACGTAACGCATGCCTTCACTGTCGCCTTGGGCCTTGGGTGTGACTTTGTTCCAGTTTTGTCTAAAGTGGTTCTTTTACTTCTAGATGGTTTCCAAGGCTCTGGAGTAGTTTTTCTTATTAACGGATGCTGCTAGGACGGTTGTAGGTGGTAAACCTCATGCCGAGGGGCACCTAAAGGGGAGCTAACCTGTGATTATGGTTTTGAATGATGGTTCTTCTGATGGGTGGGGGGGACCACTGGGGAGGAAAGAGGTTGCCTGTATTCCTGCTGTGGTCCTGCAGACCAAGGGCAGGGCCTCCCTTGTGCCCCACAGAGAGGACATCTCATGCTAGGAGCTTGGGGACCATAGACAGCTGGCAGGAGTGCGCCCTGTCTAAGCGGGTGACTGTGCTTTGGCTCCTGACAGCTGGATGTACGCAGGCCCAGTATCAGAGGATCTTCTGATTTTTTCTTCTTTTTTTGGATCTTCTGATTTTTTAAGGGAAACCAGACATCTGGATTTTTCCTGTGAAATTTCCTGATTTTTAAATATTGGCCATGATTTCAAATACTTTCAAACTACTCTGCAAATCAAATCAGACTGTGGGCTGTGTTGAGGACTGTGAGCTGCCAGGTTTGGGCCTGTAGTTGAGGGATGTGTCTTCTGGGCAAGACATGGAGATGGAGGAGGGGTATCGCTGTCCAGTTGCTCAGGTTGCCTGCTGCACAGGGTCAGGCAGTCCCTGGGCGGCGCAGTCTTGCGTTTGCCCCCACTCACCTTGCTCTAGGGATTGTGGGGCTGTTGATTCCTCTCCCTGGTCTCATTATTCTCACTGCTTGATTTGTCATTGTGCTTTGGAAAGGCATTTAGTGGCTAGTATGGTGTGACTGTGATCTCTTCCAAAAACTTTTTCCGTGGACATGCTGACGTTTGTCGGACTGTGTGGGTGCTTGTCTCAGCCACACCAGTGTTCCCTTCAACACAGTTTGCAGCTTTCCCCCAGCTTTCAGAGACCTGGGACCCAAAGACCCCTCCTGAAGGGTATGGAGCTGTGTCCCAGCAAAAGGCATCTTTGGAACTATTTCCCAGCACTGAATGAAGGGAGGGAACAGTCAGATGCAGAAAACGTGGGGGAGCCTGTGGCTGCAGGGGTCCCACCGGGTCCTGGGTGCTGGGCGGTACACAGGTGCGCTGGGTGGTACACAGGTGCGCTGGGTGCTCAGCAGGACTTTGCTGTAGGAATCTTCTCTGGACTCCCCAGCCCTAGGCTCATACTCAAGGGCGGACGGCAGTGAAAGAGCTCTTTGACAAAGGCACTCTGCTGTGACGCAGCCAAGATGTCTTGTGTCCCTGTCACTACGCTGCTATCATGGCGAGTGGAAGCTGGAGATGTGTCCAGAGGGGAGTGAATGGTGTGTGCGGGACCTGGGTGCAGTTGCTGACATGGAACCAGGCTGAGTTACCGCCGTGACTCTGAAGGGTGCCCGCCCGGTCCACTGGGACAGGATCGAGGCCGGGGACCCTGCCCTGAGCCGAGTCTTGCAGGCTACCCAGCACTCGCCGTTCAGAAGAAAAGAGTGAGGCTCAAGCTTTTCCTGGGGAGAACGAGGACACTGGTTTCCTCAGGCTTGTCCTTCTGCAGACATGTCTATATTTAGGTTTCCATATGATTAAGAAGCAACAAGATGTGAGACTTTCTGGTCTATGAGAGAAGATGAGTCAGTCTGGCCATAATTGATTTGAAAAAGAAAGCAGCGCCGCCTCCCCCCCCACCCCACCAAGTGCATTATGTTGTTCTGTTCTGGGATGGCTGCCAGGCCAGGTGGGAGAGGAGGACTTCCAAACTTCCACCGTCTTCTAGAAAAAGCCCCAGCCTGGTCATAGTGAGGGACTTGTCAAGGAGAATTCTGGGGGTCCTAATCCTTTTGTGGTCCTGCCTTGGTATCCAGCCTGAGATCGCCCCGCCCCCCAAGCTTTGAGGTCTCATATACACCACCGCAGAATCTAGATGTGCTGGATTCTTGTCTACTCTGGTGATTTGGGCTCTGGGCTGTGTGTGTGTGGGGGCAGCCTGGATGGAGGAGTGGGGGAGGGGAGCGCCGGGGTGTGGCGGTCCTGAGTCTGGAGTTTCGCTCTTTTGCTCTTTACTCCCTGGCCACACCCTGGTTCTGTCCAGAGCGCGTTCACAGAAACACCCCGAATAGGATTCCCGGATGAAATATAGGACGCCCAGTTCAATCTGAATTTCAGATAACTAATCATTTTTTGTTTCAAACACATATGGGACATGCTAATACTATTTTTTCCCTTTAGTGTATGATTTCAGCATTTCCTAACAGTACTTAAAAAATATAAGTATGTGTCATGACTATCGGGGACATATTCATACTAAAAACTTGTTTGTTTATCTGAGATAGAAATTTCACCAGGCATCCTGAATTTATATTTGTTAGAGGCGATGCTGACCCCGAGACCATGCCCTTCAGATACCTGGATTCTTCTCAAGGCTTCCTGAACAGGGAGACTGGAACTTCTCTGCATAGCTTACAGCCGTCTTTTCGGAAGCAGGTGGAGGCTATGCTGAAAGTGGGTTGTCCCTCCACAAAGGCTTAAGCCCATCGTCCACCTTGCTCATCACAAATCTCATTGGAGTTTTCTGGGCTGGGCGAGTTTCTGTTTCATTCATTCCTATCCCTGTAGAATAAAACTCGGTGCCACGTGGAAACGCCTGTCCTAATTGTATCCCCCATGCGTCCGCTCTCCCCCAGGATCCACAAAAATCCCACAGTCACTGAATGTGCCCAGTGTTGAGGCTTCTCTGTTTCCCAGGGGGCTTGCCGGCAGGGGAGGGCTGGAGCAGGGCTTCCCCACAGGGTGGAGAGTGGCAGGGGAGGCTCTTCCTCTCTGCCCTCTCCTCCTCCCACATACACTGGCCTCAGCCCCAGTGAGGCCGGTTCTGCAGAGGCTGAGGTGTAGGGAAAGGTCCCAAGGGATGCACCTAGCTTTTCAACCACGATGGGCTTGGGGGAGCAGCCTGGGAGGGTGCTTGGAGAAGCGTTACCTTTGTTATTTTGTTTCCACCCCTAGTCTTTGAAGTTGTTGCAAAAAACGTGAGTTATTTTTAGAACATAAACACCAACCCCGATGAAGAGGAAATTCAATGCCTAGGATCCTAGAAGCTTCTGCCAAGTGGGTCATGAGGACACCAAGGAAATTCACTCTTTGACATTGGAAATGTATCTCTGAACTCTCACCCACTCCCGGATGGGGGTAGGGGACGACAATTACCGCCTAAAAACTAAGTCATAATGATAAACGCACATACTGGATCCAGTTCCTCTTTACCAGGATTGGGACTCCCTCCATTTGTGGAGGGAATTAATCCCGGAGTGCAGTGTTGTTCACCCACCTTCAGTGAAATGCCCCAAGTGGCTGCAGGAGTGCGCGGCTCACTCCTGTGTGTTTTTTCAACCCCAGGACCCTTTCTTGGCCTGGGTGTCCTGGCGCCAAGTGGGGACCGGCAGGACCATGTCCAGCAGGACTCCAATTCAAGGAATGGCCTGCAGGTCACCGCTGTTTCAGCCAACGGCTCTTGCCCTTGGGGTCGAACCTGGCAATGCTCCATGCACAGCTGACCGCGGAAGGCCCAGGACACTGGCGGAGGGCAAGGTTTGCGACCTACGGTCCCCTCCAGCGACTGCCCGGCCACCCCTGGCTTCTCCCAGGCCGGGAAGGAGAGAGGCAGTTTTGAGAAGACACATCATATTTTTGACGTAGGGCTCCCATCAAAAAAAGCCGTGATGGCTACTGCAAATGTATCGATTTGTTCTTTTTCCCTAGCCCCGTGTGCTGTTTGTAGGTAGAGGGGGAGAAAGCCTGCGAACGCAGTGGAATCTACTTCTTAGAAGCCTGGGTTATCAAACTCATTAATCTACATGTCAAGAGGCTAGGAATGAATAATTGTGTGTAGAATTTATCTGCCAACGTGATAGCTACTTTTCAGCTTTCTCCTCAGAGCTCCTTCATTGCGGCGCCCCTCATTATACACTTTGTCTCCTCTGCGCCAGCAGGATCGGACCCGGGCCCTCCGAGCGCGGTGGCCGGGGCGCAGGGAGGTGTGGCCTGATGGCGCCACGCGGTGGCCGCCCCATCGGAGCAGCGGCTCATTCGAAACAAATCCTCCTTCTCTGTTTTAGTGGAAGTCTGCTTACTGCCGGAGTGGGGGCAGGAGGCTGGGCGTTCCTGGCACCCTCACTCTCCTTTGTCCCCATCAGAGCTGAGTGCTTCGAGTGGGGGGTGCTGGGCTCGGTGGGCGGGCTGGGCTTCCTGGACCCCTGCACCGTGGGCTGGAGGCTCGAGCCCTTCACCGCCCCCCCCCCCGACAGGTTGGTAAACGGTGGGAGACACACAGCGGAGGTTAGCCAAGGTGCTCTGGGAGCCCGGTGGACAGGAGAGACCCCGCGGGCCTTAGTTTGCAAGACAGTGTGGCCCACACACCCTCAAGTTAGAGGCGCCCACGAGGACCGAGCACACCCCGCCCCCAGAGCTCCTCGCCAGCTGCCAGCGGCGGGAAGCAGCAGAGGGACAGCGCGGACAAGTGGTCTTACCCTCGCCCTGTCGTCGGGTGCATCAAGTCAGTACTTTGCACAGCGACCCCCTTGCCGGGAGCATCCCCGGGCCGCCTCTGCCTTGTCAGCTACATTTATGATGCGCTCATAATTAAATGTCCGCCAAGCTCGCAGCGTGCTGACCACAGAGGGGCCATAAGCAATAAGATAAATGAGACCGGGAGATGTAATATTGCTTCACTCGTGGGCTTCGGCTGATGTTAAAGATTGTCAGTGATAATTATTACTATGTGACCTGGTTGAGTCTTTACGTGAACAATCACAATTTTAATAAAGTGGTAAACTCCGGGCTCAGCCCATGCGCACCTCCTGCATCTGACACCCTCACTATACACGTGTGGGTTTTAGAAGAGCCCTGCTTTCCTCTGTGTTGCAGGTGGTATGATAACCCATTTATGGAAATTTCCGCCCAAATACAGATGGATGGGAAGTCTGGCAACGACAGTGTGCCCTCTTCGGCGCCCTTACTTCCTACATGAGGAGAGGACTGGCACCGGGCAGGTGAGGAGGGTGGGGCCAGGTGTTGCCAGGGGCAGGTGCGGCTGCTCCGTTCAGCCCCACGAGCACCTGGTAGCCCCCGCTCCTGCTTTCTGCTTGCCCTGGTGTTGCTGTAGCTGACACCATTAGTGTCCTATCCAGACCCCTCCTCTTTTTACCAGCTTCGGTGTACTTTGCTCTTAGCAATCGCACACACCAGCTTTCTCAGAGGGGTGCCTTTTTGGCCCTAGAGCCATTTGACCTGAATGGAGAACTGGAACTACCTTGGGGAATTCCATCTTTCTCCCGGCACCCAGAGCGGCCCGTGGCCAAGGACTGTCTGTGCAGGACGCGCTGTGAAGTCCCAGCTCTTTGCCCGGGAAAGACAGCACAAACTTCAAGGTATAATTTAGGATTTAGGAAATGCTGGTCTAAATAACTGAGACATTGCTTGAAAAACTTAATTGCAATGTTAAAAAAAATAACTTTGAAGATAAGTGATATCTTCAAATATATATGTAATGCAAAAATTAATAATAATCCAAATATAAAATCTCAGTTTATTTAATAATGGCCTAAGGAGCATTTGGGGGAAGAAACAATTGCATCGGGTCTGGAGGAAAAGAATAAAAATGTGTTAACTACAATGTGTTAAAAAGGAGAACCAAAAGACTCAATTTCCCTTCTGACTTTGAAAGTTAGGAAGATGGGGGAGTTAAACATAGAGGTTAAATAATACTTTTGAAACACTTAAAACCATTTAGTACTTGACTTCTAAACTGGATCAGTGCTTATTGTATATAATCACAAAGATAATAGATTTCATAGATCAAGGATAGGACAGGAAAGGAAATGGATAGGACAGGAAAGGAAACAAAAAAGCCAAAAAAAAAAAAAAAAGGCTAAAACGAGACATACAAGATCAGGCAACACGAAGTAAGAAAATATGGGGACAGAATACTGGCATCAGACAAAATAGAATTGAAGCTAAAAATGTTAGTTACAGCAGAGAAATTATTTTTATTGATGAATGATGTATGCTATTCATCATGAATGATGAATGATGCTCTGTCACTTGTAAATTCTTTTCTTAGATGTATTCAGTAAATACTGAGCCAGGGCTGGTGATTCAGTGGTAAGCACGGTAGATATGATTCCTGTCTTCACTGGGCTCACAGTCTGGTAGACTGAACTAGTCATGGATCCCAATATGCCAAGTGACATTAGGGTGAAATGTGGTAAGCAAATTGTTAGGAATAGAAGAAGTGGAAAGATTGCACAGTTGTACTAGAAAACTTTAAGACATCTTTTTTGGTATTTGGCAGATTTTGTAGGCAAAGATTCTATGGATTGAGATGGTTTCAAATAATAAAATTGTTTCTTAAATCAAGATGTTTCTTAAAATGAGAGATTATATCAGAGCCCATGAAATTATTCACAAAACATAGTATATATTGACTAGAAAGAATCTTATAATTCTAAGTAGATATATTTTACAAAAGGAACAAAAAGCATAACCGAAGATCTTAATCAGTAATTTAAAATATTATTAAAACCTCTATGAAAAACCTTTTATTTCAAAGAGGAAATCAAAGCTATATTTAGGGGCCATTAGGAAATAAGGACAATGAGAATACCATCAATCAGAACTTGTGGTGTTTGGTCAAAGCTACACTTAGAGGAAAATACATAGCCTTAAATACTAAATCATTAACATAGAGTAAAAACACATGACTTAAGCATTCAACTCACAATAAATTAGAAAGACAACAACAAGATAAACCTAGAAAGATATTGATAAAGACAAAACATGTTAGTGAGCCAGAAAACAGAAGATTGTCGAAGAATGAGAATGGGAGAAAGACATTTGAGAAGTTATTCAAGTGAAACAGAGTGAGAAAACACATGTGACAGCATTAGAATAAAAAAGAAATATTCATGTATTCCAAAGTTAAAAGATGGTAGAAAATATAGTATATATTAACATAGATATGTTGAAATGGATGATTTTCTAGGAAATTTTATGTGATGAATTTTAATGGTAGAATAGTTGAATAACAAAGGAAGGAAGTGAAAAAAGTGTTAAAACAAATGCTTGAATAGGAAAGTCATTTAAATCTCTTAAGGGGAAAAGGATGATCATGCAATAATTATAAATGGAAAGCTTCCCACTTCACTGTATAAAGCAAGCATAATCTTACACCGAACCTAACAAGAGTAGTAAACAATCAAAACCTACAGGTCAACCTCACTTGTAAACATAAATGTAAACGTCATAAAAATTAACTTTATATCTGTATGTATATCTATGTCTTACTCTATCTGTATCTAAGCTTTATTGTGGTACAATCGATATGCAAAAAATCGCATGCCTGTAATATATACATCACGATGAGATTAGACATATGCACATACCCATGATACTGTCACCACAATCAGAGTACTAAACATATCCATCATCTCCAAACATTTCCTAGTGTTCCTGTGTGTGTGTGTGTGTGTGTGTGTGTGTGTGCGCGCACGTGCGTATTTGGTAGTAAAAACACTTAACATGACATCTATTCTCTTAATGTGTATTAAAGCACACAGTACCGTATTGTTAACCATAAGTACTATGTTGTAAAGCAGATCTCTAGAACTGCTTATCTTCTGTAACTGAAATTTTGTACCCACTGAACGACAGTTCCTCATTTTCTCCTCCCCTCAGCCTCTGGCAAACATCATTATATTTTCTGCTTCTATGCTTTTGACGATTTTAGATACACCACATAATTGGAATCTTGTAGTATTTGTCCTGTGACTGGCATACTTCACTTAGAATGTCTTCTACATTCATCCATGTTGGTATAGTTTCTCTTTATAAAGGGCTTAATAATATCCAATTGCACGTATATTTTCTTTATCCATTCATTTGTCAATGAACAGCTGGGTTGTTTCCATATCTTGGCTTTGTGAATAATGCTACAATGGACATGGGGGTGCAGATATGTCTTCAAGATCTGAATTTCAATTCTTGTGGACATATACCCAGAAGTGGGATCATATAGCAGTTCAATTTTTAATTTTTTGAGGACCCTCCATACTGTTTTCCATAGCGACTGGACCATTCTATATTCCCACCAGTAGTGTAAAAGATTTCCAATTTCTTCACATCCTTGCCAACATGTTTTCTTGTTCTTCTCCTCCTTACCCCTGCCTCAGTCTCTCCTCTCCTTCCTCTGTCTCTTCTTCTTCTCCTTCCTCTTTTCCTCCTTCTCCTCCTTTTCTTTCTCCCCTCTCATCCTCCTCCTCCTCCTCCCCCTCCTCCTCCTCCTCCTCCTCCTCTTCCTTCTTCTTCTTCTTCTGATAATAGCCATCCTAAGAGATATGTTGTTGTGCATTGTTCTGCATTCTCCTGATGATTAGTGATGTTGAGTGTCTCTTCATATACCTGATGGCCATTTTTATTTTTTCTTTGAAGAAATGTTTGTTCAACTTCTTTGCCGATATTTAGATTATTTGTTTAGGTTTTTTGTTTTGCTATTGAGTTGTAGTAGATTCTTACATATTTTGGATATTAAACTCTTACAAGATAGATGGCTTGTAATTTTTTCTCCTATTCTTTAGGTTACCTTTCCGCTTTGTTGATTGTTTCCTTTGCTGTGCAGAAGCTTTTTAGTTTGATATAGTCCCACTTGTCTATTTTTTATTTTGTTGCCTGTGCTTCTGGCTTCAAATCCAAGAAATCATTGCCAAGACCAATGTCAAGAAACTTTCCCATGTTTTCATCGAGGAGTTTTGCAGTTTTAAATCTTATGTTTGTCTTTAATCCATTTTGGGTTAATTTTTGTGTGTTGTGTAAGAAAGGGGTCACATTTCATTCTTGTGCATGTGGACATCTAATTTTCTTAGCACTATCTGTTGAAGAGATTATCCTTTCTCCATTGTGTATTCTTGGCACAGTTGACAGTATGTGTATGTGAGTTTATTTTTGGGCTCTCTATTTTGTTCCATTGGTCTATATATCTGTCTTAATCTCAGTATCATACTGTTTTAATTACTACAGCTTTGTAGTATATTTTGAAATCAGGAAGTGTGATGCCTCCAGCATTTACAGGCCGATATCCATAATAAAATAGATGCAAAATTTCTCAACAAAATTCTAGCAAACCAAATTCAATAGTGCAGTAGAAGGATCACATACCATGATCAAGGGCAGTTTATCCTTGGAAGGTAGGGATGGCTCAACATACGCAAATCAATGTGATAGACCACATTAATAGAATGAAGGGTAAAAGTTATATCATCATTTCAATAGATGCAGAAAAAGCATTTGACAAAATTCTTTACCCTCTTATGATAAAAAAATGCTAAAAAATTAGGGATGGTAGGAATGTACCTCAATGTAATAAAGGCCATGTATGATAAGCCTACAGTTAACATCACACTTGGTAAAAAACTGAAAGCTTTTCCTGTAAGATCAGGAACAAGACAAGGATTTCTACTCTTGTCACCTCTATTCAACATAGTACTGGAAATCCAAGCCAGAGCAATTAGGCAAGAAAAATAAATAAAAGGTATCCAAATCAGAAAAGATGAACTAAAATTGTTCCTGTTTGCAGGTGACATGATCTTGTATGAAGAACAACCTAAAGGCTTCACAAAAATCTGTTAGAACTAATAAAAGAATGCAACAAAATTGCATAGTATATATTTTTACTATGTATTTTAATATATTAAAAATCAACATAAAATTAGTTGTAATACTATACACTAAAAATGACCTATCTAAAAAACTGTAAGGAGGTGAAAGACATATATTGAAAACTATAAAATACCGATGAAAGAAATTAAAGCAGAAACAAACAAATGGAAAGATATCTTGCATTCATGGATTGGAAGAATTAATATTGTTCAAATGTCTGTACTACTCAAAGCCATCTACAGATTCAATGCAATGTGTATAAAAATTTCAATGGCATTTTTTACAGAAATAGAAAAAAATCCTAAAATTCATATGGAACCACAAAGGACCTCAACTAGCCAAAGCAATCTTGAGAAAGAAGAACACTAAACTTATATTAAAGAATAATATACCTTGGCCAAGAAGGCTTTATTCCAGCACTGTAAGAATGGTAACAAATTAGGATATATCTAATTAAAAATTAATCACATTTGTAGGTCAGTGGAAAAAATATGTAATCATATGTCAAAAAGATATTTGCTCAAGTTCAACATTCAATCCTGCAAAAGTTTTGATTAATATAGAAGTAGAGGGATAATTCATTACATTAGTAGTTTTTAAGCAGGGACAATTTGCCACTCAGGAGATGTTTAACAATGTCTTGATACATTTTTGATTATCATGATTTGGGGTGTAGTGCTGTTAGTATCTAGTGGGCACAGGTCAGGGAAGCTATTAAACATCCTACAATGCACAGGACAGCCCCTCCCCCTCAACAAACAATTATCCAGGTCAAAATATCAGTAGTGCCAAGACTGAGAAATCCCGGTTTACATGATAAAGATAATCTGTCTGAAAATTATAGCCTATACCATACTTAAAATGGAACACTTGGAGAAATTCTTGTGATAGTGACAAAACAAAGTCAAATAGTTAGGTTATTATAATCAAAGTAATAAAAATAATTGGGAAATATATATTGGAGTGGTCAAATCAAAATTATTGTTATTTTATGATGGTATGAAAAACCCGAAGAACATTATCTAAAATATTCTTATACCATATAGAGGAGTTCAGATAAGATGTCCAAGTATAAAACAGATACATAGAAATCAATAATGTCCTATATATAAACCAATAATAACAGAGATAAAAGAGAAATAAAAATACTCTATTTATATAGATAACACAAAATGAAATTATCTAAAAGAACCCATGCAACTTAAGTAGGCTAAACAGATAAGAAAGAAATACAGATTTTCTGAGGCTCATGTAAAAAGACTTAGACACAGGGACCTTCCCAAATTGATTTATGAATAGTTCTATTCTAGAACAAATTTTAAATTGCATATTCTTGGGAATTTTACAAAATAAATCTAAAGTTAATATGGGTTAATTAATATGCCAGAGCAACCAATATTTATCTATCTGATAGCAAATTGATTTATAAAGCCACCATGAACGAAACTGTGATACTGTCTCCAAAATAGTAAATCAAATAAATGGAGAGAAACAGGGAGTCAAGAAATGAGTCAAACACAGCCTATCTGTGTTAAAAATTTGTGATGTGATTCAGATGCCATTTTAAGTCAGAGGGGACACATTAGAGAGTGCACAGAGGAATTCATATTATTAAAAAATCTACCAAGATGATGTAACAATTGTGCACCTCGTGCCCTTAAAAATGTAGCACTGGAAAATATAAAACAAAAACGAATAGAAATAGAAAGATAAAATGACAAGTCTGCAATTAAAGTAGGACAAATTTCACACTTTTTAAAAGAGGTGATTATTTCAAGGAAACAAAAATAATGATGCACAGAGTTTAGATGACAGAATGAACATCTAGTACTAACAAACTTACAGAAACCACTCAAATTGATAATATTAGATGACAAGGGAAATCTCAGCAAATTATAAAATGTAGAGGTCTTATAAGCTTTATTCTCTGACCAAATGAGAAAATGACAACTAAAGGAGAGAGGAAATAAATCTCTATACTCATAAATATAAGAACACTTATAGAAAGTCCTATGTTAATAAGGAAATAAAAAGTGGAAATTACCAACTATTTAGATATAAGCAATGGAGCATTAAGTATTAAAACCCGTGAGATGTGGCCAAAGCAGGCATCAGAGGAAAATTTATGGACTTAAATGCATAAATTAGAAAATGAGGGAAATTGAAATCAAATGGACCAAGCATAATATTCAGAATCCCAGAAAAAGAACAACAATGACGACAAAAAAATCAAATCTCCAGAAAGTAGAAGGAAATAATAAAGATAAAAACTGACACTAATAAAATAAACAAGAACAAAAAGCCATTAGTATGATCAATAAAATCTCCTTCAAATTTTAAAGAAAAAAGTATAAATAAACAGTATCATGAATGAGATAAGGAGATTTAATTATGGATACAGGGAATTAAATTTTATAAGGTACTTTATATTAATAACTTTGGAAAAGTAGATGAAATGCATGATTTTATAAAAAAATAAATTACCAACATTAGCTCAAGGAGTCACAGAAAATCTCAATATGCTAATTTCTATTGAAAAGATTTGAAAGCTAGTTAAAGATATACTACTCTTTTACAAAGAACATCAAACTCAGAGGATTTTATTATTTAGTTCTACCATATGTTCAGGAAATAGATAATTCTTATGTTATAAATTGGGAAGATACTCAACTAATTCCATAAGCCTAATGTGCTCTTTGATATTAAAATCCTAACAGAAGTCAATATATTTAAAAAATTCTTTTATGATAAACCAGCAGCCATCTCCCAAGATTCCTGTGCATGAGAAGTAGAAGAAAACTTCCATTATCAAGGTAAAGATATTTTCAGCAAATCTATAGCAGTGGTGAAATCATTAGAAATACTTCCATTCAAAACATGAGAAAAACAAGGATTCCTAACACTTCCATAGTCAATATTGTATTGAGGTCCTAGCCAATGCTATATAATAAGAAAAAAATTTAAAGAGCATGTGAATATTGGAAAGGAAGAGATAATAGTGTCTTTTTTTTTTTTTTTTTGCAGTCAAGTTCCCTAGGAAGTACAAGATAATCAGTTGAGAAACCATTAGAACTAATAAGAAAGTACTATAAAGTGGCCTAATATAAAAGAAACATAAAAAACCAGGTGCTTTTGTATACCTGTATAACAAAGTAATAGAAAAAATTACTCAATTTTCATAGCATTGAAAACTATAAACTATAAAATATAGAAATAAACATCATATTATTAAAGTGAATAATAGAATGGAATAAATAGAAATATGTATATTATTTTTTGGGATGAGAATGCTTAATATTGTAAAGGCATATATTGTCCCCAAATCCATGTATAAATTCAATGCCCAAGATTTTTATGGAACTTGTCAATCTGATTATAAAATTCATATGAAAGACTAAATGTGTGAGAAAAGCCAAGATACTGTAGAAAAAAATATAATAGGTATACTTGCCTTATTAAATACAAACACACACTCTAAAGCTATACTAATTAGAATGCAATGAGATCTGGGGCACCTGGGTGGCTCAGTCAATCATCTGCCTTCAGCTCAGGTCACCATCTCAGGGTCCTGGGATTGAGCCCCATGTTGGGCTCCCTGCTCAGTGGGGAGTCTGCTTCTTCCTCTCCCTCTGCCCTCCCCCTGCTTGTACTCTCTCTTTTTCTCAAATAAATAAATAAAATCTTATAAAAAATGCAATGAGAGCAGTGCCAAAGATTTAACTAGAACAATGGAATAAGAGTCTGGCAACAGATCCCTGTATATATGGGATTCATCTGTGGAAAAATAAGCATTTCATACTAGTGAGGGGAAAGATAGCCTATTTGATAAATTGTGTGAAAAAAACTAGATACTACTTGGAAAAAATTAAATTATATTTTTAACATTACCCTATTCACCAAAATAAGTTCCAGATATTTTAAATAGCTAAAGGTTATGCAAAAACAAAATGTAGAAATGTACTGAAAATTTTTTAAAAAGTACATAATATGCAAAGGAAGATATTGCAAGTTTGTACAGATAAAATTAAAGGCTCTTATATGATAAAAGACACCTTAAACCAATGAAAAAAAGCATATGCTGGTGGAAAATATTTGCAACATTTGTAATAGACAAAGGATTAATATCCAAAATAAATGTAAAACTTTACAAATCAGTAAGGAAAAAAAAACATTAAACCACAAGGAAAAATATAAAAAATACAAATAGATAATTCACAGAAGGGGAACTGAAAAGTATAAAATGTTACTCGGTTTCACTGGTAATGAGGGACATCTAAAATAACACACAAGGAGATGTTATTTTTTCACCCATTATATTGAAAAAAGAATTGATATTATCAACGGTGGAGATAATATGAAGAACCAAATATTCTCATGCTTTGCTTGAGTATAAATTGGTCCAGATATTTTGAAGAGCAATTTGGCAATATCTGTCAATATTAAAAATGCACAGACCACATGACCAAGAAAAACCAAGAGAAACTCATGAAAATGTGTTGGGAATTGTATTAAAGATGTTCTTTGCTGTCTTGTCAATGATGAAAGGCTGGAAACAACCGAAATAAACATTGATAGAAGAGTTAAATAAACTGTGATAAATTATACTGTATAACAGTTTTAAGAAACTTGAGGTTGGTTTATATGGATTAATATGGAAAGACAACCAGGATATATTGATGTTTGGAAAAGAAAAAAAAGGTTGCAGCTTAATATGTATTGTATGATAGGAAACCCCCAAACCCTTTTTAAAAGAAAGTAATGTTGTGACTTTTTTTTTTTTTTTTTACACTGTTGTGCATATAGTCTCATTGTGAGACAGCCTGGTCACAGGTTTTTGTTTTTTGTTTTTTGGTAAAATGGTAAGATGGAGATAGCGGTTGTGCATGTGTTATAGGCTATGGGGAAGATTATATAAATTAATACACATGTAGCACAGAGCACTGGCTGGCATGTGGTAAGCACTCAGAAGTGTTAGCTATTTTTATTATGGAGAAAACTGGATTTCTATACATCAAACTGATAGTAACAGTTACTTCTGATGAGAGAATGCAGCTGAAGATTGAATGAGTGTCTGGTCAAGGAGAATTTTGCTTTGTCTGGATGGTTTGATTTTTACTATAAGGATGTATTATAATATTTCTTGTGGAATTAGTGGAAATCAGTGGGGAAAGTAGACATGGTATTGGGACAAAAAGTAGACCTAGTATTGGGACAATCATTTAATCATTTGAAAAAATAAAGGTAGAGCCTTCCTATAAAACTAGATAGTCTCAAAGGTATTAAAGATTCAACTGCAAAAATGAAACCACAAAGAATAGGAACAAAGACGAATGCTGACGTGATAGTGAGGACAGCCTTTTAAACTTGACACCAAAGGCGGGAACACAAGGGAAAAAACGGATATATTAGATGGCATAAAAATATAAATTGTTTTTCAAATAACATCACAAATGAAATTAAAGGGTAAAGAAGTTGTGAAAATAATTTAAAATATACATACCAAATGGATAATGCCATCCTTTATTGGTCGCTTTTACAGATTAATAAGAAATAGAAAAATGATCCCTCTTAATACTGTTGGTGGGAATGCAAGTTGGTACAGCCACTTTGGAAAAGTGTGGAGGTCCCTTAAAAAGTTAAAAATTGAGCTACCCTATGATCCAGCAATTGCACTACTGGGTATTTACCCCAAAGATACAGATGTAGTGAAGAGAAGGGCCATATGCACCCCAATGTTCATAGCAGCATTGTCCACAATAGCTAAATCGTGGAAGGAGCCGAGACGCCCTTCAACAGATGACTGGATTAAGAAGATGTGGTCCATATATACAATGGAATATTACTCAGCCATCAGAAAGAACGAATTCTCAACATTTGCAGCAACATGGACGGGACTGGAGGAGATTATGCTAAGTGAAATAAGTTAAGCAGAGGAAGACAATTATCATATGGTTTCACTCATTTATGGAACGTAAGAAATAGCAGGGAGATCGGTAGGAGAAGGAAGGGAAGAATGAAGGAGGGGTAAACAGAAGGGGGATTGAACCACGAGAGACTATGGACTCTGGGAAACAAACTGAGGGCTTCAGAGGGGAGGGGGTGGGGGATTGGGATAGGCCGGTGATGGGTAGTAAGGAGGGCACGTATTGCATGGTGCACTGAGTGTTATACACAAATAATGAATCATGGAACACTACATCAAACACTAATGATGTATTTTATGGTGACTAACATAACATATTAAAAAAATTATTACAGAAAAACAGAAAAATGATCAAGGAGAATAGACACACAATTACTGAAATTAGAAATGTAAATTGACAATAAATACATGTAAAGATTGTTTAACCTTCATAGTAATAAAAATTAGGCAGGTGTGAACAGTCTTTACTTTTTGGTCGGCAAAAATTTTAAAAAATACTATCAGTGCTGAAGGACGTTTGACAAAGATAATTTTCCTCAGTGAGACAGTTGTGCAATGAAGATTAAAAGTCTTAAAAATGCATATACTCTTCGACCCGGTGATGCATTTCCTAGCAATTAGTCAGGTGAGATAGGCATGTGCACACAGATATATGTGCAACGATGTTCATTGTGGTATGGTTTAAATTAATAAAAAATCAAAATCCACTTAAATATCTAATAATAAATTGTTCAATAAATCATGGTGCATAAGTATGGAATATTACTCAACCATTAAAAATAATGCTATTGAGGGGCACCTGGGGGGTGCAGTCAGCTGAGTGTGGGGCTCTTGGTTTCAGCTCAGGTTGCGATCTCAGGGTTGCAAGATGAACCCCACATTGGGCTCCACGTGGAGTCTGCCTGGGATTCTCTCTCCCCCTCTCTCTGCCCCTCCTGCTCGTGCCCTCTCTCTAAAATAAATAAATAAACCTTAAACAAATAGTGCTGTTGAAGACTAGCTACTGGTATGGAAATATGAGTGTGTAGGTTTTGGAAAAAAAAAAAAACAAATAAGAAACCCCTCTGCATGTAAATGCATATAAAGCTAACCTTATGTCTACCTCTATCTTCATCTCTCCGTGTGTGTATGGAGTAAATACAACTAGATAGGAAAGCACTGCAGTGTTAAAATGTAGTATTCAGGAGGGCACGTATTACATGGAGCACTGGGTGTTATATGCAACTAATGAATCATGGAACATTGCATCAAAAACTGGGGATGTACTGTATGGTGACTAATATAACAAAATAAAAATTATAACAAAATGTATTATCTCTGGGCAGTGACATTTTTCATTCTCGCTGTACATTATATGATCTGCTTTAGTTAGTTAAATATCATACCAATGAATGAATGCATTCTTGTAAAACTGAACACGGTGTAGATATGGCTGAAGCCCCTCAGACCACCCCCTCACTCTTCCCCTATGCCCTTCCCACAGGGATTCATTTTTTTCACTGTGGGGTGTATCCCTCCAGAACTTTCCCTACACATGTACATACATGTATTTCCTCCACGGGTTTGGCGGTGAAAACACCTTTTAAAAATGTATTTGTATTTCCTCTGAAAATATTAACTACATTTTTTTTTTTTGGTGTCAAGAATTAACAGAGATCTACTCCTTACTACTTGCTTCCCTACTCCTTTTCCCACTGTTTCCTGTCACCTTCAGTATTGTTATCAATTGAGATTTTAAAAAAAGATTTATTTCTTTTAGAGAGACAGAGAGAAAGGGGGGGCAGGGGGAGAGGGACAGAGAGTCTTAAGCAGACTCGTGCTGAGTGTGCCCGACACGGGGCTTGATCTCACCACCCTGAGGTCACCCTCTGAGCCGACACCAAGAGTTAGCCACTTAACCAAGTGTACCACCCAGACACCCCATCAATTGAGATTTTATTCCCAGTTTGTTTAATTTTCTTTCAATTATCTAGACTCAACTATAAATTTTACTGATTTCCTTGAGCACTAATGTTGACTCTCCATAGTCTTGGACTCTTCAGGTTTTTTTGTTTTGTTTTGTTTTTTCGTGTTTTTTTTTTTTGCTGTAATGCATCTTCCTATAATTCTGCCAGGAAGGATTTGTGTATGATAAACTTTGAATCCTTGAACGACTTAAACAGTTTTTATGTTGCCTGAATGCTTGCCTGATATTTTGGCTTGATATAGAAATTCAAGGGGAGCCTGGGTGGCACAGTGGGTTAAGCACCCGACTCTTGATTTTGGCTCAGGTCACGATCTTAGGGTGGTGAGATCGAGCCCCACATGGGACTCTGCGTTCAGTGAGGAGTCTGCTTGTCCTTCTCCTTCTCCCACTGCCCCTGCCCCAACTCTCTCGTAAATAAATAAAATCTTTAAAAAATGTAAATTCATATAATTTTGTCTCAGAGGTTTGATGATACTGCTGAGTTGCTGAAAAGAAGTCACGTGCCGGTGTCATCCTTGGTCTTTTGCAGGTAACATTCTTTTTTTCTGGAAGTTTTTAGGGTTCTGTCTTTTACTTGATTCTCTGAGTTTCACAAAATCAGTAATTTTAATTACAGTTTTTTTTCTGCTGAATAGTTATGGATCCTTTCAATCCAAATACTTGATGTTTTTCTTCAGGTCTTGGAAATCTTCATGTATTATTTCTCCCATTTTTTTTTTCTTCCACGCAATTCTCTGCCTCCTCTCCAGAATTAAATAGATTGTAGAACTTTTGGATCTACCTTCCAAGGCTCTCTCCGTCACTTGCTTCTGTCCTTCCTTGTCATTTCCCCTGTGTTTTTCCGGGAATCTACGGATTCCCAGTGCATCACTGCTCTTCAAGAACGTCTATTTTCTCTTTAACCCATTTCTGAGTTTTTTCTTTTAAATTTCAGCTGCCATATTTTTCTCTGTAAGATCTTAAATACTTCTGTAAGATCTTAATACTTCATTTAAAGTTGACCTCTGCTTGTTCTCTTAACTCAATTTATACTCGTCTTCTTTTTTCTATTTGTTGCATGTGTTGTCCCTCATGGATTGGGATAGGTTTCCTCAAAATGTTTGGTTGTTTGGGGAAGCCTCATTGTTTTTCATAAATAGGATCCTCAGTTAATTTTTTCATACTTATTAGATGTGGCGTTTGGTGAATTTTGTCAATTGTAGACAGCTGAGCGAGCAGCACCACAATCAATGTAAACATGGTTCCTGTTACCCCTCATCATCCCCTGTGTTCCCTTGTAGTCATTCTACTCCCCTACCCTAGCAATCACCAATCTATATTGCTGTCCCTAAAGTTTTGCCTTTCCAGAATGTAATACAAATGGAATCATACGACATGGATCCTTTCGAGTCCTTCATTCACTCAGCACACTGTCTTGAAGCTTTGCTATCAGATGGAGTAATTCCTTATTTATTTTTTATTCTCTATCTATTTCTTTATTTATCTTTATTCTTCTTTCTCAAGAGTTTTTAAAAGTCATTCTAAGATTTGTGCCTTTCCATATAAGCTTAAGAATCAGCTTGTCTATGTCTACAAGATTCCCTGCTGAAAGCTTGACAGAAATTGCATTAAACCTATAAATCAGTTGGGAGAGAATTGACATCTTGACTATTTTGAGTCTTACAATCCATGAGTGTCAGATGTCTTTCCATGTATTTATGTATTTGATTTTGTTCATTAGCATTTTGTAATTTTCAGCATATGAATCATGGACATGTTTTGTTAAGTTCATACCTAAGTGTATCATTTTCCTTGGAGTAATCGTATGTGGTATTGTGTTTTCAATTTTGGTTCTTACACGTTCATTGTTGATATATAAAAATTCAGTTGATACATGTGTTAAGCGTTGACCCTGTGATCTTGCTGAACTCACTTATTTTTTCTAGGAATGTTTTTGTACAGCTCTTGACATTTTCTATATAGATAATCATATCATTTTCAAATAGAGATGACTTTATTTCTTCCTTTGCAAACTGTATGTTTTCTGTTCCTTTTCATTTCCGTTTGCATTAGTGAGAACTCCCTGTATTATGTTCAAAAAACATAGTGAGAGTGACATCCTTACCTCACTCCTGATCTTGGAGAGAAAGCATTCAGTCTTGTGCCACTAAGTTTGATTTAACAGCAATGTGGTTGTAAGTGGTCTTTATAAGTTGAGATAGTTCCTTTCTATTCCTAACTTGCTGGGAATTTTTATCCTGAGTGGGTTTTATATTTTGTCAAATGTTTTTTCTTTGTCAATTGATAGAATCATATAATTTTTCTTCTTCAGCTTGTTGATATGGTTGATTACTTTGACTTGTTTTTGAATGGCGAACCGGCTTTGTATATCTCCATCAAATGTCATTTTGTTGTGGTGTATACTTATTTTAATACAGTGTTACATTCAATTTGTTAATATGCTGTTGAGCATTTTGGTGTCAAATTTCATGAGAGATATTAGTCTATAATTTCCTTTTTCTTGTCTCTTTCCTTTTTAACAATTTTTGTCTGGTTTGGGTATCGGTAATACTGGCCTGTAAGATGAGTTTGGAAGTTTTCTCTCTTCTTTTTTTCTGGAGTAGATTGTGTAAAATTTATGTTATTGATGTGAATTATCCTTTACATTTTTGGTGGAATTCTCCAGTGAAACCATCTGGGCCTAGAGATGTCTTTCTTTTCCTTTTTTATTTTTATTTTTTGAAAGGAGGAAGATTTTAAAGTATGAATTCAGTTTCTATAATGTTTATAGGTCTATTCACATTATATATTTGATTTAGTTGGATTTTGTTAATTTGTGCTTTTTAAGGAATTGGTCCATTTTTTTTTCAGGTGTTGAATTTAGGGGAAAGTCATACATAGTTATCTCATGTTTTTCTTTAAATAAATCCAGGATCTGAATGAATATTATTTCTTTCGTTCCTGATATTAATGATTTGTATATTCACTCTTTTTGTTTGTCACTCTTGCTAGAGGTTTATTAATTTTATTAATTTTTCAAAGAACCAACTTTTTGCTTCATTGATTTTCTCTGTTGTTTTCCTGTTTCAACTTCATTAATTTCTGCTCTGATATTTATTATTTTTTTCCTTTGCTTGCTTTGGTTTTATTTTACTCTCCTTTTTTAATTTCTTGAGGCAGAAATTTAGATTTATTGATTTGAGACCTTTCCTCTGTTCTAATGTATGCATTTTCATGCTATAAATTTTCCTCTCAGAACTGCTTTGGCTACATCTCATATATTTTGATATGCTATATTTTCATTTTTATTCAGTTCTATGTTTTTTAAAATGTAGTTTCCCTTGACATTTCCTCATTGACTTATGGAATTATTAGAAGTATGTTATTTAAATTTCCAAATGGTTTGAGATTTTCACATTCCTTCTTCCTTCCTCCCTTTCTTCCTTCCTTCCCTTCTTTCTCTTTGTTTCTTTTTCATTTTTTTGATTTCTGGTTTTATTCTGTTACAATCAGAAAATATACCTTGTACAATATAAATTCTTTTATATATTGTATTATATATAGTTTTGTTGAGGATTGTTTTATGGCTCCATTATGTGGTTTATCTTGGTGAATCTTCCACAAGCCCTTGAAGAATATGTATATTTTGGTGTTGTTGTGTGGAGTATTACATACATGTCAGTGAGAACTTTTGTTGTTCACATCTTTGCCATCTTGCTAATTTCCTGTCCAGTAGTTTTGTCAGTTGCTGAGTACATATGGAAGTCCCCAACTGTAATTGTGTATTTATCTATTTCTCTTTTTGGCTCTATCAATTTTTGTTTCACGTATTTGAAATTTTGTTGTTTGGTGTGCACACACTTAGGATTATTATGTTTTTCTGGTGTGTGGATCGTTTTATCATTTTGTAATGTCCCTCTAGTAATTTTCTTTGCCCTGAAGTTCACTTTATTGGATGGTAATATAGTCTCTTCTGATTTTTAGAAATTAATGTTTTCATGATATATCTTTTTCTATCCTTTTATTTTCAACCAACTTATGTCATTGGATTTGAAGTGAGTTACTTGTAAAATGCATGTAGGTGGGTCATTATTTTTTAATTCACTCTCCCAATCTCTGACTTTTAATTGGTTTATTTAAACCATTCATATTTAATTTAATTGTTGATATATTAGGGCTTAAGCCTGACATTTTATCTTATTTTGTCGTCTATTTGTTTCCTATTTATGTTTCTCCATTCTTGCCTCTCTCTGAGTTATGTGAACGTTTTAAAAGGTTTCATCTTGATTTATTTATAGTGTTTTTGAGTATATCATTTTGCATAGTTTTTGTAGATGTTATTGCAGCTATCACAATATCAATATGTAACTTATATTGGTCTACTAATATCAACATTTTGCCATTTTGAGTAAAGTATGGAAACTTCCCTTATTTTAGATCCTCCCTTTAAAAAATATCCCCGCTTTTAAATATTTTCTTGGATAGCAGATGGTGTTATAGTATTTTTTTCAATCATCACACATGGTTTAGAGCACTCATGAGGAGGATGGCCTATTGTATTTATCCACATTTCTACTCTTTCCATTGTTCTTTTCTCCTTCTAGATGTTCTGAGATTTCTTCTTTGAGTGTTTCCTTTCTATTAGAAGAACTTCATTTAGTGATTCTTTATGGGATTCTTTATGGGTAGGTCTGCTAGTGTTAGGTTCTTTTAGTTTTCCCTTGTTTCTTTATTTCCCCTTCTTGCAAAAGGATAATTTTATTGGGTATAGAATTCTCAGATGATAATTCTTTTCTTTCAGCCACTTCTTTCTGGCCTTCATGGTTTTAGAAAATAAATCTAATGTCATTTAATTTGATGCTCTCTTAGCTAATGTGTTTTCTCTTGCTGCTGTAGTATTTTCCTTCATCTTTAGTTTCAGAAATTTAATTGCAATGTGTCTTAGCATGGATTTCTTAAAAAGAGAGACTGGGCTGGGGGGAGGGCAGGGGGAAGGGGCAGAGGGAGAGAGAGAATCTTAAGTAGTCTCCACGCCTAGCATAGAGCCTGACATGGGACTTGATCTCATGATCTGAGATCATGACCTGCCAAAATCAAGAGTTGGACACTTAACTGACTGAGCCACCCAGGTGCCCTAAAGCATGGATTTTTTGGGGGAGGGCTTTTATTCTATTTGCTCACCTTTTTCAATTGGTGAGTTTATATCTTTTGCCAGATCTGGGGAGTTTTCAGCCACATTTCTTCAAACGCTTTTTCAGTCCCACTCTTGCACCTCTTCTGGGACTCCAGTGGTACACATTTTGCATCTCTGTTTTGTCTACAGGTCCCTGAATCTCAGTTCATTTTTTCAGTTGGATTTGTGCCTGTTCAAATTGGGTAAATTCTCTTGGTCTGTCCTCATGTTCATTGATTTTATTCTTGGTCATCTCCAATCAACATTGAGCCTATCCAGCGGGTTTTTTGTTTCTATTATTGACTTTTTCCATTCTATAATTTTAATTTAGTTCTTTTTAATAAGTTGTTTATTTACTGAGATTTTTCTAATTTTTCATTTGTTTCAAGAGAATGTGTACTTGCTTACCGAACCACTTTTATGACAGTAGCTTTAAAACCCTTGCTAGTTAACTCCAATATCTGATTTATCTCAGAGTTGGCATGCATACATTGTCTGTCTTTCATTCAAGTTGTAATTTTCCTGGTTCTTGGTATGACGGGTGACTTTTGATTGTGTTCTGAACGTTTTGGCTATTGTGTTTGAAGACTATGGGCCCCATTTAAAAATTTCATTTTAGCAGTCAGTTACCCTGTTTAGGCTTGGCATGCAGGCTCTGGCCTACTTTTGCGGGCTATGGTTCCAATGACAGTCTAATTTTCAGAGCCTATGTGGTGTTATTTTGATCTGCTTGGTTTATCTCCTCCCACAGAGGCTCCCACTATCCCTGCTGCTTCTGTTTGAATGGGAAGAAGCTTCCCCAGGCTGGGACATCTGGTAACTCTCGCTAGGAACGCTCTTCCCCATAGAGAAAGCACACCTCCCAGGATGTATGCTTCTGTAGCCGGTGTCCCTGCCCGTGGGAGATGGAAAGTGTTTCTAGGGCCACATGATTGTTGTGGCAGGATTCCCTTTGCCAGTGGCCCCCTGAATTCATGGCATCTTTGAGTGTGTGAGGGGAATCTTAGGCCCTGTTGGGGGGAGGGGAGCACTTATGGGTCTGGGGCTGCATGTGATGGTGTGATGTCCCTTCCTAGGACTCTAGTTGTATACCCTGGTTGTATATCTCTGGGTGGGGGACAGAAGTCTCAAGCCTGGTGCCTCAGTTAATTTTTAATCTTCTTCTATATCTTTCCTCCACGTACTGTGTATGTGAAGGGGAAGAGCTGGCCCACATTTCTGGGTGAGGGCTCTGGTCACGCAGGCACTGTCTTGCCTCTCTGGAGGAGGTGCTCATGGATATTATCTCTCCTACAGGCTACTGTCAGTCCACAATACTGCTTGACATATCGGCCACGGGTAGGAAATGACTGGGGGGGCTCACCTGGCTTCTCCTAAGGTAGTTCTCAAACAGCACTCTGTCGGTGCTGCAGGGAAGCCCCCCTGCCCCCGGCCCCAAGCTTGGCGCATCACTGGTGTCTTCGGGTCTCTCCTGAGTCTATGTTTTCTTCTATCAGATCCTATCTTTCTTTTGTATTTCAGGGAATTCTCATGCCTTCTGATTTACTAAGAATATCCCTTCTTGTATCCAGTGCAGTTTAAAGGATATATATAATATTATATATATTATACATTTTTCTATATATTTTGAGAGAAGTTTAGTTCATCGTCTTCACAAGTCTCTTTGTGATCTCCTGTGTTTTCTCAAATTTTCTAAAATAAATGTGCATTACTTTTATAATCCGTAAAACCATTAATATGATTACAAAATATTTTTTTCATGACTGTGTGTTGAACATTGTGCTGGGGGTGAGTACTCAGAGGTCTTGTCTTCGGGGAGATTATAGGGGAGTGAATATATGTGCTTTTTGGAGAAGGTCCTCGGGTCAGTGGAAAGCCTATTCACCCTTCTGGGGGTGCTAAGCCAGGGCCCCCAGCCACAGCGCCGGGTTTCCTGCCGCAAGGGCATTTTCAACTGTGGAAGGTTGCTCCAAGTTCTCACAGGAGGGGCGAATCCTTCCCCTTCTTCAAATTGCCAGTGTGTGCAAAATGCTAACGCTACACATTTAAGTGACGTATAGATCAGAACAGAATCATAGCTTGATGACATAAATTAAAGTAATTATATTCATTAGCATGATAAAAAATATGCAAACAAATGTTTATTAAATGCAACCATACATCAACTCCAAAGGCTTTGGCGTTGTTTATGTCTTTGTTGCTCTAGCATTTTGTCAAAGGTGGCCTGTCAGGCTGAACTTAATTGACACTAATGGCAGTCGGGGGTGGGGGGTGGGGAGCAAGCCCAGAATATCACTTGGCTCCTTGAGCGCTAGAGGTTTGGGGATTTGCTAGGAGGCCTCACTTTCTTTCCCAAGGCTGGCCCCAGAAAAGGCCCTGGGGGAGGAAGTGCAAGTCCCCTTGCTATTTCCTGGACGGAGGGCTGTCCTCCTTTTCAGGATATTTGCCACCCGGTGGGCCTGAGGATGTTGCTAGAAGGGTACAGATGCACTTTCCCTCATCAGCATCTGATCTAATACCTGCCGCTAGAAGCTCTCGTTTCTGCAAGGTTGCATGTGCCTCTCCAGCTGGTGGTGACTCGCTGGCATGTGAAGTTACGTGCCTGTTCTGGAACCCCTGGAGATGGGTAGTAGGCTCCTAATCGCGAGGCTGTTGTACGTTTGTGTTGGGTTCTTGCTGGGGAACCTGGCAAGCTGCTCTGATGAGGCATCTTATTTTTGCCAGAAAGCATGTGAATTATTCCCACAAGCACAGTCACGGAAAGAGCCAAGTTCCTTAGCCGGGATGCTCGGGCGTGTGGGGACACTGTTTTGGCCTTGAGGGCTGATGTATCACAGGTGTGCTTCTGTGTGAGGCCCCTGCTTGTTGTGTACACAGCCAGCAACGATGAGCATTGTTGCCCATACCTGGAGTAGTTGTTCAGAAAGAGGGGGCTGGCTACAGCCGATGCGTCTGTTTGTCTGTCCATCCATCCGTTATGTTGGGTGTGATGCCAGGCTGAGAGTGGAGGGATGGAGAAAGGGATGTGGAGGAGGAAGGAGTGAGGAGAGGTGGCCCAGGGCTTTCGATTAGAGCCAGCAGTTGCCCTCTCTCAAGCTGTTTTTCTATTTCTTCCATCGGCTCCAAGTTCTAGGAAAACCGCACTCCCAGGCAGGAGGGTCTGGTGTGGCTCTGGCTGTTGACCGACTGGGCCTCATTCAGTCTCATCCCTTCTTTGTTGATCCCAGTTTATCTCCTGATCAGAAGCGAGCTCCTCTTGTCCCTGGGTGCCAGCCGATGTCAGAGTGGCTTTGTAACAATGCCCACTTCCCAGGCGTCACCAGTATGGGGCCCTCTGCCTTTTAAAGGGAATGAGAGACTACGGGGCATGAAACTTCTCCTCTCGGGCTCCCTCCACACCATTCCGCCCCTGTTTGAAGGGAGTGGAAAGCAGAGATGCTGGAGTTCTGTCCTCAGGGTCCCTGTGGCGCGAGGAGAAGACGGTCAGGAGTGTGTCCAGCGCTGTGGCCCGGGAGGCGGGGAGAGTTCTGGGTGTTTGGTGGCTGCCCGGGCACCTCGGGGATGGCTGCTGCAAACCCTTATTGCTCCTTCCCTAAAACAAGGGAGCCTGCGTAATTTATTTCTGCGGGGTGGTTTATGCTGGGAGGGAAAGAACAGATGTTAAGAAAACAAAGGAAGGCTCACCCCTTTTGTTTCGGAGCCAATGGTGATCAATTCCGTGTACTTTACTGTCTTGTCCATGTTTGGGGGATGGATATTTCAGGCCATTTCAATCAAAAGTGGTGCCACTCTAGGCTCTAAACAAAGGCCTAGATTTATTTTTTTTCTGGCAGCACAATCCTCAAAGATTACACTTGCTGAGACATTTTTAGCCACGTCAACATTCCTTAGGAAATACAAATATGGGCATTATTTCATGGAGATGGCACTGGGTAATATAATAAAATGGATTTATTTCATCTTAATTTATTTAAAATGTGCATAGACAGAACTGGGATAAAATCCATGAGATGAAATATCTCGTTTGCATGAATATATTGAAAAATTCAGCCACCTTCTAAGCCAAAAAAAGAGGCAACTTTTTTTTTTCATCCTCAGAATAATAAGAAAAATAGGTGCTCTTTTTAAAACAAGAAAAATAGAACCTCGACAGAGCGAAGTGATTCATGCCCCGCGGTCCCCGGGAAGGTGTGAGGGGCGTGTGCAGACGGCAGCAAGCGCTCTGGGGCCAAGAGTCGGGCGGGAGAGGAGATGCGCCTGGAGGGTTGGAGCGGGGAAGGCGGAGGGGTGAGCTGGAGGGGTTTCCCGATGGGGCGGTGGGCAGGGGCGCAGTGTTGGCCGCAGCTGCTCCTGCCTCTGGCCTCTGAGTCTCCGAAGTGCCTGTCGGCGACGTGCCCGACAGCAGGACCTGACGCCGGTAGGTCTGCACGGTGCCACGGGGGCGGAAGCGCCGCATGCTCGGCACCACGCACCGCCCCAGAGCTTCCGCGCCCACGAGACGAAACACCCAGGGGCCTGGAGCTCGATCCGGGCCCCAGTGCAGCAGTCGCATGACCCAGAAACCACGTTTGTGTGAGGCAGTAGAAGGAGAGGCTGAGCTCTATCATCTATGAGCTGTGTGAGCTTGAGTAACTGTCTTAACCTCTCTGGGCTCTAGTCTCCTCGTTTGCAAAATGTGCTTGATAGTGGAACCTATCACAAATGATCTATGAGATTTACATGAAACGATCCTGACAAATACTTAGGACATGTCTGACTTAT
This sequence comes from Ursus americanus, assembly GCF_024610735.1. Taxonomy (NCBI): domain Eukaryota; kingdom Metazoa; phylum Chordata; class Mammalia; order Carnivora; family Ursidae; genus Ursus; species Ursus americanus. Next base: position 38,446,767 of record NC_142147.1, on the reverse strand, counting down.
AATTAGCATTCGATGAGGGTTAGTTGTAAAATTTTCTTATCCATAGAATGGAAATAATCTTTTTTAAAAAAATTTTTATTATGTTATGTTAGTCACCATACAGTACATCCTTACTTTTTGATGTAGTGTTCCATGAGTCATTGTTTGCATAAAGATTATATTTTATTTATTTCAGAGAGAGAGAGAGTGTGCGTAGGGAGAGGAGCAGAGGGAGAGGGAGGGAGAGGGAAAAGCGGACTCCCTGCTGAGTGCAGAGCCTGTTGCTCAATCCCAGGGGCTGGATCCCAGGACCCTGAGACCATGACCTGAGCTGAAATCAAGAGTTGGACGCCTAACTGACTGAGCCACCCAGGCGCCCCTGGAAATACTCTTTTAATCTCACAGGGTAGATTATCACTGTTTGATATTGATCGTACTATTGTTCGATGTTAATAACTGCTTTTAATTTATTTCTTCTGTGCCTATACACTTCTTGAGGGAAGAAATGACAAGTGCTTGCTGGAAGTGTTGGCTAATGCCTGTGGGGTTGAGATTTGTGGGTTCTCGGTCTAGGGAAGGTTTGTACCTGGGCGCACTCCAGGGGAGGCTGAGTGTGCCCTGAGGACCGGGTCAGTGGCGAAGGCTTGGCTGCTTCTGGGAATTCTGAACCTGGGTTTGCAGCCTTTACCCTCCACCCCTGAGCACCTGCTAGTCCTTGGGCTAAGCTCCTGAGGGGTACAGGGGGCTGGCTTTGGATAAACCACCCAGTGAATCACAAGCATCGAGTCTTCTCTTGGAAGAACTCTGTCCAAGCTTTCCATTCCTCTTTCATTTAGTTTCCACCCCAGGCTGGGAGGAAATCCAGGAGCAGTGTTTTCAGCTTTGGAAAATGAGGTAAAGATCATAAATATTGGGGCCCCTTTGGACCCACATGTCAGCCAAAGCATTTGTGAGACAAAAATCAATGAAGGGAATTCTCGCAGCTCTGTCCTGGGATTGCGAGTGGCTGAGGGATGGTTGCAAGGCCAGCTGATTCAGGATCCCAAGGTGTCCACAGTCTGGGGAACCAGAGAGCCTCGGGACTGAGGTCTCCCTGGTGCCCACCTCTTCCTCGCTTGTGGGCAAAACCCACTGTGCTTGGGAACTGGCCACACCCCGCCACCTGGGAGAGGTTCAGCGCAGGTGAGCAGGCGCTGTCTTCAGATGTCTGGGCCGGGCATGAGCACCGTGGGCGCAGGGTCCCTCCAACTCCAGCACCCTGTTCAGGTAAGGCTGAGGCCAGTGGGTTTCCTGGAGAACGTGCCTCACCCATCACCCGCTGTTTACTTTAGGTGGGAGTGGGAGGGGGGACCCAGCAGGTAAGTGAGGCATCCAAGCTGGGTCTGACGCCCCTCAAACACCGTCAGACCTGGTTCTACTATGTCTTGATCCCTGAGTCCCTGGGGACTGCCTGACAGTGAGTGAGCTTGTCGTTTCTGACCAAAAGGGAAAGTTTCGAGTGCCCGGTCTACACTGCTAAGGAGCTGGGGAGAAAGTAGCCATCGTCCTCACTCACCTGTAGCAGGGAAACAAATTCAGGTGGGATTTGACAGGTTGACCCTGCTGGGAAGCCGGGGTCGCTCTTCAGTGGGCAGGCCCCATCAGATCACGGAGTCATCCGGGCCAGTTCTCAGAGTGTACAAATGGAGAAACTGAGGCCAACAGAGGGTACAGTCCTGCCCACCACAGCCTCACAACCAAGGAGTGGCAGAGCCTTCCAGTCTGCTGGGGGCAGAAACTAGCAACGCCAAGAACAAAGACCATATTAAAAAAAAAAAAGTAAAGCTTTCCTATAGTTTTGAGAATTATTATGCCGTACAACGTTTGATCTTAGGTCATTCAGTTTTTGCTGGGTCAGGATTTGTGCTTTGAGGCAGGGAGTCAGCTCTTGCTAGAGCAGCATTGGGCCCCCTCTGTGCCTTTCCCACCAAAGTCAAACCCAGAAAGGGACAGAGCTCCCTTTATCTGTCCCACTGCTCCCCCTAACTGCCCCTGCCTCTACTGCCTCAGGAAGGTGACCACAGTAGGAGGCAAAGACAATCAAAAACACTAACATGTTGACCTTGGCATACCTCTGGGTTCAGGGGATATTTCTGACAGCGAGTGATGTTCAGTTTTGGCTGGTGGAACGCCATCCAGCCACCAGGCAGGTGGAAATCACTGTGGACCACTTGGTCCTGTCTCACACACTTGGGTGGGATTCTCGTCTCCTCATCTAGGAGACGAGGCTCCAGGGTTCTTCCCAGGGCATCTCTTGAAGGTTGGGCTTCGGGGCCCAGGCATGGTGCAGAGGGGGGGAGCTGGCCTTCCAGAACTACGTCGGCTGGGAAGGGACAGCAGAAGGACCCCTGAGCCACCTGACAAAGATAGGGCAGCTCCATGTGCCTGGAGGCTCTGTTGTGGGTGGCCTTGACTCCTGCTGGTCCGACACCTCCCACCCCTTATCCTTTCCCAGGTACGGTGTCTGCTCTCAGAGCAGGAGTCTGGCTACCTGGTGTTTGTCAGATGAGTCTTGATATGACAAGGCCCTGATCGCCTGTATCGGTGCCGCCGAGGAAACCTTCTGTTGATGCCCGTGATGCTGTTTTCCTACTGAGGTGAGACCTGGGTGAGGCTGGAGGCTGGAGGCTGGGCCGGGCCGCAGATGTGGGATGACAATGGGACAGGAGGTCCCAGCGGCCCCGAGTGTCCAGGGTTCTTGTTATGAATCCATCCAGGTGCACCTTGCTTGCTCGGGGTGAGCTGCTGCTAATGGGAGGCCTGCTGCTTTGACCTTGGCAGGCTGGGAGGGGGCACTCCCCAGATATGAGAAATCACAGCATTTTCAGGTCCTATCAGAGCCGCACTTGGGCTCAGTCCAGTGTGTGCTGAGCCGGGGTATAGATTGGGTGACCATGCAATTCCTTGTCCAGGCCAGGGCACCCCGAGAGTGAAAGGACATGTAATAAAAATTTGGAAGTGCAGAGGGGGTGTATTGCTAATTGAATGGGGACTGTCCCTATGCAACTGGGACATAAGGTCGCCCGGGGAACAGACAGCTTGGGCAGAGCTCAGCTCTTAATTTGATCACTTCTGCTGCCCGAGTGAGTCTTGGTGTCAGCATGAGCATGGAGGGCTGTGCAAGCAGCCTGGGTCAGCAGGATGTGTATGGCTCTGACGGGACCGGCCAATGGCTTGCTCTGGGACGAGCAGCTTGGATGCTGTCTTCGGCTGTGTCCGTGGGGTTGGAACGGTGAGTCGGGAATGTGTGCTGGGTTGTCCTTGATTGCTTGCCTTTGATTAAGCTGCCTTAAGGGTGGGGTCTCTGGGGTTTCTCGCGCTGCAATGCATGGCCTGGGGGTCGGGCACCCCTAGGTTTTTATCCTAGCTCTGCCCCGTACTGTGACACAGATCAAGTTATTTATCCGAACTTCCATTTTCTCAGCCACTACATGGGGTGCTAAGGGACTCAGCAGGGCTCCGGGGGGGATGCTACACTTTAGCACCCGCGTGTGTGTTTAGGGTAGTGCTGTATGTCTACAAGGAGCTGCTCTATTTTCATACTCGAATAAAATATAACCTATTAGGATTTGTTTTGCTTTCTATTTGATTTTAACAAAGTTTTGGGTAGTTGAAATATGCATGGTGTATTATTCATGTAGGGTAATACATATATAATTAACCAAAATATGAATAAATTATACGTGGATTGGAGTGCATGGCCAAATTTTTTACCGATTGGTTTGTGTGATCAGAAAAAGCTTGGGGACCTCCTTCATGATTAGGACGGGGCCACCCATCCAGATGAAAGTACCGAAAATTACAGAGGAGACACTCATGGGACACGAGGAAGCTGTTTCTCATTCATTCATTCATTCATTCATTCATTCATTCACACTCATTCATTCACTCCACAGATATTATTAAGCACCTGCCATGTTCTAAGCACTTGGGATGCATTAGTGAATGAGATAAATTAGACTGTATATTGGAATGCATAAGTCCTGTTTCAGAGAAGCAGGGTGGGGGGATGTGGGCGCTGAGGTGTGAGGTGGTGTGCAACTTAAAATTAGCCTCGTTGGAAAGATGACATCTGAGCAAAGACAGAGGAGGTGAGGGGCTCGTGTCCCTCCCACCCCGGAGCTGGCTCCTTTCTGTTTCAGTTCCCAGGTCCTCATCTGCATTTCCCCCTGAAATCTCTTGAACTTTTGTCAGTCAGAGCAGACTTGCATCAGCCCGTCAGTTCTGTGAGACCCCCAACATGTGCAAGGAACACAGAAACAGACTTGAATTAGCATGGAAGCATTTTCTTGTTAAAAACAACAACAACAACAACTCCAAGAAATCTGTGTTCTGGCTTTTTGCTCCTTGGGTTCGGACAGAGAGCAGGATGGTGAGTGCGGCTGATGGATGCTGGGTCTGGGCTTGCCGTGCGCCTGCGTGGTGGAGCGGCTTGTTTGCTAAAGAGGCCAGGGTGACCCGAGTGTGGGGAAGCCCTTTTGAGGAGTTTGTGTCCCCCTCCCATACATTTGTCCCAGAGGTGACAGATGTTGGGTCATGTGGCCCTGATGACCAGCTGTCGTGGTCGCGCCGACGTCCAGAAGGGGCTGAGGCTCTGCTCGGGTTCACTCCCTGATCGGTGAAGAGCTCGGGAGGTAATCTGGAGAGCTGGTCTTCATGTTCTCATCCTCACGCTTCCGAGTTCTTCAGTCTGTGAAAGGGGCTATGAATACCTGCTCTGTCTAATTTCTGAAGTTATCGTGGACATCAGATAGGACGGGGGCTTTGTAAAATGAAAGGCATCACTATGAGTCAGCGGTTTCTCCGGCAGCACCTGCGCCCACACCCCTCGCTTGGCGGCTGTGTCCTGTCCATCCCCCTCTAACTGCCGCGGCTCCACTCGGTCCTTCGTCCTCCACTGAAAAGACAGAAGCCACAGGTCACAAATGGCCTCATCTTCCCACCTCCAATCCTCAACAAAGGACTTGCTTAGGTACCCCTGCTCCTCGCCTCTGTCTTCTTCCCTCTCCTCTTTAAACTTCTCAAGGAAGGACCCTGCTCGCTCACATTCGCTTTGCCCCTTCCTCCTGCCCTTCCTAGCACTCCTTCTTGCCTGGCTGTTCCAGGTGAGTTTCTAAACCGGCCGTATTAGCCCCCATATTTTTAAAAGCCTCATTCTTGACCTCCTTTCTTCCCTACTCATTTCTCTATTTTTTATCTCCTTAAAAAAGGTAGAAGCTTGTGAAAGCTTACAAAGAATTGTGTACGCATGCTATCTTCATATCTTACTTCCCACTCTCTCTCTTTTTTTTTAACTCCTGGGAACTGGCTCTGTTCCTGCCCCTCCTGGTGGCCACTATGTTGCCACACTTGGAAACTGTCAGCTGGTCGCTTCTAGTCTCTCCCTCCCCCTCCAACCCACTCCCTCCTTCTCATCTCAGCTCTGGATTCCCATCCCTAACTGCTTCCCTGGAAACCCCCCTCAGACTTGCGGGCATCTCCATGTAGCATGTCTGATACTGAAACTCTCTCTCTTTTTAAAGATTTTATTTATTAATTTGAGAGAGATAGAGATAGAGATAGAAAGAGAGAGAGAATGTGCCATCATGAGCAGGGGCGAGGGGCAGAGGGAGAAGGAGAAGTGGACTCCTTGCTGAGCAGTGCAGGAACCCGCCCCCCCCCCCCGCCCATGCAGGGCTGGATCCCAGGACCCTGGGATTATGACCTGAGCCAAAGGCAGATGCTTAACCGGACTGACCCACCCAGGTGCCCCCCGATACTGAAACTCTGAATCTCTCATCCCAAATCTTTCCCTCCAGTCTTCCCCCCCCTCAGAAAGTGACAGATGTATCCACCCCAGTGCTCAGTTCCCGAACGTAGTTGTTGTTCTTTTTTTTGTTTGTTTCCTAATTAATTTGTTGAGGTGTTATTCACATAGCATAAAATTCACCGTCTTAAAGTGAATCATTCAGCGGCACTCTCCGTTTACCATGTTGTTCCATCACCACCCTCTCTGCCTAGCCCCCAAACATTTCCATACTCCCAAATAAAACTCCATACCCACCCTTTCCCGCTCCCAGCCCCCAGCAACTACCAGTCTGACTTTGTCTCTATGGGTTTACCCGTGCTGGGTATTTCATGTACATGGAATCACAACAGGTGACGAGCATGGGGTTTCAGGGTCCACCCACATCATAGCAGGCATCAGTACTTCATTCCTTTTCATAGCTAAATAATAGTCCACGGGACGTGTATGTCCCAATGTGTCTATCTACCCGTTCATCCGGTACTAATGGGCATTTGGGTTGCTTTCACTTTTGACTCTTGTGACTAGTGCTGCGATGACCATGCACGGACGCTTTTTTTTCTGGGTTTTCAATGCCTTTGCGTATATACCTAGAAGTGAAAGTGCGGAGTCAAAAAGTGAGCTTTTTACAGAGGTTGGGCCATTATACATCCCCACCAGCGACGGACAAGGGTACATATCTTCACCGACACTTGCCGTTAATTTCTTTTCCTTTTTTTTTCCTTTTTTCTTTATTTGTATTTTAAAAAATATTTTTAAATTATGATATGTTAGTCACCGTACAGTACATCATTAGTTTTTGATGTAGTGTTCCATGATTCATTGTTTGCGTATAACACCCAGTGCTCCATGCAATACGTGCCCTCCTGAATACCCATCACCGGGCTAGCCCAGTCCCCCACCCTCCTCCCCTCTGAAGCCCTCAGTTTGTTTCTTTCACTGACAAATTTTACGGTAGCCATCCCAGTGGGTATGACGTGGTACCTCATTATGGTTTTGATTTGCATTCCCCTAAAGACTAATAATGTTGAGCCTCTTTTCGTGTGCCTGCTGGCCATTCCTTGATCTCCTTTGGTCATGTGTCTCTGCAAGTCCTCTGCCTATTGTAAAATTGGGTGGTTTGTCTTTTGGTGTTGAGTTGTAAGGGTTCTTCAAGTATTCTGGATGCCAGCCCTGATCAGATATATGATTTGCAAATCATACCACTGAAACAGTCACGGGTTATTATTCTTAACCTCCCCCCCCCCCCCCATGCCTCAGACTCACACTTTCCCAGCCTGCAGGGTCTCCCTTCAGACATATCCTAGGGCGCCAGGGTGGCTCAGTCGGTTGAGCGTCTGCCTTCGGCTCAGGTCATGATCCCAGGATCCTGGGATCGAGACCCACGTTGGGCTCCCTGCTTGGCAGGGAGTCTGCTTTTCCCTCCTTTCTTCCCTACTCATTTCCTTATGTGCTTTATCAGCTGTGTCTTTTGAAAATATTTACTAGCAGCCTATGGCTTTGTCTTCTCATTCTCTTGCCAGTGTCTTTCCCAGAGCAGAAATTTTTCATCATGATGAAGTCCAGCTTATCACTGAGTTCTTCCGTGAGTCGTGCCTTTGGTATCTAAAGAGACATCACCATCTCAAGGTCGTGTGGGTTTTCTCCTAACGATTCTTTAAAAATCTAAATTTGACTATATCTCACGTCTGCTTTAAACCTCTGGAGCCTTCCTCCTGCCTCGAGAATAGGGTTAGGACTCATGAGCGCGTCCCGGCCTTCCTGTCCAGGGCACTGTGTGTACTTTGGCCAGGGCGCCCTTCCTTGGCCGCCTCTCTGATGCGAGGCTTTCTCCCGTGCCCTAGAGCTTCTGTTCGCATGCCCCGATGAACCCCACCTTCCCTCTGGTCCTGGCTGCCATGTCACCTCTTCGGAGCAATCTTTCCCACCCACCCATTTAGATGAGGTCTCCCTACCTCATATGTTCTCTCAGAAACTCAGCGTTGCTTTCGTAATTCTAAAAAATCTTCTGATGCTACCATGTGCCAGGTGCTCTGCTCGCTGGGGTTTCAGAGGGTTATATGGTAGGTACGTCTCCTGTCTCCATGTTGCTGGCAATCTAGCTTGAGCGACAGATAGTAAAAATAAGCGTATTGAGACCTTTATGTGCTTCATGGAGGAAATAAACAGGATAAATAGTGTCAACTGTGGGAGGGAGGGAGGAAGACGGGGTTTCTGCAGGCGTTGGGGTGGGCCCCCGAGGAAGTGGTATTTGAGCTGAGAACTGAAGTCTGAACAGCTCGCTGAACAAAGGCTAGGAGAAGGGCCTTCCAGAGAGAGGGAGGGGCAGGGCCATGTTCCAAGGCAGCCGAACCCTGCGGCTGTTCCCTGGCGAGGATGCTAGAGGATGAGGACCGAGAGCGGGGTGGGGGCCGCTGAGGGTGGAGTCAGTCCTGTATTTTCTTGCGGGCTGTGTCTGCTTTGGGCACTGCAAGCCGCAGGGGACCCTCACCTGCTTTATCCACCACCGTGCACCCAGGCCTAGCAAGCGCCTGGCCCCAGAGTAGGGCTGAATGAATATTACTGTTATTAATGATTAATGGACGAATTCATTGTTAACAACGAATATTAATTGTTATTAACTAAATCCCCATCCCCCCACCCCTTCCTTGTTTACATTATCCAGGTACTTACTGAGGTTTTGCTTTCATGACACACCAAAGGGACCCTTCAGCTCAGCCCCGGCTGAGTTACTGCAAAGTTTGGTTTGGGGCAGTCTGCATTTCATCAATGAGTCGTGGATGTGCCCCTTCTTCTCTGGGGTTTGCGGGCTCTAAACGGAAACTTCCCCCTTTGGTTTTCGCTAGGCCTCCTCAGAATCTTCTAGAAGCTCATAACTGATTCCCACAAAAAGCCTGAATACTGTTTCTGAATCACAACGGCAAAGGCCCTCCTTTGTCTGAAAGCGGAGTCTTCCCCAGTTCTGCTGGCTACTGGCACCTGGGGTTGGGAAAAACTCTGCGGGGCTTACTTCTGTGCGCCTGAGGGGAAGACTGTGTGTTTTTTATATGCAGCAGGATGTCTAGACGGGGCCATCTTTTCTGCATTGGATGTGGAATCTTTGTTAGGCACAGGGGACCCGGGAGAAGCTCGAATCCAAAACAGCTTCAGCCGAGGAGAGCCTTGCCAGGGAAATCTGTTTTGTAATGAGATCTTTATGTCGGCAGGCTCTTTATTAACCCGGGGCCAACCCGGTTTTTTCCCACATGCGATTAATTTATTGGCTGGATTGCTCAGACGTCATTTGGCTCTCACTGCTGCTCATAAGCGTTGGCCTCTTTTGGAAAAGACTTATTATTTTTAACAACCAGGGTCTCATGATTCTCCCGTGGTGTTTTGCTCTCCTGATTCCCTTGGCTTCCTTGAGGACCTGTGTTCACCTCGGAGTGTGCACGTGAGTGCACGTGCGTGCGAGTGTGTGTGTGTCTGCGCGAGCCCACGTGCTGGACGATGCCATGCAGGCATAAACTGGAACTCAAAAAGGGTGGGGGTCTGGGTGTGGTCGGCAGGTGGCACGTGACGTCAGCCGTCATGTGGTTATAACCACGCGGATCAAACAGCAGCTCAGCATAGAGTGAAGAGGGCATGCCAACTGCCCGGACATGAACGCCAGCTCTGCCACTGACCCTGTGTGTGACCCTGTGCACACTGCTTCATCTCTCGGTGCCTCGATTTTCTCACTTGCGAAATAGGGGTAATAGAAGCGTTTCAGAGTCGTGGGCAGGTGGAACGAGTCAGGGCATGCCCAACACTTGAAACAGGGCCTGGCATATGGTGGGCTCGCCGTCAACATCCGCTCATGCGGTCCTTATGAGCTCTCCTTGGTGTTTTTCCTATGCCGGGCTATTTACAGTGTTTTGTGAGCAAACCTCTTCCCACCGTCTTCTACCACTTGATCCAAGTAGGCTAGATGTTGGATATTTACCTTCCATCTGGCTCCCAAACCACAGGATTCTGGGGGCTGTGCCGTGCAGACCCTCGCAAGTCCCCACCAGCGCGTGCGGTGTCTGGCCTCCCAGTCGACACCCTCCCGCCCCCTCCACCTCTCTCCCAGGACGTCAGCTAAGTGGAATCATACAGTGTGTAGCCTGTTGTGTTGACTTCTTGCACTCGGCGTGGCACATTTCGAATTCTCCCATGTTCTTGTGTATCCCGGTACTTGGTTCCTTTTTAATTCTGAGTCGTGCTGCATTGTCTGACGTTCTATACGTCGTGTATCCCTTCACTGGTTGAAGGACATTTGGGCTGTTTCCAACTTTTTGGAGATGGTGCAATAAATTCACTATAAACATTTGGATTCAGGTTTTTACAGGAACATAAATTTCCCTTTCTTTAGGATTATATTTTATAAGAAACTGTTTGCCAAGGTGGCCATAGCATTTTGAGCCAGCGGTGTGTGAGAATTCCAGTTGCTTTTCACCCCCACCAGCCCTTAGTATTCTTACTCGTGTCCTCCCTTTTTTGGGGGGTGGGGGGCGCATTTTAGCTAATCTCATAGGCGCGTAGTGGTCTCTCATTGTGGTTTTAATTTGCATTGTCCTGATGGCTAATGATGCTGAATGTCTTTCCCAGGACGTATTTGTTATTTGTCCTTCTTCCTCGGTGAAGCGCCTGCTCTAAGTTCGGCCCATTTTAAAATTTTTTATTAGGTTGGTTGTTTCCTTATTATTGAGAGTTTATAACCGAATTTGGGTTTGGGTCCTTTGTTGGGTATGGGACCTGCAGAAATTTTCTCTCCATCTGTGGCTTGTGTTTTTATGCTCTGAAAGTGCCTTGTGCAGAGCAGTTTTTAATTTTGATGAAGTCCAATTTATCATTATCTTCTTCCATGGATTATGCTTCTGGTGTCATTCCACCAGTTTTTAATTTTTTTTAATTCTCCTCTGACTATGGGCAGCGTTGGGGTGTGGCTTCCAGGCAGCTGCTATGCAGGCCTGCCCTGCTCTCTGCTCCCTCCCCTCTACCCCTTTACTTCTTTTTTTTTTTTTAAAGGAAAAACCATTTTTTTTAATTCTTTTTTTTTAAATGTTTTTTTTATTACATTATGTTAGTCACGATACAGTACATCCCTGGTTTCTGATGCAAGGTTTGATGATTCATTAGTTGCGTATAACACCCAGTGCACCATGCAATACGTGCCCTCCTTACTACCCATCACCAGTCTATCCCATTCCCCCACCCCCTCCCCTCTGAAGCCCTCAGTTTGTTTCTCAGAGTCCATAGTCTCCCATGCTTCACTCCCCCTTCTGATTACCCCCCTTTCTTTATCCCTTCACTTCTATCCAGAGGAACGTAGGGCCACAAGTATCGTCTTTCAGAAGCCCTGGTGAAAGGAGTCGTCAGAGAGAAAAGCCACTGAGTATGTCTCCCACAAACACGGTGTCCTTGTGAGGTCACCTGCCTGGACCCCCACTTTCTCAAGATGTCTTCATTCCAGAAACTTCATTGCTTTTCCTAGCCCTAGTCTCGGCGGGAGCCACTACAGTCCACCCCATGGATCTCTCTAACTTTGAATGTCAGGAAACAAGGTTGAGTCCCTTATGTCCCAAAAGGGTTTGGGACTTAATGCAAATTTTCTAGGGAGTGGCAGCCTTGAAAAATCTGCAAAAATCTCTTTTTTGCAGAATCTCTTAATTGCAGGATACTGACCACACACCCATCTCCACATTGCCTGGACAAGAAGGTAGGCTCCCGATGCCTTGTACTCTCTACTCCCAGAAATGGGACTCCACGTGTCCAGCTCAATGGACCTCTTGCTTGACCTCTGCTCTTACTGCGCTATGACGTGCTGGCCCCGAGGAAAGACAGGGCTCTCGGGCATCAGCGGGTTCTTTGTTTCCAGCTTTGCTGGAGTGGATTTAGAAGGCATCCATGTATCAGTGCTCAGGGAACCCGACAGTTCTGGAGCCCGGAGGCTGGGCTGTGAAGCATGTCTCTCTCATCCAAGCAAAGTGGCCATTGCCGCTGGTTCTGCTGCTACTGTTGCAATCATGCTGAAATGTCAGTGGGTCCCTCCAAGACTGCACATGAATCAGAACTCCGCAGCTCAGTCGAAGACTTGTCTGAAGTGGCAGGAGGCAGAATCTGGGATTGTGTCACTGTTAGTGCCGACACAAAGAAACGGCCTCCTTTGTGTGGTCTTGCCCCCGCCAGGGACTCGCTCACATGATGCTTGGGGAGAGGGGTTTGCTTCAGACCTCGAGGGTTCTTACCTCACTTTGAGGCATTTTTCCCTGTCCAAGTCTGCAGAACAATACCGCGGCTTGTACTGGTTGGTGACCTTCAGCTGTAATAATTCCCTCCTTTGGGCATTGAAATTGATTTTCTTCCTTGTGGCATGTAAAGATTCAAAGCGTGCCCCTTGCTCCCTGTCCCAGGAGGGTTCCTCCATCAGCGGCTGAGTAGGGGACCAGGCGAGCGCCGGCCACCCGTGTGGGGGAAGGGCTCCCCGGAGCATCGGCCCCCTCCTGGGCTCTGCGTGCGCGTCCCCGGGTGTGCGAGCTGGCCACGGGTTCTGCTGGGTCAGAGCGGGCTGGGTTTGCAAAGGCTCTCTTGCCAAACTGGATTTTAATAAAGGAGAGCCAGTGGCCCTTTATGTTTCAATGGTACCTTCTTGGAAATTCTCTATTTGTGGCAGCCCCCAGAACACTTGCTCCCCATTGGGGTGAGGGAAGTGACTGGCAGGTGCGTGGAGTTGCGTCCCTGTGGGATCACTCGCTAGTCTCCATTCCCCACCAGCATCTGATTGAGGATGCCTCCCAAAACTTGTCTTCTCCCTCCCCAGCCCCTTGCACTGACCTTCGGGCCTGGCCTTGCCCACGGCCTGCCACCCAGATGTGTCCCTCTCTCTCCTTTCCTGGTGACTGGGCTCCACCCTTTCTCTCACAGGGGGACCAGAAGAAATCCCAGGTGCTGGGGGACAGGATGGAGGTAATTCAGAGGGGGTGGGTTTGTGTGGGATCTCGGTCCCTGTGCTTTTCGAGAAGATAAAAAGAGGGCAGCCCCCACCATTCTCCCGCCCCCATTTGTGCCCCTCCACACCTTTTCCCTCTCTGTTGTCCGGTGATATTTCCAGAAGGCACATGGGATCCTGGCACTCTCTTGCTTCAAACAGCTCCTTCTTTTCTTGAGCATAAAGCCCAAACACCTTAACATCCCTTGTCAGTGGCCCTGGGTTAGGATGACTGTCTTAGGGTCATTTTTGTGTTCTCCAGCCACACTGTCTGCCTGATACCCATTTCCTTCCAGTTCTTCTTCACTTATTCCTCCTACTCTCAGTCCTAGGGGCTTGCACGTGGTGGATCCCACCCCTCTCACCTACCCCTCCACGTCCATTCAGGGTCCAACCCCACAGATACTTCCTGCAGGGAAGCAGGGCAGGGCCGTCCCACCCTCCCGGGCTCTCCATGCTGGCGGCAGGACCCAGACAATGAGCAAGGAACTAACACACAGGATCGTGTAAGACGGTGAGGCCCGCAGGGTGGAAGCATGCGCACTGTACGGGTGTCCAGGGGAGGGAACGTTTGAGCTAGGAGGAGCCCTGACCCTCAGTGGTCTGGAAGGTGGGAGACGAGGAGGTTCAAAGGCTCCGAGGTGAGCAGAGGCTTGCTGTGTCCGAAGCAGCCTGGGAACAGAGGTGAGCCCGGTGCGTCAGGCACACAGAGGGGACGGTTCCCGACACCCTCTGGCCTCTCTTCACCAACATGATCCTCAGCAATAATTCAGAAACACAACAAATAATAGTAATGACCAGAAAAGACATGTAGACAGTGAAACATCTTTTATTCAACTTTGTATACATAATGATGCCAGAAAAAAAATTACAGTACAAACAAGAAAAATACGTCATAAACGAGTCCTATTAAATTACACAAACGTGGAAAAACTTATGCCTACATACTGGTCTGGTGACCTAGTAAATAATCACATTTTAGTTTCTCATTTAGAGCCTTGACCCCTGCAAATGCGCGTGTGGCTTTGCCAACGTTTTTCATGGGGTCACGTTCGGTATTCACAACAGCCGGATTTGTCTGTCTTCGCCCATAGATGGCTGAAGAACACTGCCTTATTAATTCTAATCTCAAAGAGTTTCCTTCACGTGAAGAAATAGATACACAGTTCAGAAACGTCTTAAACACGGGAATCATTTGGGCACAGGTTTATAAAAATTCCATTTCAAATGTCTCCTCTGGTTGAAAATCACTAAAAGATCATCCCCAGAAAATTCATCACCAATTTCTATTTTACTCAGTAAAAACTTACAGAGGTTTTCTTCTTTTACGAAAATCAGAAAGATGGTTGAATGACGGCCAACAGGACGTGACTGGATCCATCGCTGTAGACCGAATGTTCGGTTCTTAGCGTGGAATGATCAAGACTCGCATGCGTTGCTCTTTCAGTTTCTTCTGGCATTTTTATAGCAGTGCCTTTTCGTCGTTTCTCCTGGCATTCTTCCTCAAAATTTGATTCTTTTTCTATTTAATTGTCCATTTCCTTGGCTTTGTTTGCTGCGGAGTTAATGGCCTTCTCCACGATCTCTGGGCATGGATCTCAAGAAGCAGATTTCATGCTTGATCTTTCTCTGTACGTTGTCCAAGGCAGGTTTTGGCTGGTGGCAAATATTTTCGTGACTGATTAACCTCATTTATAAATTTACATGAAGATAAAACTCCTAAATCGAACCACTGCCGTAAGACGTTATTTTCTCGGTTTTCTTTTAGTTTTCAAATAAATAATCAACAATGGAAAATAATGAATTTCACTCTTAAAGACACTGTTCAATTTCCATAAAGCATGCAGGAACTGCAGTTTGCACTTATAAAACAAAAGGGTCACACCATGCCGTTCACACTCTGTTTTAAATTTGAAAAACATATGAACTTCCAAATGATCACTTAGGGAGACTGAACTGAAGTCACGTAAGTTCTTTTTCTTCGTCGCTGCAATCATGGGGCTATTCCCGTTTATTTTGAAACTACTGCGTAAGTGCAGGTTTCTGTGTATGTTTCCACAGGGTTTGGAGACAGGACCTGTGCTCAAAGTGAACTTGCAGGACTCTGGACTGCTACAAACTTACTCTTTAAAACCCGTGCATAGAGTGGAGTCCATGTGTCTCAGGGACTACTATGTAACTGAGAGTTACTGGAATTAGCTTCCCTGTAGAACTCGGTGTGTATTAAAACGTTAAGTACGTGTTAATGGGAAGCTTGCGTATATATTCTTAAAGCTCAAAGTAATGGAAGTAGGTGTTTAGAACCTAGACCAACAGAAGATTTTTTTGGGGGGGAAGGAGTATTTTATCACTGCCATCTTTCAGAATTGCCGGCACATGGTGAGAAAACGTGCCCCCACAATGCAATCCCTTTCTGCTTGCATCTGTGGTGGCTGGTTTTCCATCGGCGGGATGGCTGGTGTGTTTGGAGAGCAGGTGAGCGAGGGGAGGGTTGTAAGACATGAGGCTGAAGCCGCTGGCAAGAGCCAAGGACGGAGGGGGTCTTGCAGATCATGGCGATGGGGTGGGGCTTTTATCTCAAGTACCATGCGCTCTTATAATACCAGTTTGACCTCTCCCCACCCCCCACCCCATGGAACATGAAGAAGTCATCAGGAATTTACAAAACCGTGGGATGTCCTTCCTGACAACGGTAATCTCCCTAAGGGCATACAATGTATTTCGTGTATCTTTGCAAAGGTGGTATTTTTCTCGCTGCTTAGGAGAGACTGAATGTATGGCACTAGCCAGGCCATAGATAAACATTGAACTCTGACCCACGGTCTATAGTATCCTGCCCAGGAAATGAATGCATTATCTGTAACAACCAGTCTCAGAACCCAAACAATAACCCCGACAACATCTGGCCTCAGGTGGTTAGGATTTGATGAATTACCGACAGCCCCCTAAATTTTGCTCCTGCTTCTCATTTAGGACCGATTGGAGAAAGCCACACTTGTACCCATAGCCAATCACTCAGGATACCCCACTTCCAGTTAGTTCACCTCCAGCCTCTCCATGCCACCAGGCTATACCCGGAGCCTTCCCTTTTCCCACTGCAAAGCTTTCTCACTGCCCTGCTTGTGTTTGAGTCTCTGCCAAACACAAGAGGGAGTGGCTGACTCCCTTGTTGTCTGTAGCAAGCTCTGACTACGTAGCCTTTGGTATTCTCATTTGGGTGGTTTTCCTTTACTTCCACACCTCACACAATACATGAATGAATGAATGAATGAATGAGTTACAATCCTGCCTTCCAGAAGCCAACCAAAGTGATAGGAGACAGAAGGCTGAGGAGGGGAGATGGCCTCAATGTGAGACAGGGATCCGTCAAAATCCTAGAGGAGAACATAGGCAGTAACCTCTTCGACATCGGCTGCAGCAACTTCTTTCAAGACACGTCTCCAAAGGCAAGAGAAACAAAAGCGAAAATGAACTTGTGGGACTTCATCAAGATAAAAAGCTTCTGCACAGCAAAGGAAACAGTCAACAAAGCAAAGAGGCAACCCATGGAATGGGAAAAGATATTTGTGAATGACGCTACAGCTAAAGGGTTGGTATCCAAGATCTACAAAGAACTTCTCAAACTCAACACCCAAAAAACAAGTCAAAAAATGGGCAGAAGATATGAACAGACACTTTTCCAATGAAGACATACAAATGGCTAAGACACATGAAAAAATGTTCAACATCATTAGCCATCAGGGAAATTCAAATGAAAACCACATTGAGATACCACCTTACACCAGTTAGAATGGCAAAAATTGACAAGGCAAGAAACAACAAATGTTGACGAGGATGTGGAGAAAGGGGATCCCTCTTACACTGTTGGTGGGAATGCAAATTGGTACAGCCATTTTGGAAAAGAGTGTGGAGTTTCCTCAAAAAGTTAAAAATCCTATGATCCAGCAATTGCACTACTGGGTATTTACCCCAAAGATACAGATGTAGTGAAACGAAGGGCCACATCCACATGCACCCCAATGTTCATAGCAGCAATGTCCACAAGAGCCAAACTGTGAAAGGAGCCGAGATGCCCTTCAACAGACGAATGGATAAAGAAGATGTGGTCCATATATATATATATATAATGGAATATTACTCAGCCATCAGAAAGAATGATTACCCAACATTTGCATCAGCATGGATGAAACTGGAGGAGATTATGCTAAGTGAAATAAGTCAAGCAGAGAAAATCAATTATCATATGGTTTCACTTCTTTGTGGAACATAAGGAATATCATGGAGGACATTAGGAGAAGGAAGGGAAAAATGAAGGGGGGAAGTCAGAGGGGGAGACAGACCATGAGAGACTATGGACTCTGGGAAACAAATTGAGGGTTTTAGAGGGGAGAAGGGTGGGGGGGGATAAGCTAGCCTGGTGATGGGTATTAAGGAGGGCATGTATTGCATGAAGCACTGGGTGTTATACACAAACAATGAATCATGGAACATTACATGAAAAACTAATGATGTACTGTATGGTGACTAACATATCATAATAAAACAATTAAAACAAAACAAAGCAAAACCCCCCCAACAACCAGAATGGCTGACAACAGACACAGGAGGGCTCTAGTGAGCAGATGGGCATGTCCTCCTGAGTCTCTGGACACCAGCCGCTTTCTCCAGACTCCTGCTCCTTTGGGCACGCGGGGTCCTTCTCTGCAGTCTGTCCTAACCTGCTCTTCTCACTTACCAGGTGGCGAGCATCTTTCCACTTCATAGGAAATTCTTCAAGGATGCAATTTTAAACGGTTGCGTAGTACTCCCTGAGGTCATGAGGAGGATTCCTCCTGATTTTAAACATAAAATTCCGGAGTCAAAGTTAGCAGTAAAACTTAAAGTGTTTTCTTACGTGTTTTCAGATTGGTCTCCTTAAAGGTTTAGAGAAATTTGCCCTCATGTTCAAAGTGTATGGGGAGTATACAGTTTCTACTTCTTCGTCTGTGTTTTATAGTCTTTTCCAGTCTTGACCATTTTAAAGCCCAAAAGTGTTACATTGTGTGGATTTACATTTCTTTGGTAACCAATGGGCTAAACATCTTTTTTATATAGTCGTTGATCATTTTATTTGTTTTATTTTTAGGTAAATTTCTTGTTTGTGTCCTTTCATCTCTGTCATTTTCTGGGCCCATTTCATACAGTTTTAATACCATGGTTCTATAATTTATTTTAATATCTAATAGGATAAATCACTTATAATTTCCATTTTTTCCCAGAACATTTATGAGCATTTAATTTTCATGAGGATTTTGATTGAAATGGCATTAAATTTACAAAGCAATTGAAAAAGAGCTATCTTTATAATAAATACTAACAGAACACTGTCGATCTCTCCATTTATCCATATCTTTTTGTTTTGTTAATAGGCATCCTTCACACTTATTGTTTAATTTATTCTGATGTGTTCAGATTTTCAATTGTGCTAGTGGATGATATTATTTCATATTATTAATTAAGGTTAGTTTTTACCGGTTGTGTGGATAAGTAGGAAAGAATATGTAAAAATATTTATGTATTTACAACCTGCCATGAGATCGACCTCTCTTAGTTGTTCTAATGTTTCTTTTCAGTTCATTCTCTTGGGTTTTCAAGGTCAACAAACATGTGGAGAAATACTAAGAAATTTGCCTGGACGTCTCCGATAGTCATCAGTCTCACGTTTTGTCTGTGCCTTACTGAATTACTTAGAATGGATAGAGCATTGCTAAGGGCGGTCAGAAACACCCTTGTCTCATCGCTCCCACGGATGGAAATAATGCCAGTTTTCCACTGTCCCGGCTGGTTTGAGGTAGACCTTTTGTACTGTTTTAAGATCAGTTGCTTTTATTCCTAATTCATTGAGTTTTTATCAGGAGGATATTGACGTCATACCGTGCTTTTTCGGCTTCCGTCTGTCAGCCTCCCTGACTACGTACGTACAGTATGTGCTCGTGGTTTCCTGACTCTACCATTCATTCCGTATTAGCAGTTGGCTTTCTACTGTAAGGACGAGAATTTTATTCCCACCTTCTTAATTTAGAAAAAGTGTACGTATGTATGTATGTATGTCCGTATGCATTCATGGACTCCTTTTATTCAGTGGCTTATAATCCATTATTATCATTATATAAACAATATTTTGATATTCAGATTGTCCCAGATTTGGCAGTTGGGAGTCCCTCCCATCTGGTTCCTGTCCCCATGACTCTTCAAGCGTTTTTTTTTTACTTTCTGGTATTGAAAGACGTCAGGCTCATCTTGCCCTTGCTCTGCCCTAGTTCTAGCTTCCGTTATTTCTCCAAGGAGCTCTACCTAAAACCAACCAACCAACCAACCAACCAACCAACCATCCAAAACAAACAATAAACAAGTACTGACCCTTAGTTGGCGGTGCTTCAGGTTGGTTTCCTTTGTGCAGTGGAAACGAATTAGAATTTTGGAGCTGGCTTCTGTAGCTGTAGGCTTGAGGACGTGCGTACCTGTATTGAGCAGAATGGCAGTTGAGCTTCTCACTGTGGAGGGCCTGTGGGAACGAAGAGATGAGACATGTACTGTGTTGTGCTGGATTAGAATGGAAGGTAGCAGATGAATCCGTGGTTTCTAATGTCATCTATCTACCTATCTATCTGTCGATCATCTCTCTCTCTCTCTCTCTCTCTATCTACCATCCGTCTGTCTCTCATCTATCAATTATCTCTCTTACCTATCATGTACCTATGTCTATCTGCCATCCATCTACCTACATAGTTATCATCTATAGATACAGAAATAAATATTGATGCCTAGGTATTGTGTGTGTGTGCATGTGTGTTTGTGTGTATTTGTATGTGTGTATATTTGTGTGTGCACGTGCATGTGTGTTTGTGTGTAGATGTGCATGTTTGTATGTGTGCATGTGTGCATGCGTGTGTGTATTTGTATGTATGCATGTGCATGTGTGTATGTATGTGTGTGAGTGTGTATGCGCGTGTGTGTATGGGCCTGTGTGTGTGTGTATGTGCACACACACGCATTTCCCAGCTGTCTGCTGCGAGAGCCTAGAAGCGATGACACACTAGTCACAATGAACATGTCTTAGTGTTAAGATCTTGATTTTTAATTATTAATCTCAATTAAATTTTTAAAAAGTTTCTCCTTTCGTGCGTGTTACATTAGAGGGACATTCCGTAAATGTTATGTAGCATTTTAAAAACCGCACTTTGTGCAGCAGCCCTGTCCTGTAGAACTTTTCATGATGATGGAAATGTGACACATCTGCGTGATGGTGTCCCCTAGACGCATAAAACGTGGTTAGCAAGACTGAAGAACTGATTCTTCGTTTTCTTTTTAATTAGTTAAAATCTGAATTTAAACAGCTACCTGTGGTTAGGGGAAAGCATATTAGACCTTTGGGTAGAGGGTTTGAAAGCTGTGTATATGCGTTGCAAGTTTATTAATAAAATGGTTCAGATCCATTTTGGTCAAATACCATATTGGATCTTTGGGTATATGACTGTGTGTGTTCCATATAGACACACACATACACAAGTTTATTAATAATATTGACCAAATCCTCTCTAATTTTTGTTTATATCTCTGGCAAAGATGGAGAGAAAAATGTTCACATTGACCATTTTGCTCCAATCCTTCCTTTGTTAAATATTAATATTATCATCCCTGATTTATTTCTGTGTCTGCATGGTAAGTCTTTGCCTGTCGCCTTATTTGGCATGTAGAAAGAGCTCAATATTTATTTGTGGAATGAATAAATGTATGAATGCATTTTTTAAACTTTCTGGGACATTTTATTGTAAGTGTGCTCCTTTACGATAGCACAGAGCTGGGTTTTGTTCGTGACCCAATCTCTTAGAAATTTAACTCATTTGTTTTCATGTGCAATTAAAGCATAGCCCGTGTCGTTCCTTGTGGGTAAGGATCCTGGCGATCCTCTTACCTGGAAGGCCTCCATATTCATGCAGCCTAGGGAAGAGGTTTCCTTTTCAATTACTGCTTCCCTCTTCCCTTACCCTTTCCTTTGGACTACTTTTATATCCAGTTTAAGTGTCCTCTTTTTCTTATTTATTTCTCATTTTTCATTTATTGACCCTTTCGGAGCCCTGGTGCTATTTCTTGAGCTGGTCTTCTAATTCTCCACTTAAAAAATTTATCAATCATATTTTTCACCCCAAAAGCAATTTTTTTCAGATTTTTCCTTTTGAGACTGCCTCCCATAGTTTCATAGTTGAAATGTTCTCTTGGAAGAACACCTCAAGACTACATTTTTCTCCTGTTTCTTGCACTAGCTCTGCCATATAATGTGACATTTGCTCTAATTGCTCAGATGTATGTCTGCATCTTGAATGGCTAAATATTTCCATATGTCTCGTGATTTCTCTCTGTTTTCTCTCCCATCCAGCAGAGGTCAGAGGGTAATCTGACAGAGGGTTTCTGGAGAGGATGTCAGGGCTTCTGTTTAAATCTGTCAGGCTCAGTGGAAGGGAGGAGGGAAAAGTTGAGATTTACCGTGGGTTTCCTTTGCCAAATGAGCTTCGGTGAGCCACAGCCAGAGCCCCCAGGCAGGCCGTCTCACCTCTCTGTTTCCTGTCGCTTGGGGCAGGCCCCAGTTCATGGGAACGGTGTCCCCTTTCTCTTTCCACCATGATGGCAGGAGTTGAGAGGTGTTTAATGGCCTTCGCCATCCAGAACGTGTGTGTTTGGACAATACAGGAGAGAAACTAAGTTTCAAGACTAGCAGAGAATCCCCTGGGATTGAGGGTAGCTCTACACAGAGAATTAGATGCCCCCACTGCCCCTGCCTGGCCACCAGTATGTCATGCCCGGATTACCTCCCCTGTGTGGATCAGGGTCACACTGACTGAACCCAAATGTGTTCTTTTGTTCCGTTTGCTCCTGTTTGTGTCTAGAGTTCAAATTCGACAAACTTTGGGGTGAGGGGTACCAAGGTGAAAGCGTGAAGAGCAGTGTGATTCGGAACATAGGAAGCCGCCCTGCCCAAACTGAATTCTCAAAGCACCACGGCCCTTTCTAGGGCCATATCCAACCTCATCTTGACTTGGGTGGGACGAAGTGGCGAAGATAAGATCACACCTCTCTGGCCTCCTGCACAGGTGAGGGATTCCTTGGAACCGGGGGTCTTTTGCTTTGAGAAGAGGTACCGGGGGCGCCTGGGTGGCTCAGTTGGTTAGGCATCTGCCTTTGGCTCAGGTCATGATCCCAGGGTGCTGGGATCAAGTCCTGCATCGGGCTCCTTGCTCAGCGGAGAATCTCCATCTCTCTGCCCCTCCCCCTGCCTCTCTCTCAAATAAATAAATAAAATCTTAAAGAGAGAGAGAGAGAGAGAGAGAGAGAGAAGAGGTACTGGGGGGCATGGGGAAACGCTGGGTGTGCGTAATGGTAATAAATGACTACAGGCCAGACGTGGCTGGGATACTCCAGGGACTCTTCTCTCATCCCAGCATCTGGCTGAGCAGATTTGCCTCCTGAGTCCAAGCCCCGCCTTAGTGACCATGTCCAGCCGCACATACGCATCATCAGGAAAGCGGGGGGGGGGGGGGGGGGGGGGCTCTGGGGCAGGTCCCAGCTCTGCTGTTTGTTAGCAGTGGGACCTGGTCAAATTTCTGAGGTCTGGCCCTTCTCCCGTATGTGGGAGAAACATCTCCATTTCAGTCGATCTGCATCATCAAGCTTCTCGCTAGATAATGAAAGCTACACATTGGGCTCTCGGTTCATAAACACAAACGGGTCCGTAAATACACATGGAGACAGAATGGCACAGTCGTTAGGATTGCAAGTGCTGGAGCTGGACCCGCCTGGGGTGAAAATTCTGGGTTTGTTTTTTTTTTTTCCTCCCTGGCGAAAGGTCCAGAGCTCGCTTGGCCTCTTGGAGTCGTAGGTTTCTTATTTGTAACAGGTGGATGAAATCCTCGCTACCTCATGGTTCTGGTAGGAGCATTACGTGAGATGTGTGCCTGCAACACCCAGCACGCCGCCTGACATAGAGAAACAAGCCTCTACAAGGTCGGCATTTTACATAAATAAATAAATAAATACCCCCCCCCAAGCACTTCTACTTCTTGGTGTCAGAGGAAGCAATAAGGCAAGTACACAAGGATGTGGATTGCAGAACTGTTGCAGTAGAGTACGGAACACTGAAACAGCCTAAGTGTTCATCAGCGAGGCGATGGGTAAGCAAACGCTGGTGTAACTTTTTACAGAATCCTGCGCAAGCCACTGGAATCGCTCAGGCAGCTGTCACTGTGCCGGTGTGGACCCAGCTCCAAGACCTACTGGTGAATGAACTTGTGCCGTGGAATAACACGTGGAGTATGGGGATATTCCTGAAAAAACCAGAGACAGTATACATCTCCATACAGGGCTGCCCTCTGGCATGCGAATCTCTGCGGAAGTGTTCTTCACCATTTTGAAATTTTGGAAAAATTGCGAAATGCTTCGTAGGTGAATCTTTGAACTGCGTTTTGTGAGTGAAGTCGGATAGGAGGACGGAGCATGCCCACGAGTAGGGGAGATGTGTCAGTAGCAGCGTGGACCAGGATGTGGACACAGATCGGCAGTGGTGACGGCAGCAGCCACGGGGAGGGTGGGGGGCTCCACCTGGGGACAGCGCTGGCACCGGCAGCTCGAGGCCAGCTTACCTGTCCATCCCGGTGCTGGTCCCTGTGGCGTCTGCACAGATATGAACTCTTTGACCTGAGTGCCGGGTTGGGAACTGTACGTGCTTCGGCAGTTAACTGTCAGTAAATGACTACAAAATAAAAGCATACACGTGCATATTGTGGACATTACAATAAATTATGGGAGTTATTAGAATCTTCAAAGACTTTAAAATCTCCGTTTTTATAAACTGCTACCACATTGCAAAGCAAATATCCACAGGCTTGGATTGAAAGATTGTCCCATTTGATGGAAAAGAACACTACTTTCCCACAAGCTTCAGAAGAACCAATTATTAATGAGGGGGCCGATTTTAAAATTAATTTTTCCTAGTAATTGGAGATATAGTGATAGAATGCATAAACAGGCATTTTGACTTATATACGAATGATGAAGCTACTTTCAGTCTCTTGTATGACCTCCACAAGTTACAGGAAATGTCAGAGGAAACATTAAAATGCCATTGTATAAATTTACATGGAAAATTAAATTCAGACTTACACAAAACTGATTCTTATGAAGAGTTAAATCTTTTTAGAAAAATCGTTCCATGGGAATCATCCGCTCTAGATGGACTAAAATTTGTATTTCAAAATAATTTATCAGAAATGTATCCCACTGCTGTCACAGCCTGTAACATGCTCTTCAGAGCTCTACTAACCGTTGTATCAGCAGAAAGATCATCCTCAAATTAAAAATGATCAAATATTATTTGCAACCTAGCAGCTGGCAAGATTGACATCACTTTCCATTGTGTCAGTTGAAAAGATCAAGTTGCTAAAAGTATAGTTTTTGATGACTTAATAAATTATGTTGCAGACATTTGCAGAATAGAGAGCCAGAAAGATCTTACGATCAATCAAAAGATCATATTAATAGAGTATTATTTATCGTATTTTATAAAATCATGACACCAATTTTTTTTTTTTGCAATTTGTAACTTACGTTGTTACTCATGTAATCACTTCCCCCATTACATCGTACAAGTAACAGATTTTTCTAAAGGAAAAAATATGTATTTTAGTATCTTAGTGTGGTGTATCAGGTGTAAATGATGCCTCTGTCATTACAAGTGATATTAAATTTGAAAATTTGGTTAAAGTGCTGTCTACCAGGCTTCTAATTCTTTTTTTTTTCTTCCAGGTTTCTGATTCTTGTGGGGAGACACTTTGAGGCTATGCAGATATCCTGTTTCTTACCATGCTTCTGCTTGCCTACGAATTTTAGCATCCATTGCCAATTCTTGCCTGCAACAATTATTACCATGGATCAAAATACCCAAGATATTCTTCACAAAAGTGGGAGAAACAATCCTAAGATTTGTGTGGGACCATAAAAGATCCCAAATAGCCAAAGCAATCCTGAGAAAAAAGAACAAAGCTGGAGGTCTCATGTTTCCTTATTTAAAACTATACTGGAAAGCCATAGTAATAAAAACATTATGGTTCTGGTGCACGATAGAGACTTAGACCAGTGGAGCAGAATAGAGAGCCCAGAATTATTATTATTATTATTATTATTATTATTATTTAATGATTTTTTATTATATTATGTTAGTCACCATACAGTACATCCCCGGTTTCCGATGTAAGAGAGAGCCCAGAATTAAACCCTGGCATATCCAGTCAACTAATACTCAATAAGGGAGCCAAGAACACCCAATGGGGAAAGGACAGTCTCTTTAACAAATGGTGCTGGGAAAACTGGAGAAACACATGTACAACAGTGAAATTGGACCCCCACCTTCGCCCACTTACAAAACGTAACTCTGAATGAATCGAAGGCTTAAACCTAAAACCTGATACTGGAAAACTCTTAGAAAAAAAATATAGGGAAACTCATTGGTATCGGTCTTGGTAATGACTTTTTGGACCTGATGCCGAAAGCGCAAACAACAAAAGCAAATATCGACAGATGGGACCACATAAAACTCAGAAGTTTCTGTAGAGCAAAAGGAACAATTAACAAAGTGAAGACAACCTACGAAATGGGAGAATATTTTTGTAAACCACGTATCAGATAAGGGGTTAGATTAAAAAGCATGCAGAAGAACTAAACAGGCAGTTTTTCAAAGAGGACCTCAGAATGGCCAACACGCACATGAGAAGATGGTCAACATCACTCATCATTAGGGTAATGCAAATCGAAAACACCTGTCACAATGGCTGGAATCAAGAAGACAAGAAACAACAGTGTTGGTGAGGACATGGTGAAAAGGAAACCCATATACGTTGTTGGTGGGAATACAAGTTGGCCCAACCACTGTGGAAAACAATATGGAGGTTCCTCAGAAATTAAAGACAGATCTATCGCATGATCCAGCAATTCTACTTCTGGGTATACACAAAGGAAATGAAAAGAGGATTTCAATGAGATATGTACATTCCCATGTTGATTGCAGCATTATTTACAAGAGCCAAAATATGGACATAACCCTAATGCCCATTAATGGATGAATGGATAACAAGGTTGTGGTATGTGTACACAGCGGAATATTATTCAGTCATGAGAAAGGACGTTATTCTGCCATTTGTGACAACCTGTGTGGACCTTAAGCACATTATACTAAGTGAGACAAGTCGGAAAGACAACTGCCATAGGATACCACTTATATGTGGAATCGAAAACAATAAAATCTGTAAAAAAAAAAAAAAAGAGAGTAAAATAGTGGTTACCAGGGCATGGGCGGTTGGGGGATAAGACGGATGGTGTTTGAGGGTACAAGCTTGGATCGAGTAGTCAATAAGCCATAGAGACCTCATGCACAGACCATGCTATCCCACGCTCTTGTGCGGCAATTATGTAATATGATAAGTATTGCTACAGTGGCAATCCTGTTACAATATATAAGCGTATCAAAGTAATATACTGTAAGACCTTAAATTTACACAGAGGCGCATGTCAAATTTATTCAATAAAAAAATAAATAACAACAAAAAATAAAAGCGCCTGTATTAAAGACGTTTATGAAAGTGGTACTTGCAGGATACACTGTGAGTTATATCGTAGAATGTAAGTGAGAGCTCTTTGGTCATGCTTTTAGAGAAGAGAATGTAAGCACTTGTAATAAAGTTCCTAACTGTGGTCCCTGCTTGGGATGAATTAAAGTGTGTTTTTAAGGGCGGGGGGAAAGAACTGTTATTACCATGGTGTTTGCTGATGGTGGCTTTCTATTTCCATTGTTCCTTCTGTACTTGTTAATTGAAATTTGTAGTAAGGAAGAGCTCTTCCTTCCTTTCTCTCCCTTTCTTCCTTCCTTCTCCTCCTTCCTTCCTTCCTTCCTTCCTTCCTTCTCTTTCTTTCTTTCTTTCTTTCTTTCTTTCTTTCTTTCTTTCTTTCTTCTTTCTTCCTGGATATCAGCATGGACTTATGGATATATGTTTTATTCTATGAGTTACGATATTATTATTATTTATTTTCATTTTCTTGCAAATATGTCCCAGATTTGGCCAATGGGAGCTCCTCCAAGTTGACTCGGGGGCCTTTCAATGTGCCCCCTTTAGTTGCACCCTTTGTAACTTTCCAGCGTCACAGAATTTTTCCCTACCCCGGCCCTGAGATCTCCTCTTTCATGTTGCATTTTCAGAGCAAAGTCAGGGGAACTCTTTAAAACTCTGAAGATGAACTGGACCTGTCTCACGAAGTGCCCACATCAATACACAGTCTGTTCTTCAGGCGGCTGATGGGAGGGACCTCATGGCCACTAGAATCCCAGGGTGTGTGTGTGTGTGTGTCCCCCAGGGGGACACAGGTGTGTTATCATTATGGACCTGGGCGCTCTTCTTCTTAGCCTCGCCACCAGGAACGGCAAACTACTTTCCGGAGTAGCTGGGATGGAATGAAAGATTCTTAAGGGTCTCCTGGGCGTTGGGAGCTGGGACTAGGCATTGCCTGTTGGTTTTACTGACTCTGCCTTGAATGCCAAAGTGTGTCCAATTTTAGGGCTTCTCTGACTCTTGGCCCAGCCAGCCCGCCTCTGATTTTAAGTAGAGCTCTAACTGCCAACAGATGACCTAGTTCCAACACCATTTTCCATAGAAATAAACCTGTTTTGCCAAACAAGAAATCCAGTTCTCTAAGCACAGACTTTGAGAATAAAATGTACATATTCTAAATGTTTTTAAATTAAAAGAAAAATATACTCACCCCCACCTCCCCAAATTATCTCGGGTAGTGGTGGTGGTAGATGGAATTTCGGGAACAAAGTAGGTTTACTCTTTTCAAGGTGCTGACTCTCGGTTTAAAGTCTCATTGTTTAGAGTAATAGAACACTTGCCATGCCTCAGGATTTTATGGTGTCTTATAGATGGACTGCTTTCGTTTGTGGCAAAATTCAACTAAATATAAAGGAATCGTTTGTTCAGGAAATACTTAAAATTTTTCCGATGACGTTGTTTTAAATTTTTAAAGTCTTTTAAATTTTGCTAATAAAGGAACTCAACTTTGCTGTGTGGTAGACACTCCAGCCTCTTCCCCATTCCTGGCTGTTACGAGAAGCACCGTTAAGCAGCTCAGTTGGTGTCAGAGGAAAGCAAAGGATGTGATTATGTTTTCAATACTCAGAGCCCTTCACGCGGTGGAGAAGGAGCAGAGGGAGAACGAGGAGAGGAGGAGAGCCCCTCTTCCCACCCTTGCCCACAGAAGGAGGGGTAAACGCTGAGGATAGCCAGGTGTGAGGATCAAGGTCCAATATCTCGGTGACCGGAGTATCTACTTCCTGATATTTGTTAATTGCCTTTATTCGGAGAAAGCCTTCTTTCTATTTCCACGTGTGTTGATTTTCTTTTAAAGATTTTTTTTTTTTTACCCCCAATTTTGGCCATTTTTATTTAGTCGCTTGACAAACGCGTATTGATTCCCTCCTGCACGATAGGAACCATTGGCGTCACAGAGAGCGGGAGGAGCCCCTGCGATCTGGGCACCGGAACCCACCTGCTCAGATGGATCTGTGTGCACCCGAGGGAGGAAGGACAAGCCCAGCTGATTCTTGGCACATTACACAGAGGACGTCCCTCCGCTGCATCCGTGTCCCCATTTGTGGCTCTCTTTGGGAAGCCGCAAAGACCAGGGCTGAGGAATCCGGGGCTTTTGTGCTAAAATCTGTCTTTTACCTGTTCAAATTACAATACCGAATAATGATGTATGTGTAAAAACTGTCAAAAGTATACTTAAATCGTGCCTTTGCCGTGTGCTAAAATTACTTCTCATTATGACCTATTCGTACATCATTTGAACCAAATATCTCAGCCTGGGAATGTAAATGTGTTTTTGTTTTCGCTCTGAGGTTAGGTCAGCAGACGCCTGCAACAAATATGATTGCAAGGGTAAGGTGACATGATTTACTTAAATCAGGCAATTTCTCCATTAAAGCATTGAAGCCTCAACTCACAAAGACACTCTTTAGCAGATGAACTATAACGGTGCCCGGCATTTGTCATATTAGGTGATTTGAAAGGAAAGAACAATTATAAAAATGAATGTAATTCTCCGTTGAAGAAAGAAGATCCAGTTTTTGCAGCAGGGGGTGGTTAATTTTCCACAGATAAAAACAGGTTTCACAGCCGTTCTACAGCTATAACGTTCTACAATTAAAACATAGGAAGAAAAGGTTCCGTTACCAAAGCAGACAGTCGCAGGAATTAGTTGTTCGGGGCCGGGGACGCAGCTCTCCCCTCCAGCATCGAAGGTTATTTTGTTGCCTGTAGGAACAGCTCTGTTGCCATAAACTGTGTCGGTGTGCCTCCAACCCCCCACCTCACCCCGTTTCCGAGCTGCTTTCAATTAGCAGGGATTATTAAACTGGAAACATTTTCACTGCTGCCGAAGCGGCTTTCCTGCGTTATGAGCTGAGCTAGAGGCGTCACAATAAAAGCTGATTGATTAGCAAAGAACGTACTTACAGCAACTGAGGCCCAGTGTCATTTTCCATGACTGTCGCCACCTCTCCTGCCCCCTGGATTTTGTGTTTGCATTCGGAGATTCACCTTGGTTTTTTCTCTCTGGAACCTTCGACAGCCTGGAGGCTCTCAACTTTTACATCTCGACTGCCTGCCCTAGACCTGCTCTGTCTTCAAGCCCCATCTCCCACCTGGACTCCAAAAGTCCAGAGACCCCCCCCTCCCCCCGCCAAGATCCCAGAGGGAAGGTATTAGGTTCCTGTGTTATCAGCCTTTTTTGTTTGGTGTTCAATTGTCGGCAGGTTAGAATGACAGCAGCAATAACGCAGCTCCGAGGAACACGGGCCACAGAGCATTGACGGGGTGGAGGCAGGTGTCTGGGTCCTAGCGGAGGGTCGAAAACACTGCAGGCATTTACCTTGAAGCCTCATCGTGTCCTCAGTGATCTTCCGTCTTCTCCTGAGCTTTCAAAAATTTTCTCGTGTGGATCTTTTGTTTCTCCAACTAACCGAATTAATTTTACAACGCATGCTCTTGGTTAGCACTGTGCTAGGCTTTGACATGCATGTATTTACTAGATGTTACGTGTTTATTTATTTACTATAGGCTTACCATACGTTACTACATGTATTTACTTTACTACATATTTATTGTCTGTATATTTATTATACAAATATATTTGCTTGTATAGACAGGTATATTTATAGATTACATGATATTTAGATAAAATATACATCGATGTATTTTTTACGTATAGCATTTACTATATTTATTGATCTCGTTCAGTTCGAGGAACAGTACTCTGAGTTAGGTATAGTTAATACCCCCCTTACAGATGAGCGAACGCAGTCTTGTGAGTGGCTGAGGCTGACTTCGAAACGAGGCAGAACGCTTACCTACCATGTGGCTTCTTTGTCCAAACCTGTCCCTGTTCTGAGTTTCAGATTCCTCATCTGTCACAGGAGGGGTTTGGAACAGATCCTCTCTATTCCTTTCCAGGTTGTTCACTTTTTAAAAAATCCGCCGGTTTATCCAAGATTTTCTGGTCATGTGCTCACTTGGTGCCTGGCACGTCCCCAGACTCTGGGGACGATGGTGAGCCAGTCCGAGCAGCTCCGTCCTCTCTTGGGATCGGGGCTCGTGCCCCAGATCTGATGGTTTCTGACCACGGTGCGAGGGAAGGGCCATCTCCTCTTTGCTTCTCCATCAGACTCACGGGCTCCATCAGGAGCAAGTTTGGCCGCTAAGAGAGTGTGGGTCCTGAGTCAGGGCTCATTTACCGCTGGAGAGAGGATGCTGGGAAAGCACGTGCGACCACGCTGGGGGCAGCTGAGGGTCACCTGCCAGACTGGAATGAATGCGAATGCCACCTGACCACTCACCACGCATAAGGAGGTCGGGCTTTTCAACTTTGCATAATTGCTTGAGATGTAAGGGGCTCAGCACATCGGCTGGGTCTTGGCTTGGGTTCCACGAGGAGGCCTGCCTTCAGTCCCCCTGCCGTCCTCCTGGCAGGCAGAGAGGGGCTGGAGTGGAGGCCTGGAGCAGGGGTGGGGACGGTGGGGTGGGGGGGGAGCTGTTCCCCTGGAGGCGGGGCCTGGGGCGAGGCCGACCACAGTTATTTCTGGATTACGACTCAAAGCACACAACAAGAGGCATTTATTACCTCCCAAGTAGTGCTGGTTCTGTAGTGCTGAATGGAGAGGTGAGCTATGGCAGTTGTTATCTCTTGAACTAACTGCTATTGCGTGTCCCATGACCAGCCGCGGCAGGGTTTTTGTTCCCATGAATGAATGGGCTATAAATCTGTCGGAGTTGACACTAGCAGCCGTACTAGAGGGTGTAAAGAGAAAATGTGCAGGAGAATCTTGTGGTCTTTGCTTGTCTGGAAAATGAGTTCAATAAAATGGAGGTGATCAGTGCTTATTTATAGGGCAGACCGATACATCCAGCATTGGCGTCAGGATCCAACTTCGTGCTGGCTCGTTTGCTCTCCTCTCTGAAGCATTCCCCCCTGCACCAGGGCCCGCGCAGAGCGGGGTGTGGCTCGGCGGCAGCAGCAGAAGAAAGGGGGCCGCCTGGAGATAAGGACTGTTTTCCCTGCCTCTAGGGTTCAGGAGCCATCAGCGGTCACTGGCTGCAGGGGCCTGGATTTGGTTGGAGCTTTGGGACAAGCAGGGACACCCGAGACCGTGAACGGTGCTTTATTTACATTTCACTTTTGAGGGTGAATGACAGGAAATGGGATAAAATTAATTGCCATTTTTCAGGCCTCTGAAACAATAAATCCCAGCGACCATAAATTTGGAGCTGGGTTAAGTACTGAAAACAATTTATTGCTAATTTTTCCCTTAATTGCATTCCCAAGAAGAAGGTTTGGTGCTTACTGGTGGAATTATTATATAAAAATTATTCGTTAGAAAGCACAATGAACTGTAAATCAGAAGCTCACCTGAAACAGGGTCAGGGTTCCCCACAATTCATCTGTCCCCCCACTCGGGCTGTCACTGACGAGGGCCTCGGCAAATAGAAGGCTCAGGAACAACACGCCCGCTGTCCCCTTGCCCCGCCTCCAATGCCACCTCAAGGAGATTAAGTGTTGATTCAATGAGATGCCTCACCTCCCGAAAGTGATAGTGTGACTCACTGTGGAAAAGGAGCAGAGAGGACATAATGGAAGGGTCACCACATGGCCTCCCTGCCTCATTTAATTTGTTCCGAGGCTCAGGCTAACTGCAGTGGAGGCCAGGGGACAGCTTGACGCTGTTGGTGGAGAAAGTTGAAAGACCGTAGCGTTGTGTCGGAATCTGTTGGGATGGAGTGAAACTCAGTCCCTGTGTCCCCTCGGGTACTGATCGCTGTGTCCCGGGTGAGTTTCCTCTGCAGGGAAGGGACAAGCCTCTGAGAGTGCTACTGGCCCTGGGGGAGAGGGGAGTGGCCCCGAGTTATGGTAGGCTTCTGGAGGTGAGCTGTTCTCTCCCTGGCTCTTTGGTGGGAAGGCTTGGCTCCGTAGGGAGGATGGCAGGCTGTGCTCCCGTACCTGCCATCTGGGTTCCTTTGGGATTAGGGAGGCCGTGGGGTGCAACTCACCTGCTTGGACCAGTCGTCTTGGTGTTTTGCAGGCAAAGAGGGTGGTTGATGGTGCCTGACCAAACCAGCCAGAGATAGACCTTGTGCCTGTGCGGGAGCTCCCGGAAGCTGGAATTGCACTTTTCGTAGCCCTTTGGGGAAGAGCCAGTGAGTGCAGAGAGGGATTGTTCTGTAACAAGTACGTTTGTCCATGCAATGGTGCCTCGCATCTCAGGCCAATGACTGCTATGGTGGTGGGACCCTCTTGCTGTTTGGTGCAGGTGTTGAGGGGGGGGCGGGGAGGGGGGTGCTGTGCTGCCATCTAGGGAGGGGGAGGGAGAGCTCCAGGGAGAGACGTGGTATCCAGGACTCCGAGAATCTTCCCAGGGACGTGGCAAGATGGAAACAGTGCAGGCTTTAGACGGAACAATAGTGGCTCGTCCTCACGGTCCTCAGGAGGCGGGGGCACGGTCAGTGTGCTGTGCAAGGGGCAGTTAGCCAAGAGCCAGAGCTCCCTCGAAGCCCGCTGGGAGGCACTGTATGACAGAACGGCCCAAAGTCCCACGTAGCAGAGGGACCCACAGATTCCAGTCTCCCTTCCGGGCTCATAGATGGGACAGCGGGCAGCAGCGTCTCCCCCTGCCCCCGCCCCCTACCTCCTGTCTTATGACATGAGTCTATCAAGAAACTGCTGTAAATTGAGCAGGCACACACACGGAGTCCTCTGTTGCAGGACCAAGGAGAATTTCTCACACCTAATACTTCCTTCTGGCTTCCTTCCACCACTTCCCTTCCATTTCCATTCCTGCCCCGAGCAGATCACTGAGAAGGTGCTTCCGATGGCGGTTCAGGGCTCAGTGTGGTTCGGGGTGTGCTAGACGAGGCCGCTCTGCTCCCTGGGACACCATTTAGCTGAAGATGACCCTCCCTCATGGACCCTGTATGTGTGAGTGTTGGTTTCCTGCCCCAGGGAAGTAGGGCACCTGATCTGCGAATTGTAGGTACGGGCTAGGCGGTCGGGTTGCGGGGAAGTGAGGGCAAACCACGAAAATAAGGAAACGGAGCCTGCAGACCCTGGTGGAGAGCACGGGAGGAGGAGACGAGAGGAGGAGGGGGAGGCGGCCTGCTCCCTGGCCTGCTGGGGGCTCAGCCTGGAGGAGAAGCTGGAATGAGCTCACGCAGAGGTGGGGTAACACGCGGTTTGCTGTAAGTCATTCCGACAGCAAGTGCTGTGGGGGTTCAGCCCATGTAAAGAACAAAAGCACAACACTGCTTTCTGAATAGAGGAGGAATACAAATTTATTTTTGAACATTTGAAAATACAGGCAAGTTTCAAGAAGAAAATAAAAGCCGCCTGTAATCCCACTACCCAGAGATAAACATTGTTAAATTTTTTATGCATTTCTTTACAGACCCATGGGCATTTAGATGTATTATTATTTTTTCAGAATTGGGAATCTACTATACATACAGTTTTTATGTCCTGCTTTTTTCCCCTTAACATATTGTAAACATTTCCCATGTCCTTAATGGTTTCCACAGACTTTTTTTTTTAATTTTAAGAATTCACAAAATTGCATTTATCGGATGTATCATCTCATTTAACTATTTCCTTCTTGGTAAACCCTGAGTCGTTTCTAATTCTTTGACGTTGCTCGCGAGGCTGTGACAAATCTCTTTTCATGTGAATCGCTGGGTGCACGTCTGGTTTCACCTGATCCTGAATTCCCAGAAGAGAAAGTCCTGTGTAGGGAGACCCTTTTATTTTGAAAAACTTGTCCCCAGGGAGGGTTGGTCCTGTGAGCCGGGTGGGAGAGTAGCAGCCTCGCTTTTCAGGCAGGAGATGGTCTTTACAAAGCTGCCTGTTTGATAGATGGAAATATTTAAAATCGGGATTTCTTTTATGATTGAGGTTGAATACATTTTCATATGTCTATTGCATATGTATCTTTGTCCTCCTGTGAGTTTTTTGATCGTGTGCCCATTTTTTTTCCTTGAGGAGCGAGTCTTTGAAAGAGCTCTTTCTAGCATAAAGATATCAACCGCTCAGCAGTTCATCTTCTCTCTTCTGATGGGGCCGAGAAGGGAGGCATGGGGGGCTGGGGTTTGAGGCAGGCCTTGAAGAGTTGGGGCTGGTTTGGGGTGTGAGATCCGACAACAGTCCAAAAGGTAGACTCGGTGGGTGGGTCATGGAAGGAACACCCTGATGAAAACCACAATATCGCTTTGTGCATTGAAGAGAATACGTTGAATGAGCAAGGGCAAAATATGTTTGGTCTTGGTCTCTGCAGAAAAGAACATAAATGGCCACGAACACTTACTTATCTAAGACAGGAGGCATGCCGTCAGCCTTCACGGAGAGGTAGTCCGTCAAACAGGACAACGCGGCTTCCCTCTGATTTTCTTCCTTGGACTGTCAGCCTGATCAGGGAGGCAGAGGGTTGGGGGAGAAAAATGACAAGGATCAGGGAACTTGTTTTTCACTGTTTGGCCTGTGTGCGTGCGTGTGTGAGAGCGTGGAAGAGTGTTGGATCCCAGAGCCCAACCAGTTGGACATTTTATGAGGCTGATGCTCTCTGCAATTTGGGGGGGCAGGTTTGTTTTTCAGCACCCCCCCCCCAGGGTCCCCTTGCCTATGGCCACTGCCCTGGATTTTTTGGTGTTTGCACACATGCGGGATTGGAAAGTACTTCACTGGCTGGTTCCAAATTTGGGCCAACTCTGGCTCCATGGTAGAGACTGCTAACAATCACAACAGCATTTCAGAGGGTGTTGGCAAGGCGAGAATGCAATTAACATCTCCCTCTTTGATAGAGAGTGAGGTGAAGACAAGCTGACGTTTTGGAACCTGATGATCACTGATAATTAGGGAAAACCCTTGAGGGGAATGTATTGGGTTGTTTGAACGACTGCATTCAAATGTGCACACAGTGAGTCCACCTCTGAAACAATGGGCAAGGCAGACAAAAGCCCACTGGTCCCATCCCTCTGGGGTTGGGGCGGGCACGGCCACTCTGCGCTTTATTTTTAGTAAATGTGTGTACTAATGTGGCTAGAACCACTGGTGATGTTTCAGGAAATTTATTTAAAATTCAATTTGTACATCGTGACTTTAAGCACTACTTTTGGGGGAAGTGTGTTTTGCATTATGCCATATCAGTTCGGGATTATGGACTCCGAGGGAATATGTATAATTTTTATGCACTATGTTTATTGGCACATTTGTGTTAATAGCCAATAAGATGATATTGCCATCTTAATACCTTGCGAGTCTCTGTGACTCTGTGGCTAATGTGTGGGGGCCTCTGAGTACCTGACTGAGGGGGAGAAGGAGGCGCTGTGGGCTCCAGGGTGTGGGGAATGATGTTGGAAATCCAGATACCGGCTTGGCAGGTTGTGTCCCTGTAACGCAGAAGAGGAACCTATAATGCAGAGGGGAAATCTGGGCTTAATCAGGGGACAGACCACCAAGGAGGCATTGACATGCTTGCACGGCCAAGTGACCTTCCTTTGGAGAGAGGACGCAATCCCAGAGATATTTAGTTCTCAATTAAATAAAGCCATGTCCTCCTGACTTGCTTCCAGCGACCCTTTTGCTCCCGGGAACCGGGATCTTGCTTTTTGCAGTGAATTTACGGCTGCTTCTGGACAGATAACAAGAAGTCAGACAGCTGACCCTCCAACTTTGCTCTGGCTCCTTCGTCACTGTGGGCTGTGTGTGATGATTTTCCAAGACATACCTCCCATGTTGAATTATTCATGGAAATGGCACCAAGAAATAGCATAATGTTTTATAATAGATATATTTTTTATAATATATATATTCAGCACAAACATCACATTAGTGCAAACCATGTTCATTGGAAAATTAAAAAAAAAAAAAGGACATGAGCATTTTCTGCTCCAAGAAACGTGTATTGGTGATGAGGTCTCCGTGTCTCCTTACAGGTGACCAATAGAGATTTTGGGTTGCAAGCTGGCTGCAGAAATCCTGGCCTTTATAGGAGCACCAGAGTGGAACACAGAAGTTAAACAGATTACAGGTATTTTTTACCTACATTGTCTGGGTCTCGTTGTGAGTCCCTTTTGTACTGAGCTCGGCGATCTGATCGGATTAAAATGTGGAGAAGTCATTGACAGGCAGCTTCCATGAAGACGGGTCAAAGAGGGAAGTAGAGTGGGCAGAGTGGTTTCAGGGGTCCCTGTCCCTGGAATGCCACCATACTCTCTTGGCTAGGACACGGCTGACTTTGTGGCTAACTGGATCAGAGGAGCTTAGGTCTGTGTCTTGCCTTGGCCTCTAGGCATTGACCCCTAGGCAAGTAGCACATCCAGATTTTTCATGGTCTTTGCATTACCTGTGACCCAGGGCTTGGTACCCAGTAGGACCTCAGCAAAGATTTGTGGCTTTGTAGAATCTGGGTGGAGAGCTGTAGGAAAATGCCCCCCGCAGCCTGGAAGTCAGAAGGGCTGCTCTCCCTCCTCAGGATTGCAAGGACAACTTCTCTGCCTCAGCTCCCTCCCCACCTCCCCACCCAAATCAAGATGTATTTGCCCAAGGCCCGTCTTCCCTTCTGTGTGCTGTTGTGTTGGAAAGAAAGCCAATATTACTTCTGCAGAAGGTGACCCCCCTCTCGGGGAATCTGCATCTTAATCAAGGAGGCTTGAAGACCAAGCTCTTCCCGCCAAAGCGAGAGGCAGGCAACAGTGATCATTTGAGCAGCCGGTCTGGTCATATTGCGATATTTTGCAAACCCATTCCCACCCCAACATTATAAAAAATGTTCATCTAATTTTCACCTGGGATTTTATGCTTTTATTTTGCCACATTTAAGTCTTGAATATGGCTGGGCTTTTTCTTCTTTCTTTCTTCTTCGTCTTCTTCTTTTTTTTTTTTGATGGCGTCCAGTATGGAGAAGAATGCATTTTATTTTTTGCAAATGGCGCATCCAGAGTCAAGTTGGTTCTGCGGACTGTGAAGTCTACGGCTCCCTCCCTGACAGTCATCTCTTTCCTCGTTGCCCACAGAGAAGCTGAGAGGAAAAGAAATAGTCCCAGTTAAGAGAATGAGCCTTGGAGCTGGAGAGGTCTGGGTTTGAATTCCAACTCCACACTAGCCACCTGTGTAGTGGGATGACTTATCTACCCTTTCTGAGCCTTGGCCTCCTCATCAGGAAATGGGTCACACCGCCCTCCCCGGCTGGGGTGAGGCCCGAATGAGATCACAGATGTTTGGTGGTCGTCCTCATACTCCCCCAGCTGAGGGTTCCCAGTGAACGGAGGTTGCTGAAAGACCAACTGTAGGGCCTACGTTGCCATTCTCCTCGATTGCATTACCTCTTCCAAATTGCCTCCCCTTCCCCTTGCTGCTGCCAGCCACCCAGGCATCCAAGGAACACAATAAACCAAGAAAATAAGTCTTCTTGTCCCTTCCTTCTGGTCCCTCCCGCCATTTCCGGTGTGTCATGGAGGTAGCCGGGAGTGACCAGAGGCATGGCGTTAGAATCAGGCTGTCCCCACCACTACCCCAGACTTTCTCTCCCTGGCTTCGGACCTGCTGCTTGCCATACACGTGCTGGGCTCTGGCTGCCCCAGATCACCCCGCTCCCCACCTGCACCTGGCTCTCTGTCCACCTGCTCATTTTGCCGGAATGCCTTCTCCACCTTCTGCGTCCGTTAAATCCCAAGCAGGAAGGTCGCCTCCTGGAGAAGACTCCCTAATTTTCCTCATGTACCTCCTGACGCTTTGTTACCTCTTCTGCTGTAGCTCCCCCACCAGCTGCAGGTGAGGGCCCTCCATGTGGGGCGGGGCCCTTCGCACCCCAGAGCCAGGTGCCTGCAACCGGGTGTGTTGGCTATAATAATGAGAATACCGATGACTTCCGTTTTCGAGGGTCAGGGGATAGAGCGGAGTCAAGAACGTGTCCCGGGGCTGCCTCGTTTGGACCCTGACCACTGCAGACTCGAGGAGGTGGGCTCTCAGCGTGGTGGCCGTAGCGGGAACCACGACAGCAGTCGTGCTGCTAATGCCAATCCATTTAATACCGGCTCTGTGCTCAGCATATTCCATGAAATAGCCTTCTTTGTTCCCATTGTGCAGATGGGACAAATGGGCCACGGCTCAAGAGAGAGAAGAAGAGGAGAGGGGGCCGAAGGCTGGGGAAAGAAGGCTGAAGAGGGGAAAATGACTGGTATACGTCCCTGCAAATCTCACTTTTCACAGAGAATGTCAGAGAGAATGACTGTGTCTTCCACTTGGCTCTCTGGGTGTTTCCCGTCCCTTTGACTGTGACAGGTGGCTCGTGGGGTCGCTGCTCTGATGGCCAGAGGGCGTGGCCGAAGGGGAGACGGCCCCGGCCACTTTCCCTGTTCCCTCGGGCGGCCATAATCTTGTACACACTCGAAATTTCTCCCTTTTAAAAAATTTCCAATTTAATAACTCTACTTAGGTGTTTCTTAGACCCCATAGTGTTTGCAACAACCGTTATGGCTCTATTATGATAATACAAGAAAGTTACATTACGAAATAAATGCATTTTTAGGTTTTTCCCTGGCAACATAATGTAAGGGTCGTTCTGCATGTTGGTACTAAAGAATCAAAAACAGTTTAGTCAGTGGATGCGAACACTGTTTCTTGTCATCCAGTTAATGGATCTACTGTAGTATTTGTGTTCCTTCCAGCCCTGCTGCCGTACATCAATGAAAAATTATGTTTTTTCCCTCGGTGCTACAACACCCGTCATCTTTATAGGCAACGCATTCCCCTTCAAGTCGTGCGGTGGAAAATGCCTACCATTTCTCGGCCCCTTTCCCTCCCCGTCATTTACCTGGTTCTCGGCAATAGAGGGTCAGTGCCTCTTCTTATTAATGTTCTGTGTAATAGAAATCAGCGTGCCCGTCTTACTCATGTGGGAGCCCCAGCAAACAGAGGCTGTTCGTGTGCAAAGGGCAGACAGGAAGCCTGGCTTTATTTTTTTAACCCTCTTTGTTTACTGGATCCCGGCAGTCAATCACAGCCCCTCCTTGCATTTCAAGCAAGCCTGCCTGCATCCCGGAAACAGCCGGGAGCTGAAGACCCACTTGCAGTGGAGATGGGGTGCGCCAGGATGCCGGGCTCCTTGCAGGGAGGCTTGAAAAGACCTGGCGTTGCCTCGCTGAAAATGTTACTCCCCCAATCTGTAAAGTTTGACTGGTTCCAGGGTGACCTGGGGAGGCCCAGGGGAACCTCTTGAGATGGAAAGTTGTCTCTCCAAGGTCACCTTCTTTCAGGGCCGCGTGATGGTGGCGATTGCTATGGCCAAGTGTCGCCCGGCGGCCCTGCGGTTTCCTCATCGTGTGGAGATCTGTGGTCAACATCCATTCCAGAGCCCACAAAGCAGGCACCTGCAGGGGCCAGGCAGGTGGCTGACATCAGTGACATAGGACGTGCCGGGCCGCCCATGTTGCCAGGTGGGACTGTGACCCGGTTTGTCAGGCCCTCCGCTGTTTACATAGAAACAGTAGCACAGACTTAAGTACTTAAAAAAAAAAAAAAAGTATGACCTTCTCAATTTTAAATGTTGTGTAAACAAAGTGAAAGATAATTTGTGTCTGCCAGTCCAGGCTGGACCAGCTCCCTGAATGCTCCCATTTCCTGGTTGTGCCGTGGGACCTCAGTCTTGGCTTCAGGGAGGAGGATGGGGAAACAATTTTCTGGACACTGTCTCATCCCACCTGCCTTGCATGGGTTCTCGTGGCCTTGGAGCTGTCTGGGGCTGTGCGGTATGCAGTGTCCCAGTTCCTCGGGGAGGGGGGCATTCCCGTGACAGCGATGCCGCCTGGGTACCCTTCTGTACCTCCAGCCGCAGAGTTCAGCTCCGTGCAAACATCTCACTGAACAGTGGCTTCCCAGGCCCATGCTTTGCCAGGGGCGTATCAGAGCCTGTGTGAGCACCAAGCAAGAAACATTTGGAAGTTTGGAAAGAGGGCATTGGGGGAATCTCACCTGCCATTCTGTGTACCCCTGGAATTCCTGACAAGGTGCTGTTGGGAGTGGAGCCTGAAGTTTGGTTTCTTGTCTTTGCTTGACTCTATGACCTCATGGCTCTCTCCCCACTCTCTTCAGAGATCCTAAGGGCGGAACGAGGGTTTTCTTCATTTTTTCTCCTTGCTCAGTGTCCCACACTACCCTCTGCCCTGGTAGATATTTGATTTCAGCCCCTGCTTTTCTAGGGACGTGTGCACTGATGGGCTGCTGTCGTTAGAAAGAGAGAGAGAGAGAGGAAAGATTAGTCCATCCTGAGCGAGCAAGCCAAGCAAGCCGGCAGCTCAGCTCCAGTGTCAGAGGTGAGGGATGCCCGCGCAGAGGAGGGCAGGTGGAAACCTCCTGTCCAAGGTCCTGAGAAGTACCCATTGAACAACATCCCATTTGATTCTTGGGGCTGCAGGCAGCAAACATAACCTATTTTAAAAGCAATATCCTTCTACAGAGAGACGGCTAGAATCTGCTGGCACAGTGGCTCCCGGGCTCCCCGAGCCTGTCTCAGGGCTGCCTGGCGCCACCTCTCGGGTGCCACAAAGTCCCACGCTGCTGCTCTGTCAGCTTTCTTGGACTTGACCCAGACCAAGAGGGCCTGCGCACCAGAGTCAAGACTGAGAGTGGCGGGCTGTCAGCCTCCAAGGGACGGTGGCTGCTGTCCTAGGGGCACGTGTGGGTGCCGGAGGGGCTAGACCGGGCAGCGTGGGCAGTGGGAGTGGCAGGGCATTCATCTGGGTCAAGGTGAGAGACCCGATGCTGAGCCCACAGTGTGCTCTGTGCCAGCCAAGTCCCCGTGGAGTCCCAGAGCATGGTGGTTTGTCCCATTTCCACAGCTTCTGCTTCGAAAGGTGATGTAAGTCGCTGCGTCACCAGGGTGTGCTGATTGGCTATCTGGTTCTGTGCGGGCTTCAACCCTCAGCGGCTGATGACAGCACGGGGACCTGGCCTAATGTCTTTCTCCGGAACACTGAGCAGCATTGCTGTGCGCTGGCTTTCCCATTACCAGCTCCCAGTGCAATCACGCCGGACTCACAGAGGGGTCCTAGCAGGGAGAGCGCTAACTAGGCCATGGGATGGGATGGCTGTGGGGCTCGGTGCTCAGGCCAGGGCTCTGCCACTCACGCTTCCTCGGAATGTGGTGGGATTCCTTGGAAACGGTCATCGTCTTCCTCCTCAGACACCTTTCTTCACTTCTGTCTCCATGTGTGTGGCCTCCCCTCTCTCAAAGACCCCTTGTGCCTCCAGTTCTCCATCTCTCCATCACACCCTTGGAGCCGTGTGGATTCTGCCATAATGGGACAGGGCTCCATGAGGAAGGACCTGTCCTTGGTGCCTCTGTCCCGGCAGGGCCTGGCTGCTCAGGATTCTTCCTGAATGGTGGCGGGACAGCACAGGGGTGGGCCTGGCTTCACAGATCAGTCCTTTCCTGAGGTCAGCTGGACTGGGGGCCGGCACTACCTTCGGTCATCGTGACCTTGGCCTCTAGGGACTCAAGAAGACAAAATGGTGCCCACTCGATGAGTGCTGGGCAGACAAATATTTGGAGGCTCAGGAAGGAGTGATGGGGGAGATGTCAGACAACATTCTGCACTCCCTGGAATTCCCGAGGAGGAGGGGCTCCTGAGCAAGGGGGCGGTGGTGGTTGGGTTTCCTGTCCGTGCCTGACAATGGCATGGTCTC
Source organism: Ursus americanus (assembly GCF_024610735.1). NCBI lineage: Eukaryota > Metazoa > Chordata > Mammalia > Carnivora > Ursidae > Ursus > Ursus americanus. Next base: position 38,404,618 of record NC_142147.1, on the reverse strand, counting down.
ATGGCTCTCCTCCCGCACTGGGGTCCGTAGGGCCTGAAGGGCAGGAACCAGAGCTCCGAGTTCTGTCACCCCCTCACTTCCTCCTCCCTCCCAGCGCTTCCCTCCCGACCGCCCAGCCACCCTTGTCATCCACACTTGTCTTCCTCAGCTGGAAACAGAAGCCTCTGCGACTCTTTCCTCCCCTCAGGCAGATGTGTGATGTGGCCCCGCAGGAGGGTCCCATGTCCAGGTGATGCTGTGGGGAGCCTCAGGGCAGGGGTGAAGGGGGAATGGCCCCCCGCACCTGGCTTGACCCCCAAGAGCCCCGCGCAGGTGGAGATTGGCTGTCTGTCCTGGGAGAATTGCATGTCGCATGCCTGGCTGGCCCAGCCTGACCCCTTGGTCTGTGCTTTTCCAGACTGGAACTGTCTCTTGCCCCCCAGAGGCCCTGTTCAGCTGAGCGAGGCCTCGGTCAGCGCCACTTCGCGTTTCTGCTTCGTCTCCTGGACACAGGGCGAGCTGCCTTTCTTGAAAAGTCTCGAGCCGAGTGGAAAGCTCTGTTCTTGGTGGTTTTTGTTTTTTGTTTTCTTTTTCTTTTCCTTTTTTCTTTTTTGTCTGAGGCCTTCTCTAAGCTGAGGAAAAGGGAAGACCTCACTCTCTGCTGCGTGGGGGAACACACAGGCACCCCCACCCCACTCAGGCCATCAAGGCAGCCACGTAGGGACCCTTCCAAGGGGACCAGTGCTGTGGATGTCCAGCACGGCAGGAGGGCAGGGGCACTCACTGTTGTGGCTGGTCTGGTGGGGGGTTGCCGAGAGCCCTGGCTGGGCAGTCACCCAGAGAGGGGGAGAATGCTCTCTGGCACTATGGGTAAAAAAATATGAGGACATGCTCTGCACTTTGGAAAGGAAAGTGAAACTCACAGTGCGGTCCATCCTCAGGAGGCCATCGCTGTGGGCTCCCAGCCGTGGGAGTCGTATGCACTGGAGCTCTTGTCCTACCTGGTTTAGAGTCATCGCCCACCTATCCACCTGCCCACCTATCCACATCCATTCATCCACCCGTCCACCCATCAATCTACCCATCCAGCAGTCCACCCACCCACCCATCTATCATCCACTTCCATCTGTCCATCCATCCACCCACCAACCTCTCCACTTCCATCCATCATCCATCCGCCCATCTACCCAACGATCCATCCACCCATCCATTGTTAATGGTCCTCCACACCCTATGGGGCTGCAAAGATTCCTGCACCCATGTCCCTGCTCTCAGAGGGCAGGACTCATAGTTACCTGCTTGTTTCACTTGGCTTCTCACTCCTTCTGAGACTTAGAGGCTGGAGACACACAAATCTCATCCTTTATCATAGCTCAGGTACAGCGTGGTGAATGCTCAGAGGGAGGAGAGGTCCGTCTGGCTGCGGGGATGGGGAAGGCTGCAGGAAGCGTCATTTCAGCCAAGCCCTGAAGCCTACACGGGTGTGGACACAGTGGTGGTGAGGCAGGGGTGTCTTTGGCGGGGAGCTTGCTGCTTACGGGGAGGCCTGGAGATGGGGGCTGGTGAGTGTCGCTCTGCAAGACCTTCCCTTGGCGGGGGAGGCTGCCTTTGACTGCCACTCCCCCCGTGGTACTCAGCCTCCCCTTGGTGGCATCCGCGTATCTGCAGACGAGCCCCCTGTGAATCTGGGCTCGTGCAAGCAAACAGACTCTGTGTGCAGGAGATCCTGGATGAGGGCAACTTAAACACAACTGTGGAAGGGCTCTCAGAGAAAGGCCATCTCTTCAGACCTTGGGAGACCTGCCTCTGGATTCGGGCGGGCTTCCTGAGGTCACCTGGGTGGCCACTTCAAAGGGACAAGAGCACCAACATGCAAGGCCCGTGGAGGCCGAGAAGAGGGAGAGAAGGCAGTTGGAGGGTCCGTGCGCGGAGCAGGGAGCTGACCTCCTGGGCCCACCCTTCCCAGGCAAGCTTTTGGGTTAGCTGGGGAAACTTTGCCCAACTTAATGAGAGCTGCAAGTAAAGTCGCTGGGCTGAGTGATTGGTATGCATTGTTTTGTTTCTTTCATTAATTCCTGCTGCCATTCGGGATGCAGGGATGAACAATAGCAGGGGCCTGTGCAGATCAATACGAGATTGCTGATAGTGCCTATCTGTTCTTGGAGCAGATTATTTGATAAATGGCGTGGTCCATACGTTTGGACAGGTGTTCGCCGTACAGCCCAGACTGAGCCGGTGTACTGGAGCCCCATCCCAGGAAGCCAGGAGAGCAGAGAGGATATTTCCTTTTGGGTACAAACCCATATAGAAATTGTTGCTTTTAAGCTAGAGATAATGAATCTCTAGCAAGAGAGGGAGGGAGGAAGGTCAGGAGGGACCTGGGTTTTACTTCTCCCATCAATTACTTCCTCCACGCCTTGAAGGTTACTGGGTCCTGGCTTTGATGGGGAAGAGTGGGAAGGGTTTTACTGGGACTGCCAGGCAGCCCCCAATGGGATGGATGGTTTACAGGTGAAAGAAGCTGCTGGTCTGCCGAGCAGTTCGTCGATGGGCCCTTGAGGGAACCCTGATGGCTGGAGCCAGGGGCCAAAGAGGGTGGTGCCAGTCCTGGGTGGGATTTCAAAGAGGAGCAGGGGACAGACAGAGCAGTGGTACAAGGCAAGGAGCTGCCCGGCCCCAGGCGAGCTCTGCCGACGAACGGTGGTCACATCCGGTGGCTCTGCGTGGGCGTGGCAGTGGACTCCCTCTTTCCATTTCTTCTGTATCCAGTCGACCTGGCCTCCTCTTGTCCTCTGCAGAGCGGGCACACGCTTTGCTTCATCACACAGAGGTCAGGCTCTGTCATTTGGTCAGTCTCCGAGGTTTAAGCTGCTGTCCCCCGCCCACCCCATCTTTCTCATCATCCTTGTCCAGGGCTGGCCACACGGAGGGCGTTCCTAGTGTCTGGGAGTGAGCAAAGGAGGGGCCAGAGGGGCCACTTGGACCAACTACTGGTGTAGGGACAGGAGCAAGGTGGGCAGGGCCACACCTGGGTCCTGGGGAAGCCACTGGAACTCAGAGCCGCCTTGGAGAAAAAGCGGTGTGTTGTGTATTTGGGGCACCGAGGAGAGCAAAGTGCCTCCACAGTGTTCCTGTGTCTGAACGCCCCGTGTTCCCGTGAGGTGGGCTGAGCATTCCACCTGCCCCATTTGACAGAAGGGAAGTTGAGGCAGGCCCCCGCCCTGCAGCCACCTGGGGCGAGGCTCCGTGAGCCTGTCCCTGCTCGCCCCTCCTCCGGGGTGAACAGCGGCTGGTGGACGGCAGCGGGGATGCCAGCGATGGACATTGCCATCTTGGCTGCCCTGAAATCCAACGCCCCTCCCCAAAAAAGGGGAGGAACCCAGAGGCCCCTGTGGAGCCGTCCTTCCTGTGACGCTGAATCCTTTTCCAAGGACTTATTGCTGAACGAGAGGCAATTACATGGGGAATGGTGACCCTCGTCTCACAGAGAATGTTGGGGAGGCAGGGGTTATGATATATGGGATGTCAGGCGTTATATTTTAGACTTTGCTTTTAAAAATCTCTAACAACCTCTGAAGGAATGATTTGACATCCTTAAGTTCAACACCGGGCACAAATAAAGCTTATGGCAAAATTAACATAAATCATTAGCATTAATCATGCAGGGTTATTGATAGCCGTATGCAGGCATGTATCACAATCCTGGCCGGGGATTCGGGTCGGGCAATATTTCTTCCAGCTGTCCCAGCCAGCCTCGCCGCATATGGCGGTGGCGGAGGCTTTCTTTTCTAATTTTCCTCCTCAGCTTGAGCTGTCAGAGACACCCCTTGTTCCCATTCCCTTCTCCTCACGCTGGGCCGCTAACTTCATCGCCTCGTTCTCCCTGTCCTTTCTCTCGTTTTTTAGAAACCAGAATTCTCGTCAGGGTCAGAATCCATCAACGTCCGTGGCTGTCACCCACCACGTGACCAGTGGAAGCAAAATAGCTGGGTGACAATTAGCAATGGGTGGCCTACATAGATCAGTTTCAATTTGGTAACCTTCACTTTTACTTACACATTCATCTCCGGAGCTCGGCGACGCTCCCCTCTCCCCCACCCCGCAGGGGCTGGCGTGCTCACACCTCGTCACCAGGAGGAGGACGCGTGCGCCCTCACCAACCCAAGGTGGGGACGCTATAAAAGTAGAATAAAGCGAGAAACAAGACGTTATTGTCATTGATGGCATTGTGAAACATACTGGCAGGGCATGTTACCTTTGTTGAGAAATGAGGGAATGTCCATTGGTCTGACCTCTCCATAGGTCTCTCCAACTATAATGCAATTGTGGTTGCATTAATGGGAGTATAGGGTAAAGAACAAAGGAGGGGATAGGAAGGAGCTCTACCCTGCTATGCTGACCAAACCACACTGGAAAGTATTGTGCTCCGTGAAGACTGGGATAGGTTTAGATACATAAACCAAGGGTATGTGAGAAATGAATAAAAAAGATTCAATGCAGGCATATGAACCCGGTGGGGAATCATGATTTCTAGCTTTGCATATTTGAAGAGCTTCCAGGGGAAGAGGGACCAGTGAGTTCTGAGCAGTCCTGAGGGTTGGGAACTTGAGAGATGTGGATACCTGCTCAGAAAAAGGAAGAAATTGAGACTGGGCACTGACTAAAGATGGAATCATGTCCAAGGGAAGTGGGGAGTGAGTTCTCCATCACCAGACATAATCAACACAGGTTATTTGTAGGAGAAGTTGTGGAGGAAATAAACATTAAATTAGAGGCCCGAGTAGATGACGTTTAGGGTCCTTTCTCCCGATGCAGAGTGGAATTCTGGAATTCTTGGAAATTCCAAGAATTTATTGGATTACTTGGAATTTCATGGTTGTATCCTGACCAGAGTGACAGAAAGAAAGAACAGAGCAGTACTCCTCGACCTCTCTTTCCTGCCAGTAGGCTGCAGAATATGGGCTCCTGTCTCACATCTTTCTCCTTCTCCTTTTTGAAAGCCTTTGGCTTCAAAAAGATTGCCGTGGCCTCGTGGTGTTTGATGGAATTCACACAGAGCTATGTAGTCCCTTTATGGAGAACTTGGATGGGGGCATTTTAAGCTTGTTTCTTCCTCACATGCCCCCAGCAGAATCCCAGAGAAGCTCACAAGCCTGGTTGGCAGGTGGCAGTTAATCAATGATGGGCTTGGACAGTTAAAAGAAAGGGTCATTTCCAAATATCAAAGACTGGGACAGCCTGGGGTTAGACGAATAACAGAGGTCAGCTGTAAACAGTGGGGGAGGGGTTAGCCTGAATGGCCAAGAACCCTGACCCTGGCTCTCTGAAAGCCATGGGATTCCTGTCCTTGGTACCAACACAGGTGCCTTTCTTTGCTGTTGTTACCAGCTCTTGCGGGACACTTGCTTGGAGTTCAGGCATCTTTAGGTGTTGGTGGGAGGAATCAGGAAGCTCCTCTGAACTTTAGGACACAGGATTCTAGAAAGGACCTTCTACATTCTGGAAACAGTGCATGTCGTGAAAACTATCCAATTCTTACTGGGTTAAATAAGAGGGAAATGTTTTGGCCTTTGCAAACAAACAGTTTCAAGGCGGTTCTGCTTCAGGTGATGTTCGATCGAGCAGATTATAGGATATCACCAAGGGTACTCTTGGTATTGGCTTCGTCATCAGCTTCCTTGGAATATCACCTCTCCCACCCAGTACCTGTGAGCCCTCCTTTTGTGAACACAATGTTTCTGGCATTGCAGGCTTTGTATTTACACACAACCATCAACTACTTGGTCAGATTGGGTCATTAATTCCAGTGGTCAGTGTAAAGGCATATATTGATTGATTTAGGACAAGTTAGTGTCCATCTTTGATGCTATCTGTGGGGTCAACCCTACCCAAACTTCATGACTGAGAATGGAGGCAAATTCTTCACCACAGGAAATTTGGAGTATTGTTTTACCAGGTGAATGAAGATGACCTCAGGGTGTAGAAACTAAACCATGGCCACCTCAACCTGAATGCGTCAAGTCCCTGGAAGAGAGTTCCGCACCAGAACTTTTCTCGTCTTAGGTTTCCTGGTGGGTCATCTCTTATTTTTTCTCTGCCATCTTTCATCCAAACTTTTGCAGACTTCAGCCTTCGAAGCATCTTAATTTTCTTGGAGAAATTCAAGGAGACGAATGCAGCTGGGAAAGAGTCATTCTCGAGATGCCCACCTTGTGTGGGCCACCATTTTGGAAGCGCCAAAGGAGCCGATGCCCCACCTTCCATCAGTGATAAATGTATAAGATGCTCCTTGGAATGGAGCTGGCCTGGTGCGAGACCAGCAACACCCTTCGTTGGATACCTGCAAAGAGTTCACGGACTTGCAGAACCTGGGCCAACAGGTCAGCAAGATTTCTTCATCTGGCTCATGCGGTAGTTTGCCAGGGACTTGGTCTGCCTCTTGTGGAGCTGCCCACTCTTCCCCAGCGCTCACGGACAGCCTTGCGGAGCGTCATAATGACTGGGAGTGGCACCATGGACCGGCATGAATAGGTCCCTTAATTTCATGGTTTAAAAATACGTTAGTTGACCTCAGTATAATTCCTATATTTTAGTCATTTACGTGTCATGACTCAGTACTCATTCATTAAATATAGTGCTTTTCCAATGAAGAACGGAGATGAAAATTTTTCTTAATGATGACAAGTGATATAATTTAGTTTTATTTCTGTCGTATCATGGTGCCCATGAGCCTGGCCGTAGCTAAGGGTCTGTCTGTGGCGCCATTGTGAGCTCCTTTTCGCAAAAGTCTCCATTGGGCACGTCACGCTAGCCAACTCTGGTCGTGCGCGTCTGAGCTGCCCCCCACTTTGATCCTGCTTGGTGTGACTTGTTTGGCCCATCAGAGGATCTTCTCAATGAAGGCACACCTGCTCCGAGGTGGGAGGCCTGGCTGGGGCGGGGGAGGGAAGGTGACCTGGGGAAGGGGAAGGATGTGGTTCAGAATCTTGAGTTTTGTTGCCATGAGGGCACTGGGCAGAGGGCTGGAGCGAGGCCTGAGGATGGACGAGGCCCTCTTTCCCTCAACAATGCCTCTTCCTGGCCTCGTTGCTTTGGATGTTGTTCGGAGACGAAGTTTAATGGCTCTTCAGAGTAGCTCAGTTTGGGATGCCATGATTTGCACTGTGTTTCCAGCGGGAGCCTCTTTGCTGGAGCTGGTTTTTGGAATTCCCTCAAAAGGAAGTCTCATTTTGAAAATTGGAAAACCATCCCCTCCCAACAGCTGCCCAGATGTCTTTTCCCAAGTCTGAGACCAGGGACACCCTGTGGCAGCCAGAGCTCCTGCCCTCAGGACTCGCTCCACCAATGCCCATTGCCCCATTTTGTTAGTTTCTTTGAGGGTGGTTCAGTGCTACTGTGATGTGATTGCTTTATTCTAGGTTAATATGTAGGGGTTTTAAGACCATTATACTTTATTGACAAGGGCTTGGTAGAGGAAAGGAGGTGGAATCTACCCATTTGCCATTAAACTCTTAGGAGGTTCTAATTTTTACCAGACACTTTTAAAAGCAAACCATCATTTACATGTAGCACCTTACCGATGTGGTCTGACCTTCTGGCTTTGCATCCGGGTTCCCCTGTGCATCAGTTTTCCCATCTGTAAAATGGCCCAGGTGGTCTCTGACGTCCCTTCCAGCCCCAATAACCAGCGATTTTCTTCGTTTTGGCTGCTATTTGGAACTGCTGGTGAGTGTTTCTAGAGCATGGGCTGCGTCCAGGCCTGCGAGTGTTGGCGGTGGGGATGGGTATATGTGAGAGCATGAAGCCTTAGGCTCATCCTTCATGAAACTTCTGCTGGGTCAATGATGCAGCAAGGGCCATCTTAGCACATTGGAGCGGACTCAGTGAGGACTCCATGGCCCAGCCCCTTGGAGGAAAGGGATTTGGTCTGGGCCCTTAGGGATGCCCAGATTTTATGTCCTCCTGAAGATGGGTAGGGTTGGTTCCAAGGGTGATGGGAAAGAGAAGCAAAGATACAAGGACATGACATGGTGTCACTTCCATCCCATTTCCCCTGTCCTGTGACCTCAGGGACCTCACTGCCATCTTCATGAGTTCCAGGGTAGGCCTTCACCCCCGTGCACCCCAGGGGTCTGCAGAGGGGAAGGGAAAGAGGTCTCACCCATTCCAAGCCCAGCTCCCAACCACCATCCTAGGCCTGGCGTGACCAGGGCCACGCTCGGCTGGGGACGTGGAGGTTCCTGCTGAAAAGTCAGCTCGTGTCCTTGCAGATGGGGTCCCAGGAAGGGCTTGCTGGGGAGGTATTCCTCTGCTCTGGGGTTTTGGGTCTCTCTTAGCCTCTGCACGTGGTCAGCATTCTTCCTGGACCACACAGCTTACACCAGAGCTGATCAGAGGTTCTGGGACTGTCTCTGACTGCATTTAAATAGGCAGGGCTGCACTGGTGTCTGCAGGCCACTGGAGTCTGTGTTGGTGGTCATGAGGGGCTCCTCTATGGCCCGCAACCATCCATCAGCAAGCTGAATGAAGCCTGGCCGAAGGGTTCAGAACGTTAAGACCTTTCTTGTCTTCCTATAAGCCTCATAAGTGAAAAATGCACAGATGATCCCCCCCACCCGCTGACAGAAGTCTTGTTTTCTGGGGCTCAGGACATAGGCAGTGTTGAGTACTGAGTGCAGATGCGAGAGTTTGGGGCCCAGTGGGAAGCAGATGACACTCCCAAAAGGTCCAATGCGGGGGAGTTTAATGAGAGCACCATTTATGAGGGAGCAGGGGGCTTTGGGGTCCATGGGTGTAGGGTGGGGGAGGGGAAGCCCAGACCTGAATGTTGGAGGACAGCAGCTTGGAGCCGGAGGACAGAGGAGGCTGCGTGGAGGGAGTGACCAGCCAGCAGCATCCCTGCCAGGAAGGAGCTGGCAGCATGACTGTCTCCACCCCTCTCTCCTTCTCTCTCTGACCCCTCACAGGAGCTCCCACAGCTGAACCCGACTGGAAACCCATGACATCGCCCATGCAGGGGCAGCCTCGCTGTGTGGAGAGAGGATTCCGTGAGGCACAAAACCCCAGCCTGTGGCTGACTGGGGCAAACTGCCTGCCCCCCAGGTTTCTTATTTATAACCTTTATTTATAAAACCTTTATTTATAAAAAGGGGAATAATAGTGGTTCCCATCTCACGGTTGTGAAAACAAAATGATAGAATGTGGGCAAATCACTGACATAAATTTACAAGGATTTGGGGTGTATTTAGGGGGCCCCGAGTTCTGTGCTATACACGGAATTATTCGAGTCCACAGATGCGACACCTGGCGAGTGCCATGGTCGGTGTTCGGATCCAGGCAACTTGATAGCTGAGGGCTTGCTCTCAGCTCCTGCCCTTTTCCATCTGACCTTGGAAGTGGCTTGTGAAGGGGAGTGAAATGATGGTGAATTGTCAAGGAAGAGCGAGCCATGATTCAGGGACCCCATCTGAATATCTGAGGCGGCTGCATTAACGGGTTTATGCTATGGGGGGTCTGGCGGGCAGGAACTCATGCAGGTTTGTGTTAGGGGGGTGCCCTGTGGGGACAAGGGGTTTGGGAGAAATGGGGACACTCAGCTCTTGGGAACGAGCGGCCTCCTTACCCGGGATGTGAGGCCTTAGCTCTCATTCAGCTTCTCACAGGTGGTGGCGGGGGGGGGGGGGGCAGTTGGCAGGACAAGCCCCCAACCTTCATAACGGTCCCAGACACAGATGCAGAGTCCTGTTCTCTCTCCAGAAAGAAAGTTCCCCACTTCCAGGGCATGGAGTCTCTCTCAGCCAGGCAGGCACGCGTCTGCCTTGGAAACCGGGGGCCAGAAACTCCCAGAACCAAGCACGGAGAGAGCTTACGGCTGCATTTGTCTGGGTATCAATGGAACCCCTTATTTATGTTTCCCTAAAAAAACAACCAACATGTTTTGATGATTTCTGAAGAGTTTAAAAACAATATAGTTAATTGCTATGAGTGATTTCAGAGCTCATTAATGTAATAAATCTCTGGAGAGAGATATTCTTAGTTAACGATCAGCATAAAATCAGTCTTTTAGCATCGACGGAGCTCCCGTTCACTTTGCAGTGGAGACAGGATGGTGGACGCGGTGTTTGGAGGAGGTCTGCCTGTGAAGTGACAACACCCACGACTGTCCGGCCAATGGTGCCAGCTTGGTACTGGGCGGGAGCTGCCCTCTGCCACCATCTCGCCCTGAAGCAGGCTCATAGGCATTGTCAAAAGCTTTTGTGGCCCTGGGACTTTGGAACCCCAGTTTGATGAATTTCGTTTAAAATGAGCAAAGAAGGACCCATCCGGCATCAGGCAGCTCCCGTGGGCCCTCACCAGCACTTTCCCGAGCCTCCAGCAGCCCTCCACATCCCTAAGCAAAACGCATTCCTGATTCTTGAAATCTCCCATCATTCCTCCCGTCTGCTCCATGTCAGCAAAAGCAGCTCCATCTACCCCGTCGTGCAAGCCCAAGGTCAGGACCACGCGGGGTGGGCTGACGGCGTAAGTGGCCCGAGTCCTCATCCCTGGCCCTCCATCTTTGCAATGCTGCTTGCTGCTCTGACTCCAGGGTCCGTCCTGTGACTTACTGTCACCAAACAGTGTTAACGAACAGGACGGAAGCAGAAGCACGAAAACGCTTTCTGACTGGCCTCATCCACTCTTTGTCTTGGCCTTCACCTTGGGACTACACCTGCCGGCCTGTGGGGGGTGAGAGCCAGCTAGCCCATTCGCCCCCATCCCAGCTGGATGTGCGAGGGAGTCCCCAAGAAGACCAGAACTGTCAGCCCAAATTGTCCAGCTCGGGCCTCTGAGCTAAATGAATGCTTACGATCTGAAGCCCCTGAGTCTGGGGTCTCTGCCCACAGCATTATGGAGGCAGACAGAAGCACCGCCCTTGCCTCTTCCTTTCTCTGCAAGGCCGGCCTCCTGCACACATTCCTGTGACCCCCGCTTCTCTTTCACTTCCCCTGGTCCCCAAGCTGATGTCATTGCCTGCGACTGGTCCCCTGTACCCACTCTTTCCCACTCATGGTCCCTTCGCCCATCTGTAGCCTGAGGGGTCTTTCTGGCAACAGATGCCATTGCTCATCTGCTCAACACCTTGTGAAGGCTTTCGATGCACTTGAAACATCATCTCTTGACCTTGGCCTACAAGGCCACAGGTGGTCTGGTTTGTCTCTTTCTGTGATCCCACCTTTCTGGCCCTTACCCCACTCCAGCCATAGGATCTTCCTTCTGTGCTTTGATCATACAGCTCCTGGTCCTGCCTCAGGACTCTTGCACTTGCTCAAGCCCCTGCCTGGAGGAGGCAGGCTGACCCCTTAGCACTGGTGTCTCTGTCCAGCTGCCTCCTGCTCAGAGAGGACTGGGTGGGCCCAGGAGATTGGGGGGCTCTCTTCTTCCAGCACAGGCCTCAGAGGTATGCTGTTGCTAACATCTGCCTCGTAGCTCAAACTTCTGATTGAAAACCCCCTGCTGAGAATGGACCATGCCCCAGTAGGGTGCTCCGAATAACCAGGGTAAAAATCCATCTCACAGCCACGCATGCGGAGAAATCCCACAGACGGCAGAGCATTCTCTGGGGGACCTGGAGTGGCTGCCCTCTCTGGAGCCAGTAGCCTGGTCTGGGCATCTGGCTGGTCTCGGGGGCGGGGTGTGGTGGCGATATTGCCCTAAGACTCCTAAAGCCCTGGCGAGAGATTCGGGTCTGAAGTCCTGGCCCGGGTGTGGATTTTCTTTCACAGATCAATCCAAACCCCCCACTCCAACACCCCAGCTCTAGATTTAGTACTGCTGGTCTCTTCCACCTTCTTCGGGCCACTGCAACCCCGGCTACGCCACGTAGCAATGTTTCTCGGACTTCAGCTCTGAGCAGTGCCCTCCTCCCAGCATGAATGGCTTGGCCGTATGGCCGACTGCCATCAGCGCTGTGCTGGTGGGAAGTCGAACTCCACAGCAGCACCAGGATGATGTTCCCAGAAGCCCCATCATCACTGAGGCCATGTCATCCTGGCCACACAGCAATTTCGGGACCTAGCTTTAAACACACCAGGTGGGGCAGGGTCCCGGCCCTTGAGAGGTGTCGGTGGGTGGAGCCCGGGGGGAGAAGGCGTGGGGGGTGGTGGAGGTGTGAATGGGCGCCAGCAGGCTGAACCCTGCCTCCTCGTCCCTGGGGGCGGTGGGAAGGACAGAAGCTCAGGGCCAGCAGCCTGGGGTTCGAGTCCTGACGACACATGTGAACTTTAGCAAATCCTTTGAACCCGTGGTTCTCAAATGGGGGTCATTTAGGCACCCCCGCCCACCACTTGACATCGTCTGGGCGTATTTGGGGTTGTCACAATGGGGAAATGGGTGCTACTGGTAACTAGAGGCCAGAGACGCCGTGGGGCAGCACGATGCACAGAAGGGATTCCACGACGCGAGAATTATCTGGGCCAGATTGTCAACAGTGCTGAGGTCGAGCAAAGAGCTCTCACCTTCCCAGCTGCCTGTCCCTCCCCTGCAGATGCCCTTCCCGGGGTGTGAGGGGGTGAGGAGGGCGCTTTGCCAACCCTGTACACTCTGGCCACAGAAACGCTCCATCCGCCCAACCAAACAAGACAGAAAAGAAAAGAAAGAAGAAAAAAAGAATCAAATACAGGATGGTGCCACTGGTTCCACCCGCTTTCCACCCACTTGGTGAGGGTGGCTGCAGAAGGAGCTTTCCAGAGGGAGGGGGTCCGAGCGTGCAGGGCCCTCAGTGGGTCTTGCGTCCGCCTGCCCTCAGAGCCATCCCCTTGCCACTCAGAGTGAGGTCCCAGTGGTTATAAACATTCAGAGTTTCCATGCTTCCTGTAGGCAAGTCGGCCACGTCACCTGGTGCTCAAGGGAAGAATTCGAGTTTCCTCCCAAGGCTGGAGGGACACCTGTCCGACGGGCTCTGAGTGAGGGACGGGGAGCTTTTCTGTGTTCCAGAGAATTCTAGGGGTTTCCAGTTCAGCGATGATCCCATGAGGGGCTTCACAGTTGGAGCTTATCCACCTGAACCCATGTAAGGGATGGGTCCACCAGCCAAAGCGGGGCTGGGCCGGCCAGGGTGGGCATGGGATCCAGGGAGCTGGCTGTGCCCAAGAAGGGTGATCCATGGGGCTCAACTGGGGGTGCGTGTGCTTTGTCCTTATGGGCATTCAAGCTCGGTTCTGCCCCGAGAACTTCAGGATCTCATGAAGTGGCTACAGTTTCTCAGGCAGAAGAGTGCTCTTGGGCTGCTGCCTGCCTGTCCCTGTCATCTTCTGGGGCTTCTTCTGAGCTCAGAGGCACGAGGAGCCCCATCAGCCACCTCCCTTCTCTTTCCCTGCTGCTCCCGTGCCTCCAGGCTCTGCTGCGGGGCTCTGGGAGTGGACCGTGCACCGCCTCCCAGTGAGGCAAGCTGCACCTGCACGGGGGGGTGGGGGAGGGTGGGGGGGAGAGGGTGGGAGGTGCAGCCCTGTGAACAAGGACAGCCCCCCCCCCCCCCCAGTGCCTGTGAAGCTGGCATTTCCACTTGCTCCGGCTCCTGGAGCAGCAGGGTGTCTAACCTCACCAGGGGACCCGAGAGAAGCAGGGCTGCCACAGGACCCGTACCGTCCCCCCCAGCCCCCCACCAAGGACCATTCTCAAACAGCTCCAGATTGGCGTGAAGAAGCCAGCACCGTGTCGCACAGGCCTGTCCCGCTGAGGCCTGCTAACCAGACTTCAGCAAGACTCCTTTTTGTGTATCTTCGTATATCGTAGTATGAAGAGGAAAGATTCCCGTCAGTGCCTGTGGTTCCAGGAGGCAGCATCCGGATACTTTCTGTTTTTATTCGCTATTCGGTAAGACCAAGGCAGAAAAGGAGGGGGTGGCCTGGAGTAAGTAAGTAAGTAAGTAAGCTGGAGGTTGGAGAAAATGCGCTCTCTGGGTTTGCCCCAGACCTTCTCCGTCCACGGTAACTCCAGCGGAGGCAGGGATAGGCTTTTGAACAGACGAATTCGATGTGGGGGGTATAATGAACGTTGGGAAAAACCCGAGTGATTTGAGAAAGTGTGTTTGTCCTTTCTCTAGTTTTCTGCTTGGAGCTAGCAAATGCTCTCTCCCTAATAGTGCTGGATGGTTCCATCAAAGGCCAGGAGCAGGGAGATATGTCCCTGCAGTCTGTGCCTGATTTGAGCAGCTGGGAGGTGTGTTGCTTTACTTTCTCTATTCGAAGAAAACTTACTCTTTCCTCTTGTAAGTCTAGTGAAAATACCCTAACCCCTCAGACAATGACATTATTGTCACCTGCTGAAAATAGTCTGACGCTCTTCAAGTCTTAGAACATTCTCTAGGGCTCTCTGCTTTCTATGAAAGCATTTATTTCAGTCAAAATCCTTCATGCTTTTCTCTACTCCAACACTTCACCAAAAAGAGAAGATAGCAACTCAAAACCACCATGTCAGTTTTCAAGGAACTCTCTCCCTTTTCGACAAATAAACCTTTTCTGTCTCCGCGGGCACTGCTGGTGGGCAGCTGTGGCCTAGAGGAAGAGCCGGCCTCCCTGCTTCCCCGGGTGGCCACCCGTGGCTTGGGGGTCAGAGCAGGCCTGGGAGGGGCTCCAGAAGCGGGTGGCCCTGGCACCTCCCCCCTCCTCCACCGCCCTGCCCTGGGTCACCCTCACCGCCCCGCTGCACCTGTGCTTTTCTTCTCCCTGATGGAGAGCAGGGCCAGGTGCTCCTCCCCGACCCCCCTGCCGCCTGCCGCTCGCCTCCTCCTGGAGGGCTGAAGGGCCGTCCTCATCACCCGCATCATGGACCTTTTGAATATTCGGACGTGGGCTCCTGGCTGGAGATGTCATGTCTTCCCTTCTGTTGTTAAGTCCGGAGACAACACGGACTCCCCTGGTTTACCTGTGTAGTCCCAGGGCGTCTCAGGTGCCAGGAGCCGCTGCCGTGATGGCCTCGTCTCCTGTCAGATGTGGTTGGCGAGAGACGAGGACAGCATGACCACTGGGCACCGCACACTACAGAGGTCAGCTTGCAAGGACAGCGGGACGGCAGTGATGTGGCCGTGACTAGTTGTCAAGTGAGTGGAGAAAAAATCGGGAAGGAAGGGGTGGGGGGGACGTGGCAGGCAGGGTGGTTGAGGAGGGGTGGCGGCGGGGGGGGGGGGGGCCCGGGAAGAGAAAAGTCCTGTCATCCCTGATGAAATATTCAGTGTTGTCGGTGGTGTTCCATGGGCCGTTTCCGCCAAGGGGGTGGATTTCTAGATCATTCTTCAGGCCCCTTGCAGGCGACTGGAACACTGTTTAATAGACTGGCAGTGCTCATCAGAGCGATCTGTAATGCATTAGCAGCGGTTTAATGTTGGGGGACGCTGGAAGGTCCAAGTGGGTTTGTGCGTCAACAGCACACGCATGCACGCACGTGTGCAAGCAGGCCCTCGCACCCGGGTCACACGGGATCTCGGCCCAAAATGACTTTGGCCTCCGGCATGCCACCTTTTTAAGCCTATAGAACTCCGAAACTCTTGTATAGTAACAAGTTTGTGAGATTTTGGAAAGGAAAGCACAGTAATGATGCCAGTTCTTATGATCATAAATAATCATAATTAACAGGACTGCTGTATATTTATGTTGGTTTGTTTTCAGACACTTTTCATTTTATTTTGAATTTTTTCATATTGTGTTGACTTGAAACACTTCTGTCTATAGCGTGGCGTGCTCTGCAGAACACTGGGGAGCAGCATACTTTATTTGTCCTCGGAAACAGACCACAATAATGTGGTAACTTCTATCTCCTGGCAGGTTCACAGAACGGAGATATTAGTCTCCCTGAAACCGCGATGTATTCGTGAGAGAGGACCAAAAGCCAACCGGCCCGTGTTCCCTCTTGGACCGAGAACATTCTTCGGACTCTCCTCCTGTACCCAGGATGTTGCCGCAGGAAGGCATATAGACATATTTTTCAGTTTAAATTCTTGATCAGCTCGGGTGGGATAACTTGACGATGAGTAATTGCCCTGTGCCCGAAATTGTATGATGACTCATGGTTAAAAGCCTGGCGAGGGGAACAATAGCTCTCGCTCTGACACTGAAGGAGAGGCTGTGGTTTGGGTCCTCAGTGATCGATAATCTATAACCCATACATTGATCCTGGGGGGAGCGGCTGGGGAAACATTCAGGAGATAGAATGTCGCCTGAGTGTGGCAATGCTCCCCGGGGTTAGAAATCAGACCTCGCTCCCATCAATCTGACGTCAGTAAGCATTTGACTGCTTTTCTGGGGGCGAGGCACATCACAACAGAGGACGTTTCAGGTGGTGAATTTATGGCTGGGGCTCTCTCCCTCTACATTTCCCCCTCTGCCTCTCCGAGGAGGGACCGCCACCTGGACACTTCGTCTGTGACAGTCGCCCCCTTGCTGGGAGGGAGCAGTGGGCTCCGGCTGGGGGACCGCAGACGGCTTCGGAACGAAATGATCTCGCCAGCTAGAAGAAATGAAACAAAAGTTTGTTTTTCCTTCTTTCGCTCTCCGGCTTTCCCTGGGTTGTGATTTCAAACTTTTCATATGTGCATACTGGTGAAACATTGTCCCTACTTAAATTATTTGTCTCCCCGTATGGCAGTTTTGTTGGGAAATGAGCTATTCATGTAGCTTTTAGAGTCACCATGGGTTTAAATTTAAGCCTTAGGCCAGGTCTACACAGGCAAAGACCACAGATAATTATGATTATGGTTGCAGGCTCTCCTTTCTTGTGATTATCAGGATATTTCATCCAGAAGCAATAGCAATTTTATTCTTTTTGTTTAATTTTTTTAACTCTGCCTTCTCTGGCCAGTGGGGGCTCCCTAGCCATGGCCTCATTGGATGTCGGGGTGCCTTACTCCATAATTACTTGTCAACTCCAGTCACCTTGGTCCATTCTACTGTTCAGTGTAGGAACGGATCCCAAAGTGCCTCTGGAGAGTGGGGGACACCGAAGGGAGCCTTTGGGGGCAGGGGGGTGGGGTGACGATAGGGAGGGCTATTGAAGGATGAGGAGTGACAAGGAGCGACCCAAGGGTCTGGGGGAGAGGGTGGGTGAGACCCAGTGTTCCCTCCTTCAACACTGCAACAGGAGCTGGTCTGGCGCCCCCTGGAGGCCTGGGGAGACAGCACCAGGTGGTTACCATGGAAACACATCAGCCAGGGGAGTCAAAGAAGAACATGGGGGTGGTGGGGTGCTGTGTGGTGTCTGCAGCCTGTCGATGGAGTGATGTGTGAGTGTTTGAAAAGCTCCCATTGAAGACTTCTAGGGATAACTGGGGGGCGATGGGGAGGGGCAGAGGGATCCAGAATCCAGGTGGTGGGAACTACAGGTCTTTTTAGTTTGGGTATTTAAGGTCAGCGTGGCCCCATTTCTGCCTCTGAGATGCTGGTGACATGTGGACGGACCAGTTTTCCAGCATCGCTCAAGGCCAGGCCAGTCGCTGAGGCAGCCCCTCAGTGCTCCTCTCGCCATCCTGTCCCTGCAGGCATGGCTCCTCCCGTCCCCAGGGCAGTGCCAGAATCCATTTGCCCTCTTCTGGGAATGATGGAAGGAGATTTGCTCTCAGCTGACTCACTAGTTCTCTAATCTAGTTGGATCCCAAGTCCCAGGGAACGCTGGGTGTGTGGTCTCCCGGAGAAAATGCTGTTATCATTAATACGGATATTCTGATGAACTGGCAATGGTGCAAATTTCCTTATTTCTTACTGTATCAAGCGCTTTGCATGTTCTGTTTCAGCCTCTTCAGGGCTCTCTGGAGTAGGGAAGTTTCTTCGTGCCCATTTTACAGATGAAGACATTAAGGCTTAGAAAGATGAATTATCAGGGCAGGTGGAGTGGGGGCTTTCTAGAGCCTGCGCTCCCAGGCTCCTCACAGAGCAACAAAGACCTCCCCCCACCCCCTGCCACGTATTTTCACATGGTCCTTTCTCCGCTGGCGGATAAGGAGCACCGGACGAGAAGGCGGGAAGGCTGAGTTCTTCCATCTCCAGCTTGCTCTGTGGTCTTCAGGAAGTCACACGGAATAAGGCTCTATGGCTCTCAACTTTGGCATCTGTCAGACCAAGGCTTGGACTGGATTAACCCTCAAATCTACCCCCTTCCTGGGTCAGGGTGTTCTCCTAAAAAGGACATGACCGGGGCACTTACTAAGTACTCCCAGGACTAAGCAAGCATTCGGGTGCACCTGGGTGCTGTGTTCTTGCGAAAACTGCCCCAGATGTTACATTTCTTCCTTGATGCTGAAGCGTCAGAGAGCAGGAGCCAGCTGTGGCGGGGACTGGAGTGGGGGAAAGGGGGTGGCAAATGCCCTCCCTCCCTGCCGATCTGCTGGCCTCCAACCTCGGAGGTGGGGTGCGGAGTGCCACACAAAGAGCCCGGGGCGGGGGGGGGTCCTTGTGCAAAGTACTTGGAGAGCCCTTTGAAAGCAAATACGTTTTCTTTAAGGTAATGTCAACCTCTCTGCTTTCTTGGATAGTGAGCTTTCTTATGGTGAGGTTTATTAATCAACACTCTTGACGGGAACTACATGCCCCTTTGTACTCGGCGTCGAGGGCTTTGGTAGTTGAGGGAACCTGAATCCTGAGGCGTTTTGAGAACTCCTTGCAGGGAAGGACCACATTTTTCATACTTGGGCCTGAATGGAGATTTTGACCCTACATGAGACCTCTGAGCTGGGTATTGCCCCCAGTCCTATCCGTGTCCAACCTTCTCGGCCCTTCTCTATGTCCCTGGAGGCTGGCAGTGTGGGCTGACCTTCCTTGCTGCCTGGTTCTAACTGGACTTGGCCATTGGGAGCCCTGAAAGGAAATCAGAGGCAGGAGAAAGAAGGAGGTGAGAATGCTCAGTCCCCCTGCTTTGGGGCACCCCACCCAGCCTCAGCTCTTGTTGGGGGGGTCCTTCCTCTGAGGTTCCTGAGTGCACTGGCTCTGGGAACTGTTTCCTCCCTAGTCCCTCTGGGTGCCCCACTGTCCCTGGTTTCCTCCCCTAACTGAGCCCGCACTCTTCTGGGATGACTTCCGTTTTCTGCCGCACCTCCCGCCCCCAGGCAGCCTCTCTAACGGTGCACCTGCTGATACTGCCTTCGAGGTGGGCAGGGCAGGTAAGGGTGTTCCCGGTCCACGCAGGCAATTAAAACCCAGGGAGGGGCTGATGACCAGAGTCACAGAATAGTTGTAGGTGACTCAGCTGAGTCTCCTGATTCCAAATTTGGTATCATTTCCACAGTTCTTCTTACCGAATTGTTGAGCTAGCTAAAAACTTTCGAGTGTTCACGACAGAAGGGCTTTCTTAAATATTTAGCTTGGCAAATAGAAGCCAACCAGGCATATAATTCACAAATTTTCCAATTGTTTACACTGCCAAAGGCAATGGCCCTCATTCAGACTTAAGTGAGAACCTATAAATTTTAAAGAATATTAATGATATTGGATATATCGGAAGATGGTTATTTACCCTGTTGACCAACATGAGAATGTAAAGTAAATGATTAGCGAAAGACAAGTGGAATGTGTATTTACATGTTATGATACATGCAGGGGTAAAATGAGTGGTACAAATGTATTTTTAATTTGAGTGTATTTATTACTTGTGAAAGTGAAGACTAATTATGCTGTCTCGATTCTGGCATTAGGACAGGGGCTCCTGGGGAAGCTCACCCCCCCCCCCCTTGCATTGCTTCAAACACTGCAGGCTGCGGTTCTGCTGGGGTGGGTGCTGGGATGGGTTTCCAGAAGGATACTTGAAGGACGAAGGGGAGACAGATTTAGCTTCCCTTCAAATTGCCCAGCCAGGGCCGTGCATAATTGCGACTTCCTCCTGCAACTTCTCAGTCTTGCATCTGAGGCCATAATTCAGTTTCTGCTCGGTGGACATCAGAGGGGGTGGCCCACCAGGAGATACGTGTTAGGTGTGGCGAATCTGTCCACTGAGGTTTTAAATCACTGGACTAGAGCTGATGTCGTTGAAGTCCCAGGCTGTGGGTAGGCCCCGTGTTATTGGAATCATGGTGAATTATAATTATAGGCTCCAACTGGCGTCTGAAGACAGTTGCAAACTTCAGTTCGGGCCAGCAGTAACTCCTGGTGGCTGACACAGATACCCGAGGAGGAGGAGAACTTAGAAAAGAAGTGGAGAAGGATGAAGTGGGGTATTCCCTTGGTGGAAGTCATTCCCTGGTCTCCAGAGGCTTCTACTCAGGCCTCGTGGCATACTCCTTCTCTCTACCCTCTGGTCTTTATCAGATTGGAGATCTCTACAGAGAGGTGTGAACTGACGGCTTCCAAGTGCTAGTCAGGGTTTGTGCAACACGCAGCAGAACCATCTGGCCTGCTTTGGAAACACCCAACGCCCGAGTGGCACCCTGGACCATTTATATCAGAATCTCTGGGGGTAAGACTGAGCTGATTCCACTGTACAGCCAGGATTGAGAATCACTGCCCTAGGTTGTGGTTGATGTGCTTGTTTGTCTGCTTTCTCCCCTCGAGGAGGAGTTTCACTGGGACCTGGTAGGGGAGGAGGGGCACTTACCAAAGGCAGTGTCTCTAGGGTGATATTTGTGAGCTGGCAACCTTATCCCAGCTTGAGGTTTGATTTTCAACCTCCCAAATCCAGAAACTAGATTTTATCCAGATTTGGAGAGTGGATCTATCTTTTGGGTATAGACTCACATTAGCCAAGGTCATGAGACTGATGTATAAACCCAGAAACCCCATGTGTTACATAACAGTGAGAAAGATAATGGTAGGAAAACTGGGCTTCTTGTATCACTATGAGCCAGTCCTTCTTGGAGCCAAGCTACTTTCTTGCAGCGGTGTTTTCTACCTTCCTGTTAGGCAGCTAGTTGCACGAGTGGGTGAAGTGGGTCAGGCCGTTCTTCTTAAACAGCATATTCATTCGGGCAGGGCCTCTACAAAATAGTTTGATTTTTAGCTCTGATTTCCTACCTGCCTGACAAACTTTCCAAACTTTGCTTAGGAAAAATGAACTGTGCTGGTTTCCCTGGCCTTCCAGGACCCTAGGAGCCTTGATGTCTCATGGATACCTCTTTGAACAAATGGCAGAGGAAGGAGAAGGGGACGTAAAGTGCGAGCAGGGTAGTTTCCTGGTTTATGTGGTATTTCCCAGGCACGGCTGTTTCTCAGTACGGGAAACCACCCGGAAACTGAAAGCAGCAAAGAACCAACCCGAGTGGATGGGAGGTCATGGCAATTGATGTCACAGGAAGCAGGAACTTAGAAGAAGCAGAAGCTAGGAGGCAAAGAAAACATGCCAACACCCCGAGCAGCAGTGAAGAGAGAGGAAGTCTTGTGAGGACGGAGCTGAAGTGCAGAACTGCAGGTGAGCTCTGCTGGGGGGGCGGGGGGGGGGCGGTAGGGAGGCTTCATGCTCTTGCCCTCAACGGGTCAATGGCACTGCGTCTTGCACTTCACTCTGAAGAGTTTGTTCAGAGCACCAGAGCATGTCTCAGGGATAAGAGGGAGGCTGTGGGGGCTTCACCCAGGCCCTCTCCTGTTGCACTGGGAGGTCCTTCCCCAGAATCTGCATTCTGTTTTCATGCATTCGATGGGGACCGCATGTGTTTCCCACAGTCCCTGCTCTGGAGGTGGGTGTGAGCCTGGGCCTCAGGCAGGGCTCACAGGGGCCAGGCCAGGCATGTCCGGGCCACCCAGGGGTCTAAGCTGCTTCTCCTGCTGGCAGCTCCCTACGGAACCATGCTGGCATGAATGGGGTATGTGGGCTGCCTTAGAAAAAAACACACGAGAACAGTTATCTCTGCATTGTCTACACCCATCCCCTTCAATAATAGCGATTACTAATAGAATAAATGAAAAATGCATTCCTTTAACACCGTCCTCTCACTGTGATACGCATCTTGAGCTGATTTGCAAATGCAAGGTTCTACGTGGCACGTGGTCTGAAGCAGTTAGCCCCTAATGTTATGCTGCTGCATGGGCGGCAGCCGAACCTATTAATGAACTAATCCTAGACTCTCCAGTGGAGGCCGTCGGGGCTCCTCTGTGCTGCACTTTGCATTTCAGCTAAAATCAACAATGTTAAAGAAAGAAGAACTTAAATGGATTAGGCAGCTGAGAATCAGACACTGTGCTCGGCAGTTGCGGGGGCGGAGACCGCATGTGCAAGATCCCTGGACCCTGGGAGGGAGATGAAACTTTTGCTCGCCATGCACTGGGCACCCTGCCCCATCACTCAGCAGCTGTGGGGTCAGAGGCTCCGACTCTGGAGCCAGACCTCCCAGTCCTACCACTCACTAGCTGTGTGATCCTAGGCAAGTGACTTAGCCTCTCTGGGGCTCAGTTTCCTCCTCTGGGAAATGGAGCAGGGATAAAACGTAGATATGTACAAAAAATGTTTAGAAGTGCTTGGCACACAGGACATACTCTATAAAGGCTTATTATGCCTGTTTCTTTATTCCACAAATATTTATTTAATATCTACCTACCATGTGCCAGGCAGAATTCTTAGTGCTTGCAATTCACCTTGAGCAAGTGTTAAGTTCCTGCCCACATGGAGTGTATGTGCCAGTTGGGATGATAAGAAAGAGGTAATTTCAGATGATAATGGGCACTACGAAGGAACTCTCGGCTCTAGACAGACGGAGTGCAGGCAGCCTCCTAAACGGGGACATTTGAGAGGAAGCCTGGCTGATGTCCCGTTGGGGACCAAGTGTGACATTCTGGGGAGTGGCAGAAGGCTGGCGTGGAGGGAAAGCACAGGCTTCAAGGCACAGACGTGCCGGAGAGGCAGGTGGGGCCTGGGAGGCCACGGCCAGATGTGTGTAAGGCTGCCCCTGCATTCTCTTTCCTTCTGCTTCATCTCAGAGGAGAAATACCCCAGCAGACCAACACGCTGAGAGCTACGCACGCATCCAGCTCTGGCTCGGGGCCAGGGAACTGCCTGGTAAAATTGCCTTTTCAAATTATCCGTGGGCTTCCATGGAGCGACGTTTCGGGAAGTGACCGGCCAAATGCATCATTTAAAATTGATTGTAGTTCCGTGGTGAGGATGCTGTCCACTTCACTGTCTGTTCCCTGGGAATGGACCCACCCGAGAAAATTCTCTTAGGCCTCAGCTGTAGAAGAAGCAGGTCCACTGACTTTTGAGTTTTATGGACAAAGTTTTCCTTGATGGCTTTTGTTTTCCTCTTTGGTCCGGCCCCATGGGAAGCTCAGAGCCACATTGTCTGTGTCCCTCTGGGTGCACCCCGTCCATGTGACTGTGTATTAACCTTATTTCTGGCTCTAACACTGACTTCCCTACTCTTGCATTACCCAGTCCCTTCATCTGTTTACTTCATCCTTTCATTTTGTGGGTGTCCTTTGGAGAAGGGAGGGAGGCACAAAGGACAGAAGAACAGGTCCCTGAGGATAAGGTCATGAGATGTTCCTGCCATACAGGTGGAAACCAGGTGGGGGCGCTCATCTTCCAGGGAAACTGCTTGGCGCGGGCTGAGGACAAGGGGGAGCTTCTGCCAGTGTTGGCCCTACAGCTGGCAAGCCTTGGCAGTGGGTACTGGGGCCTCTGACCGGTGCCTCTCGGTAACTGGAACGTCCCACTGTGTTTAACGGATTATTCTATGTTTAAAGATGCACATTACAAAAAATACGCTATGGCCTCCAAAGCCAACTGAAGAGAGAATGTCCACCAAAGACAGAGGAAAGGCTGGCTGTGTGGGACTTACTGGGAGAAGACAGGTTGGTCCCCAATGTTGTGCTGACTTAGAGACTTTGAAGGATATTTTCAACCCCACCCCAGCTTCCCCGTATGTGCTGCTGACTTTGGAACCTGAGTGCGCATGAGTGCTGACTCCACTGCCTGGGTAGACGGGGGTCAGGGAAGGATGGTGGGAAGGTGGAAGGGACTGCTGAGTGGGACATGGACCCCGGGGCTTTATGATCCACCAACAGAGCTGCCCTGAGTGAACCCCTGGGGGGGGGGGGCTGGTGGCCAACGCTTGGCAACTTGGCTCCGATGCCCTCGGTTTCCCCTGCTCAGAGAGGTCACGCAGGCTGCTTCTCAGGCCAACCTGGGTCTGCAGGCATCATGCGCCACCTGTTGGCAGAGGGACTTTTGGCTGGGAGCTGGGTGGGCTGTCTTGGCTAGAAGCTGTGGATCTGAGCTGGCTTCCTTTTACTGACGATGCGGTGGAGAGAGTTTGATGATTCCCGTTCCTCTGATGTGGGTCGTGTCAGCAATACCCTTTGTGTTGTCCTTGTGCTGGCGTCCTGATGTCAGTGGAGAAATGGCTAACAGGGGCACGTTCCCACTGCTGGAGGCACCATCTTTTTTCCCCCCGAAGGAAGGAGAGGTCACCCCTTGGGTCTTGGAGCCAATGAACGCAGCCGAGGCCCTGGAAAGCCCAGAAGTTTGAGTGTCTGAAGATGGGCCCATCAGCCTTAATTTGCACTGCATCACATTTGCAAGTTGCAAAATGGAATTTGCAATTGCTTTTTGGCAATGTTCAAATTAGCACTTCTTAGCATATTAATGAACTACTTTTTTTTTTTTTCATTATGTGACCAATTTTAATGTAAATAGCAGTCTCAATGCAAG
Source organism: Ursus americanus (assembly GCF_024610735.1). NCBI lineage: Eukaryota > Metazoa > Chordata > Mammalia > Carnivora > Ursidae > Ursus > Ursus americanus. The sequence continues at coordinate 38,380,045 of NC_142147.1, read as the reverse complement.
GATTAGGTCAGTGTTTCAGGAGAATACAGTTAGAGGCTTTCCGTGGAGGCTAAGAAGTTGGCTTTTGGATGGCTATGGCTTCCGCACAGAATGCGTGGACTTTTCAGACCCCCTGGCCTGGCAGGGTTTGGTCCCAGATGAGGTCTGTGACTCTGGGGTCAAGATTGGACAACCACGAGGTGAGGTGGCAGGCCCTGTGCCTGAAGAGGCTGGTGACTCAGCCAGGGCCGGAGAGCATGCTCATGCCCGTGCCTCAAGCAGAGGTTCATGCAGGCCCCGTGGCCCGGATCACTTTCCCTGCTACAAAGGGAACAATTGTCTTCAAAACAGGTGACAATCAGCTGTGATGGGGTTCGAGGTGATTCCCCCTTCTAAGACGTTTTCCTGCATTGAGGCTCCTCTGGGATATGCTTCAAGGAGCTGGTCCCATGTCCTGAGAGCACACTATCCATAATTCACCCGAGCATTTTCTGGAGCCATGTCAGGAGAACTGGAAGAATTCCCCCCTCCAAGGAGCTGGTGGCTCTGGGGCAGGAGCAGTCCAGGGCTGGGACCCAAACCGCAGAGGAGAAGAACCCAACAAACTGGGCTCTTAAATAGGTCCGGAGCCCACAGCGTTGTGCCCTGACTTTCTTTCTGCAGAACCAGTGGTCAGAGACATGGGAGGTCTCAGTACGGGCCCCCCAAAACGCTAGAGCCGGAGAGACACCAGAGCCTGAGAAGTCTTCCTGGGTGGTCTCCACCCGGCCACTCGGCTGCCTGGAGACCGTGGCCTGGGCCCCCTGGGAGGGATGGTGACCTGCATTGGAGTGACACAGCCACACGAGGCTTTCAAAGACAAGAATGGACCCCAAGTTTTCTAAATGGCACTGCTTTCCTGGTTCATTATTCAAAATGAACTGATTATTCATCCCCAGCTTGAATTACCAGCTAAATACTATTTTCCTGCTGAGTGTACATTTGTAATGCTCTCCGTTTCCTCCTGCCTGATAGCATTACATTCCAGGGCCTTCAGCTACCTATTCTTTACTATCTATAGATGGGTGCGTGGGTGTGCTGATTGCATTTTAAAAACAAGAGTTTGTGTATCTGATGGATCTGGAAATAATCAGTAACTAAGGTAGCAGAGGGGAGAAAAAAAATCCAGCTCTTGATGAGTAATTTTAAAACTGTGAATATTTCACAGCTTGATAGATTTCCAGAGAATCTATCCTTCAGTCCCAGTGCCTCCCCAAATGCAACCCGGGACAGTAGGTGCTTTTTTCCCCCCCCCAGAGGTCTTGGGCACATGGTAGACATTGTGTTACCTGGGAGAAGCGATCCTCCTGCCTCCTACCATTCCAGGGACTTGACAGGAAGCTTCATTAGTCCACCAGAGAACAATTGACCTTGGCCAAGTCTCTTCCAGGAAAGCCCACAGTCAGATGGGCTTGTGGAACCACAGATTGCCTTGGTTCATGGAACTGAAAATCCCAGGGGGGTGGAGCTTCAGGTAGGGCTGGATCCAGGGGCAAGAACACTGTCGGCAGGGTTTTAGTTTGACCTGCTCTGCTTTGGCTCCATTCATAGGCAGCTTGGTTTCTCTCTTTGTGGTGGCAAGATGGCTACCAGCAACCCCAGGCATTTATCCGTCCTCTCTGGAGCTCTCGTGGAAAGAATCTCTTTTTTACACAAAGACCTATCATTGAATCAGGCTGGCCCTGAGTGGGTCCTACACCCACCCCTGAGCCAGTGGAATACGATGTCCTTGTTGTTGGGGTCTGGGTCACCTGCCCATCCATCCCTGAAGCTGCAGGCAGGTTCAGCTCTACCCAAGACCACATGGATTGAGCAAGGGGGTGGGGGGGGGGGAGGAGTGAGTCCTCAAGGAAAATTGGGATGCTATTTCCAGCAAAAGGAGGAAAGCGGCTGGGCAGGCAAAAACAACAGATGCCCACCCCAACAGCTTTTCAGTTAACTATTCACAGAAGTCCAGGAGCAAGTTATATCCAGAGAACAGAAAAGGAGTCTGATTCTACTGATTTAACTATATTTTCTCAGTGAGTGGTTGGCCCACAGTCTGTGGGTTTCCTTTTATATGGAGGCTAGTAACTTTCACTCTTATTTGCAAGCCCATGGGTCTGCTGAGCTTACCTGGCAGAAGCTCGGAGCTCTCCGGGCTGGGGACAGATTGTATGGGGAAGCTTGCTCTGTCCTTGGGGGGGGGGGAGGGTCACGCCTGGTGCCTCCATGGGCTCCTTCTGCTCCCATCTCCTGAGCACAGGGTCAGAAACAAGCTCCAGGAAGAGTCCTTACAGAAGACCACCAGTTTTTGGAACATTCTTTTTCTGAGATGCGGCTACATTCCCCGGTCCTTCTGTCCCAGATGTTGGCTCCCAGGATGATTTCTGGAACATGTGGCTCATTTAGTGGCCATGGAGCTAAGCTTTTCTCCTTTGACTCTGGCAGCTGGAGCCATTTGGGCCCCAGAAATGCTGGAGGAAGCCACACTTTAGATATCTCCATTTGGGGGGCCTAGGGGGTGGGCCTACGGGTGGGAGACTGTCTCTCTGTCTCTCTGTGTCTATTCTCCTTCCTGCTCCCAGCTTCTCTTCTCTTTCTCCTTCCCACACTCCCTTCTCTTCTCCATCTTTCCTTCTCTCCTAAGCCCCTCTGTCTGATGGATCCTGGAAGCAATCTCTGGTGGCCATTTAGTCTGTTAGTTGGGGCCACTGCTCCGTTTTCCCCGGGTGGCCCTGGGCTGGGGTGCAGCACCATTGGGTCTGGGGTGCGGGTAGAAGGAAGAGCTGGGAGAAGCAGGTCAGAGGCCGCCCTCCCACTCCCGGGATGCCACAGTCCCAGCCCGCTTCATCGGGACTCCTGGAAGGCTTAGGGACAGCTATTGGCTTTACCCGGACGGGCTCCTTGGCTGCTGGTTCGCCCTGGAAGTGACCTGCCTGGTATCCGACCTCTCCCCCTCTGCCTGTTCGGGGTTCACCATCCCCTCAGAGGCTGGGCTGAATCCCGGGAGGACAATTCACAGGCAAGGGGCCGTGGACACCTCCTTCCCACTTATTAGGGCCGAAACGCTCTGATGAAGCAGCAAGGGCCCGCCAGAGCCTCATTATTTTGGGCTTCATTGAAATGCGCAGAGAGCCATCCCTAGTACTTTATGTACTAAACTTAACCACAGTAATGTATTCAAATCATTCTGAATTTATCTAGACTGAGCATCCTTTCTATCCTCCTCCTCCTCCTCCTCCTCCACATTTTTTTTTAAAAGATAGCAAATGTGCTTTTTGAGACAACAGCTTAGGGCCACCTAGGCTGCATGGGAAGGACAGGTGGCCCCTCCCAGCTCCCCTCTCAGCAGTGGCCGCCCGGGGCTTACCTGACGGCAGTCGCATTGGGGGACCCGTGGTGCTTTGTCCGGGGCTCTGTCCGACCCCAGTGGCTCCTTCCTCGCATCCCTGCCCTTGCCAGAACGCTGCCTGTGAGGGAAGGACGTGCAGAGGGCAGAAGAGCCCCGAAGGGCTCTGCCTAGGAGGCAGGAAACCGGTTCTCACCCCAGTTTGGACGCTGACTTTCGGGGAGATTTTGGGACACTCTGTCCTCTTCTCTGGGCCTCAGTTTCCTTGCTATGAAAACTCAAGCTGGCAAGAGTGGTGTCTTTGAACCGGTTCAGGGGCTTTAAAGCTGGGGTCCCTGTGTGAGCCTGGGGCGGCCCACGGACCTCCTTGAACTGTAAGGGACATGGCGCTTTTTTCGGGGGGGGGGAAGTGCACAGCTTTCACTGGATTTACAAAAGGCTCTTGTCTAGCAAGGGGTTTAGATGTCAAGCATTTACAGGCACTCTGGACCCAGGCACCTTCGTGTGCACCTGTCCAATGCCTCGGTTTTACGAAGGCACCATGGAGGCCTGGAGAGGGGATGGGCAGGAAGAAGCTGGGCACGGTTCTGGGGGATTGCTGGAGACCGATCCTGGGGGAGACCCAGCAAGGCCCTGTTGGACTCCCTCCTAGAGCCCAGCCTTCTGGGCGGGGTGGGGGGGCGCTCTGGGAGTCCCAGGGGAGAGGAGACATGAAGATGAGTGAGGTGGGAACCACGTCCACACCAAAGCTTTTGGCCAAAGTGACCAGAACTGCGTGGAACTGGTCAGTGACCATCGTGTGTTGTGGGTTTCCACCTTCTACGTCTGCCTCCCAGCCACGAAATGGGAACTGCGGTCCACCAGGGCGCTCGGACACGGCAGAGGGCACGGGGCTGCTCCTGAGCCTTCTCTCCCTGGAAGGAGACAGGATCCTTCATCTCTGTTGTGATAGCCCCTCCACAGCTCTGACCCACGTCCGTGGCCCTGTGTCATGGCCGACAGCTCTGACCCACATCCGTGGCCCTGTGTCGTGGCCGACAGCTCTGACCCACGTCCGTGGCCCTGTGTCGTGGCCGACAGCTCTGACCCACGTCCGTGGCCCCGAGTCTTGGCCGCATGAGATGTGAGCTGCCGTGAGCTGGGGGAGGGGAGGCACCCTGTTCCCCCCTCCCAGGCAGAAGCACCTGCTCTTCCTTCATCCAACTCTGGAATTTTTCTCCTGCTCTCTGTGTAACCGGATCTCCCTGGCTGGAGAGACACCACCACCGTGGGCCATGCTTTGTGGCTTCTTTTGATGTAAAACAGTGGAGCCTGCAGCCCTCTCGTCTGGGCTCCTCCTGACCTGAATCTGTAAGCGGCCCTGCTATAAATACCCCATGGCAGTCCGCGCAGCCACAGGGCCGTCTGGCCCCAACCAGGAGAGCCTGCCCCCTCCACAGGCCTGCTGGCCAAGAGACCGGGCTTCTCTGCAGCCTTTGCCATCCTGAAAGGTCTTTCTGGGGCCCTTAGCTTAGTATTTACCTCCAGTCCTTGAGCTAAATCATGCTTTCACTCTCCAGTCATGGAGGGAATATTAATATAGACTTTTTTTTTTTTTAATTTAGTTAAAAGATAGGGTTCTACTGTCTTTCAAAAGCCAAAGGCAAGCTCGCTCTCTGGTTACGCAGGCGCCATCTTCTGCGGCCAAGGGAGAAGTTCTGTGCGCTCACCATTAAATAAAATTTTATAATGAAAATTTTGTCTTATGAAGGTGAAACTTTGAGAACATATTAGAATTCTCATTTTTCTATGCACAGCAATCAAATGACCTTCCTATACCGCCACATAAAGTATGGATTTAAAGTTCAATGATCCAGTCAGTCATTGAACATTTTCTTAAAGAGTAATTTCTTCCGTAACTATGGATGTTTACATATGGTTTTCTTTTTGGTATTTACCTTTTAAGAATTGAAGAAACACCGACATTCTTTTTTGGAACTGTATCTTAATAGCCTTTGTTTATTTTTAATATGTGGCGTTCCAGGCCCTTGCTCTAATGATTTTTTTCACACTGCATTGATAATTAAATTCATTCATTTTCCCAGCTGCACAATTCCTTTAAATAAAAAGTTATGGGTAATAAGACCTCTTACGCTCAAAGTACAGAGGAGAAAAGGGCATATCGGGCTCTCCGTCGAGGGGAGTCGTGCACACCGCGCGGGTCACAGGTCAAGGCGAAAAGGAACGTGCATGGGGTTCTCCGGTATTCGGGGCTTCTTCATTCACAGACGGGTGACCCGTGGGGTTTGGTTTTCTGAGACCGGAAAGCATGAGTTCTCCCCCCTTTTTGTTCACAAAACATGTAATTTATCTCCTTGTGTCCTGCGGAGATTTTTAGTTCATAATGTGTATTAATCGCGTCATCAGAAGCACCGGAAACGGTGTCTCTCCGACGATTGGAGAGACGCTTTGCCTGCTGTTACCAAGTAGCATCTTCGGAAGGAGGGCAGTAAAAGTGAGCTGAGATATTTAGTGACATAAAAAGAAGCACGTAGATTTGTGAAAATGTAAAACTGTGATCATGCGAGAGGTTCTCGAAGTAACGAGAGAAATGCTTCGTCCCTGGGCTATTGATTCCCTTGTAGCTTCTGTAATTTCATGGATGCTATAAGGATTTGGTTTTTACACATTTTAATTTAGTCCAGAGATGTTCCTATTTTAATTATCCATACACAAGGGCATAGTATCTTTCTCCGGTTATTGCTATATGTTACATTTATATATAGCAATAGCCATTTGAAAAAAAACCCAACAAAATGCTTTCACCTAGATGACCAAAGGGTTATACTCATTTGTTTTAATGACACTGTATGGACCTTTGCATTCTTAAATAGGATTTTTAAATACACGGGATGCAAACACTCATGGAGGTTCACACAGACAGTTTCGCCCAAGAGAATAGAAAAAGAATTTGCTCAATGTCCCTTTTGTGAAAGGTTGGGAGGCGCAGCCCCTGAATCGGGAGGGATGCCTGGAGCCCCTGGCTTTCCTCGTTGAAACCAAAGGGCAAGGGATCGGGGGACTTGAGAGCAGATTGATTCCCACTGAGCCTCCCGCTATCACATTTCAATGGAGAAAAAGCCATTTGGAGAAATGTGATATTTTAGCTATTGTATTGGGCTCAATCTGTAGATGCAAAGAAAGATAAGAGACAAAATATATATATATATAATATATAAAGTAAATACACATATAAATCTATACCCAAATGTATTTATATATGTGTATATTTGTAATACACAATAAATTATATATGTATAAATTTTATGTATAATATAGAAAAAGAACAATCTGATGGAAGCACCCATTCACAAAAGCACAAATTCAAACCACCCAGCTCACATGCTATCGTGCTGCCGTGAACAGTGATTCCCTTACAACCAAGGGGCATTTCTGCTCCTTCCAGGGAGGAACAGCAAGCAGAAATGGGTCTCATTTAAGCGAATCCCCGCCCAACCCTTCTCTCCTGAGAGGTTGTGGAATATTACGCTGAGCTAGAGGGGGTTGCTTCCTTTCCTGGTAATCCTGCAGGAATGCCTGGGGGGCTCTTCCCAGAAACAGCCCCCCACCCCCCCTCTGCACGTCACATGCCCTGAGGAAAGCCTTTGAGCTCTGCCAAACGGCCAGGTCCCCACAGACCAGTTGCAGAGCCCCATGGCAAGCATGGTTCAGGGTGTCACCCAGCCCCGCCCTGCTGGAGACCACACTGACCTTTAGCTCAGCCAGCAACTCCCATCTGTTGAATGGGGCGACACCAGCCTCGGGGCAAGGAGAAGAACGAAAGAGTTCTTCCAGGATCCTTGGGCAAAGAACCTAAGTCAGAGTTACACAATGGGTGTCTGGAGTCCTACTCTACCCACAGATTGGTTCTCAGATTATTTAAAACCAACATGACTTGGTTGCTAACATGTAATAATTGGAGATTTTACATAATTATCTGGAGTTTTGGCTTCATTTGAATGTTTGGCAGTTCCGGGAACCTTGGGTCCTTGCGTCCGTGTAGAACAATCCATCAGAGCTGACCATCTGCCCCTTTAGATGGCCTGGACCCCACACCCGGATCCCAACCCCAGGAGTCTGTAGCCCCTGTTCCCTGGAGCTCACAGCCCCCTGCCCTGGCTTATCCATCTGGCCCTCCCGCCACTGCAGGTATTTATAAAACACTGGTGTCTGCATGGGGACAGTTGGCCATGTCTTGGATGGCCCTGCCTCCCCTCCCTGTGTGGCCAGCTGGGGTTTGTACAAGTGACAACTGGCCTAAGAGTGTCAGCCACGTTGCTCAGAGGTGGGATCTTTCAGATTATCCGCTGAGACCATGCCCTTTCAGCCCAGACACCACCATGCTTCTGAGAACAAGAGCCTCCCAACCTTCTGGAAGGACCACAGAGGTTGATGTGTATGGGGTTTCTGGCACAGCTCCCTCGCAATCCGAGGCAGCCGGGGTGCAAAGTTAGCTCCATGCACCTGTCTTAGGTAAGCGTGCGTTCCTTCTGCATTTAAAGATGCTGTTGCCTGTGACACTGGCACTGGCTGCGGTCTGGGCTCTCACAACGCTGTTGTTCCCAGGGATGCATTTCTTCCTTTCCCTCCAGTGGTGGCACAGAGTATGAGTGTGCATGTGCATGCCCCGGTGGGGTGTCTGCTTATTCCTGTCTGGCACAGGGGAGGAGCTGGGGAGAGGGATGACCGCACAAGACCACCCCGATAGAGGGCACACAGTTTGAACGTCCTGTTCATGGTCATTCTCCCCTGCTGGCCTTGGAGTTCCTGGAGGACGGGGCCTCTGTCATTTTCATCTTTGTATCTCCAGTGCAGATCAGTAGCTGGCGCTGGCTAAACGGCTGGACGGACAGGTTAATGGCGAGTTGGTTCTGTCTTCTCTCCATGCATCGGGGGCAGGGCGTTGCCAGATTCGCATGGCTGTTGCAGGACAGCAGGCTTGTGAAGCAGGTGGAGAAGCGGCCTGGGCGGGGGGGAGGTGTGCCTAAAGGGCCCCGGGGCCAGGGTCCTAGCCTTGACTCTGCCACTTCTCAGCCACTGCCTTTCCCAAAGGAAGGACAGAGCGAGTATGATTTTTAAGGTTCTCCTGCCTGTTGCATCTCTTCGTCTCCCTCACCTCTCCCCCCAGCCCCTGCATTGCCTGCTCAACCTAATTGCCAGGTCTGACCCTGGAACACAGCTTTCTTGAGAGTCTCCAAGACCTCACACCGACCTGGGCTGGAGGGCCCGTCACATCCTCGTCAGCAGGGACTGGGTGCTACAAAGTTTTCACTATCAATGAGGACTCGCCATGCCGAAATCGGACATGTGCCCTCTTTCCCCGATTTCTCCAAGAAGCAGCCACACCTGAATCCCACCGCAGCCGTTGTTGGCGCTGGGACCTGGCTCCTGGGAGAAGGAGGCCGGACTCCAAGGCACCCGCATGCAAGTCTGCAGTGAGAAGGTATTTGTCGAGACGGTAGTCACCCGAGAGGGGCATCTGATCCAAGCTGGGCTTGGTTTTTCCTAGAAACCCACATTCAAAAGCTTTGTTTTTTGCTCGTTGTGTCTAAGGGGAAATGAAGACTAACTCAGGATTTGAGACCCAGGAAAGACAGAGGCTGTGTCATATCAGGCCCCAAAGGGGACCCATTCAGGCTACAGAAGAAGAGGATTTGGAATGGGATGCGTAGGGCAAGGGAACAGAACCCTCTGGCCAAGGAGGTTTAAATACAAGAAGCGTAGATTCCCTAACTCTGAATGCACAGGCTTTCTGGGAAAAAGGAATTAGAAACACCTAAGTAGAGAGTGCATAGGATGGGTGAAGGGATTCTTTGGCTAAAGGTCTTAGAGGAGGGAAATCCTTTTCTTGTGTTGAGACTAAAGGCTTCCTGAAAAGGTGTCAAAACAGAAGGTGGTTGGTTATAAACTCACTGCCTACCTGGGGCCAGACAGGATGTGGTGAGGTCTCCAGGCTGGCGATCTATGGGGGGGAGGGCTCTCTCCTTGTCTCTGCCGGATGAACTCTACTGGAATGTTCGGAGGGGAAGAAGTAACTAAGAGAGGGAGGACCAGGCACAGGTTCGCCTCTACGTGTCCTGGGAGGCTCACTTGTATCCGAATCTCTGCCATACCCGCTCCTGCTAGCCCTCTCCCAAAGCTTTCGCTGCTTACCTGGGCCCAGGAATCCCCAACACCCAAGTTAACTTTGTGTCCAGCTGGCCATCTGGGTTTTCTTGCCTTGTGCTTTCAAGAATTTATGCACCTTTTACTCCGCACGCTTCCCTCTGCACACACACACATGCACACACGCTGAGCAGACTAGACTGTAACATCTCCAGGGCGAGGCTGAGGATCCCTGTCCCACGCAGTCCCCAGGACCCCGCGTGTCCCTCCTTGCTGGTGGACCGGTGAGGTCGATAAACCTGTGACCTCCGAGGTTTTGCTACCCAAGACAAACTACGGACTGTTTTAAACATACTGGCCTGACTTTGAAGCAAACACTGGGTCAAAATCGTCTAGGGGTGATCGGAGCTCCAGGCTCTCCAAATCCGGCTGTAGAGTTATGATTTACTGAAACACGAGAATGTTCTGCTTTTACTGTGCAGAGCTCTCCATTCCCAGCTATTTGTTTTACACATTTTCCCCATTAGAAAATGAAGCAATTAGAAGACAACCCGGATTGTTTTGCACTTAGGGGTTTTCACATATCTACTTGGTAATTTCATATCTCTAGCAGCTTGGGCTTAGCATCTTTAAAGAGCCTTGTTTAGATTTGTCTGGATAATATTTTCCAGTTCAAAGTAATGTTAAAGCAGTAAGCAAATGCTTGGCAAAACTCAGATCTATTAGCCCTGCCGTTCACACCTGCAGTTTCTCTCCATCCAGGTGTGGGGTTAACGTAAGCACCTCGGGTATTTGCAAAGATTCTTTAGGAGAAAAGAAAAGGGAAAAAAAAACCTAAGATGCTTCATCAGAAATTACCTTACTGGTAGTAAAACCTCAGTTCCCAAGAATTTATAAAAAGAGATGTCTTTTAAATGCCAGGCATGAGATTTGGAAGCATTTTGACAGATTGGGACGCAGGGGACCAACCTGCGCCAGGTTCTTCTTATGTGAATAAATATTCATTTTGTTTTGTTGGGGGGGGGATTCCAAGTCCTTAGGCAGAGGGTCCCTTTTGTAGAAGTAAGATCTATTTCTATGGCAAAAATCACGGGTTCTCCAGTATCAGTATTCTTTTCTAAAAATCTCACTCTTCCCTAACAATTCAAGCCTCTGGTGGGATGGGTTCAGCTACGGCCTTTTCTTCCTGCACGCAGCTAAGCAAAGCCAGGTGTGAAAACGGTGCGTTCTCCCCTTCTCAGCCACCTTTGTTTCTTTGGAGGGGCACGAAGAAAAAGCTTCGTTCAATATTGATAGTGTTTTGATATGTTAAAATCAATAGCAGGTCAGGAATCTTAGATAAAACGTGTATAGATGGCATTTCCCCCCAGTTTCACCTTTTTGGACGATATTTTAAAGGGATTTTCTTCTGTTGTCAAAGCCTGCGATCAGCCTAGCTTATCACAGAGAGCATGTCCAATTGGTACCGGAATGGTCCCTCCTGAAACGTCAGTAAGATGACATTATTATTATCATTAAAAAAAAAATCTTTTTTCCCCTTGTGTTGAATTTAGCAAATTTGGGTTTTAAAAAAAAACCCTTAAAATAATTTTCCTTCATCTGGCAGAGAGTAACGTTGCTCGTAATAGGTAAAAATAAATGCTTTGTCATTCTAACAAATATTTTAAACCAAAGCAGCAGATATATGCTAAATATATTTCACTTAAATTTATTTGAAAGACAGAGAGAGAGAGAGAGCGAGAGAGAAAGAGAGAGAGAGGGAGGGGGAGACAGAGTGTGCCTTAGTTGCAGCTGTCTCCAAAGAGTTTGGGCACAAATATTCTTTCATTCCTTTGCATGATTTCGATAAAATTAGGTCAAAGAAATGTTCATTTGAAAACAGTGCTTTGTCATATTATCTACAACACATGTCTAGCAAATTTATGAATCCAGCATTCATCGGCGTGAAGTTCCAAATCCTAATGAATGGTTTAGACAGCATTGTCATCAATTTTCCGCAGGTGCAGCTGAGGCAATCAGTCACTTCAATCAAAAGCCTCCGTCAACTTGCGTGGCGCTGTCATTTTTTACCCTCGGATTGCTGAAATTAACAAAAACCGATCCCTCCCTGAATGCCTGTACACCCCTGCCGCCTTTGGGTGGCGCTTTTGAGCAGCGCTTTGCTGCAAGCCGAACCCGAAGATTTCACAGCATTCTTTTTTCCTTTTTTTTTTTTTTTTTACTTTATACTAACATAATATTTCTTTTGTGATATTATGGAGATAAAATTGCACTGTGTGTTTTAACACACATTACAACAACCTCTTAAGGCAAAAAAGTAAATTCATGCAAATGAGTTATAGAAAGTGGCAAGATTTGTTGCTGGTGCCTTGCCTGCCCGGTGAGACCGTGCAGGGAAGGCTCCGGTTACCTCTGCAGTTTTGTCAGGGTCTGAACTTCTCAGCACCTTCCCCTGCCAGGCTGCCTTGTAGATTGCAATCTGGGCTCTGAACTTTGGAGCGGTTGCTTTAAGAGTTAAGATTTAGGAGCCTTTCCCTTGCTTCCAGTGGGTCTCTGGAAATCTTCTCCAGGGCAGACTTTACTGGCATCGGGAGAGGCACGTTTTATTACAGTATGGGTGATGAGAATTCTATTCCTACCTTTGCATCTACTGAGCTGCTTCTCCTCAAAGGGTTAATAGCAAATTCTTCGAATCCTCTCACTTACCTTAAAGGACTCCGAAAGGATCCAAAGAAGGGGAAGCTTTGGCTTTTTATATCGTTGAAAAATAAACTTGTTTCCAAAACTCTGTAGTCCAAAAAGGATCTCAATAGTACCAGCAATACAAAGAGAATACTGCAAGAGATACTCTGCTTACACCAAAGACCAACACTCCTGTCTTTATCCTGAGAACACCACCAGCTGCCTTCTAAATCTTTAAAATATATGGACAGACAGAAAGCACTTAGCATCCATTCCTCCATGATGAATAGAGTTAACCTTTGTAGTTTGCCAAAAGTCAGTAAGTTTTTCTTTCCCATTTATTTCAGGAGAATCAGGAGTGCAAATGCAGGTAGGACCAGATAAACTCACATTGTCTTGGCCTTTTTTTGCTTAACGACAGCAGTCAGATTGCTTACAGCAGCCGGTAGGAGAGATGTACTAATATTAACTTATTTAAATCATCGGGTTACCTTTATTGGCAGAAGCCCTTGTACTTATTAAACCGGCTTGAAAAATATTTAGGCGTCTCTCCCTTGCAGATGTCACTAATGGTCAATTACCCCAACATTTCTGCGGCCGCGGTGAAAAATACACGTGGTTTCTGAAGAATGCAAATTCTAAGGAATATAATAAAAATGTACTTTTTAATAACTAGTTGTGTCACTTTGCAAATAGCTTTGATGTAGGATTCCTGCCTGCATAAAGTTGAAGTTACATCTGTGTCATCCATACCTGCGTTTATGATACCTTCCCTGAGAGAGCAATTAGGGGCTGGCGGAGGCTGGAGTCTTAGCTAATATTTGAAACTACATGTACGTCTGCAGCTAACGGGGGGAAAAAGGGCTGTGATCATCTGCGAATAGAGAAGAGAATTCTAACAGCTCCCACCTTCTAGACTCTTGATAAAAAATGCAGGTGGGGGTTGCCCGGAGAGTCTCGAGGGGGTGGCTTTTCCGCTGAGAGATGAGGAGCGGCACACGGCAGCCGGCAGGGGCTTGCTGGAGGGAGCCTACCTCGTGGCTCCTTTTGGTGGAGCTTGAAGTTAAATGGTCCTGTCTCCTTCTCCTCTGGTTGTGTCACTCATTAAAGATCCCTTGAAATGCACCCTTCTTTTTAGTTGCTTAGAACTAGTCCGTGTGCATTTTGGCTACCCCTCATTTCTTATACCGGCCTATGCAAGAGATCTTGTCTTTATATTTTCATTAGCAAAATATAAAAACATTTGACTCGCTGTCACTCTTAACGTAACTGCAGATCTCGTCAGAAAAGGTGACGTGAAATCGAGTGTCCATAAATCAAACCAATAGGTGCGCAAGAAAGAATCAACCACACATAGAGCCACAAATATGTAGTCTTCAAGGAGATGCTTTGTACTGTCTGTGTGTTTTAATACTCTGTTTTCCATTAGGATGCTCCCTGTTCTACGGAGAAGGCAAATGTTTCCATATTTGATTTTTTCTTTCCCTTACAATCCGGAAGAGAATTTCTGTGTTGTTGTTTTCTTTCTATAAAGAAGGAAAATAATGTCGTTTTTTTTTTCTCCCTCCTCGAATACACGCGGTGAAGAGATTTCCAGCGTGTTTTGTCCAAGCATGCAAAATGTTTTATTAATCAGAGCCATAGAGAAGAAATGAGAGTACTACGTCTTTAAAAGTGCCCGGGCGTCCAGGTACACGGGGAGATGGGTAAAACCGTTGACCAAGCACAATGTACGTAGACAAATGTCTTCTCATTGTGTGATGCGTGAAGGCCATGATAGATGACTTCTAACAACAAAGCGTGGCCACCGAGACAAAATTAGTGTTGTTTTAATTACCAGTGTCTGTAATGTTATCTATCCATAACTGCCTGAAATAGACCGGCACCAGGGTCAGGAGAGGCCCGAACAGACCCTTCCACGCTGAGCTTTATCGGCCCTCCAGTCGCATTGGTGTGTTTCAAAAAAAAAAAAAAAGTTTAATGCTTCCCTTGAAAACATTTACTTATGGCAAAAATTGTTTCTTGTTTAAGAGAAGTGCCTTTATCTTTTTCTTTCAAAGCGAAGAAACAAGCAGATCTTATTAAATGCTTTTTGGAGGTCAGAGTAATGGGCAGAAAATGGAACCGACCTTGACATTCGTCAACGAAAGTTTACACTCTTGGAGCGGTGTTTTTTGTCAGTCACAAATAGCATGATGACACTAATAGGAAGGAAGATTCTTTATTTTTGAAACCTCCTTGAGCGGAGATGGGCCGCTCTTCAGACATTAGTAAGTGTGTATATTGTCATGATGAAGTATCCCTTAGTTTCTGAGCTTGTGGGAGATGAAAGATAGACCAGCTTTTGAAAATGGCCTGCGTGGCACATGCTATAAATGAGCAGGGAAAGCAATCGAGCTAATAGATTACAGTAATTATCCAATCTTTGGCTAGTTTGTATTGGCAAACTATAAATACAGTACACATTAGAACAAGGTGCTTACAGAATGTACATGAAAGGTCATTGTAATTTGCAAGTCGCTAGTCATTAGAATATGCTAAAAACCATTGCTTCAGGGCTCAGATTTTAATGATGAATACATTGATTATTAAGTAGCAGAGGAAAAATGTACAAGAGCTGCTGTGGTGTAATGATAGGTCGCTTTATTTTGGGAAGGAAATCAACTCAGTTTCAGAATGCATGCATTGAGGAATATAATTGCAGTGAGGAAAATTCCTCAGAGGAGCTTGGCACATATTAAAAGCAAAAACTTGAGACATGTTTGTGATAAGATTACTAATAAATCTCTGGTAAGTCTTAGACTCCTGACAATAATACAGCAACGGAGTACTTCATCTTCTCCAAGCTTCAGAATTTAAGATCAGTCACAAACAATCTAAATTACGACGGATACTAGGCAGATGCAACACTGGACGATGTGTCTCGTCATAAATCTCTCGTTCCTTATATGCAAATTAAACTCCATTTTAAAAGATAATTTTTCACATGGTGATCGCCTTTATTTGCAAAATGCTGGTGATTTTTAATGGGCAGAGGAGAAAGCCCGGCTCCAGACCTGGGAACGATTTCGTGCGACCAGGGCGGCAGGAGCGCGTCATCCGGACACTTCGGGTGGGGCACCGCCAGCGACTTTGGGGAGAAGTTACGGGGCCAGTGGGCCTTACACGGCGCCTCGCTGGGCCCCGCAGCTGCCTTGGCAACTGGCCCCTCGGGTTCCCTGGGTTCCACCCACGCTGCAAGGCTTTCTGACTTCTTTTTTTTCTTTATTTTTTAATTGCAGAGTGGGGTTCCAATCCCCGCGTGTGCTGGCGTAGGGGCGTTCTCCCTGCCAGCCCCCTCCTCCCCCGGCGCGAGCTCCGCCCTGCAGAGCGCCTGCGCCCCCCGCACCCCAGCCTCGGTTCCCTGCAGCCTGCAGTGTAATCCCTCACGCGGCTTTCGTCACCATCGTCTTCACAAAGAGAAGGCGGCGTGGAAATGGGCCTGTAGTCCTGAGTGCTGTGCCAACAGCCATTACTTTCTTGGTTTTGTGTTTTTTTTTTTTTTTTTTTTTTTTTGCATTTTAGGGGTAAAGCCGCTCACTTACACCTGGGTCCCCATAGGTAGAGAGGGAATGGCTTGCTTCTCCAAGTCACAGCCTGTACTCTTCAAATGTCTGTCTCTCAAGCACTGATTTTTACCGTGGGGCTGTTGGGGGGAAACTCGGAAAGAATAAAAAACGGTTTTCGGAGAGTGGGGAGTGCCTGCTTTTTGTGAGATCTCCCAATCCGCTACGTCACCTCTCGATGCCTGCGGTTTATAGGACACGCTCGGGCTCTTGGGTGGAGCCACCTGGCAGTGAGACCCCGGGGGTGTGGAGGCCTCTCCAGGTCCCCAGAGACAATGATGCTGCCTGGCGCCGATCTGGCAGGAGAGCCAAGCCAGGGGCTTTCACACCCCACCGGGCTCGCCCGGGCAGCAGTGGGGTGCTCGGGACACTTTCATTCTTCACGCGCCTCCACGGAAATGTCACGACCGAGGGAACGAGGTGTCCCGGGTGTTCCTTGCCAGGCAGCCGCACCAGAACGGAAGGCTGGGCAGGCGCCTGTCTTTCCCCAGTGCTATGGGGAGGAGAGTCCCACTTCTTTTTCCATTGTTTTCTTGGATAGATACTGGCAGGTCCCAGGGAAGTGTTGTGAAGTCTTTGTGCGTCTCTTTGTTTATCTGTCATTCTACCCCCACGCCCTGCGTGTACACACACACACACACATTCTTCAAGTTTAACGGACTTAAAACAAAAACCAAGTGCCGTTGATCACGGCTGATAAAAAGCCTTGCCAGGGAGGAAGGGACCGGCGGCTCCTCGGGGGTGGATGCCGTGAGAACCAGGTGGCGCAGCACACCCCTCTGGGTCCCGGGTAGCCAGTGATTTCATCAGCCTGCGCATTACGCGGCAACACCGCACAAGGGTAAGAATATAAATATGCTTTACAATTCTCAGCTCCCTATCATAAGAACACTTCCTGAGTGGATGTAAATTTACAACAGGTGCTTATCAAATGTGAAAATGCTTGCAAATCAGAAACAAACTTTAGGGCTGTGAACATATTTCAGTGATGGCTTTTGCAAGGGCTGTGCTTGATGCCAGGCAATAATGTTGTTCCTCTTTAGTTTCTACATGAAGTGTCTTTCCATGGTTTGCCACAGGGAAAATTATGATGGCTGAGCCTCAGATTCTGGTGTTAAGACGCAGAATTGTTTAATGAAATCCGTATTTACACTGGGGCACAAATACAGCCAATATGTCCTAAATTCACAGGAGAGGAATTTCCTTTGGGGACTAATATTTTCATTAATTGCATGTTTCTACCAGAAGGCAGGCATCCTCTAACCATCTCCACAGAGTCCGTGATAGAAACGTTTTTCAACCCTCCGGTTCTTGACGACTAAAATGTGTGGTCTCCATAAAACAAGGGGATGGCTTCTTTTCCTGGTTTGCCTGCCCTGAGCATTGAATTCCTTGGTATAATTGGGCTTTGCATGTTTTTTTTTTTTTTCTGAATTGCACTTTTTTTTTTTTGTAGCTTTAAAGGAGTCCCAACCCCCTTGCCCCCCCCAAATCTTTAAGGTTTGCTTGCAAGATGTGCTTGTTGTGCAGAGTAATTAGCCTGTTACAGAGATATTAATTAACATGTTGGAAATGTTTCCTTTATTAATGAGAAATTCACACATTCTATTTAAATTAATTTGTATAGTTTAAAATTAATTTATTGTGGCCTTTGATGACCTCAAATCTACTAAGACAAAACTGGAGTATTGTACTAACTGTTAAACCATTCATTAAACATTTTATGCAAATAGTGTTTGTTTATAAACAAATTAACTGCAAGGATTTTCAAAACAGGTGCTGTGTTGTGAATGCGTACTAAATGATGTGGTACTGAAAGAATTAATTAGACCTTCAGATGTAATTAGTTGCAATAATTTGCGTGATTAGCGGCTTGGTTAAGAAGTAAGACACACACATTGTAATGCATGGGAGAGTCGCTGCAGTGGTTTTGTCTTTCATATGGTGAGGATGAGACTTCTCCATGTTTAGGAAATTTTTCAAAAAATTGCTGACATAGCTGGAGTTAATTGCCAAGTGTCCTGTGGGGGAAAATGTTTCCCCCCCCCTTCCTTCCTTGGCTTCTTCCAACTGGATACACTGCGGTTTGTTCGCACCTTTATGAATTTTTAAAAGAGAAAGTTGTTAACCCCAGATCTTTCCAGCCCCAGAGGAAATGACGACACGTAACACTTTGAGGGTTAAAAGATAGAGCACAATAATTATAAGCAAATGAAACATGTCCTGCATTTCAAGATCGGCTGTTGTCGCTCAGGGAATAGCTCTAGTCATTTTTCTGACGCCGCCGTGGAAGCTTCTTGCCTGTTCCTCCAAAAGATGGGCTGCCACGGAGAACAGTTTAGTCTGATGGGCTGTGGAGACTAGTAATCGTCACTGCTGATGGCTTGTTTACAGGATGCTGGTGTTCGAGAAGCAAAGCCACCGGGATGCCTGGACCACAGCATTCAGCTGGTTTTATGCTCTGGGGCACGCTGCTGGGGGATGGCTCTCCAGGTCTCGGGGACCTTCAGACCTCAGTCCTCTCTGCTTGGGGTCTTTGCGTAGCATGATCTCGCTTTGGAGAATCCTGGTGAAAAATAGACTGAGATGATGTCGTTCGTTCATTCGTTCAAAAATCTTCTTTGCGTGCCCCGGGGATGTAGTAGTGACTGATACAGAAGAGGCTCTTTTCTGATGGAGCTTTGTGGAGGGCAGAGACAAACAGGCAGGCGATAGGTTTCAGCTAAGTTCAGCTAGGCTAGAAATACCAAGAAAAGAAAACACAATCATCCTGATGGAGGATGACCGGGAAGGAGTAAGACTAAGTCTGCATGGTTTCTCAGAGGTTCTGAATGGGTCCTGCTTGCTTGTAAGATTTGCTCCATTCTATTTCCATAGGAAATCTCTGTAACCGTTATACATGGTAACTTACTGGTGTGACATGGTAACTTACTGTCAGATGATACCGTATATGCATGAATACCCAGTGTGGGGCCTCCTGGCTCATAGTGAGTGACTGATGGATATGAGTCTGAATCTTGCTTGATCAGACTCATGGGCACATTGCTATGATTTCCCACAAGTCTGGCTGACTGCTTTTCTTTCAATCATGCAATTCCTTTTGCAGTCCCTCTGAGCTGCTGTCACTCTCGTGCCCTGTGGCGACATCCTATGCTGAAGGAGACAGGACAGAGGTAGGGGTGATTGGTGAAAGGGTGGGGCTGGGGTCTGAACTATGCTCATTAGTTCAATGTGTATGTGTACGCGTCATGTGAAAGGTGTGCCCTGCTATTCCTAGACCCTGTTAAGTGGCAGAAGGACTTTCACACTTTATGGAAGGGTTAGCTGGCCCCTCCACTACCAGGCTGAATGGCCTCGAGCAGGGCTGGCTTGATGTCTGAGTTCCCTTCCAGCTCTAGGGCCGATGATTCCACCCTTGACCTTGGAGAGATTGAGGATTTAGGAACAAAGACTTAGGCGTTTCCGTAAGACCAAAGCTTTCCCTCCTCTGAATTTCTTGGTGGGGTTCGATTCCGTTCATCCTCATTTTCAGCTGGTGTTTGCAAAGCAGTCTTTAAAATAGGCCCTTTTTGGATGATGTTTGAACTTGAACAAAATTAGCATTTGTGTGTCATCAGTAGCTGTCGTGCGTCATTCTGGGCAGTGAAGGATGAAAAGTCAAAGAATGTGGGCCTCTTGATTAAAATGAACAATCAAGGAAAGTTCTGGAAGATGGATACGTATAGCTGGCCTGTTAATTTATGTGGACTCGATTCCAATTGCAAAGGGACATTTTTTTTCCCCTCTGAAACTTTTAAGAAATTAGGTTTTAAAGCTGAACCCGTGCACCACTCAACTTAAAATAGAAGAGAATTTGATTCTCTGTGGTGCCTTTCCCATTCCAGCACTCTATAATATTGCATGCCAAGAGCTCCTGGTCGTGGGATGCTGGGGAGGCAGGGCATGATTCCTGAGAAGGCGAGGCACCACCTTCGCTCCACACTTGGAGAAGCCCTCCTGTGGGGTTTT
This sequence comes from Ursus americanus, assembly GCF_024610735.1. Lineage (NCBI taxonomy): Eukaryota > Metazoa > Chordata > Mammalia > Carnivora > Ursidae > Ursus > Ursus americanus. Next base: position 38,360,257 of record NC_142147.1, on the reverse strand, counting down.
AGCCTCTCTGCTCTGGGCCTTTGCACCTCCGTCCTAACCTTGCACACTGATCACTGACAAGCATGTACTGTGGTCTTAGGAGCTCTGCCCACAAATTGTCTTCTGTCCACAAATACATCCCCATCCTGCAAGATTCAACCTGCATGTTGTCTCCTGCTCCCCCAGGAATCGTTAGGAGTTCTTGCCTTTGAAATAATCTCCGTGGCAACCTGGGCAAGTAACTGGCCTTTACGGCATCTGGACTGCGCCTCTGCTATGCGGCCACTCGCAGGACTGCCTGAAGCTAGAGAGACGGAGAACCAAGCGTCCAGCACACAGGCTCTTGACAAAAGTCAGTGTGCCTCCTTGCTCCTTGCGTCTCTGCTCGGGGAGGAGAGCTGATTGACAGACCCCAGAGACATGAAATCCAATTTCCTCCCATAGGCTCGCCTTCTTTCTTTCTCTTCCAGACTGGAGGAGGGCTTGGTGACGGTCCTGGGTGGCTCTGTGTATCAGATATTCTTGAAATCGCACCTGATTACAAGGGTGACTGCCTTTTGAGAACATACACATCGTTCACATGCTACCAGGGGAGACCCAAATACTGATCCTAGCTCTTCTCCTTTGTGATGTGTCACTTCTCTGTTCTGAGCCTCAGTTTCCCCTCTTGTAGAGTGAGTAGTTCTAGGCATTAGAGTTCCTTCCCTTTCTTTGATACTTTATGAGCCTATATTTGTCTTGAAACAATTATAGAACTAGGGGATAAATTAGCCCAAGGTATTTCCTTTGCCCTCCTTATGTCCTCTCTAATTTTGGGTTACACATTTATTTTTGGTCATTCTCTCTCTTGTCTCTTTTCTCCCCTAAACAGGGTTTAAAATAGACTGTGTAGAATAATATTTGGACTTGAGCAGAATTCTATTGCAATATGTGCTCAGGTGATTCCTGCTTAAGCATATTTGGGGTGAAAAAGACGTGAAAGGGGGCTAGTCCCTTAGACTTGGGTAGCTGGGTCTGGAGAGAGGTTGCAGTGAAGAAGGAAGAAAGTGCCCAGAGAAATCTGTACCTTGCTCAGGGTCTGGCAGCTTAGGACACAGAAGTGGGGACTCTTTGGTGGGAAGGCTCGGGCGATGTTAAAAAAGAGGATCTACTCTGAAAAACTACAATGATTAATACAAACACTCATCTTCAAAGAGCCATGAGATCTGTAGTTTCTACAAAATATACGAGGCTTCGGTTGAAGTTTTTATCGGAGGGATGCATCTGGGGCTCTATTTCATCTTCGCTCAGCCGAAGGCAACCTTGAGGGCTGGATGGAAGGGGGTTGAGGTGGGCGGAGAGAGGTCTGATGATAGAGAAGCAATATTCTTGCACAGATGCCTTGGAAAACTTGCTGTCCTGTCTTGGCTTAAGGAAAATACAATAGGTGAGGCCACCAGCTTGAATGGCATCAGTCCTGGCGGTTCGTCTCGCCCGGACCATTTACTTGACGTCCCTGGGTCTTACTTTGCACACCCATCAAGTAGGAAGGATGAGCTCTACCTTGCAGGGTTGTTGCAAGAAGAGAGAGATTATATGAAGCAGGTGCTTACCAAGGGCATTGTTCCTAAACAGATTGTTATCATCTCCTCTGGTTTTCAATGCCCATTCCAGCTGGGATTTGTCCTTTCTCGCCTCTCCTCACGCTTTTTTGAAGAGTTAGTTGCTTTTCAAAGTAGCTATGGGTGGACTGTGTTTCTAGTCCATATTGTAGGTCCCAGCCTCAATGTCTCCAGGTTAACATTTTGGAAAAGCAAAGAGAAGGAGTTAGAGGTGTGTGAAGTCTAGCGTTGAAAGAAAACTCGATGAAGAAGCCACGTCATCCGATCAATAGGAATTCATTCATCTGGGCTCAAAGATGGGGTTCTGAGCTACGTCCAGACGGTGCACTAACGAAGTGGTTTGTGTCTGCTTTTCTACTTGGAAATTCCTTTCCACATCTGAAGCATGAGGATGACTGCCCTGACCATCGCCTTTCGTCCAATGTCCTTTCGGGCAGCTCTGTCTGGAGCTTGTGCCTGATGTTTCCTCCCATTGGCAAGATGGAAGGGATGCTGGAGAAAAAGTTTCTCTGGTTCTTAAGCATCAGCAAATTCAAGTACGTGTCCGAGGTAATTGTATTAGGCAACATGCTCGTCCTTCGCTAATGGTCTTTATGAGCCCCAATGATAAAGTGTGTATGTTCCAATGATTATAGGAATTTTATTTTCATCTGTTTTTTTTATTGCTATAAATATTTTGCATTTACCAAATAAAGTGGTTGCTATGTAGAGATCATAACTTCTGGGACCTAAATTTGCTTCAGATGATAGGCAAATTACAGACTACAATATGTGATCAAACAGCAGTATGGGGAACTTAAATAGAGTGAGCCCTGAGGACGGAGGCTGCTTAAAACTATGGGGGATGGAATAAATGGGAGTTTTAGCAAAGCTATCGCTGATTCCAGCAGATAAATTATGCTCTGCCTTTTTGTATCTCTTTGGGACTGTACTACATAAATTATGACCAAATATAATTTAGGCTATCAGCCTATATTTCTGAACATCCATCTTGTACATTTTAAGTACAAAATTACCATTTTGCAGAAGTATAAAATTGAGACAAATTTTTTTCCATCTGTGCATTTAACTTCTGCATGCTTTATAGCAGCGAAAGGGTTCGAGAGGACCTCATTACCATCCAGAGGGGACGTTAGCCTCGCGACTATATAACTGTATTAAGACCTACATAAACGGGAATAAAGTTCGAGGGACAGTGGAACGTGGAATTATATATTCTTTCTTAAATGGAGATGTAACTTTTATATAAAACTGCTCATCTCTGCTTTCCTGAATAAGGGTATCTGTTTATAAATTCAAACTTGCTGATGAAGGAGTCTGTGTTTATGAAAAGCACTTTCAGAGCATGCAGAAAAGGGTAGGCTCTTGGTGGCAAAGGGGGCACCCATGGGGGCCTTCCAGGGACCTCTAGGCTAAATTGGTCTGGGCTTGAACTCTGGTGTGGTGCACAGAGATGGCAGGAGCCACCGTAGAGCCCTATTCTTCTGTCACCCGAGCACTGCCTACCTCAGATTTCCGAGTGATGTCCAGTGGGGACCTCAGATAACTTTTGTGTCCACCCGTCAGGGATGAGGCACTGGGCTCCTTGCTATGACGTCAGGTCATTGGCTTCTCAGGAGGCCAGGGTGGGGCTGGAGAGCTGCACTTGACTAACAGCAATGGGATGGAGGTGGGATGGGCAAGGAAGTTCCCTTCTGTCCTGGTAACTGCAGGTCTCGAAAGGGTGCCAGGGCCAGAACAGCCGGCTGGCTGATTTCCTCAACATTCTGGGTGACACAGCTTGGATGCCCGCCATCGCATTGGAGGGTGATTTTTCTGGTGTTGGACTGCTGGTTATCTGAGTTGGAATGGGGCTTCTTAACGGTATGCACCATGGGTGATGGCGGACGTGGCTGAAGTAAGACTTTAGACCCTTCTGGCCAAGTGGACAGCACTGTTTAACCTTCAACTCATTGCTCTTCACTCCCTCGCATACCAAAGATAGTTCTCTTTGAAAGATCTTAGTGAATTTTCTCCCTGAATCTTTCTTTGCTTCTATATAAGACTCCTTGATTTCCTTGCTCTGTTTCAAAGTAGTTTTTCTATTTTCCTGTGTCTTTTCTCTCTTCGTGGGAGTGTGTGTCTCTCCAGTTCCACTTCATCTGTCTCACTGTCTGTCTCTTTCTTGGCTTCTCTTCTTTCCCACCTTTCCCCTGATGGCCAAACTGCAGAACGAATGTCTATTTCAGCCAAATAAGGTGGCTCACTGGTCTATTCAGCACTCTCTATGAGCTCATTCTGTTCGAGGTGCTGAGGGAGGTACCCCAACATCAGCCCTCAGGGGCTACAGTGCAGGTGGTGAGGAAGGATGACCGGGGGTACAGGGAACAGACAATAAAGGGCTCTTGTTCAGGGGGAGGTTTGGGTGGAGCTCCTATGGAACATTTGGATACAGAAACAACGACCCTGGGCACTGGTAGGATTTGTTGCATATACCAAATAATATATCAGATTCCTGTTTCCTTGTGAGTTTGGGGAGAATCAAATGAGGTCCACACGGAGGTCAAAGCGAAGAAGGGCTTTGAGGAGGGGCAGGCACCTGGCTCTGCTTTGTAGGTGTGGTTTTGGGAGGGTAAATATTCCAGCTCCATTTGCTGGCGAGCACACTGTTCCAAGAAGGCAACCACAGAAAATTCTTCAGGGATAAGGTCCGATCATCTCTAACATAAAGGCTTTCTCATTTTCCATAGTGGACAGAAGCTCGCAGAGGTGCCCAGAGGACTGGATCTAGGATGGCTCTTCTGAAGGACCTCGGGGCACCTTGTAGGAACCAACGTGGTCTCAGGTTCTCAGAATTCAAAGTGGAGATGCATCCAGCAAAGGAACCCCAGGTTTTACATCATTGGCGAGATGGCTGGAGGAGCAAGTGACAAGAAGCAGAACCCACCAAACCCTGATAATCAGGCTCTTAAGAGCCCCGAGGTGGCCCCAGCCTCATGCAGAGGAGGCCAACTTCACCATTCCTTTATTCACTGTGGAATGAATGCTTATTGAGGACTTCGTGTGAGCCAAGCACATCCTACCTCAGTGACTAAGTTAGATCCAACAGCTTTCAGACCACCAGATAATAAAATAAGAGATGTAACAAGTACGCTAAAAATGCCACTTGGTGATAATGGCTGTTCGTATTTTCTTTAGAAGACGACACAGAGAAATCATTTAGAGAGTGACGGGTTTCTGGCTCCACTAGAGTGGGTGGCAGGAAGTCTTCTCTGCAGGGGGGGACTGGTAACCTGAAGCCTGGAGATGAGAAGGAGCCAGGCTTACGTGGGTGACCAGGAGGGGGTGCCTCATAGGAGGGCCCAGGTAAGGATCGTGAAGAACCCCCCCCCCACTGGCGACACCCTGTCTTCGCTCACTCATAACAGTTCTGATGATAACCACATTAGGGCCTTGAATGAACCCCACTTTCCCAAAGTCACACGGACAATGAGCAGCAGAGGGGGCAGAATTCTGAAGGCAAGCTTCCTGGTTCTGACTTCGTTCCGCTGCCCCCTCTGTGTGTTTAGGTCCAGACAGAGCTTCTAAGAGGTGTGACAGAGAAAAATGATGGATGTACATCAATTTCAAGACAGCTGAGTGACATCAAACCCCTTAAGCAGGGTACTCCTTGCTGTGTCCACCTCTCGGCACTTCCCCGGGGCTGTGACACTGCATAACTGCTGGGGTCGCCCCATCCCCAGTGGAGTGTATGTGAATGGCGGCCTTCCCTGTGCACCAGGAATGGAGTCACCCCATGGCCCACATGTGCCCTAGAAACACTGAGCGCAGAAGAGCCGGAGGCCAGCTCTGCTCGTCCATCAACACTCAACTCCTCTCTAAATCAATGGCTTGGATTCTGAATCAGTGCAAGTGGAGATCGGTCTACAGAAGGACAAATGGACATGGCCATGCTTACCATGGAGAGGAGGATGGCTGACTAATCATCTCTCAAATGCTGGGGTATCGTCCTTGGCAGAGGCTGGATTATCAGATGGACTTGCACTTCTCGCAGGTACTGGGGGAACTAACCATTAATTTGACATGAAGTGTATGTGACCTGGACCCAGAAGTGCACCCGTTGGTGCTACCAGCATGATTTAATTCCATGGTCAATCACTCCAGGAAGCCAGACTGTAATCCGAAACCAAACTTATGAAATCACCATGGAAAAAAATCATAGACACTGGGTTCTTATTGCGAGCACATTCTTTTGTTGAAGGCAACTGGGGATGTCCAGCTGGTTTGGACCTTCGCCTGAAGTCTGTGGGAAGCGTTTGGGCTGGCGCCTGGGGTGGCAGGGGAGAGGCGTGGGGGAGACAGGGCAGATTGTCAAGGAAGCCTGGGGAGCACCAACACCAAGGGGCAGGTTGAGAACTAGGAAGCCATGGATGGAACTGAGCCCAGTGGTCAGAGGGGAAGAGAACCAGAGGCCAAGGGATTTTAAGATGGTGGGAGTGGTCACCCACGGTAAGCGCACAGAGATGTCAGCAGTATAAGGACTGAAAAGTGTCCTTTACATCTGGCTGTAGGAAAGTCATGGGTGACTTGAGCAAGTGAAACTACACACAGTCAGGGGTGACTTCTTTGTCTGGCGGGGAGAGCCTTGGCCTGTGATGATGCAGGGACTGGAGAAGAGGAGAGAGAGGACCATGGGAGGCAGGAAAGAGCAGGGCGGGAAGGCTGGTGGTCAACAGAAGGATGCTTGGGTGGGGCTGGCGGGAAGGAGGAACAGCCGTGAGTGTTTCTAAGTCTGCAGGTGGAAGAATGGGCGAGGGTCACAGGAGCCATTGGGAGACAGGTGGGAAGCCCTGGTAGGGGCATGGAGAGCAACGCTGAGAGGGGGGCGGGACCTCACTCGGCATGGCACTGTGGCTTTTACCACTAGCGCTCAGCCATGGGGGTTTAGGGAAGGGAAGGAAGATGCAGCAGGGTTCGACCTGTGAAGGTTAACGATAGGGAAAAGATGGAGGAGGTGAGGGTAATGAGTGAGGGGCTGACAGCAGTGAGTTTAGCCCAACCAGGTGGATCCTGGGCTGAGCTGGGAAGAGTGGCAGCTAGGAGGAGCTTCTAGGAAGGGGAGAGTGAGATCCAGTTCCCAGTGCTCTCCAGGGAGTCAAAACCAGGGTGTCCGAAGATGGGGAGGTAAGGTAGCTGGGATCAGAGTAGTGGATGCGGTGGTGTGGGCCTTCTGAGAGCAGCCGCGCCTGGGCTGACAATACCTGCTGTATAGACAATTCCTGCTGGGGAAACTCTGGGCAGGTGGCTCAGGGGCAAGCACAGTCCAGCTCGAATCCTGGCTCTCCTGTGTGAGCTTGAGAGACATACTTTCCCCTCTGGTTTCCCCTGCCAATGTGAGTAGAGACGGTGCAGTTTCATTGATGGGGCTGCGGTTGCCCTAAGGCACCACAGGAGCCTGGTGGGACTGAATGAAGTGCCCCATGGGATGGCCTCAGGACAGGGTCTGGTTGTGCAATGCTCAAGAAACGGTTACTGCTGGTGTCATCATCACGATGACATGGAACCAGCGTTCTAGAAGGCCCTATGGCAAGGATCGGGAGGGTGCATAACACCAGGAGAACGAGGAATGGGGAAGTGCAAGGCAGTGCGGGGATGGAACCCAAGCAGGTTTAGGGGCTGGGATTTGGGGAGGAGGGCTTACAGGTCCCTCGGCTGGGTGTTACAGAGATGGGCGCTTGCACGGCCCAGAGTGTCTGCTCAAGGCCCAGCCGAGGGTCTCTTGTAGAGCCTGGCCAGGTCTTAGGGAGATGGGAGTGCTCCTGCTGGGCAGAGCCCCACGCTGGGGGGGTCCAGAGCACAGATGGGCTCATGCCTAAGCGGGTTGTGAGGTGGGGGTGGGCCACGGGGAGATTTACCATCTCTATAGCCCAGAGCGTTTCTTCCTTCCCTGTCTGATGCCTCCGTTTCCCCATATGCGGGATAAAGGATTGGAGAAGGGACTCCTTGGTACCCTCCAGTCCTGCCGTCCTCTGATTCTGTCTTCCTGTCCTGGGGTTTTGCCGAAATGCCACTCTACCTATCCTTTCCTTGGGGTGGGGAGCGCCTGTTGATGAAGTCACGTGGTTCCAGGGTGGCCTGGGTTTCCCCTAACCCCACCATGGTGCCTTGCGGTCAGCCATTATTAAACTCTTTGGCCAGATCAAGGGTGCTGCAGTATAAAGTGTGAACATTTTGGGTGGAGCTAGGCCTCGTCCCTGAAGAAGCGAGGGGTCTATGGTGAATCAGAAGCACAGGACAGTCGGCGGTGTTATGCAGATCTTCTGAGGCCCCCTGGAGCAGTGTCTGTGTTAGTGTTCTTACCTGACCAAACCAAGGGCGCTGGGTGGGGGTGGGGGTGGGGGCAGAGGGCCAGGCCTCACTGGTCAGGCTTTTCCTATCGGTGTCCAAGACTCTGGCCTCTGTTGTGGATGGCAAGCTTGATCCTGCGTTTGCTTATCAAGTGGGGTGTCGCCCTCCCCATGCATTTGGGGACATGTGGAGCACTGGGAGGTCGGTCCTGGAACCTCCAGGCAAGGAGTAGGGAAGTGAAATACAAATTGAAAATACCAACGGCTGAAGCCAAATTCTTCGGGGGGCAGCGTGTCCTGCCCCCGGAAGCCCCACCTCTGCCGGCGAGCATACGGAGGGCCAGCACGTGCACTGCATTCAGAAACCAAAGCCCTTGTGATGAGGAGGAGGACGGCCCGCCTCTTTCTCATGCCACACGACGCTGTGATTTTTGCCTCCCGTCCTGTGCTTTGTTGTAGGAAGAGGGGCCGAGCGGAGCGGGGGCCTGCGGAGGAATGCCGAGCGGAGCGGGGGCCCGCGGAGGAATGCAATCTTGTTCTTGTTTGTCCGGGACCCTGTTTGTTTCCCACACAGAACAATGACCTCTCGGAAGCCCGTGCTTTCCAACTTCACCGAGGGTTACTTTGCAGGCCTGATTCTTCCCCTGATTATCTTGAAGCCTGTCAAGCTGTAAGGTTCTCCCTCTCCTCTTTGCTCTTTCTTCCTAATAGACATGAAACAGTCCAGTCAATAATATTTTACTTGTCTTCCCACTGCGTGTCTCTTCTTCTGATCAGTTTAGGCGGGTTTGACTGCAGAAAGTCAGAAGGGAGGTTAAGATCTGAAAAGTTCAGCCAAATGTTATCAGCCTCAGAGATGTTGCTAAGGGAAAGGCCCCCCAAGCCCTTGGCGACCGGAGCCAATAATAGCCGCGATTCACTGATAGCATCAACGCCTGTCAAAGAGCCAGGCGTTTGTGGTTCGTCTGTAAACGCAAACACCTGTATCCAGTCAAGCTACGATGGTTATCCGCTCTCTCCCTGTCATTCCCATTGGTTCCTTGAAGGGGCTGCCAGGATGTTCTAAGCTGTGAGTTGATTTATAAAGTGAAGGGTCTCCGCGAAACTTTGGCATGGATGGGGAAATTGACTAGCGTGCGCCTCTCCTTCAGCGGGTGACAGGGCGTTTTGACAATGGTTAAATCGACGGTCTTCTTTTAATTGCATTTTTGAACTCGTGGCACCAACCGCCCGAGCTGTGGGAAACGGGGGCTTGGGCGGCGTGTACTGCCTCCACATGCCCCCCTGGAAAGGACACTGGGTACTCGCTGGAGATTTTTGTGTGTGATGAATTAGATCAAAGTGACTCATAAAGAGTGTGTGTGGAAGCACTTCAGAACACAGCATGTGCATAGTTGAGATATTTTCAAGATGGAGCAGGCAAGGTTCACTCGGAGTGATGAGCACCCAGCCGGGGCGTCAGGCTGTCCTCGGTGGAAGCCGCGTTGGCTTCGAGGCTTGGGTCACCGGCCACGGTGATCTGGAGCAGAGAGAGGACTTGAGGTCACATCACGTCCTCCCCAGGCTCCCCCTTGTTCCCTCCGTGGGGAGGCTCTGCCTGCCTCGGCTGGGAGGGTCTGTGTGAGCTCAGGTTCCGTGAGGCCGGGCTTCCCTGCACAACAGGGTGAAGGCACAATGCCACCCCCCCACCCCCGGGGCACGGCTGCCCGTCCATGTCAGTCCTCTGTGGGGTCACCTGCATGCCACTGTTCATCGGCTTTTCTCGTCGACTGTATTTGCTCACCGTGTGTCGTCAGCAGCTGGGGTTGGGGGACTGGGTCAGAGAGGAGCACCCAAGGGTGGTGGCTGAATTGGGCAAGTATCTGGAATTAGACCCAGAACAGGCTGGGCTCTATCTACCATGTGTTCGAACTGTGTCCTTTTCACACCTTGGCGAGCTCCTGCAAAAATGGGTAAAGGCAGGGGCATTGGGCTTGTTGTGAGGGTTATAGGGGCTAGTGTATTAGGATGAATAATATAAAAATTGGACCAGCAAACATGGCAGGTTCTTTGGGCGGTAATGTGAGAAGCACTTAGCAAGACACCTGGCCCATAGTAAGCACTCGATATTGGCGGCTTGTCCTCCTCCTGATTACTGTTGTTCTCCATCTTCCAGCCCAGGCCTCGAAGATACAGAAAGTCTAATTTGGACCTGAGATTAATGAAACAACTCGGCTATCCAGCTGATAGCAACTTCAAGCACAAAGAAAAAACCCAACAGTGATTTGACCAAGAACGTCCAAGTCTAACTCACCTGTATAATGCCCCGTGGAGGCGTCCCTGGCTCCCCTTGAAAGCCCAGGCAGGCAGGCAGGGAATGTGGCCAATCTCAAGGTCAATGTTGCATGCCATAGGTCCTTTGGGTCAGTGTGAAGGTGCTCTTGATACTCTTCGGTTTGAAAGATTGCAAGCAGGATGCTTGGCAGGGCTATGGAGGTGAAAAAACCCAAAGCTTTGATTTTGATTTTTGGCCTGCAAAAGTCGAGGTGTATTGGTCCTATATTTTAATTGCTCCTCTATATTTTAATTAAAAATAAAAGGACTGCAGGAGGACAGTGCTCTGGCAACATAGGCTGGGACGATGCCGTACTGTGTTGGAGACGCAGGTATAATACTGTTTTTGAGGCCGGCTGAGGCTGACTGGCAAAACGTGTCTGAGTTGCTGGCTTGGAAGCATCTATGAACCTCTGGGGAGGAGGGTTGGCTCTCTCTGCCCATTGTTCTTTGATCCCTTCACTCAGGCCCTCCTCATTCCCCTGTAGCATCATCGGAAAGCCCTCAGCCTCCTTCTCGTATGAGATGGATTCATTCTCAATAGTGATTGACTTGGGTCTCACCTCTGCTCAGAAACCCAGTAAGACCTGTTTCCACAGCCTGGTGGACTTGCTGTTATATCGGCCACTACAAAGCTTTGAGACTGTGTTGGATTTGCATGTTTCGGTGGGCTTACACCAAGACTTCCGTATTTAATTAATGCAGGTGACGGACCCCACCTGGGACCATCCTGGTTTGAGCATGGAAAATGCTGTGTCCCGAAACCCTTCGTTCCAGGCAAACCACGAGGGTTGGCCACTGTGGGTTAAAGAGAAAAGCATCTCACTCCTTTATGTGTTGAAGGAAAAAAAAAAAACCCAGCAGGAAACAAGAGGATGAGATAATAATATGGCAAAGTGCAAAGAGTTCAAGAGCATCAGGTGAGATTGGTTATTTTGGGATACAGAGCGCTGGCGTGAAGCAGAGGGAAACTTTGCTCTGATGCTGAACTCAGTGATCAGGGAAATTGTGGTCTGTCCCTTCCCCCATCAACCCCTTTAACACACACGTGTTCATTTCATTTCCAGACAAGTGTCCTTGCTTTACTGGAAGTTCTGGACATGCCACACAAAGGGGGACATGCTTGGGGGCAGCTTGGAGAGTCAGGTCTCTCGGGATGGGAGAAGGGGGCTTTTCTCCAAAGCAGGTAGGTGCCCCCGCTCAGATGTCCGGAGCGAGCCAGCTCCTGCAGGAGGGCTTGCTTCCCAGGGACAGGGCACCCTCCCCAGAACCGGTCTTCTCGAGAACTGACCTTTGAGACCACGTGCTCCGTGGTGTCTCACTGTTGCTTGGGTCAACTTGGGAACACGTTCCTTTGGAGAGAGCCGGTGCCCCGTGCAGCTCGGCGCGTCCTGCCTCTGATGTAAGGCGGCCGGTGGACGGGGGTGGCTCTGCATTTCGCACAGAGTGATGCCCACTGGTGGGCAGGGCCCCGCCTCCCTGCCCCGGGGAAGGGGCGCCACCGCTGCGAGGCTCCCCAACATCTGTCGGGAAATAGCTTCCTTTGTGCCAGACAGAGGAGCGTTCTCCGTATTTCTCACAAAGGGAAAAGGGTTGCATGATGGAGGTTAACATAACAATCTTCTCTTATTACAGTGATTTATGTGTGCATAACTTCAGCAGCCGAATGTCGTCTAGGGGGTCTTTAATTGGCAGACTTCAGGGACCACAGAGGGAGGTGACAGAGAGAGCTCCGGAGACGGGAGAGTGTCGGCTGCCATTCCTGGCTCATCCCCACGGAGAGGCCTAAATAAATCTCAGGGGGGAAGGCAGTCAACTTTTCAACTTTTTCTTAACCTGATCCTTGCTAATGAAATACAAAGAGGAGGAGATGATCTTCAACTTCAGAGGATGTGGGTCTCGTGATGCGGCAAATGACTGCCTAGGGTTCTCGAGACAACGGAACAGGAGTCCTTTGGCAATTTTCATTCAAAGACAACAATACAGCAGTTTGCAGTGATTATGACTTCAATGACTCACTTGGTCTCATCTTGCCACATAGGATATGATCATGTATTTTTAGGGATGTCAAAAAATGTATTTTCTCCGGTGAGTATATTCTAAGCCCTGGGAAAAAAGGTGATGTCTTAAAATGGAATAGTTGCTGCCTTCTGCTCTGTGGGGCGCGTGGAAGGCAGGGACTTGGCCCACTGAGGGGTTGCAGACTCTCTGGGAGGTGGGGAGCCCGGAGCACTGCACGGGGACTTCGTGGACAACGCGTTCCTAGTATCCGTGTCACTTTTAGGAATGCTGCGGTCTTTCTGAAATCATGATCGGTGACTTTGGAAATATCTGGGTTTATATGGCCTCAGAGATTGCTTGGGCCTTTCCAGGCACTAAACACCGCACCACCTGCGACACGGCACTTCCTGAACTGTAAGCCATGCTCCTTCATGGAACACTGGGCTCTGAAAGAGGACTGAACATTGATAAACTTGCATTTATTTTCTAAATCATAGTTTGCTGAAAATACAGTGTCTTGAAGATGGATTTTCCCAGAAGCTGATTAACAAGAACAGGAGTGCAAGCTGTTTATTCGACTGTTGATCCCAGGACACATTGGTAGATAGGGGTGGGGAAGGGAGGTATGATGGTTAATTTTATGTGTCCACTGGGCTGGGGAACAGTGCCCAGATATTTGCTCAAACATTATTTCGGATGTTTCTGTGAGGGTGTTTTTCAGGTGAGATTAGTATTTAAATGGGTAGACTTTCAGTAAAACAGACTACCATTCATAGTGTGGGTGGGCCTCATCCAATCAGTTGAAGGCCTCCGTCGAACAAAAGACTGAGCTCCCCCAAGCAAGAAAGAATTTTGCCAGCAGCTGACCTTTGAACTTGAAGTGCAACAGTGGGTCTTTCCTGAGTCTCCAGCCTGCCAGCCCACCCTGTAGATTTTGAATTTGCGAGCCCCCATAACATGAGCGGATACATTTCTCTCTATATATACATACATATCTTATTGGTTCTGTTTCTCTGGAGAACCCTGGCTGATACAGGAGGTCATTAGGTCTCCTGGTCTCATCTGGTCTGGAAAGGGAAGAGAAGGAGGCTGATATGGACTATGTTAATGTGTAGGTTTCTGCAGGGGGATTGGGGGCGCAGTCAGATGGGAACTCCTAGAAGAGTGTAAAACAAGCCTCGGAGTCATTCCAATTGCCTGGGGAGGTGGCTGGGGTATTAACCTGCTGACTTCTATGTCACTGGCCGAGCGCTGTCCTGGGAGCGTTCACTCTCTGGCACCTGCTTGCAGCAAAAAACCCTGGTGCCCGTACTAGAACTATGACCTCCAAGAAACATGGCAGACCATGGAGAGCTCCATACCATGTTAGGTCTATAAAACTTAATGCTTAAAAAAACCTTTATCCTTCAAAAGGATAGACTTACACATTTGGTGGTGGTTGTCATTGGTGGGATTCACAGTTCAGGAATGCAAAGAATATATTACAGGCTCTATATTTATGATAGGAAAGATTCCACGTGTCACTTGGCCATAGCTTAGTTGCACCTTGGTTTGGCATGGTGGTCAGGTGTTTTGCATGCAAGTGATTGGGTTGGAGAGACAGATGGAACCTGTTGATGGTTCATGCATGTGCCTGGCACATGTGCGGATCAGAGAAGAGTTAAACCCAGTGTTGTTTGTGTCTGCAGGCACGGGGGTGTGCGTCTTGAAGGATACAATCCTTGGTTGAGGGCCGTACTTAGTTTCTTCTCTGTAGGCAAACTCTATTTTCATGTTCATTTCCAAATACCTGCAAGGACGTGAACTCAGGCTCTCAGGTCTCTCAAACTGACTCCGTTTCTTAGTCATGTGTTACTAATGGACGCTCTTGTTGCTTCCCTTCTCCACGCCAGAACCCTCGGGCCAGCTCTCTTCCCTGCTGCTTTTCTAGCCAAGTGGTCATAGCATCCCATTCTTTCTTCCTTTGAGGGCTCTCTCCACCCTTAGAGCCTTGACTAGTGTTACTATTTGAGAGGAAGATGCACTTGCTAGCTCACATTTTACATTAAAACAAATTCTTTGCTTGTGGCTCAGATGTTTTAGGGGTCTACCATGCGGAAGGCAGGCTGTTTGCCTGCTGGCATCTCTGGGGTAATGGCTATATCGTGCCTACCTATGAAACATTCGAAATAGCTCATACGTTCTAGTGGGTAAAATTCACCCAGAGTAATCATTTCACATGTTTAATAACCAATGTGCAAACAGGGCTGCCAATCTCTGTCTCGACATGCTCCGAAGGGTGCCATGTTTTCCTAATCTTACGGGCCGGGGGGAACGAGCCCTTTAAAGCTCAAAGTGGTTTGGGTGTTCTAATAGCCCTTGCTTGCCTTTTGTAAAAACCCGTGTGTCTGTGGGGCTCGTGTGCCACTACTCACAAGGTGACAGCAGTGATCAGAAACATAATTTTCAATATTTATGATTGAAAATGTAATTTAGAAATGAAAGAAAGGGCACTCGTTCCTCCTTAGCTTGAAGTGAAATCATTGTTTTGAGACGTGTTCTCTATACAGTTAATCTGGCCAGTGTAATTTACCACACTATGGCTGAATTGTAAGTCTGGTGCTCCATTCATCAAGTAAGACTTATTTGTGCAAAATGCATATGAATTAGTAGGCGTTGTGTGGTGCCGTGGCGACTTGATTTCAGAAATCTGGAGAAGGCTCTGTGGGAGGGAGTGTAGGGGGCTAAAGCTATGACAGGGTCCATCAAGGGGTCAACAGGTTAGTCGACCATAAGTGGGGTTCACATACCAGGTCTTCAGGTCCTTCTCCCACCTGCCTGTGAGGCACGGCTGCTACTTGCCTGTTCGGACTTGATCAAGGGATGGCGGCAAACTTAAAGGAGAAAACCTATGGCATGCCAAGGAATGCTGTTTGGACAGCCCTCTGTGTGTGTTTAGCTCTTTATTCTGAAATAATTTCAGTTTCACAAAAAGCTGGAAAAAATAGCACCGAGAGTCCCCGTGTATTCTTACCCCAGCTTCCCCTGCGTGACGATATCTTATGTGACCACAGTACATTGTCAAAACCAGGAATGACAATGGCACACCACCATCGATCTTCTTTGAGTTACCTGTGTGGGTTCTTACATTGGAGTGGTTGTCAGCATTTCATAGCCGGGTGACGTCACACAGAAGTCGTATTTGTTCACACCGAGCCTGTGTTGCGCAGGGAAACAGCCAGCAAGAGCTGAGTCACGGCGGCCCTTCCCGGAGGAGCATGTGCTCCCTACTTTGCTGTGGCTTCAGCGCTCCGGCATACACACCACTCCGTTTGAGTTTGTGCCCCCCCCGTAAGAATTGCTACAAACCCCCCAGCGGTGGAAGAGAGTTGGAGGCAGACACACTCTGTCACATTTCTCCTGTCTTGGGCTTTCATCCGCAAGCAAAGTAGGCATCGGATTTTCGTTCCAAGGACACTTTGCTGTCTTTCCAAGGGCAGGGAAGGTGGAGGGTTGGATGGAGGTGCCTCTGAAATGCTGTCCCTGGAGAGGGGTCAACACAGCAGGGACCACCATCCTCCCCAAACTCCATTCAGCCAACACCTATGGGTGCCCGTGATGTGCCAGGCTCAGTGGTAGGAGTTGGTGTTCTCACAGACGGATAAGACACCGCTACTGTCCTGGAAGGGGCTCTCAGTGCTCTAGGAAAGCTCTATCTCCATCAGGAATTAGACTAACAGCAGGGTGCAGCGGGCGCTTTTTGACCAAGTACCAGGACTACTGCCCGACGTCAGAGGCTGGGGCTCTGTGTCCAGCCAGCACTGGGAATGCACGCATCTATGTACCCCATAGATGGGCAGCAAAAGCAGCAGGTGTTTTCTAGCAAGCTGTGGGGGGAAGGGGCTGGGTGGATGTCGTGGTGGAAGTGGAGAAGGAAATGAAATGAACATCTGCAAAGCATGACAAACAGAATTTCCTTAAGATTGCCCCCTTCTCTGCAGAGCTGCTGTTCCTCCCTGGCCTCGCGGTGTTAGAGGATTAGTTCTGGATTCTCTTAGTAATTAATAGCATTTAAGTTCCAGGGCAGTCAGTTTTGATTAAGCAAACATTAAATTAATCCAATCTGCAAACACTTACTCTCCGAGCACTACTTGGGGAAAGAGGCGGCTGGATGGACAGAAGGATGCGTCCTCATTGGATTGCCGGCCACCTCCGAGTAGTTACAGCTGGATCAATACGGCTCCTAGAGCTATAATAAAATGGCTTCGACACGCTCATCTGTGGCTGAGAACACAGTACACACATTGATTTCCTGGCCTGATAGAACCCATTTACCTATTCAGCTACTCCGTTCGGGAAGGTGCAGGGGTCCCAAGGCCCAAGGGAGCAATGATGCCTGTAAGTAGGTTAGCAGATGCTTGGAAAATGTCTTAATCGGCTGCACGGCTCCTTCTCAAGGAAGACGTGTTTCCTTGAAAAGAAAAGGCAGCCTTAGGATCTTACTGGCGTCACCTGGGGAAACATTGGGAATTGGGGGCATCACCTTTCCTGCGCGTCAGGAGGGGCCCTTCTCATCATTTAAAACTTTGGTTGTCGAACAATAGTCTTCGCTTCGTGGGGTGTCAGGGGCTCACGCACCAGCTCATGCCAGGCTCGTCTGCGACTCAGACTTAGGTGAACTTTGGGGACCTCACAGAAGATGCTTTCTGGTATGATTTTTTAAAGGAATAGAGGCAGTTTAATATAAATTAACGAGACGGCGTGCTATATCCCATTGAGTAATCATTGCAGTTTTATTAACTAAAGAGACTTATACTTTAAAACCAGTCATTGGGCTCCTGTAAATCATCCTATTAGCCATAATACTTAATAAAACAAAACTATTATTGTCAGAAGCATTTTTAAACAGTTAGGAATATGCCTGCTTTTTTTTAAAAAAAAGATTTATTTATTTATTTATTTGAGAGAGAGAGTGAGCGAGTGAGCTCAAGCTGGGGGAAGGGCAGAGGGAGAGGGAGAGAGAGAGAGAATCCTCAAGCAGACTCCTCTCGGAGCATGGAGCCTGACACAGGGCTCAATCCCAGGACCGTGAGATCATGACTTGAGCTGAAATCGAGAGTCAGACACTCAACCAACAGAGCCACCCAGAGGCCCCAGGAATATGCCTGCTTTTAAGTGGACGCCTTTGGGGTGGTAGGATTTTATGCTTCGAAGGTGTTCAGGTGGGTGTCGCAATGATCAGAAGTCATTCTGAGCCTCATGTGGCAGTCAGGTCGGTTTGGTCACTTTTGGTAAGAAACTGTTTCCCGGGGAAGAGAAGGAGATGGTCTGCGGGCTGGAGTGTTTTCCTCTTGCCTGTCACACAGTCTGGCAAGTGTCGTAGGGTTTCCACTTCGCCAACCTGGCTGATGTTTGAGGCCTGAAGGTGAAGGAGGAGGCTCAGTCATTGCGCCAAAGACCCAATCCCTGGGATCCCCATTTGGGGTTTTGTGCAGGTCTCCTGAGTGTCGGCAGTGAACGCGAGGAGGATTCTGCTTAGGAAGTGGAGCTTAGGGTAAGAGCATCGCAGGAAAATCCACACGGAAAAAAAATCATTGCTGGCTACTATTTCCTTCAAAACCATGCTCCCCTTGAGAGATGAAAACAAATGTCAAGTTTGCCCCATTTCCATTCCTCACCTGACATCCTGAGCAATCTTGGAGGCTGTTTTCCTTGCACTCAAGCTTCCTTTTTGAGTCTGTTTCTTCGTCTAAGCAGAACCCTGCACGTCGCCACTTTGGGATTTGGAGGTGACTTCAGGGTCATCTTGGACGTGTTCCTGTTTCTGCTTTGGCTGCATGCTAAAGCTCTTGGCTAAAATACAGCCCTAGAAGGTTCTCGAATGTGCTGGACATCTGTAGGGCTCATCGTTTCCAAATTGTGAGACACTCACGAACTTCAACCTATTTGAGCTGGGGAGAAGGAGAGAACGGGTCAACTTTCTTTACCTCCCTTAACCGACCAAGTAAGTTTTCATTCCCTCTGTGAAGCACCTATGAACATCCCGATTGTTCCCTGGAATAGAGCTTGGGAAATGGTGGTTTCAAGTTGTTGTAGAACTTATTCTTTGTCCTCATGATGAGGCTGATTATGTGAGGATTTGTATGGACTAACTCCTTGAATCCTTACAAAAATCCTGGGAGGCAGGGGCCGTCCCCTGTCACAATGAGAGAAGTGGGACTCGCAGAGGTTGGTCACATGCCCAAGGTCACACGGCAAGGTCACGGTAGAGCCAGGAGTTGGTCCCCCCCAGGAGGTCTGCTGCAGAGCCCAAGCACATGGCCACCACGCTCTTCTGCCTCTGAATGGGCAGTCCCAGCTCATTTCCACATGGTCCTACGACCTGGCTTCTGCTTCATGGGCTCAGGACATGAGGCTGAATGGCTGACTTAGGAATGCTGTTAAAACAGGTCCCCGACACCATGATTCTCCTTTGCTTCTAGAAGCCACCCAAGATATACTGAGTGTCTTGTATCGCTGTGTGCATTTGTTCACATTCTCAGAAATAGCCTGGCCAAGTGAGGGCCCCATGCACACTGCTGCAGAGACTTCACCCCATGGCCCCCGCCGTCCTGCCATCGTCCCACGGCTGTTTAGCTTTGCCCCCAGGGACAGAGGTAGTGAGTGCGAAGGCTGTGGGGTGGCATCACGCTTATACCAGCTCCTTTAATCTCTTAAATGATTATAGTACCTGTTAGATGTTAACTCTGGCTTTTGATGTGGCACCCTTTTTATTAGGCTGTACAGAAAGCAGCTTTTAATATCAGTGTGTGTCTTACATATATGTTCTGAGAGCACATTACGTTAGAAGGTGCTGGAAAGGAAAAAGATGTGAGCGATCTTAAATGCGTCCAAGTGCCTTTATGAGATGCAATCAACCATGTCTTAATTCCCTCTATCCATCATTAGTTGAGTGGTGAAAATATATGCAAAAGGGAATGGAACCTGGGTAGTAAGGTAGTGAAGAGGTTTTATAAATTAGATTATTTGAGTATATGATTCCTCAGACAGAAGGATATTGTCCAAAGGGCTCTTTAATTATTATTCACTTCCTTTGGCGCACGAGAGCATGTTGTCAGGGCCACAAGAGCACTTCACTGTAGTTCAGTTGAAAGGCTGACCGTCAGACCTAGGGCTGTGTCCACACTGGGTGCAGTACGTTCTGGCAGGGGATTTCTGCCACTCGGTGCTGCGCGGGGGCTTTCGAAGGGAAGAGCTGTTTGCCGATGTGGTTACTTTGGTCAGTGCCCACCAGTGTCTGGGTGATGGTCCTGAGCATTCTCCCTCTGTAGGTGGCCGAGCTGCCCCCAAGTCCCTCTCTGCCTCTTCTTTAAGGCCACCTGCTCTGGCTAAGTGAGCTACATAACCATCTCTACCCAACATGTAGCCTGGAAGAGCCTGGCCATCCGAGACAATCTGCCATTTTTAAACACATACGAGTTCTAAGACTAAAACCAAGAGACAACGGTAACAATCCAGAGCAACCTGATTTCCAGTCCTTAGGCTGCTCCAGCCCGTGACTTCACTGCTTATGTTTGCTTAAATGCAAATGCTTTGGGGACCTAGGACCATGCTGGGGTGCCTGGGCTCCCTTCCCGGGGAATATTTTAGGAGGATGCCCACTTTTTCTGGTGAGTTTCCAGAATGATGCAGGTCATTGCATTTTGAAGGAAAGCTGAACTTGGAAGTTTTCTCAAAAGGGTGGTGGGAGACAAGACCATCGCAGCGTCACCGAGAGAGAGTGACGACGTTTCTGAGAGCTGGTGTTTAGATGATCTAGGCTCACCGTGTGGTTGTCATAATCACCCAGTGGTGCCCTTCCACCGAGAGCTTTGGAGTGAAGGACTTGAGCAGAGGTCTTCAGGACCCCTGCCCAAGAGGGGCGGGTGGGGGTGCACAGCCGCGGTCACCCGTGCCTGGGAGATGTGCTAACATGGCGGGGGCTTAGCTGTGTCCTTGCACTTTGGACGTGGCTCCGACAGCAGTCTTTGCTCACCTCCTGGTGTTAATAGTGATATTGAATTAAAATTAAAAAAAAATTCAATGCACCTAGAGGGTGTAATGCTAAGTGAAATAAGTCAGTTGGAGAAAGATGATTTCACTCATAGGTGGAATTTAAGAAACAACACAAATGACCAAACAAAGACAAAAAGAGAAAAAAAAAATCAGACTTCTAAATACAGAGAGCAAACGTGATTGCCAGAGGGGCGATGGAAGAAGGGCATGGGTGAAATAGTTGAAGTTCAGAATAGTGAAGAGGGCACTTGTTGCAAGGAGCTCTAAGTCGTGTACAGAACTGTTGAAACACTATATTGTGTGCCTGAAACTCATATAACACTGGATGTTAATTGATACTTTAATAATAAAAAAAAAATCTGATCAGTGGCCAAAAAACAGGAACAATGAAATAGCTGAGATTTTACTTATTTTATTTATTTTAACTAAGGTGCCGCCATACCATCTTTGTTCCAGATTTTCAGCTGCTGTTGACTGACTCCACCCACAGGGGCGTGCACATTTATGGAAAGCCTTACCACACTCCCCACTGGCCTTCTGTTTCAGGGCGGGATGCGGGGGGGGGGGGGGCTCCAGTGGAGGTCTCCATGTTTGCTGCTTGCCTGAGCACCGTGACTGGGACAAGGAATCATTGCTTTGATGAACCATCTTTTTCAGCCAGACAGATGAGCTGTTAATCGATTTTACTTGTTAATACAAGGATGGTCCCTGCCGACATATGGGGTAAATGGGTGTCGGATGAGGCGGGACAGGAAACAACATCCACCCTCCCCACCCCGCCATGCCCCCACAGTGTCTCTGCTGATGTTCTGGGATTCTCAGCCTCTCATTAAAAATCAACATTCTTTTTCTCCATGTTCTTAACTAATACATGCTCACTGCGAAAAATTTAGAACACACACATAAAGAAAACTATAAAATTAAAATCATCTGTAATCGCAGCACTCAGAGATGGGAAATCAGCCTTTGAAATACGTCATTCCATTGTTTCCTATGCATAGGCATAAATACATATCCATGTGTAGATTTCTGTTTAGAAATGGATCAGAGTTTATATTCAGTTTTAAAATGTGGACTTTTGGGGCGCCTGGGTGGCTCAGTTGGTTAAGAGTCTGCCTTTGGCTCAGGTCATGATCCCAGAGTCCTGGGATCTAGTCCAGCATCGGGCTTTCTGCTCAGCGGGGAGCCTGCTTCTCCCTCTCCCTCTGCTTGCCTCTCTCTGTCAAATAAATAAACAAAATTAAAAAAAATAAAATGTGAACTTTTCTTTAATATGTCAATGGCTTCCCTCGCCATGCTCAAATACTTTTAAAGCCTATATTTGCTCACAAATAACATATTGATGATTATAACATCATTTTAATGTTAATAGTTGCCAGAATACTAAATTTCTTTGATTTTGAACTAAATCAAAAAAATTTTTTTAAAGATTTTATTTATTCATTTGACTGAGATAGAGATGGCCAGCGAGAGAGGGAACACAAGCAGGGGGAGCGGGAGAGGAAGAAGCAGGCTCATAGCGGAGGAGCCTGACGTGGGGCTCGATCCCAGAACGCCGGGATCACGCCCTGAGCCGAAGGCAGACGCTTAACAACTGAGCCACCCAGGTGCCCCTAAGGTTAACCACTTAAAAGTGTTCATTGGACCCTTGCATCTCTAGTTTTTTGAGTTTTTTTTTTAATTTGACAATTGTTATCCCATTTGATTTGTAAAAACTGATGATGTATTACAAGTATAATTTTTTTTATCATGTAGGTTGCAATATTTTTTATTTAATGTTATTAAAACTTATTGTGAAATATAAGGCACACCGAGAGAAGTACCCTGGACAGAAACACGCTGCTCAGTAACAATCACGTGTGAACAGCCATGTAACTTGCCATTCGAGCCAACGGTCTCCAACCTCCCCATGTTTCTTCCTGCTCACTGCCTTCACTTCCCCAACAGAAGCCAAGCAAACCAAAACAAAACGTTCTGCCAACTTTTATGGCATGAAATTCCTGGTTTTGCTTTATCGTTTACCGCTCAAGCATGTGTCCCTAAACACTCTCACTTTAGTTTTGTTAGTTTTTTGAACTTTGGATCACGAGAACACGTGTTCATCGAGTTTATTGTCTAGAGATGCAGATCCTACCTTTTCATTGCTCTGCAGGTTTCCATGTTTTTGACTAGGCCACAATGTATATTTCCGTTATTCTTTCGGTGTACATTTAGGTAATTTCTAGCTTTTGGTGGGATGGATAACGTGGCCATCACTATTCTCGTACGCGTCTCTTGGGTATACTCAGCTTGGGTACGTACTGTCAAACACGTCTCCAAAGCGGTTGTATGATTGATACCCCACTCAGGGTGTATGAGAGTTCCCGTTGCTCTGCATCTTTGTCAAAATGTAGTACTGTTAGCTTTTTATTTATTTTTTTAATTTTTAAATCCCGGTCACTGACGTTGGTGCCTAGCGGTATGTCATTGTGGTTTGAACTGGCTTTTCCTAGATGACTAATGAGGTTGGACACCTTTTCACATGTTTATTGGCCATTGGAATATCCTCTTTTGTACGTACCAGGTCATGTGTAGTCTGGCTTACTTTATCTTACAGCTTTGCACATTTGGTTAAGAGTTCTATGTTAGTTTTACATAGGACAGGTATCTTCTTCTGACTTGTTTTTTCACTCTTCTTCTGGTGTCTTTGGATGAACAGAAGTTCTAAGTTTTAATGTAGTAAATGCTACTTCAAGGTCACAAAGACACTCTCCCATATTGTTTTCCATCGGCTTTGTTAGCTTGCCTCTTGTCTGGATCTGCAATCCTCTGGGAATTGCTTCTTGTGGATTGTGTGGGGGAGGCATCAATTGGTTCCCCTAATAAATATCCAGTAGTTACATTACCATCTCCTCATGACTCTAACGTGCCATTTTCCCATAAAGCAAAGGATTCTAAATGCATGGCTTTATCATGTTCTTTATCTTGTTCTGTTGATCAATTGATCTGTCCTTGAACCAAGGCCGTGCCGTTTGAGTTACTGTAGCTTTATAATCATATCCTGATATCCAGTAGAGCACGTGGATGTGAGTTTTGACAAATTGAGGAAATTGTATGGGTTTTGGTCCTTTATTCTATTAATATTGTGTATTACATTAATTGCTTTTCAGATATTAAACCAATCTTATGTTCCTAATGATAAATACCATTTAAAATGTTGTATAATAATCCTTTAAAAAATGTAACTGGGTTAAATAAGGATTAATTAGTATTAATTAATTTTCACCAAGAACTTTTTTCTGCTTTCATTAGTAATATTGATCTTTAGTATTTTTTCCCTGGTGATTTTTTTTTCTGACTTTGATATCAAGGTAATACTGGCCTCAAAGAATGAGTTGCAAGTGTTTCCTTTTCCTCTATTTTCTGTAAGAGTTTGTGTAAGTGGGTATAATTTTTAAAATATTCATAGACTTTATTAATGTAGCCATCTGGGTCCAATCTTTTCTTTGTGAGGTTTTCTCTTTCTTCTTCAGTCAGTTTTGGTCATTTATGTCTGTCTTAGGAATTTATTCATCTTATCTAAGTTGATTAACTTTGTTAGTATAAAGTTGTTGATAGCCTGTAATCCTTTTAACTTTTGTAGGTTTGGTAGTCATGAAACTGCTTTCATTTTTGTTTGGTAATGTGTGCATTGTCTCTTAATTGGCCCGTCTCGATAAAGGTTTATCAAATTCATTAATCTTTTCAAAGAACTAGCTTTTTGTTTCATCGACTCGTCTATATTGTTTTTCTGTTTTCCTTTTCATTGATTTCCGCTATGACATTTATTATTTTCTTTCTTTTGCTTGCTTTGGGTTTAGTTTGCTCTTCTTTCCTAGTTTCTTAAGGTGGAAACTTTGAGTATTTATTTGAGGTCTTTCTTCTCTTTAATATGAACTTTTTAATGCTATAAATTTACCACTAAGTGCTGCGTTACTTGCATTCCACACATTTTCATAGCTTTATTGAAAAATAGCTGACCTGTAATAAACTGCACGTATTTAAAACATCCAATTTGATATTTCAACATTCATAAAAATAGCCAAGAATCACATTCAAGATAATAAGCATTTCTATCACCTTCAAAAATTTAGTGATCCTTTGTAATCCATCCATCCGCTCTTCCTCGTTGCTTCCACTTTTTGATATGTTGTGTTATTCTCATTCTGTTCAGAATATTTTCTGATTACTCTTCTGATTTCTTCTTTGAGCCATCAGTTATTTGGAAGTGTGTTCTTAAGTTTCCAAATTTTCAAAATTTCTTTCTGCTTTTGATTTCAAATTTTATTCCATTGTGGCCAGAGAATATCCCTTAAATGATTCAGATCACTTTAATTCATTGAGACTTACATTATGGCCAGATATCATCAATCCTGGAGAACGTTCTGCATGTACTCAGAAAGAATGTATTCTTCTGTTGTTGGAGTGTTTTATCAACGTCAGGTCGATATAGTTGATAGTATTGTTCACATGGTTTATTATCTTTATTCATTTTCTGTGTAGTTATTCTATTATTTAGAGTGAATTATCAAAATCCCCAACTGAATTATTGAATTCTCTATTTTTTCTTTCAGTTCTGTCAGGTTTTTCTTCTTGTGTTTTGGGCTCCATTATGAGATCCACACACATTTACAACTTTTATACTTTCCGGATATATTAAGCCTTTCTATCATTATGAAATATCTCCTTATCTCTAGAAAAATTTCTTGTCTTAAAGTGATTTTGCCTGAATTAACATAGCCACTCTAACTATATTAATGTTTACATGTTATACCTTTTGCTATCCTTTTACTTTGATATGTTTGTATTTTTGAGTCTAAAGTATGTCTCTTGTAGATAGAATACACTAGAATCTTGCTTTAAAAAAATCCGATGAGATCATCTCTGCCTTTTGTTTAGAATTTGGCCCTTTCATATTAATATGATTATTGATGTGGTTGGATTTACATCTGCCATTTTGCTATTAGTTTTCAATATGTCTTATTTATATTTTTGTCCCTCCTCTATTGCATATTTGGTGTTAAATTATCATTTTACTGTATCATTTTTATTCCTCTGTTTTTTAAACTTATGAATTATTTTCTCAATAGTGACCTCTGTGCTTTTAAAATATGCCTATTGAGGTATCACAATTTATTTTAGGGTAATATTGACCCTATTGAAGTAAAATATGGCCACTTTGCTTCAATATTGCTCCATTTTCTCCCCCTCCTTTGTAGCATTATTGTCATATATGTCTATATGTATTATAAGCCCAATGACATGATTTTATAATTACCCTTGCAATAATATAATTACCCTTATTTTTGGAAGAAATTATGATACGAGAGAATTTTAAAAATATATTTAAACAGTCTTTAAGATATATCCACATATTTAGTATTTCTGGACTCTGCATTTCTTCCTGAGGATTTGAGTTCCTATCTAATGTTATTTTCTTTCATCTTGAAGAAATTCTTTTACTATTTCTTGTATGGCAGGTCAGCTACCAATAAATTTTCTTAGTATTTATTTAGGAAAATATTTAGTTTGCTTTCATTTTTGAAGGATTATTTTGTTTGATATAGAATTCTTAATTAACAGCTTTAATCCCCCTCTGCCCCCCGCCCCACTTAAAATATGTCATTCCACTGCCTTCTGTCTTCCATTGTTTCGGATGCTAAGTTAGCTGTTAATTATATTGTTATTCTCCTGTACATGCTGAGTCATTTTACTCTTGATGTTTTCAAGATTTTTTGTTTGTCTTTCAACAGGCTTAATACAATATATTTATCCTATATTTGGTATAAGCTTCTTGCACCTGTAGACTGAACTTTTGCACCAAATTTGGGAAATTTGTGGCTTTTTTGGAACTTTTGGAACTTATTTCTTTAAGTATTCTTTTTTCTGTATCTCTTCTCAAGTTTGGAATTCCCACCATATGTGTGTTGGCATGCTCGATGTTGTCCTAGAGACTTTACATCTCTGTTTATTAAAAAAGGTTTCTTGTTCTGTTTTCATTTTTGATGAGTTCTATTTTGTTATCTTCAAGTTCACTGATGTTTTTATTCTGCCATTTATGATATGGAGGCCATTTAGTGAATGTTCATTGTGATTATTGTATTTTTCACTCTAGAATTTTCTTTTTATTCTATTGTTTTAAAATTTTTATTCTCTATTTTCTTTCTTGGTTTGAGCCATTGTCATTGTATTTTCCTTTAATTCATCAAATTTTTTAAAAATTGAGGCATGCACATAAATTAACTCTTTTAAAGCATAAAATTCGGTGGCATTAGTACACTCACAATGTTGTTCTAAAACATTTCACTGCTCTGAAAATAAATTTTGTACCCATTAAACAGTGGCTTCCAATTCCCTCTTCGCCTAGTCCCTGGAAACTACCTATCTGTATTATGTGTCTATTAATTTAGCTTTTCCGGGAATTTCATATAAATGTAAAAATATACAATATTTTGTGTCTGGTTTCTTTCACTGAGCACAATGTTTTTGAGGTTCATTCACATTATATTTCATTTCTCTTTGTGGCCAGATGATATTACATTATATGTATATATTACAGTTTGTTTAGCTATTCATTCATTGATGGACGTTTGGGTTGTTTCCACCTTTTTATTATCAAGCTATCATGCTATCATTACTATGGCCATGCATGTATGTGGTTTTTTTGTGTGTGTACATGTTTTCAATTCTTTGGAGTAGATTCCTAAGACTGGAGAATTCTGGGTCATTTGGCAATTCTATGTGTAGCTTTTTGGGGAATCAACCAACTATTTTCTACAATGGCTGTACCATATTTCTTTACCACCAGCAATGTGTGAACATTCTAATTTCTCTACATCCTCTCCAATTCTTGTTACTTTCTATGTGAAATGTGAAGTGTTACCTCATTGTGGTTTTGATTTGCATTTCCCTCAAAACCAATGCTGTTGAATGTCTTTCATATGCTTGTTGGCTATTTGTATATTTTCTTTGCAAAAAGACATATTCAAGTACTTTGCCCATTTTTATTTATTTTATTTTATTTTATTTTTTTAAAGATTTTTTTAAATTTATTTATTTGACAGAGATAGAGACAGCCAGCAAGAGAGGGAACACAAGCAGGGGGAGCGGGAGAGGAAGAAGCAGGCTCATAGTGGAGGAGCCTGATGTGGGGCTCGATCCCACAACGCCAGGATCACGCCCTGAGCCGAAGGCAGACGCTTAACCGCTGTGCCACCCAGGTGCCCCCTTTGCCCATTTTTAAATTGGGTGTTTATCTTTTTGTTGTTGAGTTGTGAGAGTTCTTTATATATTGTGAATCCTAGAATATTATTAGATATATGATTTGCAAATATTTTCTCCCATTCTGTAGGTTGTCTTTTTACTTTCTTGATACTTTCCTTTGGTGCACAAATATGTTTAATTTTTTTATGAAGTCCAGTGTATCTATTTTTCTTTTTAGGGGAGAGCACAAATGCAGTCCCCTGCTACCCCAAGTTATGCAGCCAAGTTTCCCACATTTGGGAAAATCATAGGGGTCAGCATATCTGGAGCGCAATGGGTTAGCCTTGCCCTGGGAAAACCATCTTCCTGATCATGGTCTCTCCACTGCCAGGTAAGTGCATCTATCTATTTTTTTTTCTTTTGTTGTTCATGCTTTTGGTGTCTTATCTAACAATTCATTGCCAGGTCCACATTCATGAAGATTCACACTTCTGTTTTCTCTAGGATTTTGTGGTTTCTCTCTTATTTAGGTTGCTGGTTCATTTTGAGTTAATATTTGCAGATGGTGTGAAACGGGTTTTTATTTAATTCTTTAAACATAGTGTTCTTCAATACTCTGAACACATTTATTATAATACCTACTTTGAAATCTTAGTCTGCTAAATCCAAATTCAACATCTGAGCCAACTCAGCATTAGTTTATAATATTCCTTTTTCCCCTGAGTATAGCTTACACTTTCCTAGTTATTTATGTGTCTGCAATTTTTTTTTTTTTTTTTTTTTTTGTGATTGAAAACTGGACATGGAAAAAATATATGGTAGCAACTCTGGATTGGGGTTTTTCTCCTGAAGGGTTTTTTTCTTTAATAACTTGCCTGAGCTTAATCTATAGAATCTGTCTTCTAAGCATGATGTCTTTGCTTAGTTTTTAAATTCTTATTTTTATTTTTCAGCTTGGCTTCTTAAGAGTTGCCACTGTATCGCGTAGCTCCCCAGTCAGAGGATGACTGGGAAGATGTGCTCGCATGTCTCGGGCTCTTCCACGTGCCACATTCTGCTCACTGATTTGTACTTAGGTTCGGGGAGTACAGTCCATGTTTAGCCAGTTTTCAATTTCGCTTGAAGGTTTAGTTTTCGTTTCTTCTGGGCGCTCCTGAGTCTTACCTGTACCTACCTGCCAGAGGTTCTCTGGATAGCCATGATGTGTGAATAGCTTATTTAGCTCTTGCAATATCTCCCCATTAAATTTCTGGCTGTTCCACCATTCCCCTCTCGTGGGGCTGCAACTTTATATTAACGAATCTGTGGGTTTTCCCCCATTAATTGTCTTCTGAGTTTGCATGTTTACTGACAGCATCACCAGTTATAGGTTTGCCTTCCACGCCAAAACTCTGCTTCCTTTGTCAGTAGAGATGATGTTTTCCACAGTTAGCTTTGCCCGGACAAAATTATGGTGCCAACCAACATGGGGAAGTGGATAGGGGAAGTCCTAGGAAGAAAGCCACTGACTCAAACATCTAGCGGTTTTTCATGCATAACCACTTCCAAATGAGTCATTTACCTTTGGTCAATTCCCAGAATCCTTAAATGTTTGTGTTTGATGACTTTATCCAGTTGTGTATTTGTTTTAGGGGGCAAAAGGTGGCTTATCTCTTTTCTCCATGATGGCTGGAAGTCCCACTACCACAATTATTATTTATAAGTTTGATTTGTTCATTTTCACATGGTCAAATATATGAGTGTTTTCCCTAGTGTCCTACTTAGGATTTATTTATTCCAAGATTACATTGTAATTAACAGAAATTCTACAACCTCATGGCTTAATTTTCTATTCAAATTTTTAGTCATTTCAAATTTATTTATTTCTTTGCAAAGAGGTAGGGCTCTAGCTTATTATCTTTCTCTTTGTTGTTAGCTAGTTAGCTGTCCCACCCCATTTTTAAAATAATCTCTTTTTTTCCTGCTGATTTAAAAAACAACTGTTTAAATATTTGAGTGATATGTTTACTTCCTTGACTTTTCATTCTATTCCATTCATTTGTTCCTGTTTTCACTTTTCATTGAAAATGCCACAGTTTTAATTATTATACCTTTAGAACAGAGGCTAACAGAAAGCGTGACGAGACCCTCCCTCCCGCCTCCTACGTTTCGAATCACACGCTCGATGTGCGTTTTTCACACCACAGAGTTAGCATGCGTTCACTCACTCATGCGTCCAGTCTTTCATCACACAGACGTTTTTTTGAGCTCGTACTGCACGACGCAGCGGTCAAGGTGCCAGGCAACGCAGGGACTGGGGGCGGGGCGGGACCACCCTGACGGTGAAGGAGACAATCAAGGCGGTGAGGTGGGGAATAGCAGAGGGAGCAGTGTGGACGGGTGTGGTCGGGAGAGCTGTTCGGTGCTAAGTCAAGGCCTACAGCTAGGCAGCAGCCGTGCGGGAGCTGAATATGGCTTTTTGTTTCCAAACACTTGTCCATTTGTCCCAACACCATTCATTCTAAAATTCATCATTTTCTCACATGGGTGGGAGGAGGTAGTCTGTGCAAAGAGAATAGCACATGCGCGCATACCCGGCTGTGGAAAAGAACCCGAGGAGCTGAAAGAAAGCCTGTGTGGCCTCTACCTGACACGTGGGAGGGCTCGCGAAGGGGCAGCATTAGGTAAGGAGGTAACCGGTCTTGCCGCGGCTTGTAGACCAGAGAGGGAAGCTTGGGTTGCGTTCTTAGTGCAGTGGGAAGCCCCTTGAGGGCTGTCTGCGGGACAGCGATGCATTATGTTTTCAGAAGACCGCTCCTGCTGTGGTGTGGACAAAGGCCTGGAGAAGCCAAGTGGAGGAAGGCGGAACGCGCGTTAGCAAGCGTGGGCATGGCTGGGAGGGCTGCTGGTGGTGGTGGCGGTCCAAACTGGAGGGAAGCCGGGGCAGTGGCCAGGGGATGGGTAGCAGGTCCTGCTGAGGAGCCAGACGTGGGGCAGGTGGGAAGGCAGGTGAAAAGCCTGGGGACAGTTCTGTGCACCTGTAGGTTCTGGAAATAGGTCTTTGGTTATAAACTGGAAAAGGACACAGCAGGAATTTCTGCGTAGGCGGGCTGCCTTTTTTGCAGGCACCTTCCACCCTGAGGCTGGAGCATAAGCTGTGAGTGTCTCAGGCGATGACTGACGCGGGGGATGTAGCCCACTTCGTTGGCGATCCAGCGGTGTGGACGGTGAGGGAGTGACTCTGAACCTCTCAGTAAGCTTCACGCACCAGGACTGGGAAGGGCCAAGAATGCAGCTGAAAAGCCAATCGGTGTGAGAGGAAGATGTAAACAATTGACAGAATGTTATGGGCTGAACAGAAATGTCAGGGTATTAAAGTGGGTGTCTGAGAAAACAGCAAGTTGCAATCTGAGATGATGAATAAGCCACTGACAGTTGTCACAGAATGTGTGAGAGCATGTGTGAGCGGAGAGGAGGCAGCATTGCTCTCTGGGTGGCAGGCAGTGGTGGGCATGGCACCCAGCCAGCTCCTCCTGCAGCCGGGGATGGAGCCGAGCCGCTGGCCCCTGGTGCCCTGGTGCAGTTGTCACCTTTCCAGTCATGGATTGAGGTTTGCCTTCGCTGCTAGAATGGGAAGTGTGCCAGGTGGCCCTGAGATTCCCACTCCCTGGCGCGTGTGCCCTGTAGAACCCCTCTCCATAAACGTAGGGGAGACATGTGACAATGATGCGGTGCATGGCAAAGGCGAAGGGATTTTGCAGATACGATAAGGTCCCACAGGTGTTGGTTTTGAGTCAATCAAAACGGAGATGATCCTGGGTGGGCCTGACCTAATCAGGTGAACCCTTGAAAAGAGGGTCTAGAAGTCAGGGACTTGAAGCCGCAGAAACACTCTCCTGTTGGTCTTGAAGAAGCAAGCTGCTGTGTTGTGGCAGGGGACCATGGGGGCCTCTAGAAGCTGAAGGCCTCAATCCTACAGCCACAGGGAATTAGCTCACACCCTGTGAGCTTGGAAGAGGACCCTGGGCCTCAGCTGAGATCGTAACCCTGGCCAATATCTTGATTGCAGTCCAGTGAGACCCTCCACAGAAGACTCAACTGCGCTGTGCCCAGACGCCTGACCCGGGGAAACTTTGAGCTAGTAAATGGATGCTTTAATTGCCAAGTTTGTGCCATTGTGTATAAAGCAATAGACAGTTTACACAGGCAGGGATGACTCTGACTGCCTTGTTCATTGCCACGTCCTCATACCAGGCAGATGGCCTGGTCCATCACAGATATTCGATACATGTTTGTTTGATGAACAAGGGAATGGATAAATGTTGGATAGATGGGAAGTTGTATGTATTCTTATGAACTGTGGGGGGTTGTGTGTCTACCTTAATACCGTGGGGTTCTAGCTGCCCGTGAGCTTGACGGGAGGCTCACTGCAGTGGGATTCCTAACAGAGACCAATACGGACTGAGGTTGCATTTGCGTGGGTCCCGGGTGAGGAAGGTTAACCTCTTCTGTTGGGGTCGGAGCGTGTGTGCATGCAGTGGTGCATAAAATCTGTGGACGGCGATTTACAAGGCCCAGGCGAATCTGAGAGTACTGCGAGAGGTGCACCAGACTGGCTCAGGGCTCGGAGACTTCATCTCAAGGTGTGGTGAAGGGGACCCAAGGTTGGGAGACCCGGGGGTGGGCACGTGACACCGCGGGGCTGGTCTCGATCAGTAGAGACGGTCTGCTGGTAGGAATCTTGTGTATGGGGAGAGGATACCAAGCCTGACTCTGCCAGCAGGTGTTTAAAATCTTCAGATGGCGTCCCAAGGCCTTGGAATAAAGTCCACTCCTTTCACAGATCTGTCAGGCCTGACATGCTCCCACCTGGCCTTTGGTTCTAGCCTCATTTTCTCCCACTAGCCCCTTCCCTCACTCTGCTCTGGCCTTTCTCTCTGTCCCCCAGCATGCCAGGTTCCTCCCTGCCCGGCTGTCCCCTCTGCCTGGATGCTGCCGTCCGGCTTTTTTCTGAAGTGGCTCCTTGCATCTCACCTCCCCAGAAAGGGCTGTTTAGACGCGTGTCTGAAGACACTTCTGCACACTTGCACGCTCACCACAGGTCACACTTAATCACATCAACTGTTTTGGGTCCCGAACGAGTTTTCCCCGGCTGAAATGACCCGGCTTGCTTCTGTCTGTCTTTGCTTCTCGGCTGTGTCACCTGCTAAGAACGGGAACTGTGAGCTCATTTGGCCTGCTGCGGTACTCCGGCACTTGGCACGGTGTGTTCGGGGCCCTTGTCGGGGCTCAAATCGCTCTGCGGAATGAAGGGTTTCACCTTTTGTCTCCATTTCTCTGCATCTAAACAGCTTGGCTTGTCCTCGATGACCTCAAAGAGAGAACTCTTCTGTGGACACATGTTCAAAAGTGGGCTGTGGATGGGGCTTCTGGGGGGCTCAGTCGGTTGAGCATCTGACTCTTGATTTAGGCTCCGGTCAGGATCTCAGGGTTGTGAGATCCAGCTCCATGTTGGGCTCCACACTCAGTGAGGACTCTCTCACCCTTTCCTCTGCACTACCCGCCACCCCCCTGCCCGTTGCTGCTCTCTCTAAAAAAAAAAGTGGACTGTGGCCATCATGTTAGAGAACCCTGAACGAAGTCTGCACCTTCAGCAGCGGGGCAGATGGTGATAGAATTGAATATTCCCCGGGGCACTGGGTACCAGCCCCCATGCCCCTGACCTGCAGCGAGTCCCAGCTCTTGAGGAGGCCTTGGAGAAACCAGCATGAGTCCCTCCTGGTGGTCACCTGCATGTGAAACGATCTCCGATTCTCAGAGAGCTAAACACGTTTGCCAACAGTATTTAATACTCCAGTGTTACAGGATGACCAATGCTTTGGATAGTTACCTGGAGTGTATTACGCAGGAATTTAATTGAAGAAAAAGAAAATCTCTCTTGGCCCTCTGGGGCCTTGTGGCACAACAGGGTGACATGGGACAAGTGATAAAATGTTTCAAAATCCTTGTGATTGAAAATACTAAGGCTTGCCCCTGTTGCTAGTCATGTCGGTCACTCACTGGGTCAAGAGTCCTCCACGGACAGCCATACCTTGTTTTATGCCAGTATTTCCGATAGTCCCAGGGAAGTCAACATCTTACATTGAGTTCGATACACAAGTGATGCTTGGTATGTTTTGGGGACTAGATACGTTCTGAAGGAGACAGAATAACTCCAGTTATCTCAAGGAGGAGGAGATTTAATACAGGGAATGCGGTGCTTCTAAAACCTGAAAGGGCTGGCACAAAGATGGTCAGGGAACGGCTCCGGCATCGGAGAATTGAGACTTTGCTAGATGCCACGGACAGTGCCTCCAGGTACCTCCAGTGCACAGCCGGGCGCTCTGAGCGCTGCTGGAGAAGTTCTTACCCGCAGAGCCCATGCTGGCCCACTGCAATCAGGTGAGCAGTGATGAGGCTTCTGCCTTCTAAATACTGGGCAAGTTTTTCTCATAGGCAGCATTCAGGAGCCTCCAGAAAATGGTAGTTTCTAGCCCGTATGATACAGAGGAGAGCATAGAAGTGGGGATGATGGTGCTGTGTTGCCAACGGACAGCACAGGGTCCAGAGAGCCACAGAAGCTCTGTAACGCCCCAGTGTGTGCTTTGTCGCAGAGAACACAGTTAACACCAATCATCTTTAGGTTCATAGATGATAAAGTACCCCCTGATTTCTCTGGTCTCATAACCGTGGGAAATAGACGCCAGGGAAACCAACGTCAACCCCACTGAAACATCGAGGAGCTCAGGAGGGCACGTGATTCCTTTAAAGCGTTAGATCAGATCTCCTGGCTTCAGTCTTACCCAGTCTCCTTGGTGCCATAGAGCCCCCTCCCGCCCCCCCGTCACGACAGGAGGAGACAAGGTAGCAGCCACAGAAAGGGAGAAGAGGTGGTGGAGCTGAGAAACGTGTCCACATGAAGACTAGTCGGCACAGTGGACAGTGGCCACGGGGGCTTAGATGGCAACTGGGGAGATTCAGAGAAAGTGATTCTCAAAGGACTCTTGGGGCAACCCTGTGAAGTTTCAGAGCTATGTGTGTGTGTGCCTGTGTGCATAGCCCTGTGTGCACGTTTGAAACAAAGTAACATGCAGAGTGAAATAAAGAGAGATTTTTATCCTGGGGGCCAAGCCCTCTCCTCCAGCCAGTGGAGACCTGTTCTTGCAAATCAGCCTCTTTTGCGTGTTCATTCTGATTGCGGGTCTGCCTGCCTCCCGAGAACCTGTGAGATGGCACGGGTGAGTGTCTAGGAGGAACGACTGTTCCAACCACGTCTGTGCTACACAGCACCGGCTTCTGCAAGAGCACATGGCCGTGACCTAACAAAGCCCTCAGGGAGGGCTCGAAATACTTCGAATCTGAGTGCAGTTTGGCTCACATGTGGCAGCTGGCTTTCTCCTTGCCCAGACACACAAGCTTGAATTTCTGCTTTCAGTTCCGGGGCTGGGGCCAGCTGAGATGCAGGGAAGCTCTGTGCGCTGCCCAGATCATGGGGACGGGCACGGTCCATGGGGAAAGGCTGAAGTGGGGAGCAAAGCAAACCCAGAGGGCCTTCCTTTGGGGTCTAACAAGGGCTTCCAGGATCCCTTCCACTGAGCTCCTTTCTTCTCCAGAACAAAGGTGCAGTTCTTGTGCACGGGGTTGTGCGTAAGCAAAGAAGAGAATCTTTGTGTCCGAGGGTCAAAGCCATGTCCCAGGTTTGGGGCCCCTTGCATGTGAATTTGACTTCGGGATGGAAAAGGTAGTCAGACAAACTGACCAGTCCACCATGGCCCTGTCACCCTCCCTTCCTCCCCTTGTGGTACAGTCCATTCCAGGGAAAAGGGAATCTTGAAGGCGGAGTCCACGGCCCCTACTGCCGTTGAGAACTTTATCACCTTGTGACTTAGTTTTTTTAAAAGTCATGAGAAGTTTGCATCTTGTTTATTAATCTCTATGTCTGCTTTCATGTGAAAGAGAATGTTTGAGCCTGACTACATCATACAAAGTGAACCCGGGGAAGACAGGCCCCTCCCGCTCTGTGGCTTCGTCCTGTGCCTCTCTCTGAGCTCCGTGCGTGTCCACAACCCCATGGGACAAGTCCTGTGCTTTGAGAGACTCTGCTGGGGGGGACCTGACCCTGCCTGTCTCCCTCCCTCCCTGCAGTAGGGTTTTCAGCAGCCTGGTCCTAAGGCTCTCTCAGGCTGTGATTTTTCAGGGGAGCTGTTGTATTTGTCAGGGTTCTCCAGAGAAGCAGAACCGGCAGGCTCCTGCAGACCCAGGAAGAGGTGATGCTCTCAGACAAAGGCTGTCAGTCAAGAGACTCCTCTTTCATGTAAGGGAGGGACAGCCTTTTCGTTCTAGTCCAGCCTTCCACGGATTGGACGAGGCCCACCCACGCTAGGGCATGCCATCTGCGTTACTCAGTCTGTTTATGTAAATGCTAAGCTCATCCCCAAACACTCTCCCAGACACACCCAGAAAATGTTTGACCAAACACCTGGGCACTCTGTGGCCCAGTCAGGTTGGCAAAGGTTAACCATCCCAGCAGTGTTTAGGGCAGGAGTTAGAGATGTCAGGAGTTTTCTCCGTTTGGCCATTGGGTTCTCTCTCCCTGGAGCACCAGAGCCTCAGCCTCTCAGCTGTCTGGGTAGGTGGCGAGGTGTCAGGAAGTGAGATATATTCTAA
Organism: Ursus americanus; assembly: GCF_024610735.1. Classification (NCBI taxonomy): domain Eukaryota; kingdom Metazoa; phylum Chordata; class Mammalia; order Carnivora; family Ursidae; genus Ursus; species Ursus americanus. Next base: position 38,324,097 of record NC_142147.1, on the reverse strand, counting down.
AGTGCCCCCTGACCAGCTCCAGGAGCTAAGACATTGTCGTACCAGCTGGGCCTGGTCCATGCAGGGCAAGAACGGGGTTCGGGGGCCCAGCCTGAGAGATGGACTCAAGTAGGCAAGTACTTGAGTTGTGGTGTTACGAACAAAACCTAATCCAGTGGATTCTTTCTTTCTTTTTCTCCTTCTTTCCAGGAAGAGGAGAAGATGTTTCTTCCAACCTTGACTGCTAAGTTTTCAGCCACACGCAGAGCTGAGTTTTCAAAATTGCTCCTCACACTTCATATAGCAGCTGGTTGGGAAATAAAACATCTTCCATTTAGATAAATAAACAACAACAAAAAAATAATAACCAGAAAGATACACTCATTTTATTACTTGTTTCTGAAACAAAACAAGGCACAGGCTCTCTATAAGCCAAGCCTGTGTGGCAGAATGTGGACGAACCCTGCTAGGTTGAACTGGGTGGTCCCCTGGGCAGGTGTGGCAGGGGCGAGGCTGATTGCTGGGGTTGGGGAGGGGACCCCCACCTCAGCAGCTCCCCCTGAGGGCTCAGGGTCAACCAGCCGGGTGGGGTGCCGGTCTATGAAATGGCCCAGGCCAGGCCTCCCTGCCCGCGGAGCCAGCCTTCCAGATCCCTGTGACCTCATCCTACCCCCGGATTGTTTTCAGTCCCATGAGCCCTCTTGCTCGGACGGCTCCTGAGGTTCTCAGCTCCCGCACACCAGCCACCTTTCCCGCCCCTGTGTCTGACATCTTTTTCCAGGCCCATCTCCCCCGGGATGCATCCCTGAGGCTCATGAGGGCTTTCTAGGCAGCAGGGTCTGTGAGCAACAGTTTACACGTATTGGCTCATTTCAACCTCATGGCAACTCCACCAGCTGGGTGCTGGTATGATTATCCTCATTTCACGGATGAGGGTAGGGAGGCCAAGAGGGAACCCAGCGGAGCAGAGCTCCAAACCCAAGTATCAGGTTCTGGTTAGAGGGTGCCAGCTACTGGGTCAGGGACAGAGGCCTCAAACAAATTTAAATAACAATAATATTAATAATAATAATGATAATGATAAATTTGTAATGAGGGAAAGCTCAAAACACGATTGGAAACACTGAGGTATATTTGGGGCGCCTGGGTAGCTTGGTCGGTTAAGCATCTGACTCTTGATTTCAGCTCAGTTCATGATCTCGGGTGGAGCCTGCTTGAGATTCTCTCTCTCTCTGCCCCTCCCCCCCCTTTTAAAGAAACAAAAGCAAAAACAAGAAACCCCACTGAGGAATATTTGATATGACTGCCTTTAAAAATACGGACACTTTTGGGACGCCTGGGTGTCTCAGTTGGTTAAGTGTCATGATCCCAGGGTCTTAGGATGGAGCCCCTCATTGGGCTCCCTGCTCAGCAGGGGAGCCTGCTTCTCCCTCTCCCTCTGCCTGCCGCTCCCCTGCTGCTTATTCTCTCTCTGACAGATACATAGATAAAATCTTAAAGAAAACCATATGGACACTTTCAATGCACAAAATTGTCATGGACAGTAATGGGGCCCCTCATAGGATAGTGACTAGACTTATGGGAATAACGTGCTTTGTGGGGTACGCATTCACAGGAATGAGGTCCAGGGATGCCCCATTAGCAGTTGCTTGACGACCGCCTTTGCCTCCCAGGGTTGTCTGTGTGCTTCCGGGGCTGCACGTCCTCCTGGGGAGTAGCAGAGAAACTCCCCATTCCTGCCACTGGCCCTGCTTTTCCTAAGCTGCAGACACACAGGAACTATGTCCACGCCCCGAGCACCCACTGCCTTCCCCTGCCCCCACACCTTTCCCACAGGGACCTTTCTCCATCCGGATCCCTTCGTTTCTCTCCCCAAAAGCGGCCCTCAGTTTCTCATGAGGTCTTACCCACTCCCAAGTCCTGACTCTGCCCCAGAGTGCCACTCTCAGGTGACGTTTCTCTCCAGGGACCAGTGCTGTGACCTGGAGGCGATCCCTCTGGCAGGGCTGTCATCTTCTCCCAGAGGGTGGGGGCGTGCACACGCTCGTCTGTGCTCCCGGCTGTGCTCGGCAAAGGGTCCTGCGCGTGTTGATGACCCGGGTGCCTGGCCGGGTGAGAGCCCTGGGAACAGGCCAGCGAGGATGTGTCCTTCTGTACCAGTCCCCGACCCTGGGTGAGGGCTCCGGGGAGAAGGTGCCGCTGTCATCGGAGCTGGGGGAAGACACACGCACCAAACTGCAGACAGAAGAGTTCCTTAGTGTTTCTGAGGAGGAGAAACCCGAACCACGGGCATTCAGAGCAAGGAGGCCCCTCAGAGTGGGACTTAGGGGGACGGGACGCTGGGTCTCCCTGGCCTGCGCCGGTCAGCAGGCACGACTTGGCACGGCAAGACAGCACTGGCCTCTCCTTTGGTGAAAGGCGCAGGCAGGCCCTGGTACACTTGCTCGTGCTGTAGCAGGTGCGGTGACCCTCCTGTTCCGGGTGTGGCCACGCCGGGCTCTACAGAAAGCCCAGGACGGCGGTGAGTGCACGAGGGCCCTGAGGCCACAGAGGCTCCCGAGGCAGAGATGGTGAGGGCGCTGAGTGCCCGGGCTGGCTCTGTGGGACGGCTTCACGGGACAGCCCCAGGACTTAGGGCCTGAGCCAAGGGAGGGCTGGATTGTCTTTAACGGAGGTGAGGAAGACGGTGGGAGAAGCAGTGTGGGGGGAGGGGGAGGGATGGAACTCTAGAGGTTCGAGGGTTAAAGGCCCACTGCTTTGGAGACAGGAATCTCCAAATAAGCGTAGGGAGCATCAGCAGCAGGCTGACCCCGCCCTGCAAAGCCAGGTGTATTACTTGTGTTCTGCACAGGACGGATGCCAGTCCCGCGGACCCGGAGTGACCGCCCACTGGGAAGGGTCTTACAGCCAGTGAGCAGAGATGTCAGGATTCAACGCGGGGTCTGGGTGACCCCTAACTCGGTTCTCTTAACCACGGAGCCACCGGCACATTAATGTGGCTTTACCTCTTGTTTGCGACCCCAGCCGAGCTCTCCCCGCCCCGAGACCTCCGTGTGTGTTTCCTGATCTTGCTTTCTTGAGGGACTCCCTAGAAAGGGTAAGAACAGACTGTTGCTATGTCGGCCTTATGTCTTTCATTGCCTATAGCAGCGGTTCTCAAAGTGTGGCCCCAGAAGCAGGGGCAGCCCCTGGGACCTTCAGGACATGAGAATTCATGGGCTTTCCCCCAATGAGAAACACGAGAAACTCTGGGGCTGGGGCTTTAACGAGTCCTCCAGGTGAGAATCTGGGAATCTCAGGGGAAGTCAAGTGTACCCCTTGGTCCTCCCTGTCGTGCCCTCTCCCGCCCGGCCACAGTGGCTCTGAGCTTGGGCAGGGGTGGTGGGAGGACCTTGATCAGCTGGGGGCTCTGCAACAGGGGGGCCACGAGGGCGCGTCAATGGAGGATGTGTGTCATGGGGTCCAAAGAACCACCACTGAGCCACTGTGGTGCTGAATTTCCTTTCCTCTGCTTGGTGGTGGGCATGGGGACTAGTTCCACAGAACAGACGGTGCTCCCTGCTGCTTCTCCCCCTGCCGTCACACAGACCAGAAGTCAAGGCAATGGGGCAAGGTGGGATTGTGATGGTCAGAGTGGCCCCCAACCAGAGAGTACAGGTGCAGCGTCACCTGGGGTGTTGTGGACACTTACTTTGAGGATGGGGGTGTCAGATTCAAAAGGCTCCAGGCTCTAGGAAAGCAGCGAGTGCAGCCGGACGTGTAGGGGAAGCACATGGTTGTCTTGGTTTGGTTCTTCTCACTTTTTTTAAAATACATTTTTATTTTGGGATAATTGTACATGTACAGAAAGGCTGCAAAGATAATACATAGAGTCCTCACATGCCCCTCACCTAGTGTCCCCTAACATCAGCAACTGACATTCCCAGGGCACAGTGGTTGGAACCGAGATACCAACATGTATCCGTCCCCATGACTAAACTCCTAATTTCATCGGGATTCCACCAGTTTTCCCACTAACCTTCTTCTGTGTTCCAGGATCTGGTCTAGGACCCCACATTAAATGGGGTTGTCCTGTCTCCTGTGATAGCTTCTGATTTTCCCGTGATCATCTCAATGGATCCCGGCCAGGTACGAGAATGTTCTTCTTGCTTTTGATAAAAGCAGGAGTAGGTCTAGAAAAATTTCTCCAAAAGATGGCATATTTTTATGTGAAGTTTCCTGATTTTTAAATGTTCCTGGTTTATAAATGCTGTTAGTTACTACTAGTTAGAAGGTCCCATTGACATCACGTTTATGGGAATGCTGTCTTTCTTTTTTTTTTAATGTTTTTTTATTATATTATGTTAGTCACCATACAGTACATCCCTGGTTTCTGATGTAAAGTTCGATGATTCATTAGTTGCGTATAACACCCAGTGCACCATGTAATACGTGCCCTCCTTACTACCCATCACCAGTCTATCCCATTCCCCCACCCCCCTCCCCTCTGAGGCCCTCAGTTTGTTTCTCACAGTCCATAGTCTCTCATGCTTCATTCCCCCTTCTGATTACCCCCCCTTTCTTTATCCCTTTCTTCCCCTACCGATCTTCCTAGTTCTTATGTTCCATAGATGAGAGAAATCATATGATAATTGTCTTTCTCTGCTTGACTTATTTCACTTATGGAGTACTGTCTTTTTAAGGTTGTACGTGGTTATTGGTGAAGCTTTGCAACAACGAATTAAGCACTTTTATCTTTAATTTTAAAAATTTAAACTTAATTTTGGATTATTTTATTATTATATTTATTATATTTTATTATTTATTATTTATATACATATATGACTATTATATATTTATTATTATTTTATTATTATTATTTCAAATTTTAATTCCAGTATAGTTAACACACAGTGTTCTATTGGTTTCAGGTGTGATTCAATATAATGATTCAACAGTGCTCATTACGAGAAGTGCACTCCCTAATTAAGCATTTTTAAAAAAATTTTATTTATTTGAGAGAGAGCATGGGGGTTGCAGAGGGAGAAGCAGACTCCCCACTGAACAGGGAGCCCAACAAACTCCATTCCAGGACCCTGGGATCATTACCTGGGCCGAAGGCAGATGCTTAGCTGACTGAGCCCCCCAGGTGTCCCTTCCTGATGAAGCATTTTTATTTATTTATTTTTAAAGATTTTATTTATTTATGTGACAGAGAGACAGCCAGCAAGAGAGGGAACACAGCAGGGGGAGTGGGAGAGGAAGAAGCAGGCTCCTAGCGGAGGAGCCCGATGTGGGACTCGATCCCGGTATGCCAGGATCACGCCCTGAGCCGAAGGCAGACGCTTTAACGACTGCGCTACCCAGGCACCCCTGATGAAGCATTTTTAAAAGCACGTTTGCCATACAAGTCAAACCACACGTGTCTGCAAGCCCCACCCCCCGCCCCCCAGCCACGTGGCTGTGGCCCGTGTGGTTTCTTTGCTGGAGGGTGTTTGCTGGCTACCCAAGGACGATGGATTTGGAAAGAAGCGATATTTTTAGGCTTCGTCTGGTTTCCGCTCACTCTCAGTGAGGCTGACTGTTCAATCACATTGTTTGATCTGCAACCATTTTCCTGCCGAGTTCCCAGCTGTACCTGACCCCGGTGACCTTGATCGGGAAAACTTCTGCTGAGATTCTTTTCCCCAGACGTGGACCAAGCAGGTGAGTATCCGCCAGGTTTATAATGAACTTCAATCCCTCAGGGCAGGAGTCTATTTGGAACACAATCCTGTCTATGGATGCTTTAAAAGAGACCTACTTTTAGAAAATACCAATGAAATGTGAGGGGCATGTTTCCGCGCAGCGTCTGCTGGGTGGAACCCGCTCTCACCGACCAGAGAGTTGGGGGGAAGATCCCCTCCACCCCAGCCATCGCCAGCCCCTGTCACCAGGGCACTCGGGATGGCGCTTGGCAAGTCTTCCCTGCTGCCACTGTACCCCCTTCTCTTTACAGACGAGGGTGCCGGCCCATGACCATGCAGCTGTGTAGCTTTGGTCCCGAGATTTGCCCCCATCCGCGGAGGTTGGGACTCAGACGCCTCGCTTTTGTGCTCTGCTGGGGATCTTTGTCACCGTAGCAGGAGAATCGTGAGTCTGCCTAGGCAGCCACGCGCATGGGGTCGCAGAAGCCGGTATTCGGATGAACACCTGGTGGAGACTTACCAGGACTTGCAGGTCATTGCCCAGAATGCTGCACGAGACCTGCCCCGGGAAAGCGTGTGCAGGTCTCCCAGAGTTTGGATTCCCACCTCTGCCGTCACCGGTACCAGCCAAAGTGCACAGCAAACAGCGAAACTCAGTGTTTCCATGAAAAACCAGATTGTGAAAGGCCTTTCCACTGGCAGCTTTCCACGTTCCCGCTGTAGCTTCTTGGGACGAATGCTGGGGGAGAGGACTTCTTGCCCTTGTGGCGTAGTCACGCGGCACACCCCAGGGGGCGGAGGGGGGAGGTCTGGGGCTGGCTGAAAACCTTCTGCTGCTGGAGAGCAGGAAAGCGGGCGATGCACGAGCTGGTCTGAAGCCTGAAGGTGATGTTCTGTTGGTGTGCGTCGCTCCGCGTGCCTTGCAGATACTTTACAGTTGAAGTCACATCTCCAGTCCTTATGGCATGCTGTAGAAATGTTACAGTTGTTTTTCCCCTTATCTACATAAACAACATAACTTTGTCAGAAAATTGAAAATGTGCACTTTGTTCCATCAGCTAAAACGGGCTGTCAGATAAGCTTTTTTCCCCCTCTTCTTCTTTTTTTTCCCCCTTTCCTCTGTTGCATCCTATGAATGATGTAAATGGTTTTTGGCTTTGGAGTTTTTTTTTTTTTTTTGCCAGGCACTCGAGTAAATGATCAGAGTGGTAACATTTTTAACCTTATCTATCATACTGAAACATTTTTTCTGCCTCCAATAAAACATGTCAGAGTCGATTAAGGACATTTTTCAATGAGGTATAATTCACGGATTTTAGTAGCGAATCCAAGAGCACTGAAGTATTAAAAGAGGCTGTGAATACTTAATTATGGGTATGTTCCCGTCCTACCTTTTGCCTGAATTCCCCGAACGTTTTGGAGCGCTGCGCGGAAACACGTGCGTCCCGTCTGACGGCGGGGTCGGAGGAGCAGCAGGTAGGACGGCCGGGGATGTGTCACATCGTATCTGGTGACAGGGCCGTGAAAGATACGGCGGCTCCGTACGGTCGGCGGTGCTTATCTGGTACATGAGTGCACATTACTTCCCAAAGACCGGGATCACTTTGGACAGTATCATTAAATGCCACGTCATTACCTGTTATAGAGCAGAGCTTTCGCTTCAAGGGCCTCTTGGGACACGTGCAACAGTCGGAAGAATGATGGGCAAAGATGGAGCCAGCATTAAATTTTCAATGGAAGCAGTATTGGCTTTGACTTTTCAGAAGCCTTATCTGTTAGATGGTGTTTGTCACTGGGCCGCGGAGCCGGGGATGTTCGTCAGTCGGAAGTTGCAGGCAGTTGAACGATATGGACAGGTGAAGGCTCCGTGGGGACCGGCCCGGCTCGCGGAGAGCTGGAGGGGGTAAATTGAAGGTTTATTTATCCCATTCGCTGTCAAGGTCAGCTTGCTAGAGAGCTGTCCTATGGATGCTTACAAATGCCAAAATCCTGGCAAATTGTCGGAAAGAGCCTCCAAATCACTGACCTTTGTACAGCTCCCATCAACGTGCCCGTGTGTCTGAGCGGGGTCCTTAGAGGGAGTTAAATGGTTGGTAAAATGAGGCGTATGCTGTTGCTGTAATGTCAACCGGGCTGCTATGTATTTTTTGTTTTTGTGTTTTCAGCAACAAGGATGAAGTTAAAGATAGGACTGATGAAAGGTGGGGTGTGTGTGCATGTGTGTGTACAAAATAATTATGCTGGTGTGGGTTTTGGCGAGCGGCTCGGTGTGCGATTCTGCATTTGAGCATATTTTAGGCTTTGAGCCCGAGGCATTTCAGTGTCTCCATTGTTATGTTCCCCGTCGAGAAGGGGAGTTTGGAAGTTGCTCCTGCCGTCCCTCCTCCCCACCCAGGGCGCCTGATGTAGCCGACAGGTCTCCCGGGGCCCGCTGTTCTGAGTGATGTGTTCTCCTGCTGAGGACTTCTGGGCTGACTTTGCCGTGACAGCTAATTTAAGGAGGCAGGACAGAGCCAATCATGTTGTCTTCTCTCCCTTTGGCCGACGGTGGGAATTTACTAAAGCAACGTTGCCGTGACAGTAAACCAAATGGAGAGGTAATCGCCTGGGGATGGAGGAACAGCCCATCACGGAATATTATGCAATCACTAAAAAGAATGTGCGAGGGCTCTCCCTGTTGACTTAGAGAGGGATCCACAGGATCCTAACGGAGAGGTGTGTGAACACTGGGATCAGATTTTACAAAAGAATAAAACTGCCCTCTGCCCATGGGGGCTTAGATAAAACACGGGGTGCCCAGCAAATCTGAATGTGAATTTCAGACAAACAAGAAATAATTTAAAAATAGTTGAAAAAAGGATTCGGTTGTCTGAAATTCAAATTGCATGATATGTCCGGTATTTTTATTGGCTAAATTTGGCAACTCCCTCTGCCCGCCCCCAACCCCAACATGTCCTATGTGTGTACACAGTGTATTTGTATGTGGTTATATAGGCAGGAGTAAAGAAACACACATCCGGGATGGTTCACAAGGATAATTTCACAAGGAAGGGGCTGCGTAGGGGTTGATAGGAGCACGTGAGGTGGAAGACAAGATGCAGGGCAGAAGGAGAGGGTGAGGAAAAACAGGAAGGGTTTTCTAGATTTCTTGCGACAGGGCTTGGGCTCGGAGAGGATGTGGCAGGGCCCTGGCCCCCAATGAGCTCACCTCCCGGAGGGGAAGGCGGACAGGGAGCAGGCTGTCACCGGACACGGGTGAGGGCTGCCGTGAGCCCTGTGGGGTTCACAGGAGGAGTCTCTGCTCGGGCTGGACAGTCAGCAATTCTCATGTTGCTGCTTTGGGATAAAAAATAAAAGCTTGCAGCTCATCAGATCTGCTCACCCTCTCTGGGAATTCCTCCTGCTCTGCTCTTCCTCCTTAGCCCCTACGAGCCCAGCAGTGATGACGAGGGTCTCGCAGTGCACGTCTGGGGCCTGGTGGCGGGTCAGAGGGCGTCACCACTGGGGGGACGCCACAGCCCATCTCTCCGTGTGGAGGCCCGTGCATCTACTATTTACAAGACCGTTCAAAACTCTCCTTATTTCCGAATTCAATTAAAGAGCCGTTAATATGTCCCAGGTTTGTTGTAATGAGCCCATAACCGAAACTGACATCATTATCAATTCAAACAAAGCACGCACGCTTCATCTTCTGCTTTCTCAGGGAACCCCCAACTGCCCTGCGCCTCCCTGGCAGGGGGGACGCCCCAGCCTCGCCTGCTTTCTGTCCCGCACATGCCAAGGGAGGGCCCTCTCGTCCCACCGCACCCTACCTCCTTTGGTCAAAGGAAACTTACATAATCGTGATTCTGGAATGTTCTTTCTATAGACGACGTCCCTTTTCAGACTCCTTTTGGGAAAGGAGCAGCTGCACAAAGCCTGGTGAGTGGGAATTTTCTGTGTCCTTATGTGGCCCAAATCTCTGATGTTCTGATGTGGCCTCGAATATCAGCTTCTCATGATGCAAGCTTTTCGGGGCTCCGACAATCCACTCCCTGGAATGAGGAAGAAACGGGCCAAGAATCCCATCTGGGCAGTAATGCAGAGAGAGAAGGAGCCATGGCATGGAGGTGGTGAGAGGGGATGGGGCAGGACAGGGATAGAGTGGGTGACATGGGGGTCCCCAGTCTTCAGCCAGGGCATGGTGTGTCCAGCTGGGCTCCCGTCAGACCCAAGGACTCACGGGGTTTCCGCTGTACGGGACACTGACAGAGAGACATCCGAGGTGTTGGCAAGAAGGAACATGAATAGCACTGAGCACAAACTGAGGGCTGGGAGCTGCTGAGCACCTGACGTAGGTGACATTGACCTTATCTGCATCTCTCAACCATCCACAGGCTTAGGGAGTGACAGTCTCAGTATCATAGGTTGGGACACCGGCTCACTGGGAGGTCATATCATTTGCCCAGCATCCCAAGAAAGCTAGGAGGTGGTTCGAGCTGAGTTCAAAGATCTGTGTTTAGGGGCGCCTGGGTGGCACGGCGGTTGAGCGTCTGCCTTCGGCTCAGGGCGTGATCCCGGCGTTATGGGATTGAGTCCCACATCAGGCTGTTCCGCTATGAGCCTGCTTCTTCTCCCACTCCCCCTGCTTGTGTTCCCTCTCTCGCTGGCTGTCTCTATCTCCGTCGAATAAATAAATAAAATCTTAAAAAAAAAAATCTGTGTTTAACACTTTCTCAGCAGCTGGGAGGCGTGAGTGTTGACAGACTCCTCCCCCAACAGGGGTTCCTGGGAGTCGTGAACTCTTCCACCGGTGACCTCTTCTCATGCCCAAGGCAACCCCCTCTTCTGGCCTTCTGGGTCCTTGGCGGCTTCCACGCAAGAGCTGTGGTCTCTCTTGTGAGGTTTTTCTCTGCCTCCTGAACGCCTCCCTCCTCTGCTCGGGCCCCGTGTTCCAGAGTCTCGCGGGAGGCTCTCATGGGCACCGGGAATCTGTCCCTAGGCGCTCACCCTGATCGGGGGGAGTATGCCAGTTCTGTGAGGCTGGAGTCTGAGTCCTGCCGTGCTGACAGCCAGCCCTTGCCATGCCATGGGGTTGATGTCTTGGCCCTGGCTGAGGGGCTTTGCAGCCTGCTCGGGGAAGCCAAGACACAGGCTGTTTTCCAGAAGAATCTGGTGCCTGGAACCCCGGCTGAAAGACCCCACAAGCCTGAGCAGAGCACTCAGCAGCATTTGTAGCAGAGTGAGTGCTGATTTCCTCTCCTTGTCTCCACCAGCTACCCTGCTCCAGGGTCTCAGAGACCCTCCGTGTAAGTAACCCTGGGGGCCTGCATGGCACTGACAGTCACTAGTGGAAAATGACTAGTGTCTTCTGCACAGAGCCCATCGGCTGGCTTTGCCTTGGCTGGCTCCCAGCTACCTGAGCTATGTGTCTCATGCTGCTTCACGATCTCTGAGGAAGGATGGACAGCCACGGATTCCAGTGATCGGTGCCCAGACCACGGAGAGGCCAAGCTGTACCTTTCCCTCACTCACCAAATATTCTTTAGCTATCGAGGGTTTACTGTTAGCTGACATTGTCGTCGTCTCTGGAGATAGTGGACAAAACAGACAAGACGCCTGCGTTCGTGCAGGTTATGGACTTTGGGGCAGCAGGTGATGAATAAATAAACAAAATTTCAGAGAGCAGGAAGCAGTCTCTGAAGAGAAAATACCACAGGCGAATATGATGGGCAGCTTTCTTTAGGTTTTGGGGATAATGAAAGTCTGAGGGGAGCCAACCAAGGGAAGGCCTAACAAAAGATGCTGGGCAAGTCAAATGCAAAGGCCCTGGGGTCAGCGGAGCTGGTGTGACGGAAGCTTAGAGAACACAGAGGCCGTGGTTGGAGATGCGTCAGACAGGCAGGCAGAACTGGGTCGTGCAGGGCCCTGCACCCGGAGCTAATGGTCCAATTGCATTCTTAGCTCAGCCTCTCACAGATGCCCAGACAGTGCAGCTTCCTGTCATCCCTGTGGCTTTGCTCCTGCAGCTCCCTCCCTGGGAAAGTCCTCTCTTCTCTGCCTCCTGGAATCTTACTTTTTCTGAAATGTGCCCTCTCCTGCACGGGATCCAGATCTGTCATTAAACAGCCAAGAGTAGGGTGTATCTTTCTCACCGTGGGCAATAAAAAATTCTGTAATCCTTAAGCAGGAGCTGCTGGTGGGGCAACTTCTTGCAGATCAGCGCTGGGTGGAGCCCTCTGTCAGCACTGACCCCAGGATCCTGGCACCCTGAGCAGGCCCCTGGTTTGTGGTGGAATTTCGGCAGGGTGGAGGCTCTGTTTGAGTGGTAGCTGGGCTGGGTCTTCTCCAAGCTGGGAGAGGTCCCATAGGAGCCCATGCAATGTAGTGTTCCTGTGAGGGTCACTCCCATGTACCAGCTGGCCCTCCTAAGATGGGATCTAGTTGGGCTTTCCCTTGTGTACGCCCCTCCCTCCCAGTGCCCTGGCTGCGGACAAGCTCAGCTCCAGCCCTGAGGACGTGGCACATGGATTCTCCCTGGAGTGTTGATTCTACCAGAAACCCGAGCACCTGCTCTGCTCCGACTACCCAGACCTGATGGGCACCAGGAGGCAGCACAGCCGGTCCCCTGGAGTCTGACAGCACGTGTCCTCCTGCCCAGGTCCAGGGTCAGTCTTCTCCTCCGCCCGCTCCCCCCACCAGCACTGTGTCCTCTGGGCAGGATGCGTGGACCCATGGGGACCCGCACTCTAACCTACCTGCTACTGTCCTTGGAGAGACAGAGAGACCTGTCTTCCTCTCCATGGGTGACCCAGCCTCTTTCCCCTGCTCCTGCTTTTGGGGTCAGATGTGGTTCCATCGAATGGCAGAGAGAACATGATGGTTGTAACTGCACACCCTTCACTCATTTGGACCAACAGCTGGCAAACTGCTCTTACGCATGATGGCAAGGGGCGGAGAGCGGGGAGATGTTCAGCTCTGGCATGGAATGGTCTGGCCGCATCCTCTCTCTGCCCCAGCTACGGACTCCTTGTGATGGCCAAGCACCAGCACCAGGGACCGGCATGCTCCAGCCGGCTCTGAAACCCCAAGCCAGGCATAGAGCCCAGCACTGAGTCACTGCTGGAAACATGATTCTGTGGCTTTTGCAAGGAGATCTTCTCTATCAGTAGCCAGCTTTGCTAAGGGAGGTAAAACTGTGACCTTGACCTTGAGGCAGTGCCATCGTCAACAGAGCCTCAAGGCTGTGCTCAGGGCTGCCTACCTATGCCACACCAAATTGCAAAAAGTCTTAGGAATATTTACAGTTGGTCTTTAAATAGCAGTGGGTATGAATAAAAGAGCAATATCTCACATCATTAGTCCATAAATATGCAGTTTAGTTTTATTTGTCAAATAAAATAACCCGAGATTGAGCTGCCTGGTTGAAAGACACAGACATACATACACCTGTCTCCTTGCTCTGCCTCCTTCCCCGTCTTCATGTCTGCCGCCCTTCAGGAATGTTCTTTGCCCAAGGATGTCCTCCTCTCTCCCATTCTAGCATTCCTGGGGATAGTCATTGTGGCAGGTTTCCTTCCCTCCCCCTCCCCTTTTGACAGAAGTCAGCTGAATGCCCAAACTGTTACAGTGGCCACCAGCTCAAGCTCTTCAGGGAAGGGACAGTTGGAGTCCCCTCACCCATTTTCCTTATTTAAGGGTGACTCATTTTCATTCTATAAAAGGCTTGGAGCTTGTGCTGGGCTGGAAGTTGGCTCTGCTGGTTGTGGGAGACTGTGCTGTATTCCCCTGCGGGAACAGAGTGGGGAGGGCTCCATTGCACCCCAGGCTGGGGTTCAAGCTGTCTCCCCAAGCCCAGATGGGAGTGTGTCCCTGGCAAGGGTCCCGAAATGTGAGCGGGCAGGCAGGAACACATTTCCCTGGGAATCTGGGACTTCAGGTCGAAGAGTGCACGTGCGTCAGCCTTGTTGCACTGTTTCTATCTGGCTCTGGGTACGAGAGACGTGGGATGCAGGTGTGCACTGGGTATTGCTGGCGGAGTAGGCCCCGTGCCCAGAGTCAGGTGTCACAGCAAAATGAGGAGGGGCTCCTGCTGAGTGGGTGTGGCCGGGTGACTGGGCCGTGCCTCTCTAACAAGGGCACCTGCACGTCGTGACTCTCCCAAGAGAACACTTGAACTTGATCTAACTTGGGTTCTACCCAGACAGAGCAAAACATGTTCTGATCTGAACTTTAACAGTTGTCGGTAATGCTTAAAGCAGGAATATTAAAGACAGCTTATCCTGTCAACATACAATGTCACTGAGACACAGTATATTAAATCTGAACTTTCATCTCTGAGTGTCTGTTCTTCTGCAAAAAGGACTTTGACTTTCAAATTAATGTCCGCCTCCTCGGCTCAGAGGCTGGGGTCCATCCAGGGGACTGAAGGGCATGATAGTGAGTGAGGGTCTTAGGTGGACGATCTGGTACCCAGTTGCCCACCTGCGAGGGACGGCTGGGTCCAGGGCTGGAGTCTTTGGCTTTGCCTGGGGCTCCCCTTACAGGATCAGCTTTGGCTTCTCTTTCTCATCGGATGGTGACTGTGGTAAATAGTCATGGATTTTAGACTGGCGGTCACCAGCACCCCGTAGCATGCGGGGCTCCGATGCGTAAATTAATCTCAGTTTTCAGTTGATGTGGCTTTTCCTTATTGTTCTTCTTTAAGATATATATGTTTTAGGATTTAAATTTTTTTTTTAGGGTTTTAGTTTTTTAAATGCTCTCTCCACTCAATGGGGGACTCGAACTCACAACCCCAAGATCAAGAGTGTCAGGTTGTACCCAGCCAGGTGCCCCCGTGCCTCTTCAAGATATGATGATCATAGATGCCATGTTCATTAAACCAACCCGCGTTAGATTTTTTAGAAGGAAGTTGGCCACGTACTTTTTTTTGTGTTTTCTTTTCCTCCATCAAAATGGTCTCTCTGAAAGATACTCCAGAGGCATAAGGCTTCTGTGCTCCAAACCGAGCCGTGATTCCCTGACCGAGAATTCATTCTTCTTAGGGATCCAGAAAGAAAACAGAATTAAGCTAATTAAAGAAAGTGGAAGAAGGAACGAGGTTGTTCCTGGTCTGGCTCTCCAGTCAGTTCACCGTGGCCTCCGCGTGCGAGGCGTGTAGACCTGTTAAAACGCCATCCCTGGGCCATGCGGTGGATTTGAACCCGAGGAGTCTGCTGAGAGGGGAACACTTCTGACTTGATTTGGAAGGAGGTCTTCGGGACGTGGGAAGGGCTGGCTTTTCTACTGCGTATCCCTCATGAAATCTTACCTTTTTGGTGTCCTTGGAATTTCATTTTTCCAAGTGGTGGTCATTTTCCTGGTGCCCGGATACCGTTTTTGTGCTGGAGCACTTGTCAGACATAGTGACATAAGACAGAGGCGTGTGCTACTTGTCACGAACCAAAAGGAATGTGTCTTATTAGCGGCACAGGCAGGATACACAGCCCAGGCCAGTGGCTTTGATTGCCTTGGCAGAGGAAAGGAGAGTTTCATCCAGTTCGATGATGCTCTCTCCTTGAAGAAACAGGCAGGGTTTAACCCGGAGCAGCAGAATGATGGGTTTCTGATGGGCCACCCCTGCCGACCCCCGGACATGCTCTGTGGGGAGCGTGCTCCGACTCTCCGGGTAAAATAAACAGCTCGCAGCACTCTGCCGGGCCCTGCGTCAGATCCAGGGCCAACGGCCTTTCAGGGTCGCCTGCTCTGTTGAAGCTGCTTCTGAGGCCAGGGCTAGCCCCTGTGAGATCTTTCTTCCTGGCTGAAACAGGCCTTGTACCATGAGGCATCAAGGAAGGGGGCTGCCACAGTCGGTCAGACAAACCGGCCAGACTAGAATGGTCTGAGGTTCATTTCCTTGCTTCTCATAGACACAGCTGAGACTTTTCCCTCCGGTGCTTAGTTTGGATCCCCGCCCCCCCCAAAGCACGGTGGGTTCATCTGTCATAAAACACTTAAGTACAAGTCCCACGAAAAAGATTCTCAAAGGTGGTTGTCGACAGTAAAGGCGTGGTAAGACATAAACCCCCGTAGCCGGGGTGTGTTGTCTGTAAGGTGCCTCTGGGGCGAGTTGACCCGTGTCCCCCCCCCATTCCCGTGAGCACGGGAGCAAGGAGTCGTAACCAGCCCTGCTCTCCCCACGGGCCGAAGCCCAGGCCCCATGTCCGCAGAGAGAACAGAAGGACAGACGTCCCTGAGGAGGGAGCCGGCTAGGCCTTTGCACTGCGTATTGAAGACATTTATAAAACATCCTTAAACTTCTTCCAGGAACAAAAGTTTTAAATGAGGGAAAGAGCCTCAGCTATATCAAGGTCTTGGATTCCTTCCCTCCTGGCAATTCTGAGCCTGCAGATTTTGAAATTCCCTCCAGAAATGGAGGAAGACGGATTTAGCAAGTATGCAAAGAGCCCACTGGTGTGAAAGCCCTTGATCTTCTTTGAGGTGAAGCCCTTCTTCTCCCGAGGGGAATAGGCCCGGATCTGAGGGGCCACTGCATAGCCCCGGCTAGCTCGCGGTCCTTTGCTGAGTCGGGTAGGAGTGTGGCAACCAGACGTGGGCATTTAGGAATGAGACCACATGAAAATATGGCGGCCCCCATCTTTGCCGCCTTTGCTGGGACCCTCAGGTGCTTCTGAATCCGCAGTGCTTCCAGAATGACCATGCAGTTAACGTCTCTTGCTCTCACCCAGCTCCTTAGGGAGCAGGATGATATTTTATCTTTGCATCTCTAGCCAATGGCTGCCGTGCTTGGTTATTAAAGTTGATTAATGGATGCTGATTGATTATTTGGTTTGCTTTTAATTCGCTACCCTCTCCCCCATCCCCAATAAGACCCGAGTGAAGGTATGATAGGAGATGTACAGACGGTCAAGTTTTAGGAACACGAAGTCTAGTCTTCATGAGGACATCAGTTTCGTGAACAAGGGTACCACCGTGAGGGTACCGCTCTGCACTCCTTAATCCAGACATTGAATTTAACCACCACCCGCTCTGGAAAGTCTACCCTGTGTCTGGCAGTGTGGACATGGAGCCACACCCTACACACGGCTCAGGCTGGGACAGCCGAGGGACATCAGCATGAAGGACACTGGGAGGGCAGGGCTGGTAAGGGAGGTGTGGGCAGCTGGAGGAACTGGGCAAGAGTTGGAGCTGCTTGTGTCTGTGGCAGAGAGAGAGGGAAGGGGGCACTTCAGTTTGGAAAGACAATTGCATGAAGTCAAGGGTAGCCCAGTGACAAGGAGACCCTATGTGATGACTGAGTTCCGGGGTCACAGCCCCAGCCTTCCACGCTGCGGACTTAACGTGCATCAGTCAGTGAAACCAGGAGGGAAGCTTCAAAGGAAAGTCATCCCAGTAAAAATTTAACAAGCTCGGGCCTGACTTTGACGATGTGCGTGCAATCACAACAAAACCTTTTTTTTTTTTTCTTCCTGGGCTAAATTATTTCAGTTTTTGGTGGGTAAATGTTTGGAGGTGGGCTGGTTTTTTTCCCCCTAAAGATAAGCCTGGATTTCCAGAGAGTCTCTCTTGAAAGGAGAGAGACTCCGAAGAATCAGGAAGGAGCAGGTGGGAAGGAGAGGCCAAGAGGGAAGGCCAGAGCCACAGCGGGTTAGGGGGCACGCATGAGACCCAGTGCCTTCCCCCTCGTGTCCCCCCCCCCCCCCGCCGCCGTCTCCGTGATAGACGGACGATGTCCCCACATACACACAGGTTAGGACAGAGAGCATCGGGAACCACTCTGACCGTCAAGCACCAATATGTCTCAGTGATCCTTAACAGGCTTCGGTGGAAGAACAAAGTAATCAAAGCAAAAAATGTCAAATAATAATAACAATAACAAAAATCATAATACCAGAAAAAAGTTCAACACTACTGATTGGATTCCCAGGAGGAGTGCGTCCGCCGACACCATCAACAGCACAGCACCAGGTTTTTGTTCCAGGGACAGATAAAAAAGAGAAAAGCGAATCACGGACTGCCTATCCCCTGATAACACAAACACAACTGCAAATAAACATATCAATGTCTACACACAATGGACATTTATGCAGAATCCATACTCCTGGCGATTCTTTAGTTATCAAAGCAAATGTCCTTTTGAGCCTTAGAAATGACGCTGTTCATTCAGTCTCGGGGTTTGGGGTAAAGTTTGACTGTCTGAATAAACAGGTGAGCCTGATTAAGTGCTGTTCATTGGGGATTTGGGAAAGAAGAGGCTTTTTGCGGGAAGGTAATTATATCTTCATTGACCCTCACGTGGCTCCCCCAGCCCGGCGTCGGGGGCGCTCTCCCTGGCGGTGTGACATCTCCTTTCCAGATGAGCTGCTGTCACCTTGCTGAGGCCCCCCTCCCCGGATGCATTTTCTAATCAGTTCACATGATTGAGCTCCCACCAAGTGATGCTTTACTTAATTCTTTTCCGCCTGTAGGGGTGTGAGGCTTGGAGGGCCTCTCGTCAAAACTTTGGAGGGCTCTGTCAGTTTGAAAAGAACATGACCTTTAAATTGTATCAGTATGTTTGCTGGTGCATAAGGGAAAGGAAAAGGTTTGTCCTGATGGAAAACCACTCGGAGACCAGAGAGTAATTCAGAGGGAACCGGCCCAGGAAGTTAATTTGTTTATACATAATTTGCTAAGTGGGGCGAGAATGGGGTCCACGCACCTGCTGGCTACAAAGAGCCCACAGCCCGGGCCTGGGGGCAGTTGGCTTAGGCTGTTTTTCCTCCCATTGCTTCTCCCCTCTGAGCCACCACTGTTACAGGACAGGTAAACCGATAGAGTCCTTTTACTCTGGTGGAGGGACAGATATTAAGGAAGCATTTTCTCCTATAGGACCGGCCGCTCTGGAGCTGAGTCATTAACTTCCAGTGGGATTAGCAAGGGCCGTCCAATGCTCTGTGGCAGAAATCGGAAGGCAAGGAGCGGTTGGGAGAAAATTCATGAAAGGACTGCTTTTTAGAAATCAAGGCATATATTCTGATTTTATTTTCAAAGTGTTATTAGAATAGAAAAGATTCAGGAAGCCCATCTGTTTTGCACACGCACGCCCGCGCACGCGCCCTGACACGTATACTTTTTCCATAGTGTATAGAGTTTTCATTGTTTATCTGAGTACTTTGTTTCTTTTTAAGCCCTGCGACTTTGAATTTAGAAAACCTTCAAGTGGGACCCTTGGTGTCGGGTTTGCTACTACTCTTCTCTCTTTCTTTTTTTTTTCCAGTTAAAATATTTTGATATGTGATGCAGAAAAAAAAAAAGAGAGGTTAAAAAAATGGGCATTTCCAGCTTTAAAGAGGTGACCAAAAAAAAAAAAAACCCACAAAAAAACAGAACCCAAGATTTGAGCCGGGAGCAGATGTATACTTATTTTTAATTTTTTCATTTGAAACATGTTTATCTTTCAGAATCAAGCAAGCTGCCCACATTGCCATTCCCGTCCGCTCATGGGAGAGTGATGGCTAGCCCCACGGAGCCCAGCGAGCGCGCCAATGGAGACGGGATTCAGTGCAAACATCTGGTTTGCTTGGCTCTGATGCTGGGATGGAGCACCTTGCTTTCTGGGGGAGGGTTCTGCGATTTCTGGAGATGAATAATTCTGGAGGAGGAAAAGGTGGCTTCTTCAAGAGGCACTCACATTAGGAGCGAGATGCGTGGTGGTCTCTCTGCATAAACACATTGTGATGAGACAACGTATTTACTCTTTGCAGGGAGAAAGAGCGGTGAGCGGGCACCTGACTCGGAGCCCCGTTTATCCTCGTGCCGTGAAGCAGAAGCATTTGTCAGGTTAGGTGAAACCCCTGTGCCTGACCGTAAGGAACGGTGCTGTGAAGTATTGACTGAGTCTAGGTTCCTAATGCAAAATGCAAAATGGGAATTGAAACATACTTGATGGAATTAAAACATTAGTATTGGCTTTCAGCTCTTGCCTCCCTGGCTCCCGTAATAAATGCAGGGCATCTTAAAAATAAAAGCCAACAAACCCAGAGAAAACAGCCAGACGCCTTTGCAAGACAGAGGCGGCACAAAACCTCTCTGCGAGATTTGAGAATTGATTTTCTCCAGTGTGAACTCCTGCGACTGTTTCATCTCCAAGTTTGACATATACTTTTCATTTATTTTAAGTAGAATGCTTTTATTTTTACGACGGGGATATGAAGACATTGTGACATGTTGATAAATGAAATAATCCTGATTGCCGCGTTAAGCCATACATAGGGAGTGTTAAAAAGAAAATGCCGCCAAAGCCCCAATGTGTATCCATTTGCCCTCACGTCGGTGTGCAAGTGTGTGTGGACACGGGGCCTCTCCACAGTGGAGCAACGTGGGGTTCGCTGTTTGGTCCCTTCAGAGGATGTTCAGAGGGCATTTTATCCGAGTTAGCCTCCTATTGTCCACGGACGGGGTGTGGTCCCTTGCAAGCCCGTCCTTTACCAAACAGGCTTGGTATTCACCCATCAAAATGGCAGGAACCAACACGTGTGGCTCTCTGCCCCTGCAGGAGGTCCAGGCCTATGTTTAATCCCAAATCTTGGGACTCTTAAGTAACCTGTGGTTAGCAAGCTCCTTGAGCCCCGTTGAATCCAGGTCCAATGCTTTAATTCGAGTTCCTCAAGACTTTAAGGAAATCTGTGTTTGGGTGAGCAGCCTGACTCTCACCAAGAGGTGGTATCTTGGACCAAGGAAGCAAAAATGTCCCAAAGGGCCCCGTCTGGGCTCCAGACATATGCATTCACTTAGGCTCATGACATTTCCAACAATCCTAATTGAAAGCCAAGAAAGCCAGGGTAGTTTTTTCTAACAAGTTTCTCTGCTCCCCCCCCCCCCCCCGGCCATCTCAACCCCCCCCGTGCTCTAGACAGCTGTCTGGTTTGGAGCCACGGTTGCACAGACTCGATTCCTGCTCAATCCCAGCCAGTCCTCAGCCCTGGGGAGGTGAGAGGGTAAATGGGGGAGGTTTAGGAAACAGTGGGGACTCCAGTCTGTCCAATCAGCCAGTGGTAGTTGACGGAAGTCTCCAGAGGAGCCCCCACTCACCCAGTCCCCACCTCCCATGAATCCCGGGCTGGCGTGGGGTGGCTTATCCCGATGTAACCCAAAGGTTTCGGGTTCCCTTTCACGTCCCAAGCAGGCTGGGCCTCCAAGGAACTGAAGAGCTAAGCTGCTAGACTTGCTTTTTTTAATCAGGAAGATTTGCTTGGACCTCGCAGTCTCATTGCAGGCTCTGGACCCCCAGGTTTCTGGGATTGCGTCTGGCACCCTAGCCCCGTCTCCAGAGTTTTTCTCAGGGGTGCTGCAGGGCGAAGCCCTTGACTTTTTCTGAAGTGCTCGGAATAATTTCTGGCGATTTCCCCTAGGGGTGCGGCGGGGCGGGTTCCATGGTTCACCCCTGTGGCGGGCACAACCTGCTTTCGGTTGACAGTGAGCAGCTTGGCCAATCGAGCGCACACTATTGTCCTGGGGTCTGAAACTTTCCTGAGACTTGGGCCTGTCTAGGCGAGGTAAATCTATGACTCTCCAGACACATTTTGAGTGAATTGGTTTCAGCTTTCACAAAATGCTAATGTTGATATTGTTTACGTCTGGTTGCATTGTTTTTCACTTTAAAATTACAGCTTTCGTACATTAAGCTAATTTCATAATACTGTATTAACTTAATATTCCATAAATCACACATGTCAGATTGCATTGTTACGGGTGCACAAAACCCAAATTTACTACTCAAGCTCTCCAAACACATGTATTCATAATTTGCTCCAGCGAGCCCTGTGCCGCCATATAGGGTTAAGGAATTACACATTCCAATGCCAGGCACAGACCATGCTGCTCTCTCTCTCTCTGCAATTGTTCTCCATACAAATTGAAACAATATATTTCCAGCCATTTTCATAGTTGTAATTACTAGCAAAAATCGTAATACCGCAAACATATTTTAAACACCTGCACTTTTGGTCCAACTCATTTTTTTCTTTTAAGCTGAGTGTTTCCATTTGAATAAGGTTGAGAGAGCTCACTGGTGGTAGAATCGCTGGGGATGTTTTTTCCTTCTGGGGGGAAGATGATAACTTTTGACTTGGAAGGAAGAGGTAGAGAGAAAATGGCAGAAGAGCTCAGCCTGCCCCCTCTCTCTGCATTCCCCTCCCTGCTCTCTCTCTCTCTGTCTGTCTCTCTTCACCTTGGCAAAAGGGACTTAACTGCAGCCCGATTGGCTTTGTGTGCTGTGGGGCCCTGTTGCAAGGGTGCGAAGTTCTGTGCCCGAGCCCAGGCTCGCTGGTTCCGGGAACAAAGGGAGGCTCTCGGTGGGGGACATGGCGGTGGGCTGGGGCACCGAGGAGCCTCTGTAGGTTTTAAACCACACACTGTCTAATCGGGCTCTGACAAATCCATTGTAAATCAAAGGTCTGGTAAGTGGGGATGCCAGAAATGTTTGATCTCCTTCCAAGCCTTGAAACAACTTGCTTATTTTTTCTGTAGTTTGGCTCCTCACTAAAATAAAACATTGTGAGATGAATGTCCTGACGGGTCATTGTGTGTCAAACTGTCACTCTGTAATGGTTACATATTTCAGCTGGATTGAGGTAGTGCTGGTTGGGGGAGGTCTGTGAGAAAGAGAGAGGCAGAGAGAGAGGGTAAGGAAGGAGACAAAGAGTAACAAGATTTCTGCTTTCTCCTTATGGCTGATCTTCATTTAAACCAAACACTTGTCATGTTCAGGGGAAGTTTTATAAATTTTTAATGATATTGGGTACAACTGGTGCTTTGAAATTTGCTGTACTTTAATTTTTTCTTCGTTAGCAAAGGTTCACTAATGCATTGAAGTGCTAAGAGCGTATCCTAGGGATGCCACGATAATTGTGTTGTTAATAATATTGTGGCACTAGTAATGTTCTCCTGGTAATCAAGGCATGAGATTTTTTTTTAATATATTCAGTTATTACACTGCATCTCGTACAAATCATGTCAATTACAATTGCCAGCCTGTGACAGTTAAAATAATTGTATACGTTTTCTAGAATTTTCCATTGGCTTGGCTAATCAAGCTAAAAAAAAATCAACACATTATTTGCATTAATTTTATTTCTAGTCTATTCCCACTCCTAAATCATTTGTCCATCTACTTCAAAAGGCAGAACAGTAAGTATTTTAATAATAAATATACGCACACATTCACACCAACCTAATTTAAGAATACTTCTATAGGTCTAGCAAGACGGAGTCATCCGGTAGAGATGTTTTGTGTGACTGGGTTTATGACTTTCCGTGGTGTGCATGCATGCTGATATTGAGTTCACATTGTATACACTTGGGATATGTGGAGTCTATGTTTATACAGACAAACCTTGTAAGAACATTCACTTTAGCATTTTCTATTTCTGTATTCAGTCCGTAGTTCTGTCTAGGTCAGGGAAATTACGTGATTTTGGTCTTTCCTTTTTGGCTTCA
Source organism: Ursus americanus (assembly GCF_024610735.1). Classification (NCBI taxonomy): domain Eukaryota; kingdom Metazoa; phylum Chordata; class Mammalia; order Carnivora; family Ursidae; genus Ursus; species Ursus americanus. Next base: position 38,300,992 of record NC_142147.1, on the reverse strand, counting down.
CTGAAATAGCTCAATATTCCTCTGCACCAGGAAATGATGTATGTAATACTTTGCAGAACGGCACTGCAAATTTGCAGCTCAAACACTAGTCTTCCACTTCTATGAGCTCTGCCTCCTGACCGGCACTGAAGCTTTCTTTATTTGGAACTAAAATAGCTAAACACTCAGAAAGTACTGAACATGTGAGACCGGCTGCAATCGGAGTCCCCTGTGGTGTCTCAGCAAATTTCCCCAAAGTCTGGCCTCTCTCTTGGTCCCCCAGAAGTCCCTCCCCGTCACAGCCAAGAATGGGGAGGGGTCCTGGTGACAATGAGGCAGTTTTGAGTGAGGACCCCAGGGTGCACAGGAGAACGGGGGGAGGGGCTGGGAGGCTGGCAGGGGAGCCCTGTGCTGCCCACCGCACACGGGGGACAGTGGGTCAGGGGCAGGGTGAGGGGTACGGCCAAGGATGGCTCTCAGGCAGACCCTGAAGACTGAGTCAGCCTGGCCTCTTCCATCTGTGGAAAAAAAGAGGATCGGAGAGCAAGCAGGAGGAGAGTACTACCACAAGGGGCCCTCCAACAGGGAGGAATGGCAGGTTTTGCAAAATAACAGCAGCAGAAGGATCTGAGGAGTGGCAGGTGGACAGACAGGATCGTTGGAGCCATTTTCGGGCAGCTCAGCGATATTATTTGGAGAATAATAAAGAAGCTCCCCAATTTCTGAGGTCCTCCACACCCACCCCTTGCTCTCTGTACCCTTCCAGGCCGTGTCTACGGTGTCAAGATTTTGCAGGAGGGTCAGGGGCTACAGGTTGCCAGGGTCAGGAAAACAAAATATTTTTTTCCCTTTTTAATGCAATCATATTCTCTTAAACACGGCTTGAACAAATCATCTCTCCAAACGTAGAATTTATTTCTCAACTTTGCCTGGAGGTACAGAGGAGAGAACAGATTTTTTTCCTCTCTCTGGCCCTTTGAGTCCTGACCAGGCAGAATGGATGGCTTTAGAACTGTACACGGACAGGAAAATCAATGCGTCATACCAGGAGGCTTCAGGGGTTAGGTTCCCATGTCCATGTCAACAAGGCTATTGGTTTTTTTAATGCTCCAAAGTTATCACTTCCCGCCTGCAAGAGCCACCGCTGTGACTTGTGTGGTCAAACCTTAACAAAAGAATTTCCCTTTGCCCACCGCTCAGTGGCATGGAATTTAATTACTGCACAGGGAGAATTTTTCCAAGTATGACAATCGAAAACAGACAGGCGGGCCCCCAACGGCAGACTTTCCCAGGGCACCTGGCTGGTGTGTTTTGGAGGGGATCGTGATCTTGCTTGGGACCCGGACGCCACGTCTGCAGCTGGTCTCGGCTTTACGGCGCGATGGTGGGGGTGCCTATGGGTCTCCGTCGTCTCCGGAGACTCCAGGAAAGCAGCTTGCTGAGAATGAGGCCGGCCGGCCTTCTCTGAGTGGGTCATCTTGGTGTCTGTTGGGATCTGGGGTGTAGGCAGTGGGGACCGTGGGCATCTCCCCTGCCTTAAATGCCACTGTTCCGGGAAGGAGGCTTCAATCTGTCAATGGAATTATGTGCCACCAGGTGAAGACCATGTTGCTTCCAATAATACTTGTTGTCATTAGATTTTAAACTGAGTATCCAAAAATGAGGCCTTGGTTAAACCTCTGTCAATTTCATCAGTCCAACGACTGCATTGGGTTTATTGAGCCGGGAGGAGTCCCGGACCCCCGACAGCAGCCAGCCTTGCATGCAGACCTGGAATTTTTGTGATTCACCGAGCTAGCAGGCGCAACCCGGTCCGGACCCCTCCCAGATGCCGGGGCCAGGGAGGTCCGGCGCTGGCCTCCAAGGGCCCTTTGATCTGGTTTCCATTCTGGCCGCCCCCTCCCCCACCGCGTTTCCCCAGGCTGTCCTGTCGGCGGTGACACAGTGCTAACACCACAGCACTGGAGGCCAGGGTGAGCATTGCTCACTCGCAGCAGGCGGATGAAAAGGCAGTGCAGATGTAATTTGTTTTCAATGGCTGTTTCAAAAGAATAATTGTGGTGACATTGCGGGATCAATATTATAGATTTTTGTTTTCAAGTACACTGTATGTGTGGTGCTAAGGGGAGGCAGGAAATACAACACTGCAGCCTGAATACAATAAAAATGGATTGAGGTCTGCGGGCATTTGTCGGCTGCTAGCCATCACGGCTTTGGAACATCATTGGTGGGATTACCGAGTTTGTCCTTTGGGTTGGCATTTCATGGTGAATGTGTGCACATTTCCTATAGTTTTCGGCCTCTGCTGCTTTGGGGACCTGTTTCCTGAATTCGTGTAAAGTAAGTGGAGGTGAGTTTCCAGAACCCGGGGCTTGGTTTTGCTCGCTACCAAGGGCAGGCGGCCGGGGCTGGTGTGTCCGCGTCTGCCCGGGAGGCGGTGGTAAGATCTATGGAAGAGGCTGGACGTTTCCACCAGAAAACGTCAGCTTCCGACCCAGAGCAGAAGTCGGATGACTCCGGCAGCTGTAGCTCTTTGTGTGGGCCTTCGAAAGGACAGGCGTCCTGACCGTGCCTGTGGGTGCTGGGTGGACCTGTGACTGTGGGATCACGTCCGTCCCCAGGCTCCCCTTCAGAATGCCGTGGGCTGCACCTTCGTCCTTGGGCAGCACGCTCTTTGGAGAAGCTCAGACAGGCCTCCTGAGCCTCACGACGGTCGCTTGAAATTCCACAAACACTAGAGGAGGTGAGCAGGGCCTCGGGAGTTCAGGCGGGTTTCCTGACTCGGGGTAACTAGACAAAAATGCAGATCCCAGGGTGAAAATTATATGAACAAAGAAATTAGTAATAAAACTGAATAAACGTAATGAGATGTGAAAGAGAGCATGGTGCCCGGTTTTCCCTCTGTCTTTTGTAATTAGCCCTTCAAAGAAATGGAAATTCCGGCAAAATACCTTTCTCCTTGCTGGCTTCAAATTGCAAATGAATATGATTTGTTTAGAGGTGAGAGAAAGAGAGCAGGATGCAGAAGGACGCTCAGGATAGGACAGCTGGATCTTCTGGCCCAATCGACTCCTTGGACAGATGGGGAAACAGAGGCACAGATAGTCCTGGAGCCCTGCCTGCTCTTCCAAGTGAGATCAGAGAGGCTGCCTAGTCTGACTTCCAACCCAGAGCTTGCCAAAGCCCGTCCATGAACTTGGCTCTTTTGTGGGCTTATTTTATCTGGATAGCGCAATGTCTTTTTTTGTCTTCTTCTTTTTTAAAATTGAGGATAAATATAAAATGGAGAGAGTCCCATAAAAACCCAGTTTTGCATTCTTTTGAAAAATCCAAATATCTAGCAGCACCGGACCGGTGTCCCACGTGGCAGCATCTGCCTGGCGCGAGTCCCTGCTGTCTCCTTGGATGGGGTGTCCCCTCTCAGTTCTGCTCAGCCCAGCGAGCGTTTGGGTTCATTGGCCGTGTTGTAAGGCGTCCTGCAGCAACCGTGGGAGCTGAGACCCATCGGAAAAATTCGTTAAGTTTGGCAGAGTGAGTGCCAGGGCACATTTCCCTCTGAGTTGGGATTTCCTTAGTTCTCCTAAGAAAGAACAGGGTTAGTAAATACGAACTGATTCATACTCTCTGACCCTATGTAAGCAGTGTACATGCCTCTGTGATGTTGACTGTCTGGAAGAAATAAAAAACAAGAATCGTCTCAAAAAGGGCCAGATGTTTACATTCACACTTCCTGAGGATGTCATTCCATAAGCATTCGTCAAGCTCCTTGCTCAGAGTTCAGACAAGAGGGAACTCCTTCTCTCAAGGAGCTCACAGACCAAAAGGAAAAAACCAAAAGAACAGAAATACATAGTAACTACTTAAGGTGTAAAAGTAAATTCAGGTATTTCTTACCCAGCACCGACTGTGTCCTAGGCCCTGCAATTATCTTTTGAGGCACTTTTCCCGCAAAAGACAGATTATAGTGAACAAGGCTATATTTATGTGTTGGGTTTGAATCTCGTTTAGGGTGGAATCCGCATCTTAATTTAATTGATATTTATTGTCAGCTATGAGTTTGGCATTGTGCTAGGTGCTGGAGCTGTAACGGCGAGCAAAATAAACATTTATCAGACGATGACACAAATATATAATTCAAACTAATAAGTCTCATGACGGAGGAGTGCGTGGTGGTATGAGCGCATGTAACGGTCATCTGATCAAGACCAGGGAAGATCAAGGACTTGTCTGGTTTGGAGTTTGAAGGATGCATGTAACAGAAGACCCTTCAGTGCAAAGGAATCAGCACATGCAAAGACTTTGAGGCACGAGAAAGCATGTCATAACTCAGGAAGCCAAGGAAGACCAGTGCAGGGGGGCCAGAGAGAGCAGAAAGGAGAGGTGTATGAAGAGGAGCAGCAGAAATGAATTGGTGGGTCCCAGACCAAGCAGGATTTTATGGTCCAGGCTGAGACATTTGGTCTTTGTTCTCAGTGAACAGGAAATGAGAAGACTTTAGGTGTGTGTGTGTCTACACGTGGTAATGCAACTAGGTCTGTCTTAAAATAAGAATTGATCCTAAGTTGGGTTTCCCAGGAAGCATATTCTGCGATTCTGAGATTTGTGTGTAGATAGAATGTTCTCTGGGGGAACCTCTTAGGAACAACATCTGCGAAGAGTAAGGAGAGTGAGGTTGGGCAGAGAGAGAGAAGTTAAACATAACGGAGATGCAACAGAGGCCTCAGCAAATCCTCCAGAACATTCTAGAGCTGGAGTGGCTCCGTAGGAATGTCCTTATACCACTACTCCTACCTCACCAACCAGCCATTGGATGTAGGCTGCCTCTGGGAAGGGGGGTGCGATCTTGGATAAGGCGTGGATGAGTCCCATCATCTGAGGACAGCTTCCAAAGGGGAAGTCGGCTGAGAGCTGTCAGCCACCAGCACTCTCAGGAGCTGGGGTGGGTCAATCACACGCAGACCACTGCAGTCCACTCTTTGCACAACATAGATCTAGCTGTTTCATATAATACATTTTGTAAACAGCCTTTCCCAGGATCCTGGTGGTTCTCTTTTCCAGGGGAGACTTAGAAGAGGGGAGTTAGTGGGACAAGCTACAATCCCCACCACTGAAGCTGGGCTTTGGCCACTCCTGTTACTCATCATTTCTGTCTTCTACTTCTTACCCTTAGCTAGCAGTTCTATTAGTCGGACTCACCTGGAGTAATGGTCATCATTAAAGGGAACGGCCCTCTGGTCACCATGCCCTTTTCCAGCCACGGCTGATGCATTCATCCGTCTGTTTCCAAGGTGGGACTCTGGTGACAAGAGAGGCTCTCTGGATCAGCTGGCTGCCTGCATTATATAACAACAATCCTATCTCCTCCTTTCCTTTCTTGCTAGACTCTTAGCATAAGAACTCCAAATAAACAGGTGACAATTACAGCTAAAAATATAATGGGACTCTTGCTAAGTCCCCTGGTGGGAGAGTTCTTGGTCTGGGAATCAGGACCTCTAGATACACTGGGCTTTGAGTCATAGGGGCAGGAAGCCCAAATTCTCCAAGCAGACACGAGAAGGGGTGGGAAGTGGGGGCCCGCCGACTTTCACCTTGGGTTCCTGACCCCATGTATGCTACTTGTTGGAGAAACAGAATCATCTAATTTTCATTGCTTTAGAGTGGATATTGAGTCTTGGAGAAGGATATTGTATTCTTTTAAGATGCCACCTCCAAGTTCGTGCCCAGAATGAAACTTCAAAAGGCCATTCTATTCCTCTATCAAGCCGGCAGCTTCCTTTGTGGTGTGGTAAGTGAAAGGACCAGTGGATCTCATGGTCAATATTTTCATGTTGTAAAGTGGGCCCCTTGGTCCAATGCAACATGATGTGAGATCCAGCTTTGGTGCAAACTTTTGGACACTAGCTCTAACTAAAGCCCTGTGGACAGAAAAGGCAAACTGTCATCCAAAGTATGAGTCAATTCCAGCCAAACTGAATGACTACCTTTTCCAGGGTAGACGCGGTACAATGTAATCCAGTTACTCCCGAATGGATGGTTAACCCTCTTGTGGTATGATGCCATGCCAAGGATTCAACACTGGTTTCTGTTGCTGGCAAGTTGGACATTTGGCAATGGTAGTAGCTAGATTAGTCTTAGAGAAATAAGGTCCCATGATATCGGGTCCATGCATAAATTTCGTGCTACCATGTCTTTGCTCCATTCAGAGGCTGGCTGATATCACCTGGCTCAGTCACTCATTCTACTCATTGGTTTAGTGCTTCCTCCATGCTTCCTACTGGGCATTATCATGTAATACAAATATCCTCCCACTTTGTGCCCTCCCATAGATCCATCCATATACCTCTTTCCCTGAATTCTTTGTGTGTGGTCTTCCAATTATTTTCCTCCCAGGTCTCTCGACCGACCAACCAAACCATTTGCCACTGCCCATGAGTCTATACATACCAGTACATCAAACCACTTTTTTCCCCCATCTACAGAGTGAATTACCAGGTTCACCGCCTAAAGCTCGGGCTACTGGGAAGATCTCTCCCTGCTGTCATTGAAGGCCATCGTTGTGTGGGACCGTGGTATACCAGTGGTCTCTTTGAAGCTTATATTCACAATCCAAAAACTGAGCTCAGCCTTTTTCCTTCTCCATTAGCTGGTCATAAGACTACCTATGATGTTGGCGGTGTTAGCTGGGGGAGGCCCTGGTCCTACAGTAGTGGATGACGCAGGGCCTGGGATACCAGCTTGTGCTGGCTGGCCCTACTTACGCCAAGCCTTCATGAAATTCTTCCCTAGTACTGGTGGATTTACCTGATCTTATGATTTGGTAGGTCTGACAAAACCCAGTTCACCATGGCTTGCTCTGACTGCATAGTAATTTGATATTCCACGGGCAACCACTTTGTCTCTACCAGGGCCCCAGAGTGCACTTGAATTGTTGTTCATGTGGTGTATAATTTCTTGCTGCATAAACTCTGCATGGTCTTTTCCCACTGCAATCCCCTCTGATAACACTGTGTCTTCTCGGTCACAAGGGATTGCCGACATTCTGGACCTGCTGCAGAGCCCTTTCCTGACCTGGGACCCCTCTCAATGTTGGAAGACATTCTCATCACTCAGCAAATGGATTGAAGCAATATTCTGGAAAGTGGAATAACTGTCTCTAGAACCTGGGGTTGGGGGGCTGTTGGTAAACAGATAGAGAAATTTTTTATTTTAATTAATTTATTTTTTATTTTTTTTATTTGCGAGAAATGTGAGATGCAGTCATGTTGATTGGTCTGTCCCTGTACATCTTTGACCAGTGGGTCCCCAAAACCATCGCTGGTTTCGTGGGTCTCTGACTTTTCTTAGGGTTTATCTCCCACCCTCTGGAGTACATGCATCTTATGAAGCCTGCCTGTCGTCATCTTTCAGGGTCAGTGTGATTTCTGTGCGGATCAGACTGGTGAATTAAATGAGATATGACAGGAGCCACACCCTTTTCATCACACACATTTTTACTCTCTTGGCTGGGCACTGGAGCAGCTTCACAGACTCCCACTGGCTCTCTGTACTATGATAGTTCTCACTCAAAGGTCCAAGGAAACAATTTAGAGATTTAACAGTTTCCAAGGATACCCATTTCAATGATACATCTTGGGGACTTGGAGATTGCCACCAGGTGGACCTACCCAGAGCTGGCTCTGGGCCAAGATTTCATTTTTCACCTGACCTCCATGTATGCACACTCAGGTCATTTTGCTAGGAAGCAGAGAGGCTGATGCTAGAGAGAAGTTGGAGATCTTGAAGGGTAGGGGCTGAGTCTGATTTGAGTCCCAGTCTGAGAAGGCTGGCAGAAGCTTGGGGTTTCCCAATGTGTGGGACATGTGTATGGTGTTAAATAGTATAACGGCGTGGTATTAAGTTAGAGTGAGTCACAAGATAGGTAAGTTATTCCTTTTTGAGTTCAGCATGTTTGAATATTTGCTGGTTCCAAAATGGACAGGTTGAAGCCTCTTGGGTGGGAGTTGAGAGAATAAATTTCACCTACAAAGATGACATGGCAAGGGGCTGATTTTTGTAGTCTGTCTTCCTCTACCTCTGGAATGGGACTGACTCCCTTATTCTGAGACAAGAGGTATTAGACAGCTTCCTGCAGAGGAACTAATGAGCTTTGCCCTCTTAGCTTATTTCTCTACCCAGGTCCCACCTTGGAGATGACGTGCCCACCTTCTGGATCTTGAGGACACATGTGACTGTGTAAGCTGGGAATTCAGGGGAGTCACCCAAATTCCTCCAGTCTAAACAGGAGGGAAAAGGGTTCACCTTCCGGTTCTGGAAATTTTAATTTATGTGTAGTAGAAAAGACTTTCTTGAGTTTAAATGGCCTAAATATTGAACTTTCTTAGTTCGGAATATCCCTTCTAAACTTGGCATGTCCTCTCTGCTTTCTTTTGTTCCTGGGCTCAGCTTAGGGTAAAGACCCACCTCCTTGGAACTCATTTATCTATGCTGGAGATCAAAAGGGGTATAACCTTGGAATTCAGGGTTTTCCGATCAACAATTTTTCTTTTATTTGGGCAAGACATCATAAGACCATGTATCAGTTTCCCAGTGCTTCTCTGCCCAATCACCAGAAACTTAACCAATACCAATGTATTATCTCGAAGTTCCCTTGGTCAGAAGCCTGACACAGGTCTCATTGGACTGAAATCAAGGCATTCCTTTTGGAGACTCGAGGGCAGAATTCATTTCCTAGCTTCCAGAGGCGGCCCTCACGCTCTGGTCTGTGGCCCTCATCTTCAAAGGGGGCAAAGTTGCATCTCTGATGTTCTTTTCCTCTTCATGTCTTTTTCTCTGATCAAAGCCAGGAAAGGTTTCCTTTTTTTTTCTTCTTCTTCTTTTCTTTTCTTAAGACTTGAAGTGGTTAGTTTGGGCCCACCAGGATCATCCAGGATAATCTCCCCACCTCCAGTATTTGTATCCTTAATCCCATCTGCAAGGTGCCTTCGCCATGTAAGGGAAGCGTATTCAGAGGCTGTGGGCGTCGCATGTGGACATTTTTTGGGGTCATTATTCTGTCTGCTGCAAACCGTAACATTTAAAAAGGAATCTTAGATTCTAATCTCTGACCTCCCACTAGTTTGGAATTCCTTCTGAAGCATTCCTGTGAGATGTGTCTCACCCTCTGATTGCACCCCTTGTCAGAGGGAGCGCAATGTTGCTCGGAGGTATGCACTCTCTTCCCCTTCCCTTCCACAGCTCTTTAGGGCGTTTGTTGGTTGGTTTGTTTCTATCAAGTCTGCATCCGGAATTTTGTAGAATGAGCTCAGTGAAAAGCTGCCTCAACAGGACTTGTGATTGGCGACACAGAGCCGCATCCCAAGCAATGCTGTGTGTGCAAGTAGGTTCTGGGTGTGAGTTTGGATGCTTCCCTCCAGACACAGAATGCAGGAGATGTCTTTTGGCAATGAGCATCAGCTTCGAGGAGCCTCCCTGTCTCGTGAGAGCCTGGGAGTCGACAGTGTCCTGTTCACACGGCCTGTCCATATATTTATTCACAAATATTTATTGAACCATTACCATGTGGCCGGCATTGTTCTGGATACCGAGAATGGGCAGTGAACAAGGGCAAGTCCTTTCTCTCCTGTGGCTTCCATTCTGATGCTGGGGGCGAGATGAGAAATAATAGACGAAGAAGTCCATATTGTCATATCCCAGGGAAACAGATGCTAAGAAGAAAAAATACAGCAGACGAAGGGGAAAGGTAGAGATCGACGGGGCTGTTCTATATGACGTGATTAGGACGCCCTTTCTGGGGAGGAGGTATTGAACAAAGTGGTGAATGGAGTCAGTGATATCTAGAACTAGGAAGGCTTGTGGAGTGACATTCTGAGACTGTAACCAAGGTCTGTTTCCACCTTCATGTCCCTTACATGCTCCCTGGCTCCCCCACCCCACCCCGCAGTCCTCTCTCCAGCTCAGGAGCTGTGTCACCCTGCCACCCTGCTTCCAGAAAACGTTACCAGGGCAGAACCAAAGGACAAGGAAAGCAATATTTTCCAAAGTTTCAAAATGGGTTTTAAAACTCATGGCAAGTTTGTTTTTGCTTTATCAGAGTCAGGCTCTGTGGACATCAGAGTCAGGCTCTGTGGACAACAGAGCCCTCAAGACCTCAGGTTTGAAGTTGATGTCATAAACGGTCAGTGTGGAAGGACAGGTAAGCAGTAGATCTCCCGGGGTTCCAGATGAACATTCCATGGGTTGTGTGGGAGGGTGGGGAGGGGCCGGGAAGGGTTGGAGAATGTCGCCAGCCGTCCACGATGATGCGCTGTAGGTATTTCTAGCTACATTTCTGGGTAGTACCGGGAAAGGAAAGCTCTTGCTGAAGATGACATAGCTAATGCATTGTGTAGGTGACACTCTGGGGCTCTCCTCTTTGCCCTAAGTTTCTGAGCCCAGATTCTACTACCTTAATTTCTTTACTGCTATCCGTAGGGTGCTTTGTTCCCGACCCTGACTCCTGAGGACCCCACACATCCCCAGTGCCCCAAGAGAAACATCAGGATTGACTTGAGCCAATGGAATCTGGCAGACAGGGAGGACGGACTGGTATCATGTGTTAGCTCATTGCCTTGTAAATGCTTCAGAGACATTTCCTTTGGGGTGGTTTAATTTTAAAAACGAAGGTGCTCATTGAATAGGAAATACCTGAATATTTCCAGTTTGGCACAATCCCCCCTGCACTAGCCCAGGAACCCCAAAGCATGGTGGCCGAGCCCCCAGAGCACCCCTTCTTGATCCTTCTTGTGACCCTACTTCTTTCTCTCTCTCCTTGGGTGTGAGGAGAGCTTTGCCTGGAGCAGGCTGACCAGGGCAAGTGCTGGAGAACCAGCCTGGCGGTCAGGGCAGTGCAAGACTTTGCTTCCCAGGCAAGTTTCTAATATAAGCAGCCAGCAAAGGCTGGGAAAGTCTGCGGCTGCCCTGACTAATAAGGATCGAATCCCAGTGTGGCCGTCAAAACAGCTGGAAAAGCTGCAACCCCCGTTAAGCCAGAATTCGGGCAAATATCTTGACGCAGAAAAACTGTGTGTGCGCCCCGGTAGAAATTATACTTTTATAGTTATTTTTACATCCAAACATTACTCTTTGAGTGCCGTCATATTTTATGAAAACTTTTATTAACATTTCAAAATGACCTTACCCTCATGGTGAGGCTATCAGTCCCGGGAGCCATAACCTATTTAAAACATTTTCATCTTTACAAACACAATAAAGTAAGCTGTCTTCAACATAGATTTGTAGATCTCATTAGAGATACTTTTTAAAAAGGTAGTGTGTCTCTGGGGAACGTAATGACAGGTTGTAATCTTTGCATGCAAAGTTTTCAAACATGAACACTTAGTGCAAATGGATTGTTTCATCTTTGGGGCACGCTTGCGACCGGATCCGCTTTGTAATGGTTCTGGTCGGTATTCAGTGGTGATGGCGAGGGCTCCGGCTGCCCAGGCAAGGGAAGGAGTCTTGGGTGCGGTGGCGCTGGTGGTCCCCACAGGGTAGCCCCAGACTTGGCTTGGCTGTCTGAGGGGAGGTGAGAAGCTGGGGACCCCAGGGGTGCCGGGGAGCTCACGCAGAGACCAGAGACAAACGAGGCCTCTCCTTTGATTAAAGCCCATTTGGTCCTCTCGGTTGTAAATGAGGCTTCCCCCTTGGGTAGTGACTGGCTTAGGTGGCAGTCGAGGGGGTAATTTTTCACAAATGCTGCCTCCAGTGGGCCAGTGTTCAAGAGGCTGCCCTGCTTAAATGGTCTTTTTATGCAGCAAGATAATGGCAGCTTGCACACTGCTAAATCAGGCCTATTTTCTGAGGAATGGTTGCATTCAGGGCACTTCTAATTTGTCAGAAGAAATGCAGACCATCTCTCCAGGAGTCTGCTGAAGAGGACATCATTTCTCTGCGAGCTCTGCCTTGGGTCAGTGTGCGGCTCGCCGAGCATGCCATCCCCTGTTGCTTCTACCTCCCAGGGACACGCTGATTTATTAGGATTAAACAAGCCATGTCCTCCTCCTGACTCAATCCGCAGAATGAACATTCCCTCCTTTCCCCCTGCTCTCTTGCCCCTTCCGCCCGGAGCCACAAGACAAGGGAAGGGTCATTTGTACAAATGCTCCCCATGTCTTGTGGGAAACGGTGCCAAGGAAGTGCCACTCTGCCGGGGCCCGTGCTCGGGGCTTAGGGGCACAGCTGGTCTGCAAGGAGGCCCAGGCCACCAGGCAGCGGGCCTTGGGAGTGGCTGTACGTCTGGTTTTCTCACCGTGAGATGACAGTGAGACCACAGGGCTTCGCGGGCTGGAGAGACGAAGCCAGAGCCGTTGGTAATTGAATACAATTATTTTCCCCAGTGTCCGACTGGGGAGCGGATCCCAAGGGAATCGCATTGCCGATGCCCCCGAATGCTTATCTCGTAACCGCTTTAATTGCATTTCCATTTGCGCCCCCACCCCCAGAGCTCATTTAATGAAGCAGCACTCTGGCTTGGCATCCGTTGTAAAGCGTTGTGTTGGGCATGGGTTTATTACATTGTTACTATTGTCATTCTATAAGTAACGCCGATGTGGCCCGATTCCCATCTGGGGTCCCCTCTCCGTCATCTCACCTCCTTGCGATGATGACCTTCGTGCTTGAGCCCCCAGACACCCCCTTCAGCTGCAGAGCACGAGGGGGTCACGGCGTGGCCCCCCTGTGGATCGCACGGGTGGGACCCTATTCTGTCTCACCCAAATGACTTAACTGTGCTGTGGGATCACAGTGGAAGCCCCTCACGGGCCGGTGGTGAGGGTTGGCTGAGCTGACACACGTCTGACCTCGAGGACGGTGCTTGGCAGATGGTAAACCCTCTAGAAACAGAAGCTCTGTTACTGTTGTGGTTTTCTGGACGCTTCCTGACCCCATCAACTTTTCTGTCCCGGCGGCCCTGCCTTGCTCTTCTGCCTGTGGCAGGCTTCCCTCTTCTGAGACCCTGGGATCTTTCTCCATCACCCAGGCTATTATACAGCAGTCCCTGTGCACGAAGCCCCCAGCTACAGGAGCAGGTCAGGCGAGGACCGTGGAGGTGGGACTTGGGGTTTGGAGAAGTCTCTGCCTGCCCTGCATTGGGAAGCATTCCTTGTCTCACCAAGCCCGCTTGGTGTCCCTCCATTGTGCCCCAGGGTTCGGAGCTTCTGGCCTTTGCCCTTGAGGCAGATTCGGGTCCGCAGCCTCTGTCCCAGGCCCAGGCGCACTGAGCAGCCCAGCGCCCTGACGCGGGGTCTTCCAGTCTGCAGCCTGACGTGTTCTGAGACTCACGTCCTCCTTGATCTCTCCATTTGAATGATGTAGCTTTACCTCTTCTTGGGTCTGTGTCCAACTTCGCTGTCTTCCCAGGTCATCCATCCACACGTCATTGGCTTATCCAACCCTACGAGTCCATTTTGAGGGCCTACTGTGAGAATAAAGATTGGGGAAGCACTACACGCTGCTTCCCATTATTTTAGGTGGAGACTGGCAAAGAACAGGGACTTGTTCATTTAAATCTCTCCTCCTCTGCCTTTCTTCATTTTGGCTAAATAATGAGTTTGGCTGAAGCTCCACTCTTGTTAGGAAAGTTTGGTCCAGTTAAAGAACAAGGGCATGCGATTCAATGCCTAGGTAAAGTCGATGAGAAAGAATATTGGAAAATACCCCCCCCCTTTTTATTTGCCTCACAGCATTTCCAGTGGAGAAGCTGGATTGAAAGTTTTTGACTTGGTTTTGTGATCCAGTGGCTGGAAACTGTTGTCCTCCTCAACCCAGCTCATTTTCAGTTTCTACATCCCGGACTCTTCTCCAGCATATCAGCCCCAATGCTGCCCAGACATCGGATGGTCAGGATGGCTCTGTCACGGGCCTGGAGACAAAGATCGGTCCTTGTCCCCAGTTGTGTGAGCGCAGAAGCTGTGTTGATGGCACAGAAGGCAAGAGGCTGTCATCGCTCACATCAGAAAGACCAGAGGCATCTTTCCTGGGAAGAGAACTGACAAATGGTCCCCCGGTAAGGGAGGGGCATCCTTGGGAAGACAAGGATACAAGCACAAGCTTGCATTGGTCACAACCCTTACGATGCTCCCAGAATTGTGCTGTCTAGGAAACCATTTAAACTGGCGAGCAGAGAATACAGCACTTGACAATGGTTGTTTGGTTTTAAGACACATGCATTAAAAATACATCTGAAATCCAGGGCACTAAGAATCCAAATAATGTTATTAAATTTCTTGTTGAGGAAGGTCCCTTGGGACAGCTGGCTCTGCTCTTTTACAAAAAAAAAAAAACCAAAAAACAAAACTTGCAGAACTCAACTTGTTGCATGAACAAAGCATCTTCATTTCTTGCTGCTTCTCCCTCTTTCTCTCTCTCTCTCTTTCTTTTTTTTTTTTTTTGCATTTTCCACTTTCCTATTTCTCCTGAGGAGACAAACAAATCTCCGAGGTACTATTAAGCTGCAAATACACCAGAGCCAAAAATAGAAGATGCAGCCTTATAAACATTTTGCATATTTTGGTGTAATTTGTTGAAAATAGTACAAAATATGCTCACAGTTGGCATCTAGAATGCAAATATTAGGAATCCGGTCCCCTGATACATTATGGTTTTTCAGCAGTATGGTGCGGGCTCGTCCAATAGCTATTGTGTGGCTTCGCAGTTTGTCGGAGGGTGAATAATACCGGCGACTTGTTCGTGCAGTCTGTGAGGGAGCTCCGTGTTGCCAAGTGATGTTAGCGGCACTGGAGGTTCCAAGGGACAAAAGTCGAGAGTGGAACTCGGGGAAAACCAGATACATACATTTGTAACATCACTGATGCTGTTTGTTTCTCTGAGCTCTTTCCTTCGAATAAAACCCCGGGCGGGGGGATCCAAGCATGCAGGGGGCTGGCGGACACAGGGCCCTCTCCTTTCGTGTTCCAGAACATGGGGGTTCAGCGGCGGGGCTTTCTGGAAGGAAACCTGCAGTTCGAGTGGGAGCTGGTGGCAGCCTCTCCCTACCCAGGGCTTACGTGAGGCTGACTGGTTTTACGGCCGCCGGTAAATTCGTCTTCCCTCTCCTCTGACAGGTGAGAAGCCGTCCCCCTCTGCACGGGGGCTCCCACTGTACACCTGGCACCCACCTCACAGGTGAGCCCTCCCACTCCTGAATGATGACTGGTAAGAAAAACAAGATGTCTTTCTTGGTTATAAATTTAACTCTTCTATGATTAGTCTGGGCAATTAGGACACCCCTGGGGTTGAGTCTATGGCGGAGGCACAAGCTGGAAGTCTGATTAGCTCAGGTCTCCTGATGCTTGTTCCTGGTAGTAAATGCCTGGCACATATAGTATTGATTTTCATTTAGATATCTTAATGTTTCCAGACAATCCCAGCAGATGTGGGCTGAACTCAAAGCAGCCGGAGCGCCGGTCTGCAATCTGCAAACATTTTTCTTGCCACTTTGTTTCATTTTTCCTAAACTTAACTGATTTGGAATCGGGAGATATAAATGAAAAATGCCGAGTTGGCCTATCAATCATGGCATGCGCAAACATGGCCACTGCCCTTTCCTAACATCCTATTACCACTGGGTAGTTGGCTAGTCAAACAGGAATAAAAATTACACTGCAAACATCATAAGTTAGGCTTGATTTGTTGAGCAAGTAGCCTGACAATTCGGTAAGAGTTATATACCTCAGCTTCGCTGAAAATCAGGCTTGTTATGGCTCTGGTACGTCTATAAAGATTGTTCATTTCATATAAAACAGCTACCTGCACTGAACGCCCGAGAAGGAAGAATGATGCTGGTTATAAATATAGAGGAAAATCTATTTGTCTGCCCCTTCATGCTGTTAGCGAGTCACATGGAGCGGCCCTTCGGTGCTTGTCGGCAGTAGGGGGAGTTCTGTGCAACCACCGTCCCCTCTGCCAGCCTGGCCCGGATTGAAGTGTCTCATCTCTCTTTGTCATATGAGATAAAGCAGTGAAGTGTGACCGGGGCCACCGCCTTGCTCTCTGCCCACCAGGGGGACGCTAATGATGGTGAGAAACTAGACGGCGTTGCACTGAAACCCGATGTGAGGGGAAGGCTGTCTGTTGGCCGGTCGGGCTGCATCACCGTTAACATCAGGAAAGATAAATATAAATTATTAGAATGGGTTTGGAAGGGATATTTTATAGGGAAGGGTTGTGTTCGCTTAAAGATACATTATTGGACTGTTATATCTGATTTCAAGCTGCTGGGTAATTAAAATGATTAACTTCCCTTACTCATAGGGTTCAATTCATTAAAGTTTTAAGCACCCATTGTGCTCAGAACGGAAGGATAGAACAGCCGTGTTGACTCCCGCCAGGGATCCCTCAGGCCGGCCCCATGTTTATCTTCCCAGATCTCTCAAGCCCCTGGGTCCGTCTCTCGGCTGTGGAAGCATCTTGGGGAGAAAGGATCGGCCGTGTATGTTCACCCCTCGGGCTGTTGCTCAGAGAGAAGAAAGGGAGAGAAACCAGAGAAGCGGGAAAATCCTACTAAGGGTGCTCTTCTCCCAGGTGCCAGCTCTTGCCAGCTGCTGGTGTCGGGATCCCGCACCTTTGGGGCTTCAGCACCGGTGCCCCAGACGCACGTCTAGCCCTCAGGTCCGCAGCTGAGCAGGGTGGCTGCGTCGGACAAACGTCGGGTAACACGCAGCGGACACAACTGCCAATTTAAATGCACCAACAGTACTGTTTCTCGTGTTCTGTTTCTTATTTTTGCATTTATAAAGGATCCAACAATGGGCTGGTGGGAAAATGAGACCACTCAAGGGACAGCAGAATAAAAATGCTCTTGTCTTTAAGGTCCACACATTTTTTGCCACCTTGCTCTCCAGCGTTGGGGGAGAGAGAATGACCTAACCCTCGTTACTCGTCTCCTATGTAAACCTTAACCAGCCGTGGTAGTGATTTACAAGACCAGTTGAGACACAAACTTATTTTTTAAGGCAAAGATATGGCTTGGAATTTATCACCTTTTGGCAGATTCTGGGGGAAGTCAATACCAGCCCTGCCCAGCTGTGTGACCTTGAGCAAGACAGTTAACCTCTCTGAGCCTCAGTGACTTTATCTGTAGGATGGAGATAACTAGATCCTCTTTATAGGATTGTGAGGATTAGAGAGTGTTATAAGTAAGAGCCTAGTATAATGCTTGGCCTGGAACAGGTTCTTAATACATGATAACTAATATTCTTAGCATCCATTATGATGTGAATAACAGTATTATTATTTTATGCATGTCTGAAGGTTGTAGATACTGAGAACCACAAGGAGATGCAAAGCAGAGCCAGGCGTTCCTAGCCAGGGGCCTCAGGAGTGTGGCCCATATGGTGAGCTGTCATTTTCTTAGCTGGTTAAGAGTTCCCCAGCCGTCTCTTTGCCCAGATCATTTGTTGACTTGGAAACTTCTGGAGAAACTAGATACAGTCTATACTTTGTTTAACTGATGTCACAAAGCACACAAGTGTATCTGAGAGACAGCGAGACAGAGACTGAGAGACAGTGAGAGACAGAGAGATATCATAAATATTGCTGTAGGAGGGGATTTCAGGTTTTGTGCAGGGAGCCTGGCCGAGAGAGGGGTAGCAGGCAGGATGGAGTGGGTCATCCCCTTGGACTGGGGTCCCAGGCACAGTCTTCATGACTCTCCCAGTACTCTGCTCTCCCTAGAGTGGGTACTGGAGGCCACTGTCAGCCCACCCAAACATTCCTTTTTTCCCTGCATGGCGGCCCCAAATAAACAGGTCTCCACCAGGCTGACAGCAAAACTCCACACTAATATGCATCCACCTTGTTCTCAGGTAGGATGGCCATACACCAGCGACTGGCCCAGGTCAGGTGTGGTTAATGCTCCTTCCCCTGGTGTAACAATCCCTCTTAATCTGCAAAGTGGCCCAGTTGGTGTGATAAGTTATCTAATCACTCTAGGCCAGCAGGGAGTTTAGGCCAGCAGGCACTTGAGATGTTGACCCAAGTGACTTGGAAGGCCTACTAAAACGACAGATTCAGAGTAATGGAATCAAGGATTCTGTCCCAAGGTCATCTGTGTGAAGGCAAGGGCATGACCAGCGAGTTGCTCAGAGGGCAGCAACAGTGACGCATTTGCTTCTGGGTGGGGGATCCACGCTCATCACAAGGAAAGAAGGAACGTTAGACACAAAATGTCATTTTAAGTGTTTATGGCAAGAGTTTACTTCTGGAGAAAAGCTCATTTTAACTCTTGAGACCGAATTATTGGTAAAGTGTTTTTAAAAAGTCAGGGTTCCCATCCATTTCATGACTTGTTGCTGTCGTGGTTCTGCCCTGAAATTCTTCAGCGTCGGCTTTGGTGAATGTCGGATCAAAGTCTATTGCTATCGTATCAGAGTAACCGTCTTCATCTGGACTTGGCAGGAGTCCGAAAGAACATTAGAAATCAAGAAGAAGTGAGCATAAGCAAATAACGATTTTCTTTCACCCGTCGGAGGCTTGCTTTTTTTGTTTGTTGGTTTTGTTTTTCGTTTTGGGAAAAATACGGTCGTCCCATATTGATGTTGTTCTAATCGAAATCACAGTCTCACATGTTGTGTTTCCAAAATTAGGTTTCCAAATCGGGACGCAGTTGGGCCAAGACTGTATGGGTGGTTGGCCATGGGGAGGTTTGTTACCAGCAGAATGAGGAATAATTTCCCACGATGTGTTATTTCTACTTCTCTTTAGATGCTTTTTTCCACTTTCTATTAGAGCGACTTGTGGGTTGCACCCTGGTTTCCTGAGCGTCAGGGGGTGAGAACTGGTGCCCCCCAGGTCAGTTTCAATCAGAAAACACAGTTGATTGTCCAACACACACACACGCACACGCACACTTAAATAGAATGAGCTGCCTGCATTTAAGAAAAGACTTCAGATCAAGCTAGAAATCTGTCTTTTTAGGAAAAGTAGAAGAAAGGAAGAGGAGGAGAGAGCAGAGCTGGACCTGCGTTTCTACAGAGCAACAAACAGCTACGACAGCAGGAACGGCCTTCTTTAAAGAGGAATGTGCTCTCCCTTCAGCCATGGCCCCGTCTCTTCTTCCGTCCACCAGGGCAACTGCTTTTGTTTATTTTCCCTGCCAGGCCCCTATAAGCTCTTGGGTTTTAAACCCTTTCTATACATAGTAGGTGCTCAATGAATGCCCAACCGATGAACGAGCACATGAATCTCACAAATGAGTGCAAGAACAGCCGAGTCCCTTGCGGGGTGCTGGTGTTCCCCAGTGCTAGGTAAGGATGCTGGCGTCCTGCCCCTGAGGAAGCGTTACAGATGACACCAGCCCGGGACTTCATCGCTGGGACGATCAGCGCACATGGTAAGAAGCATCTGTCTGCAGCCCCGCCTGAAGCCTTCGATCAATACTATTGGTCACTAAGAAGGGAGTGAAGGTGGCCCAAGCCAACCGTTCCCACCTCCAGAACAGGACACCAGATGGCTCATATCATGCACTGTTCCCTGACTCAACACAATGTCACTGAGTGCAAAGTGAGCGGAGGTTACTGTTAGATACTGGGGTACGGAAATGCAGAGCAATGTACCAGTCTCCCGAGCTAGCGGGCCAGTTCAGACGCCGTGATTACTATCCACAGTGGAAGCGGTAGAGTCTGCAGCTGGTGTCTTCGTTGGCCCATTCGCATGTGTTCTTCCCCTTCCACCCTATTCTTAGTCTCAGGAGGCTGACGTGTACCCATTATATCAAGGGGTCTTTTGTCATCTGGATTCTGGTTGGGTTCTGAGGAAGGGGAGTCCTGGCTGGAGATTGGAGGGGAAGGCTGGCCGGGAAACTGAGGTCAGAGTATTTGGGCTGCTGGATCCCTTGTTCTCTGGATGCTCCATTGACTGAAGATCTCAGCCATTCTCAAGACAGACGGGACCCCGACTGAGAGAAGGCTACAAGGGAGGTGGAGAGGTAAAATGTCCATGGACCATCTGAGGAAGGAGAGGGGATGGATGAGAGAAAGAGCATTCCACCCAGAGGGGGCAGTATGGTGCCGAGACACGGGGCCAGGGCAAGGAGAGCAGAGGCATGGAGTGTTCTCCAAGAATAAAAAGAATAGGGGCGCCAGAGTGACTCAGTCAGTTCAGCAACTAAGCCTTCTGCTTAGGTCGTGGTCCCAGGGTCCTGGGATCAAGCCCCGCAATCAGGCTCCTTGCTCAGCAGGAGCCTTGCTTCTCCCTCTCCCTCTCCCTGCCACTCCCCCTGCTTGTGCTCTCTCTCTCTCCGTGTCAAATAAATAAAATCTTAAAAAAAAGAATAAAGCGATAGGGATTATGATTGGGAAGTCAGGCTGGGCTTGTTCTTGGAGGGACTGGTTTCTAAGTTAAGGACATCGTTCACTATGAGTTGGGGAGGCCCAGAAGGTTTGTGATCAGGGAAATGAAATGACTGGAGCTCACATTTTCGATAGAGAATAGAAGAAACAAAAATCTCTAAATGTGCATTTGGCATGAGGTTTTCCATGGAAATAGCCAAAAGAATGTAAATATAGGGGAAAATCTGTGTTCATACTGGAAACCAGGGAAGGCAGCCAGCCATATCACAACATTCTGAGAAAATTTCTGTGGAATATACAGCCAAGAGCACCAGTCCAAGGGGAGGACCTGTCCACACCTGGCTACACGCAAATGAGCAGCTTACCCGGGGGATCCTGTAACAGAGAAGGTGCCATGGGGCTGAGAGGCAGGAAGCTTGGGTTCAGACTTGGATTCTGGTCTGACCACTTATTATCCACTGGGTTGGGTAAGTTATGTATCTAACTTGGTGTCTTAGTTTCATCATCCCTAAAATGAAGTTAGTCATTATCCCAGCCTAAGAGGTTTGATATGAAGATAGATGGATGGAATCCTTGTAGAACAGAGGTTGCCCAGGGCAAGAACTCAACAAATGCTGGGTGGGGTTGACCATGTCTGTGTTCTGGAAGTGTGCCAGAATCCCATCCTACACTTTACTCTCAAATCCATGAATGAAAAGTCAGTTTCTTATGAAAGAATCAGCAGCTGAGAACGTTTGAGAGGAGAGTCAGGAAACAAATTCAGGAAATAAAGTCCAGGAGATTCAAATCACATATGATAGGAATTCCAGAAGGAAATCGCAGAGAGGCAAAGAAAGGAAAGAATCTTTGAGTTCAATAAAAGCTTAAGCTTTTAGATGAAAACATCCACTGAGCACCAGTCGTAATTAATGAGTAGAGTCCCATGGAGAGAGCACCTCATGACATTTTTGAATTTCGAGGGTAGACAAAATAAGTCAGGAAGCTGTAGGAAGGAAGGAAGGGGAAATCAAGCTGCTATCCGAATTTTCTCCTGCCAAAGAAAATGACAGGAATGTGACAGAGATGTTTACAGAGATTTGGAGAACGATGTCATGACACGTGAGTGGGCAGGCAGACAAATTCCGATTCATGCAACAACCATCTCATGGAAAGGAGCTATTTCTAGATTGGAAGTGATTTAAAGAAATAACCATTCGAACTGCATCTAGTTGGGACAAGTGAAGGGCAATTGGGGAAATTTGAGTACAGTCTGGACACTAGGTGACATTACAGTTTAATGCTATGAAAAAGGGGACATTTATTTATGGAATAAAAGCGTGTTACAAAGCAGCGTGCACAGGATGATTTGACTCTAGCAAACAGGCATATACCCGTACGTGTATAGGGAAAGATCCAGGAGGGGGTAGTCTAGGGTGTTCACGGTAGGAAAATGAAGATCTTATCTTCTTACTTTTACTTACCCGGATTTTCTAACTTTCTACTGTACGTATCCTGCCTTAGCAATAATAAAAGTTTATTTTATTTTATTTTTTTTAAAAAGATTTTATTTATTTATTCGACAGAGATAGAGACAGCCAGCGAGAGAGGGAACACAAGCAGGGGGAGCGGGAGAGGAAGAAGCAGGCTCATAGTGGAGGAGCCTGATGTGGGGCTCGATCCCATAATGCCGGGATCATGCCCTGAGCCGAAGGCAGACGCCTAACCGCTGTGCCACCCAGGTGCCCCAATAAAAGTTTATTTTGAATTGAAAACACTATTCTGCATTCTCTCAACCTATCATTCCTGAGACGACCTTTCAGATTTAGAAATACGGAAGTAACTTAGGAAGTATACCACCCATGTGCCCTTCATCAAAAAAATACTCAAAGAACTGCTCCAGCTGAAAGAGGGGTGTATAAATAACAAAGAACCCCAGAAATGGGAAGAAGTGGTGTAAAGGAAATAGCACAAAGCACTGAAAAGGAAACATTTATTCAAATTAGTTGTTTAAAACATGGCTATGGAGTTTATGGCAAAGGCAAAAATAAGATTTTTAATGGAAATATTTCAGTTCCCTCTTAGATCAACTGAAATTGGGAGGTGAGAGGCAGAGAAGATGCAGGAAGAAAGAAAACAACAGAATTTATCCTTTCATACATGGATAGAAATAGATATTATATCATTTTCAATATTGGTAGAGAAAAATCAACTCAAACGTATTTTCTCAAAATCTCAGCCACTTGACAGTGGGTACAGAAAGAAGATATTTAACTTCCGTATCACTAATTACTTTTAAAAAAAGCAAACAAAGCTAGGTCCTCAAACAAAAGATTAAAAAAAAAAAACAAAAAAACCACCCCACAAACAATAATCAGGAAACAGTTAAAAAAGATGACTGGAAGAAAGATCAGCATTAGACATGACAAAAACCATGAACTGGTTATTCTTTCTAGAAGAATCTCTCAGAAGATGTCTCCCGGTCAAATGAGAGGCAGATCAAAATCTGTGAGCCAGAAATAGAGAATATAAGCTATAAAAATCTAGAATAAGAATTGAAATCCAGTGAAATATTTAAGTAAGTCTACATAATTGTGGTAAATGTAGTAATGAAACAAAAGGAAAATAATGCTCAAAACATAAAATAATTTAACAGTTGCTAAAAACTGTGACAATAGTTTGGGGCTAAATATTTCTAATGTATTAGTAAAATTAGAAAGAGTGTAGGGGAACAATATTAATATTCTCCTTTTACAAAGAGGTAGTGACAATTATAAAAATAAAGGTGGGTACGTTGTCTTTTCATTTCTTTTTTTGTTTGGCTTATTATTGAAGTGCTTACTTAGTACGTGCAGAAAAGTGTTCTATGCTCAGCCTGGTAAATTTTTACAACCACCACCCAGATCAGTCTGAAGACCATGGCTAGATCCCAGAGGATAGCTCCTTCTCCCTTCCAGTTACTGCCACACCCCCAAGGGCTACCACTTTCGGGACTTCTACTTCAGATAAGTGCAATCATACCACATGCTTTCTTCCTACAGGCTTCTACTTCTCAGCAATACGTTTCTGAGATTTACTCAAGTGTGGTTGAGTAAGTGTAGGTTGTCCCTTTTTTCTTTTTTTTTTTTTTTAGTGGGTAGCAATTTATTTCTTGATTGTACTGTCGATGGCACTTGAGGAATTCCCAGTTCTTGACTGATATGAATGGCACTACCGTGAATATTCCAATACGTGGGTTTTGTTAAAAACACGTATGCATTTTAGCTCAGTCTGGACTTAGGAGTGGAATTACTGGGTCAAAGAAAAACACACACGTGCGGGTTTATTAGCTACTGCCAAGCCGTTTTCCAAACTGTTTGTACCAGTTTCCACCACCAAGAGAAGTGCGTGAGAGTTTCCGTTGTTCTATGTCCATGGGTATTTTCCATCTTTCATTTTAGCCATTCCGATGGCTGGTGTGTGGAATAGCAGTTTTAACTTACATTTCACAGATGACTGGTTAGATCCCCTTTCATATGTTTAGTGGCCATTTCAAGATCCTCTTTTACGAAGTAGCCGTCTGTTCCTGGCTTTGAAACGTTTTTCTTTTGAAAAAAATCTTTCTTATGAATTTGTAGGAGTTCTATGTATATGTTTCAATAAGAGACCTTTGCTGGAGTTGGTGTGTGTGTGTTTTCTACCATGTTGTGGTTGGCCTTTTTACTCTTTTTGTGTGTGTGTGTGGTTTATTTAAGAATCTTTATATACTCCCCATGTCTACGAGATACTGCTGTACACCTGGAACTGATTTTTGTGTATGGTGTGAGATAGGGGTGAAGATGTATTTTTTCTCATATGGATAGTCAGTTGACCTGATATCATTTATTGAAAAGACTGCATTATGGAGTCAACTTTTTATAAATTAAGTGACAGAACAGTATGTGGATTTTAGAGTCTTATTCTGCTGAGTTTTTGGGTCTATCCTTGTACTAATATCACATAATCTTACTTATTACTGCTTTTTAATAAGTCTTTATACCTGGCAGTGTGAGTCTTCAGCTTTGTTTTTCTTTAAAATTGCCTAGGCTATTTGAATTTTCACAAAAAGTTAAGAATCAGCTTGTAAACTCACACACACACACACACACACACACACAACCATGCTTGGACTTTGATTGGGATTATAGAAAATTTTTAGAATTTTAGGAAGATCTGATTTTACAAATCAAGTCTTCCATTTATTTAGATTTTTTTTTGTTTCTCTTAATAATATTTTGTAGTTTTCAACGTAAAGGTCTTACACATTTTCCTATTTTCCCTTAGATTTATTTCTAGGTATTTGTTGCTCTTTGATGCTGATATAAATGTTAATGATTTTTAAAATTTTCTTTTCTGTTTCTTTGTTGCTGGTATATAGAAATAAAATTGATTTTTGCATATTTTCTGGTATCCAGCACTTTTTGCTAAGTTTTCTATTAATTCTAATTTTCTACATATTCTTTTGGACTTTCTTTGTACACAATCATGTTATCAGAAAACATCAGTACTTTTTTCCTTTCTAATCTGGTTGTCTTCTCTTTACTTTTCTTGCTTTATTGCACTGGCTAGAACCTCCAGTAAAATGTTAAGTAGAAGGGATGAAATTGTACATCCTTCTCTCATTTCTGATTTCATGGGGAAAAGTTTTCAGCATGTTTTTATTTATAGTATCTTATCTTTTACTTTTTCCAGCTGTATTGACCTATAATTGACCTATAATAGATGCAAGCTCAAGATATACAATGTGATGATTTGGTACACATGTATATTGCAAAATGATTGTTACAATAAGATTAGTTAATACATCCATGCCTTCACATAATTATCATTTTCTTTTTGTGGTGAGAACATTTAAGATCTATGCTCTTAACTTTCAAGTGCACAAAACAGTATCGTTAGTTATAGTCACCATCGCATACCTTAGACCCCCAGAACATATTCATTTTCTAACTGGAAGTTTATACCCATTGACCTATAGCTCCCCATTTTCCCACCCCAACCCCTGGCAACCACCATTCTATTCTATTTCTATGGGTTCAGCTTTCTTAGATTCTATATGTGTGTGACAACATACAATAGTTATCTTTCTCTGTCTGAATTATTTCACTTAGCATAATGCCCTCATGTTCTATCCATGTTGTTGCAAAGGCAGAATTTCATTCTTTTTTATGGCTGAATAATATTCCATTGTGGTGTGTGTGTGTGTGTGTGTATCTATATCCATATATTTCATATTTTCTTTTTCCTTTCATCCCTCCAAGGACACTCAGATTCTTTCCATGTCTTGATTATTGTGAATTATACTGCAAAGAATGTGAGGGTGAGAACATCTCCTCATGGTAGTGATTTTATTTCCTTCAGATAGACACCTGGAAGGGGGATCGCTGTATCCTATGGTCATTCTGTTTTCAATTTTTTGAGGAACCTCCAAACTATTTTCCACAGTGGCCATACCAAGTTGCAGGCCCCTAATAGCATATAAGAGTTCTCTTTTCTCCACAGCCTCAGCACCACTTGCTAACTTTTGTCTTTTTGATAATAGCCGTTCTAGTGGGTATCAACTCATAGTGGTTCTGATTTGCATTTCTCTGATGATTAATGATGTCGAGCATCTTTTCACATATCCATTGGCCATTCGTATGTCTTCTGTGGAAAAATGTCTATCAAGTCTTCTGCCCACTTTTAAACTTTTTTTTTTGTTTTGTTATTGAGTCGTTTGAGTTTCTTATTTTATATACTAACCCCTTATCAGATAGATGGTTTGCAAATATTTTCTCCCATTCCGTAGATTACCTTTCCATTTTGTTTATTGTTTCTTTTGCAGTGCAGAGCTTTTTAGTTTGGTACAGTCCCACTTGTTTATTTGTGTTTTTTTTGCTGTCATATCCAAAAAATTTTTGCCAAGAGCAGTGTCAAGGAAATTTTTCCCTGTGTTTTATTCTGGTAGTTTTATTGGGTCTTATATTAAGTTTTCCCAGCTCCATTTACTGAAGAGACTGTTCTTTTCCTGTTGCATCACTTGCCTCCCTTGTCAAATATGAGTTGACTGCACATGGATGAGTTTATTTCTGTGCTCGCAATTCTGTTCTACGGTTATGTGTCTGTTTTTATGCCAGTACCAAGCTGTTTTGATTACCATAGCTTTGTAATAAAGTTTGAAATCAGGAATTGTGATGCCTCTAGCTTTGTCCTTTATCAGGACTGCTTTAACTATTTGGGGTCTTTTGTGATTCCATACGCATTTGAGGATTGTTTTCTCTCTTTCTGTGAAACATGTCATTGGCATTCTAAGAGGGATTGCAATGAATCTATAGATAGCTTTGGACATTTGAACCGTATTAAGTCTTCCAGTCCCAGAGCACATAATATCTTTCCATTTTTAATTCTTCTTCCATTTCATTCATCAGTGTCTTATAATTTTCAGTGTATAATGTTCTTTAACCTCCATGGTTAAATTTATTTCTATATATTTTATTATTTTTGATGTTATTATAAATGGCATTTTTTTCTTTATTTTTTTCAGATAGTTTGTTGTTTGTGTATAGAAATTCAGCTTATTTTTTTTTTAAAGATTTTATTTATTTATTCGACAGAGAGAGAGACAGCCAGCGAGAGAGGGAACACAAGCAGGGGGAGTAGGAGAGGAAGAAGCAGGCTCATAGAGGAAGAGCCTGACGTGGGGCTCGATCCCAGAACTCCAGAATCACGCCCTGAGCCAAAGGCAGACGCTTAACCGCTGTGCCACCCAGGCGCCCCCAGCTTATTTTTTTTTTAATGTTGATTTTGTATCCTGCAACTTTACTGAATTTGTTGATTAGTTCTAAGAATTTTTTTTGGTGAAATCTTTAGGATTTTCTATATCTAAGGCCATATCATCTGCAAATAGAGATAATTTTGTTTCTTCCTTTCTGATTTGAAAGTCATTTATTTCTTTTTCTTGCCTAATTGCTCTAGCTAGAACTGATCACCCTTGTTTTGTTCCTGATCTTAGAAAATAATTCCATCATTTATAGGCAGGTATTTCAATCAGTTTTCTTTATCAGTTTAAGGAAAATCTGGTTTTAGCTTACTAAGAATATTTTTTTTAAAATCATGAATAAATATTGAATCTTTATCTTTCTTATTTCTCCTTCTTTTGATTCAAAGGTAAGGGCTCATAGAATAAACAAAAAAGCAAACAGGTTGTATATCTAAACAGAGAAAATAAGATGAAAAAAATGTATAATGGCTTGAACCGTGTTTGTTCTGTTCTGAATATCAGCTCTAATATATAGTATTTCCTCAACAAATATTTGTCAAATGAATAAATGAGACTAGACTCCTCAGTGGTTTAAGAAATAAATTGAAACTGAGATATTTTACTGCTTAAGAGAAGTGCTAAAGTAAATTTTCAAAGAAAGGATAAGAATAAAGGGATTTTAAAGGATATGTTAAGAATATATAAACCAAAGGAAAGCTGCATTGACTGTATTAGTATCAGAAAAAGTAAAATGTAAGACAAAATAATTAAATAGAACGTAATTATTTCACTTCGATAAAAAGTTCACTTTATTGTGAAGCTAGAGTAGTCATAAACTTTAATGTCCTAAATAACAACTAAGTATATATGTATATATGTATATAGCAATTTTTAGGTTGTTATTCTAAAACGTCGTAGTGAGAGAGTCAAACAAACCATTCAGTCTTTAACAAATCAAAAGCATATTAAGTAAGGATATAGAAAAATTCACCTAAATTACGTAAATTCATCTTTGTTATTAGAAAATTAATCTTGATTTACTTGACAAATGTGTAGCACTTGTGAAAAATACACAAATGGTTATTGTGTCTTCAGAACGGTCATAGGCAGTGAAGGGCATCTCACCATAGTGACCTAACGCAGGGCTGTGTGGTGGGTCCCGTCAGCGGGGGTGGTTTTCGGTGGGCAACAGACGAAAGGCGAAGAGGACTTTTATTTTTGAAGACAGTGGTTTACACTCTGCTTTCTAAGATCCTGTGGTGATGGTGGATAGAGGTACAAACAAACACGAAAAACAAACAAACCCAAACCTCATATAAAAAGAAGATTCAATGAAAGAGAGCAGGGAGTGGGTTTCAAATGCAGGAAAACAAATACTGAATGATGGAGAGTGGACAGCAGTAGGCCTGAGGATGACATCATTCAAGAACAGCACAGACTAGAAGATGCACCAAGAGGGCCGCTGAGAAGGTGGGGGCTGGGTGCCCTTAGAGATTCCTGGCTCAGCGCAGCCCGACAGGGTAGCTGGTCCAGGAGAAGGTAGAGTAGTTGGAGCTCAGGGCCCAGCATAAGGACATGATACCTTTCCCACTTCCACATGCTGGGTTGAGTTAGGTTGCTGGAATTTAATTCTAGAAGAGGGGGGGGGGGGTGGGGGCCTTTATACCAAACAAACAAACAAACAAACAAACATATGATCTGGGAAATTCTGTCTTCTGCTTTGAAAAATAATGCCTGGAACTGTCTAACCTCTTCTCATTGTGGAAGGTGGTAGAGTCTTCTCTCCAACACCCTCCCTCATCTAATCCAAACTCTGTCGCTCAAATTTCCCTGCCCTCTCCTGTCTCTGAATGAACTCTAGTTGGAGCTCAGCAGTGAGGCAAGGGGGGAGTTGTGAGGAAACTCAACTGTCCTGCTTATATAGGAATAGACAACAAAGGGTCACCAGGTAGAGTGTGTGTGTGTGTGTGTGTGTTGCAGATAGAAGAAAAAAACCAAGATAAAAAGCAAGACAAAAATATATTCTAAAAGCACTTTCTGTGACATCTGAGATGTTACATTCAAAGAACGAGAATAATAGTTGAGGGAAAAGGATCACTCAGAAAACAAGAAATGTCTCGGAGATTAAAAATGTGATTGCCAAAATAACAGAAGCAATCAAAGGTCTGGAAAGAGGAGAAATGAGAAGATAAAAGATAAGAGAAATACAGGGTCAATCCGCAAAAGGTGTAGTTCCTATTATTAGGAGAACTAGTGGCAGAGAACAGAGGACGTGGAGGGAGAAAACATAGCTAGGAAACAACAGAAGAAACTTCCCCCAAAGGACAAGAGTGTGTATACTGAAACAGTTCTCTGAGTTTTTTAATAGTAATGAAAAAGACACCACAACTGGATTTATCACCGAGAAGTTTCCAGGCACTAGGAACATTGTACGTAGAACAGGACTTGGAACACTATAAGCCTTTAGTAATGGTATATTAATATCATTATCATAAAAAATTAAAGAGGAAAAAGTCACCCTATAGGAAAGAGAATCAGACTGTTATTTGCTTTTTCATAAGCAGCACTGGATTCTAGAAGGCAATGCTTTCAACATTCGGGTTAGAAAACCAGCATAACTTGTAAATCCATATGCAGTTGAACCATCCCTTGAAAGTGGAAGTCGGTTTCAGGGCTTAAGAAAGCTTATCTGCAGGGCACACTTTGAGAAAATTAGTTTTATTGAAGTAAAATTTGCATATAATCAAAGTTTCCATATTTAATCTCATAATTCAATACGTTTGATAGATGCATGATCACGATGTTGAGTAATTCTGTCACTCCAGAAAGCTCTCTCCTGCCCCTTTCCCGTCATTACGCTTCCCTCCACTCCTTTTCTTTTCTAGAATTTCATGGACATGGACCCATACAACATGTAGTCTTTTGTGGTTTCTTTCCTTACACATAATACTTTCGAGATTTACCCATATTGTTTAGTGTGTAAGAAACGCATTCCTTTTCATTTCTGTGTAGTATTTCACTGTATGAACACAGCTTATGGTGTTTATCTGTTCACCAAATGAGGGACATGTGGATTGTTTCCAGGGTTTGGATATTAAGAATACAGCTTCTCTAAACATTTGTGTTCTAGTCTTTGTGAATGAAGGTCTTCCTTTCTCATCAGTAGATACCCAGGAGTAGTACCGTTGCAACAGACAGTGTATGTTTCACTTTGTAAGATCCTGCCAGACGAGTTTCCAAAGTGGCTGTGCCATTTTCTATCCCCATCAGCGATACACAGGGATTTCAGCTGCTTCTCATTCTTGGCAGCACATTCTAACCCATCCTAATAGGTGCGTAATAGTATCTCACTGTGGTTTTTAACTGGCATATCCCTAACGACTAATGATGTTGAGCATCTTCACAGGTGCTTTTTTGCCATCTGTGTATCTTCTTTTGTGAAATAGCTATTCAAATCTTGTGTGCATTTTTATTTTTTACTGCAGCGTATGGGTTCTTTATATATTCTAGATACAAGTTCTTTCTCAGATATTGTTTTGCGAGAATTTTCTCCCAGGCTGTGCCTGGCCTTTTCATGTTCACAATGGGGACTTTGAAGCACAAAAGTTTTTAATTAGAATGAAATCCAGTGTATTATTTTTTTCTTTTCTAGGTCTTTCTTGTATCTTAACTAAGAAATATTTGCCTAACTGAGGGTCACTCTATCTTTCTTGTAAAAGTGTGCTTTCTTCCAGAAACATATAGAATTAGTTACATTTGGGTCTTTAATTAATTTTGAGTTAATGTTTTTGTCTGCTGTGAGGTCAAGATTCCTCTTTTTTTCTTTTTTCTTTTCTTTGCATATAGGTGTTCAATTTTTCCAGCACATTTATTGAAAGGACTATTTTTTCTCCACTGGATTGTCTTGGTACTTTTTTCAGAAACCAGCTGACTGCACTTCGGGGTGTATTTCTGAAATCTAGTCCATTCTGTTGAGCAATAAGTTCATCTTTTCACCAACACCCACTGCTTTGACTGCTGCAAATTTATAGGAAATTTTGAAATTGGGTAATGTAGGTTGTCCAACTTTGTTCTCCTTTTCCCAATTGTTTTAATTAATCGAGTCATTTCAATTTCAATAGACATCAATACATATTTCCATATATAAACATAAAAGGCCCATCAATTTCTACAAAAACTCTGTTGGGATTTTGATATGCATTGCATTGAATCTATTGATTGATTTAATGAGAATCGACAGCACTGTTGTATTGACATGGGATGTTATGGACACAGACTCTCTCTCCACGTATTTAGATTTTCTTTACCTTCATAGCAATATTCTGTAGTTTTTAGCCTAAAGGCCTTGCGCATATTACGTTAAATTTGTCCCTCCGTGTTTCACATTTTAGACGCGATTGTAATTGATAGTCTTTCCACTTTAATTGTCAAGTGTTTGTAACAAGAACATAGAAATCCAACTGATTTTACATAGTGAACTTCCATGTCGTGGCTTTGCTTGACTTGCATATTAGCTCTGGTTCCTTCTTCGTAGATTCCTTAGAATCTTCTACATAGACGGTCATGTCATCTTCAAATAAAGACAGTTATATGTTCCTTCCAACATGTGTGACTCCCTCCCCACCCTTTTCTTGTCATATCACACTGGTTAAAACCAATGTTGAATAAATGTGATGAAATTCAACACCCCTGCCTTTTCCTTCTCCTTATCTTAGCAAAAAAATGTTTGATACTGAGAGGTTGAGGAAATGTCCATCTGTTCTCATTTGCCGAGAGATTTTTATTGTTGTTGTTATTTGGTTTTAGTATGAACAGGTGTTGGGATGTGTCATTTTTTTGCATGTATTAAGGTCATCATATGATTTTTACTTTTCAGTTTGTTGTGAATTATATTGATTGCCTTTTCCAAAACTGGTTAAATTTCACATTTCTGGGATGAATCCCACTTTGTCAGGATGCGTATTTTTTTTTTTTTTTTGGTATATTGCTGGATTTTCTTTTGCTAAAGCATTTATCATTTTTGAGTCTATCTTCATGAAGAAAATTGGCCTGTAGTGTTCTTTTCTTAAAATGGTTAGGAACTGCCCCTTTCCCTTTTATAGAAAGTATTGTGATATGTTCTTTAGGAATGTGAGGGACTAAACCAAGAAGAGGAAAACAAAGGTCCCGGGAATATTGACTTTCAGCAGGAAGGCACAGATCTGAAGTCCCAGGGTGGTAGCTCTAAAAAGTCCAGGTGACCTATTATAGAGGCAGATCAGAGGGATCTGGGAGAGAAATGTTAGAATATGAGAGTAGAAAGTGTGATCAAGAGTTTAAAAAAAAAAGATTTGATAAAAGCAAAAGGTGCCTTAAAACTGTAGGAGAAAAAAAATCAGACTTAAATAAAACAACAAAAATAAAAACTTGGCAAGAATATCATGTATATAACATGAACTAAATTGTTCCATTATTTTAAACGAGTGATGAAAATTAATGAGACTCCACTTGAACTTAATGCCAGACTCATTCTTCTCTGAGTGGCCCAGGAGTCACAACATTGGTGTTCGGAGAAGGAAATAGAATTCTAGCATATTCTGTGGCCAGCACTGAAGAGTTATACGGCAATGATACTGATTAATCGTTTTTAGGTTTTGGCGTCAACCTAAGGGCAAAGTTTAGAAGGCTTGACTGATGATTGCAGGATGACAGTGTAAAGTTACGAAACAGTTGATCAAAGGTGGGTGGTGGAGGTGTGTGTTGGTGTGGAAGGGTTTGGGGAGGAAGATACAGAAAGAAAAGTCAGGCCACGGCTTCCTGACTTTGTGAGGTAGGGACACAAGAGACACCATCAAATGTTCGTGAAATAGAAGTAGAAGTTTTAATATATTATTTAAGTTTCTAAAAGGAACCAATAAAAAAACCCAATAGTGATACAATTAAAAATATGGGAAGGAGAATAAGAATTCATGTTAAGTGCTGATTGGTAACAAAGCACAGCCTTTAACGACACAGATTCTGTCTCATGTGTTGTTAGTGGGACTATGACATATCGCAGCCACCATGGAACACAGTTCGGTTATTCTTCAAGAGGTCGAACATAGACTTACCAGATAAGCCAGCAGTTTTACTCCCAAGTATATATCCAAGACAAGTGAAAACATATGTTCCCCTAAAAACACATACACAAATGTTCAGAGTTGTTTTTCGTAATAGAACTGCAGTATAAACTACCCAAATAGCAGATAAAAAAAAAAACGTGGTCTATCCATACAATGGAATATTATTCAGCCTTAAAAAGGAAGGATGTACTGACAACATGTTACACCACGGATGAATCTTAAAAACATTATGCTAAGTGAAAGAAGCTAGACACATATGGGAGAATTCCATTTATGTGAAATGTCCAGAAAGGGCAAGTCCACAGAGAAGGGGGTTTGGGAGTGCGGGTTAGGACCGACTGCTGCTGGGTGCAGGGTTTCTGTTTAAGGCAATGGCAATGTTCTAGAATTAGAGTGGGGATGGTTGCACCACATTGTGAATATACTAAGACTCACATATTCTGTACTTTAAAGTGCCAAGTTTTATGTTCTGTAATTACATCTCAATAAAAAAATAATGGAATGTGGAACAGAAACTCTGGAACCTGAGTTGAGGAGTGTTTCTGGATTTACTTCCTGTGTGGCCTGGGGCAAGTGGATCAATCTCTCTGTGCCTCAGTTCCTTAGTCATATAACGGAGATAATACTTACATCACGGGTTTTTGCAGGGAATAAATGACTTAATATTTGTAAGATGCCTGGCACAGATAGCCCTATACATAGGGTGTTATGTAAAGATTTAAAAAATAAATGGGGCACACCTATTATAGTGGCCCAAATTTGGGGCTCGGACAATAACAAATGCTGGTAGGAATAAAAAAAAAAAAAAAAACCTTAGTACAGCCACTTTGGAGGACAATTTGGTGGTTTCCTAAAAATCTAAACTTCCTCCTGCCACTTAATCCAGCAATTGCACTCCTTGCTATTGACCCAAAGGAGCTGAAAACTTCTGTCCACACAAAAGTCTGCACACTGATGTTTATAGCTGCTTTATTCATAATTGCCAAAACTCAGAAAGAACCGAGATGCCCTTCAGTCAGTGAATGGACATCTGGGCCATGGAAAATTTTTCAGTACTGAAAAGAAAGGAGCTATTAGGGCGTCTGGGTGGCTCAGTCTGTTAGTGTCCAGCTTTTGGTTTTGGTTCAGGTCGTGATCTCAGGGTCGTGAGATCGAGCCCCACATCGGGCTCCAAGCTCAGTTGGTAGTTCCCTTGAAGATTCTCTCCCTCTGCCCCTCCCCCTGCTCTTCCACTTTCCTCTCTCTCTAAAATAAAAATAAATAAATAAATAAATAAATAAATCCTTTAAAAAAAAGAAATGCGCTATCAAGCCATGGGAAGACATGGGAGGAACTTAAATGCCTATCGCTACATGAAAGAAGCCAACCCGAAAAGGCTGTCCACTGTATTATCCCAACCTATATGACTTTCTAGAAAAGCCAAAGTCATTGAGATAGTAAAAAGATCGGTGGCTGCCAGGGCTTAGGGAGAGAGGGATGAGTAAGCAGAGCACACTGGATTTTTATAGCAGTGAGAATACTCTGTGTGATACCATAATGATGGATACACATCATTATACATTTGTCCAAACCCAGAGAATATACAAAGCCAAGAGTGAACAGTGGTGTAAACGATAAACTTGGGAGGTCATGACATGTCAGTACACGTTCATCAGTAGTAACAATGTAATTCTCTAGGGGTGGAGCCTGTGCCCCTGCAGGGGCAGGGAATACATGGTAAATCTCTGCACCTTTGCTCAGTTTTTCTGGGAACGTAAACTTGCTCTGAAACAATAAAGTCCTAAGAAAAAAAGTTTAAAGAAGAGTGCAAGGGGTCCCCGAATGATGAAAGCCACAACTTAAAAGAAATGAGGTATACTTAAACTCAGGATGTCATAGGTGAAGTGTGTTTCAATAAGAATGAAGAAATCAAAGCCCCCCACAATGAGTCGCGGCCATGGATGGTATGCACAAAATTACAAAGCACCAAATTGTTCAAAGGAATAAAGAGAAATGAACAAGAGCACGATTGTAATGATGGCGCCCCAGTGCAAATCTCTCGGCCCTTGACCCGCCAAGCAAACGAAAGCAGTGTTAAGTCTGTGCTTTGAGACGCACACCACTGCCTTGACCTCTAAGGGGAGTCCACTGTCTTCTCTTAGAACACAATTAAGCCGTCAAAAGGTCAGTAGATTAAAAAGTAGATATGCTACAAATTACATTCTTTGAGCATCTAAGAATAGTATCTGATGGCAATAGAAAAATGCCCTCTTTACCTAACTAACCATTTAGAAATTAAGATAATAATACGTGACATCAGAGAGAAAACCAAACCAAACCACACCCTGGGGCCGAAGCTAAACTCAAAACTACAATTATAAAATATCTTCCTCTCAGTATGGCACTGAGAGGAAAATTCATATTCCTTACCCTTTAAGTTAAAAAAAAAAGAAAATAAATTAAGGATTCAACTCAAAAGCTTGATTAAAAAGCAACACGGTAAACCCAAGCAAAATAGAAAGTCACATTAATAATAATAAAAGCTGAAATTTGATAAATTGGGAAGCGGAAGAACAATTGAGGCATAAAATAAAACAAGGAGCTGGATATAGTAAAATGGAGTAAATAGGTAAACTTCTAGAAAACCCAGTAAAAAAAAATGCTAAAGCAAAGTCATAACAAGGAGAGAGCAGAAGAACCAAAACCAGAGAATGGAAAGACAGAATAGGCCACTTTGTGAAATCCTGATACAAAAACTCTGATCACAGGGATGACATGGATAATTTTATATGGAAATATGAAGATTAATCTTGATACAAAAAAACCCAAAGGCTAATAGACAAATACGTGTGATACAAATTGAAAACTTTGTTAAAGAGCCACCCTCCAAGAGTTGTAGGGCCCGACCATCTTTTTTTCCCCACCCTTCTAGAAACATCTATGAAATCAAGCATAGTCTTGGTAACACAATGAAAATAAACATATGCATCAAAATCCATAACTGGCATTGGGCTTAATGGCAAAACATTCAAAACATTTACAATAAAATGAGCAAGAGTTCAAGGGTGCTATCAAGAGTTCTATCACTACTATTATTTAACCTTTAACAAAATTTACAACGCTCCTCTTGCATTTTCTCAGTCACCTAGACAAAGGAGCATCCGTCCCTAACACAATTAACAAATGTCTCTATCTCAAATGCAGCACCGGGTGTGATATTACAAAATTCTTTAAAATCAGTTACACCAGGAGCATGTCCGGCACCACTGCTCTTACTTCATCTATTTCCGGAATTGTTAGGCAGGGTAATTAGATAGCGAAATGACATGAGAATAAAAGTCAAAAGGGAAGAAGTATGCATCACTACTTGCAGATAAGATTGTGCTGACATCATGAGCGCTTTGCTTTGTAGTTTTTGAGTCGATTCCCTTTGAGCGGAGTGTTTCAAGTACATAATCAGATCACCTGTCAAGCACTTGATTAAAGGAATATTTGTTGAGTTCATACCTTATGCCTGGCCCTGAAGATGCAGTGATGAGCAAGAGAGAGTCCCTGCCTTCACAGAGCGTATGTTCCAGCTGGGGGGATGGACAGTAACATACAAAACCCAGACAGTGTAGAATAGAATGTCAGGCGTTGGTAGACATGCTGACGGCAACCCAACCATAGACAAAGCGTGAATGATGGGGATGCCACGCTAGGTAAAGAGGGCAGGGAAGGCTGCTTCCCCAAATTACTTTCAACAGTCACACAACGCCGATCAAAACCCTTCCTTTCCCCGTCTCTCCCCTCTTGACTTCTTTTGGAAATAGACACCATAATCTTGAAGGTTATCTAGAAAAATAAAAGTGAAGAATAAACTCTAAACTTTGACCAAAGACTAATGGGGGTGGGAGCAGAGGGATAGAAATGTATCACATTGACATATTTTAGAAGTTGTATTATTAAGTGACAGATATCACGAGGGTGTGGCACGCTCTCCATAAAGTCAAAGCGAGACCAGTGAGATTAAATATGAGGTCCACGTTTATAAATGAGCTGAGTACATAAAGATCTTGGTGTATTAGCAGTACAGGCATAACATACTTCATGTCGCTTCAGGAGACCGAAAAATATTTATACGTGTGAACACATTTATTGACGTTTCATTTTAAGTGCGATTGGTAATTTCGTATTTGGTTGTGAAGTCTAATTAACATACCGTGTTATATTAGGTTCAGGTTACAATATAATCATTCGGCAATTGCATGACCAAATAGTAACCTCATTATCACATTAACTTACCAGTTCCATCCAGTAGCTAAGTATATTTGTTTACTTGCAGGTTGAGCTTAAGTTCAGCTAAGAGTTAAAGTGTTGTGCGTAAGACTTCTTGTAACCAGTAAGACTTAATAGTATGTAGAAGCATTCTGTAGTTTAACTTTTAGTTTTTTGAGACTTAAACTATGGCCAACTAAAGAATTGCAAATTCTTTAAAAAAACAGTGCTCATCACAGTACGTGTACTCTTAATCCCCTTTATCCCACTCATCCTCTAACCCAGCTCGTAATTCTGTATTTCTCAAATATCGCACTTCATGAATCCAGGGATCTAACCCTTGAATGAACAACATAACGCTCTTTGAAATTACATGCAAGTTTTAGGAGGCATGAACATATTTTTTAAGAAGTCTGTCCTCAGAAGAACATACAGATTGTCTAATAGAATGTCAGGTATTGATAGAGACAGATGTAATTCTCATATTCATGGTTACGTATTATTTTAAGGTAAAATTTGGTGACAGGTGCTTAATAATACCTCTTGTAGAAATTGCAAAGTTGATTTAAAAATTCTAAGTAAATAACTGTAGAGAAATTTTGATGATGCTTTTAAAGAGAAACCTTATATGCTATGCTGTTAATGTCAACATATATTAATGAACAGAATTTTCAAGAAGCTGTTAGGGCTTTAGGGTTTCTGTGGTTAAAATAATTTAATGAAAACTATACTGAGCCAAAGCTTGGGGGGAAATACTTAGTATTTTCTATGGATAAGACTGATAAGTTTGACTACCTAATTGTTACAAAGGATATGGCCAATTGTACTTAAAATTAAAACATAAACGACAAGCCATGAACTGAAAAGTTTTCACAATACAGAATAAAGCATTAATAAAACTACTAAGTAAAGTTTTTCACTGATGAGAATAAGACAACACTAACACAAAAAAATCACGAGCTGAGCCGAAATCAAAAGTTTGATGCCCAACCTACTGAGTCACCTGGGTGCCCCATAAATTGGTTGGTTTTTAAGAGAAAAAAAAAAAACTATAACAAAAATGACCAAACACTATAGAACTCTTGCACAATTAAGATGGAAATGTTAAAAACTAATTGAAAGTTTCCTTCCAACAGAAGAGCAAACATAAGGGGCGCCTGGGTGGCACAGCGGTTA
This sequence comes from Ursus americanus, assembly GCF_024610735.1. Taxonomy (NCBI): domain Eukaryota; kingdom Metazoa; phylum Chordata; class Mammalia; order Carnivora; family Ursidae; genus Ursus; species Ursus americanus. The sequence continues at coordinate 38,262,443 of NC_142147.1, read as the reverse complement.
AGCGTCTGCCTTCGGCTCAGGGCGTGATCCCGGCGTTATGGGATGGAGCCCCGCATCAGGCTCCTCTGCTGGGAGCCTGCTTCTTCCTCTCCCACTCCCCCTGCTTGTGTTCCCTCTCTCACTGGCTGTCTCTCTCTCTGTCGAATAAATAAATAAAATCTTAAAAAAAAAAAAAAAAGAAGAGCAAACATAAGATGCTTTTATCGGAAGTGTATTCTTTAAGATTTAAACAGTTTTAGAGCATAGTAACCCTAAAAACTCTACCCAGGTCATGTTATGGAGCTGCAATCATTCTAATAGCATAGCTAGATGAAGGTGATTCATAAAAGGGCAACTCACTTTTGAACATAATGTGAAAATATTAAATAAAATATGATACACAATCTGTCAGAAGAATAAAGAATAATATTCTCTGACTAAGTAAGTTTCTTTCTCCATTGAGGGCAACAAGGATAATTAATATACTTAAATGTATTAATATATAAGAGAAAATTTACACCCATGTCCTATTGAAATGGTAGATAATAATATTTGACAACCATTCTCAAGAAACAAAATTCACAACCCAATACCTGTCGATGTAATAGTAGAAATAGTAATAGTAATAGAAATAGTAATAGAAATTACACCTTCTTTAATCAAGATGCTTGGGGCATCTGGGTGGTTCAGTCGGTTAAGCATCCGGCTCTTGATTTTGGCTCAGGTCACGATCTCAGGGTTGTGAAAGCAGACTCCATGCTCAGCGGGGAGTCTGCTTCTCTCCCTCTCTCTCTCCCTCTCTCTCTTCCTCTCTCTCCCTCTTCCCCTCCCCCTCTCATACGCTTACTATCTAAAATCCATAAATAAATCTCCTAAACAATAACAAAAAGAAAGATCCTTTCACTTCCAAAACAGCAGCTGAATCACCCTTTGAACGAAAAGCTAGAGGCATTTCTATTTAAGTAAGAAAGGAGTCTCATAACCCATGCCATATTTAACACAGTTCTCTAAATTCTGGCCAATGGAATACAGCACGAATAAAAATTAGAAGAGGTGACAATTTCAAAGTGGATGAGACTGTTATTGTCATTTACATGGGACTGAATTCTTCACCTGGAGAATACACTGAAAAATTACTATGCTATGAAATGAGCTCAGTAACAGAGTTTGGTCAAAAGAAACACATAGACAAAAAGTTCTCGTCTTTCTACATACCAGTGACAGGATGATCTTAAAAAAATACCTTTCTCAATAGCAACAAAACTGTAAGATATCTGAGATGGAGTTCACAAGAAATGGGTAGAGCTATAATGAGAAAGAATAAGGACTGTAAATGGAATAATGTGCATGGTATTGAATTAAAATTAAAAAGAAATATAAAGTTATCAATTCTCTCGATAGTATCTAGACGTTGAATGGAATCAAAATAAAAAAAAAACAGTGGGACTTTGGAGGGCATAGTGCTTCACAAAATTATTGGGAAATTCATCTGGAACTTTAGAATTACCAAGAGCATTTGCAAAACTGGAAAGATGACAAGGGACTTCACTACCCAGTGAGCAATGTGCAAAGACGTGCTTGTAGCTTTGTGGATATCCAGTCTGGTTTAATTGCAGGAATAGACAGATTAATCAATGAAACAGTACAAAGAGAGCAGAAGCAGACTCATGTAAATATGAATTTCATGTAAGGTAAATGTGGCATTTCAAATCAGTGGGGAAAAGATGAAGAATTCAGTAAGTCGAATTGAGTCCATTTGCTGACCATGTGAAAAAAAAAAAGAGATCTTTACAGCTGAACATGGGCTAACAAATTTCAGGTTGATAAAATATTTAAATATGAAATTTGAAACCATACAAAGATTTTTTAAAAATACATGAATATTTATCTGGTGTCATGTGTGCAAGTACTTTCTAAGAGTGTATGTAAAGGCATAATCCATAAAATAAAAGACTGATAGACACAATTCTCTGTGTCAACGTGATCACGAACAAAGCTAAAGGTTAGACATCAAACGGAGATTAATATCCTTTAATAGGAGTGCTCACGAATAGTAATTAAATGACAAACAGACGAGAAAATCGGCAAAGAAAATGAGCAAGAAGCTTTATAATGAAGTGGCCGATAAATGTAAGAAAAAAACCTCAACCTCACTGGAAATTAAGGAGTCACCATTAAAAAGAATAATATATGTAATGCATTTAGCTCAGTGCCAGGAACATAGAAAGTTCTAGACAATATTAAGTCTTTGTAACCTGAGGATGATGATGATGGAGATTGTCATGGAGATAATAATGAAGATGTTTCCTTCAAATGATGATACTATCAGCATATGGATTAGTGGCATAGGGATTTTTTTTTGGTAGAAGAAGAAAATAATGCATTTCTAAAGTATGACTTTGCAACGCATAACTAAAGTGTCGAAAACATTACCTTGGAGAGATTATTCTCATTCACATATTTATTGTAATGACAACTAATGACAACCTCTTCAAGCATTTACTTCCAGGGTGTCCACTGCAGTCTTTATTATGATAGTCTCTGTAAAAGTGGGTGCAACAGAAGGCTGGTGGAAGTGGAGGGACATGTACGTGGTAGAAAATGGTGATGGAGAAGACAATTTGCTGACATGAACCCAGCCCCAGTGCGTCAGATGAGAACGGACATTTAGTCGGAGCCTGTGTCTGTACCCAGAAGAGACGTGCACATGCATTTAAAGATTATCGGTGTTTGTGTCCGGTGGAGGGGCCATGGTCATTTTGATTTTCTTCTGTGTTGTGTGCGTGCGTGTATTTTGCAAAACCCAAAATGAGCAGGTAGCAATTTGTAAGCGGAAAGATAAAAATCCCACTGGCAGATACGGCCCTTTCAGTTTTTAGAAGAAGACTACTGGGAGTCTGAGAGCGGAGATTTGGGGCAAATATGTCGGATCGGCTCTGGAAACTCGCCCGCCCATAGTCCTTCATGAACAGAGGTGGTGGGAAGGGCTCACAGGGGAGAGTGGCAGGAGCCATGTGGCCGCGGGGTGCCGGAGGGGGTCAGGAGGCGGAGTCGGTCTGGGACACTCTTTGAGCTGCGGGGCACAGGAGCCCGGTGCATGCCTCTCTATTGCCTTGTTTCAATAAAAATAGAGGCGTTTGCTGTATCAGTACAGGGCTTGAGGGGCAGCCCCCTACAGGCTTAGCAGATAGATGGGGAATGAATCAATCACAGACCCACAGACCTGAGCTAAAAGGCTCTGTGTGGGGCGTCTGGTCCAGCTCTCACATCTGGGGGAGTCTTCATTGTGATTTGGAGTTTGTGCTGCCCTCCGCAGATGGCAGACCTACCCTCCCTGTTATCTCAGTGGTCCGCTCCTGGAGGGAAGGTGTGGAGGCCAATGCATCCTTTTCTGCGCTGGGCTGTTGCTGTCTCAGAGGGCGAGGAAGGTCCGTGGAGAGATGTGAAGCAGATGGATTCTCCTTGAAGGTTGTCCAGAGACGTGGTACCCAAGACAGGTGCCTGGGAGGTTGACCTCCTTTAGTTTAGCCCCGGGTGTGCTCTGTGCTGAGTCAGGGACTTCCTGTCACTTTTGAGACGAAAGTCCTGCAAAGCCGCTTGTAATTCACTCCAATTCGTCTCCTCCACAGCTCGCTGACTCTCCTCCATCATCTCTCCTCCTCACCGACAATTAAGTTTTGACTCACACCTCTTCCAGGAAGCCTTCCTTGATTTCTTAAGACTTCATAGGTCTCCTTTCAGTGTTCTAGTACTTTACATGCAGCCTGAGCCCCAAGTGTTTCACTCTGTAATTTCTCATTTAGTCGTCTCCTTCTCTTAATTGACTCAGTCCTGGGATGCACAGTCTTTCTGGGCCAGTACCTAGTGAATGATTCCCCTATAACTGAATGACTGAATTAAAGAGAAAGATGTGGCCTCTCTTTGCCACAAACTGAATGGGGGAGACAGACTTAAGGAAGGGCTTGAATGTGCATGCAAGGGACCGTCCCAGGAGAGGAGAGACCAGTGGTTAACGCGCCCTGAAAAGCAGGCGTGTTCTGTTACTGTGGACCCCGTGTGGAAAGGCAGGAGCGAGTTCTGGAACGTATGGCTGCTCTTTCAGACTGAGAGGCATTGGCAGAACTCCTGGCCGTGTGTCCGGCCTTGGGCGCCCGGGAACCTGGGGGAGGCCCTAGCCCTCCCTGCCCTGGGCCTGCACCCTCAGGGCACCGAGCATCTCGTGCATGGTTTCCTGACAGTCAGGCATGAGGATGTGGGCCGTGCTTGCCGGGGAGGGAGGGGCGGGCTGGCCAGGCCCACCAGCAGCACCATATGCCCACTCCTTAGCCTATTCCTGTCATGTCCCTGGGCTGCCCAGCTGTCACCATCATAATTACTGCAGCCAGGGCCCAGGGAAGTGTGTGGTTGTGGGGACCCTCTGGTCTCCTTAGAACTTTACTACTGTTGTTATAGCTTAACAGGACATGGCCTGCCTTCTGTTGGTCTCTTGAAACAACGGCTGCAGTCCCCATCCATCACGGGGGCAAGCCAGCTGCTGCAGGGCCAGCTGTCAGGGAGAGGGCTCCGCACGCTCCCTGACATGCTGGCCTTGACCTTGGGGAGGTGGTAGCTCTAAGCCAAGTGCCTTTCCTGGCATGGCATTTGGGCCATCTCTTTCCTCTTAACCCCGGGGGACCACTTTGTGCTTTGTGTCATGGCCCTGACCTCCTGGCCCTTTGCCTGGTGTCTGCCCTGGACCGTGAACTTCTCAAGGGAAGGGGCCACAGGCCATCTTCTGCTCTGAAAAGCTGTGGCTTACATTTTAAAATATCATTTTCCACATTATAAAAGGAATATACAGTGATAATAACAATATAAAGAGATAACATTTGTTAGCTGTTTACCATGTTCCAGATATTATAATTTTACAAGGATCTGCTAATTTATTAATCAGAACAACACCATGAGACGGGCATGATTCCCATTGTTCAGGTAAGGAGCACTGCTCAGACAAGATATGTAACTTGTCCATGTCACACACCTAACAAGTCAGGGTTCCGGGATTCAAGACTACAGAATTCTCCTTTCAGGGTCCACACATATGCCCCCTTTTAGGAAATTTAGAAATCGAAAAAGTAGAAAGAAGTCACCAGTCATATCACTTTCCAAACACAACTCCTTAGGATCCTGATATATTTCTTTCTCAATTTTTCTATTCATTATTTTTTTCCGTAATTGTGATTATATTGTGTGCTCGATTTTGTCTTATTCTTGTAGAATTAATATCATCACATAAACATTTTCTCATGATTGTATAATATCCATTTGGTGGGTTTACTATCCTTTACTACTCCCTGTTTGTTGCTCTTTGGCTTGCAGCCAACTTTCCAATTGAACGAACAGTGATCTTGTGGGTGGGTTTGTGTGTGGGTGTTACTTACTCTATACTTAGCTTCTTGTTAAGATTCGTACATTCAGTATCTGGTTTATTCTCTGGACAACCCCAGGAGGTAAGGAAATATTAGCTCTACCATCTTACAGATTGAGAAACTAAGGTTTAGACGGTTAAATCAATCGCCAAGATTACACAGTGGACAAGGGCCCACACCAGAGTTAAAACTGATGTCGGTTTGACCAAGGCCATGCTTTTGGCCATTACTCTATACTTGGACTATAACACTGTTTCCGTATGATATTTTTATTTAAAAAATGTTGGGGTATACTACCATGAGCGGTAGGGGGTAACCATTTTTGAAACAAGTTAGAGGAATTTGCATTCTGGTCCTGTTGTGTCTTTCTCTTGCTGGCACTGCGTGTTATTGTTGAGCCCGTTGGTAGGGTTATTAACAGTCCCAGTTCTTAATGGCTTGTGACAACCCAAGTTTACTCCTTGCTCATGCTCCATGTCCGTCCTGTGTTGGCTGGGCTCTGCTCCAGGTGTCCTCACTCTGGGACGACTGATTGAACAGTCGCCATCTGGAATGCTGCTTGGTCACTGCTGCAGATGGAAAGGGAGCTCTGGGCGTCTCCCACTGGCAGGGAAGGGATCTGGCCCCCAAGTGACAAATGTCCCTTCTGCTCGTAGCTCATTGGCCAAAGCTAGTCACGTGGCCCACCCACACAGAGCCAGGGAGTGCAGTCCTTCACGTGTCCTGAGGGGAGAGAGGGCTGGGAATAACTGCGGAAGACCTATGACGAACACAGTCATAAAAGTTGCTCATTTGATAGTTGAAAATAGTAACACAGTGTTGCTTTATTTGACATTATTTTTCTTGGTCGGTCTTAGGATTTCTTCATATTTTCTTGGCCAGTTGGACCTTCTCTTTTGTAACTTGTTTGTCCTGTTCTTCGCCCATTTATCAGCGCTATCTTAATGCTTCTTACAAATGGTTTCCTGATGTGTTGATGTCCCTAAATGGGTCTTTGATGAGTGAAAACACATGGTGTTTCAAAAGCCAATTTCCCGTAGATATTTTTAAACCTATATATGTAAATTACCCTATTAATTTCCTTCTGTTTTCTCAAAGAAGTGGCCCAGAATTTATGTGAATTTCAGGGTAAGAGTTAATGTAAGTTCCCCTGTTCAGTTACTCCATGAAAACGGAGGGAGTTTCCAGAGTTTCAATGGGTTTTAGCAACTGAGTTTCAAAACCCTGCTGTCCTCTTGGACTCCTTCTTTTCCCTGGCCCCACACAACCCACTGGACACCTGGCCCAGAGTGCCCATTCCCTGGCTATTTTGGTCACTGCTTCCACCTTCTCCTCCCCACTCCCACTCCACTGTCCCCAGGTGAGGGGGGACATCTGACAATTGATGTAGCTCCCTCACTGGCATCTCAGATGTTCTACCAAAGGAGGGGTCATTCTAATTATATCATCTCTCCCCCGAAAGCTCTTCACAGCGGCTTCCTTTGCCCAGTGGGACCCATTTACCATGGTTGTACACAACAGATTTTTAGATGGGACGCAAAGGAACAGTTTTTATAGATCTAAGTAAATTTTCATGTGTATTAGAAAGGTAATTACCTAGCATAGTAAATCCGTGCATTGACAGATATTATTGCTTATGAGTAGAAGTGAGTAAAGTGTAAAAATTAAAGGGAAACGAGTAAGTTAGTAATAGAACAGGGAGCACATGGATTTGGCAAAGATAATGGGATAGTAGACAAGTGATAGGAGTTTGGGAAAGACTGACCTACAGTCTACCTTCCAAAGTTACAGTTTCCATGAACCAGCTCCAGTCCGGCTTTCTAGCCCCAAGCTCCCCCTTGTCCCCCACCACCTCCTATTCTTAGGATTCCTCAATGTTGCTCCTCCAACAAGACTCCGACACCATAAACACCTCCCCTTTGTTTCTGGCAAAGGTAGAGTTCTTCTGTGCCTTTTTTGGGGGTCCTGACTCACTTTTTACTTGTATTTTCCTTAATTGGAATATTTGTTCAATGTCCTACTTTCCCTTTTAGGTATTTATTTGAAAACACAGCCTGGGCTTTCTTTCAGTGGCCAGCTTTAACCTACAGAATGTGCTTTACTACTTAGTTCGTTTGTATTTATGACCTAATGACGCCTTACAACAGCTCCATTTCACAGAGGGATTAGCTAAGGCTCAGACATTGTGAAATGCCATTCAGCTAGTCATTGCGGGGATTAAAACTCCGGAATAGGACCTAACACCATGATTTTCCTACTTTTTAGCTCATGGCACTCCTGCTTCCCTGCAACGCACGGTGCTTGCTTATAATAGGTCCTCAATAAAGGTTTTTGGAGTGAAGGAACTATGAGCACATTCTTAATTCTAGGACTCTGTTCACGTGACACATGGCGATACTCCCACAAACTGGTTTTTGAGACATTTTGCACACTGAGGACTGGGAATTCTTGGGTTGTTTCCTAAAGGTTGAAAATCCAGGCACTGTCCGATGACCTCACCAGGGAACTTTGTGTTTCTACTGAGCAGTGTTGTTCTTTCCTCTTCCTCAATTACTTGTTGGTGAGTGGAGACAAAGGCATCTTTGTCAAAGTAAATATGGCTCGATTAGAGATTCAGGAAGTAGCAGAATAATGCTTTAAAGACAGTATTCTGAATTATGGCTTGACAAGTCCTTGAATGGGTTCAGCTATGCTATCATGGAAAGCGGAACACTGGAGAATTAACCAAGATTTTTCTATGTAAATATCACTACCACGGATACCTGCCAAATCAACAGAGAAATGCCAAATCTCTAGAATCAGTGAATTAGGGCACCCTCTTTTTGGGCAGCAATGATGTGCCAAAGAGAGCAGGGAATGAAGGTGATGTGAATTCAACTCTGGGCTTTACTACTCACTCCTGCGAGCTCTGGTGTAGGCAACACAGCTGGGATGTGCTCGGTCTGATACAGGGAGGAGGGGGCCATAGGCCCCAGAACCTAAGTAGCGGGTACCAACATTGTAAGACTTGGATTCTGAGGGGTGCTGAGGAGACCAGATTGGTAGGTTTGATAAGGGAGATTTTATTCAACATTAGAACACTCGCCTAGGCATGCCAAAATACCTCACTTTGACAGCCCCCAGGAGATGGAAGAGATGAGGTTGACATGCCAGAATTTTCATGAAAAGTAGTGATAGAGATTATTAAAGAACTGAGAGATGTAGGCGTGCTGAGGATTGGACCATGAAGGACTGATAAACCCTCCGGGGGGATTACTTTCCCTGGGAACCCCCAGGAGGCACACTCAATTTTCTCAGGCCTTCAGGAAGGTGCTGGTGGGGAGGGGATCACCACTGCTAGGAAGTTCAGCGGTGGCACATCTGTGTTGGCCAGGGCTGACTTTAGGAGAGGTATTCTAGAAGAAGTCTCGTTGATAGTAACGGGGATTACAGGCTCCCTCCAAACAATAGACACCAGATGGCCGTGCTCAACTACCAGAAGCCAGGTAGACGTAATTATCTTAATGAGTAGCCACGGTAGTGGGACAGGCCAACTTGGCCTGAGATATGGAGATGGTTAACAGAACGGACCTGTCCCTAGAGCAGCCAACACGGGTACTACTCAATAGCACAGCTCTGTTTTTCTTGATTTCAAAAGAAATCAAGAATAATTGTTATACGCAACTAATGAATCATCGAACTTTACATCAAAAACCAGGGATGTACTGTATGCTGACTAACATAATATAATAAAAAATATTATTATAAAAAAAGAATAATTAATCAAGAGACTATAGGAAATTACCCCAAATAAAATGACACGATACCGTGCTTGGTTTTTGGACCTGAGCTATTTTTTTTTTGGACTGAAGAAAAGACCGTATACCCAGGGGGAAGGACCGTGTAGCATTAAAGGCAACGTGCCTGGTTGTGAGTCCCCAGGCCTTTCCCAAAGAGAACTCCAGCCTTATACTTGGGGAATTATATCCTGGGAAAGGGGAACTAGCCAAACATTTGGAGTCTTGGACACAGCATCTGAGGTGCCATTGATATCTGGAGGTCATCATGGCCCTTCTGTATGAGTAGGGAGACAGGGGACTAGGTAATAAATGGAATCCTGGTCAAAGACCATCTACCCAGTGGTTATTTGCCTGATTCCTGAATGTCGACCGGAACAGATGGTGAAATTCCCGTGCTACACCCTTGAACTGTAGACTGAGAGCTACCATGGTGGGAAACACCAAGGGAAGACTCTGAAATGGCCCTCACCCCAATCAAGGAGTAAAAATATATTATTCCAGGATGAGGGAAATGGTGGAAATTAATTCCACTCTTAAAGATCTAAAGGATATGTGTCACGTGGCCATCTAACTCACCAGGACAACCCCCGTTAAACACAAATGGATCCTGAAAAACGACAGGGACTACCACACACTCAACCATGTAGTGACCCCGAGCACAGCTGTCATGCCAGATGCGAGATCTTTGTTACAACAGATTAACGTGGCCTGAAGTTCGTGATATGAGCATTGATTTGGCAAATGTGTTCTTTTCCATCCCTATCAGAAATGATCAGAAAGTTTTTATTCACATGGAACAGACAACAGTATACATTTATAATTTTTCCCCAGGGCTGTGTTAACTTTCTCACCCTCTGTCATAATACGGTCCTCATTAATCCGCCCCACGTGGACATCCGGCAGAATATCACGTTGAGTCACTGTATTGAGAACAAACTAATTGGGCCAAATTAACAAAATGTGTCCAGCATGTTGGAGGCCTTGGTAAGACGTATGGGTTCCAGAGGCTGGGAGATAAACCTTACAAAGATTTGGGAGGCAGCTACAAAAATAAAAATTTTAGAGATTCAGTGGTCGGGGGAATGTCTATCCAAATAACATTTCATCCAAAGTATAGGAGAAATTGTTGTATCCTGCAGCTCTCACTATGACAAAGGAAGCACAATGTCTGGTAGGCTCTCTGGGCTCTGCAGGCAGGAAGTCTGTATCTAGGAGTACTGATCTGACTCATATATCCTTCACGTTGCTCCTTGGACTGTACACAACATTCCTTGTGTCCAACTAATGCAGGACAAAAAAAAGCCCGAGATTAGTTCATGGAAAGGTTGGCTCTGCATGAGGGTACAGTAGATGGCAACCATGCTACGGTCCCCCTCAGGAATGGCCTTGAAAGATGGGGATGAGGGAACATCTAAAATGAAGAGCTTCAGGCAATGCTGGTTGTCTACTGTGGGTGGAGATGTTGGTCAGCACTGGAATATATACAGTCTCATGGTTTGACTGGATGGTCAGGGCCTAGAAGTAGCAAGAGGGCATGATTGGGAGTGGGAGGTCCAGGGTGGAGCTGTGGATGGGCATATTGGGGTAGGCACCAAGTATGAAGATCTTGGTGGTGTATGCTAATGCCCAAGGATACTTGTTGGCAAGTTGATCACATGGGGGCCTTTCCCCTCTAAGAGTGACTCATTCAGGCAGGAATGGATTCAGATTCCAAGTATGGGTTTGTCCTTATCGTCGACAGAGCTTCAACCTCAGCCGTCATCTGAGGGCTTATGGAATACTCAATCCACTGGAATAGGGTCCCACAGAATCTCACTGGGCTAGGAGACCCACTCCGTAGCCAAGGAAGTGTGGCATTGGGCTCATGCTCATGAGATCTACTTGTCGTGTTCTATACTGGACCATCCAGAAGTTGCTAGCCTAAAGGAGAACTGAAATGGCTTGTCAAAGGCACAGAGATGATAGTTTATCACCTATCACCAACCATCCTCCAGGATGTGAAATATACTCTGATTTAAAGATGTTTCTTTGATGCTATGTGCCCATATATGACTATATGTCCCTCCTACATAAATTAAAAAAAAAATCCATGGACCCAGGAACTCTAGGATAGAAGCAGGAGGATCTTGCTTACCATCACTGCCATTAACCCACATGGTGCCTCCTGTCCCCACAGCTCTGGGTTCTGCAGGATTAGAAGTGCCAAAGAGAAAGACTTCTGCCACCACACAGCGCAAGAATAAGCCAGAAGTGCTACCTAGACACTTTGGGTTCCCTGTGCCAAAGGGATAGTAGGCAAGGAGAAGAGTCACCACCGTGCCAGCAATGGATGGGTTGTGTTGGGTACTGAGATGTGCTCCCCACCTGCCCCCTCAATGGAAAATGGCCTGCCTCAGCTCCTGGGAGTGCCTCTGGCAGGGGGCCTTCAGCTCTCACTCCCTTCAGGGATGCCTCAGCTGCAGACAGGACTCTTAATCATGGTCACGTCCCTTCCTAGGATGGCCCGCACCCCGTGACTCACCAACTCAGGGCTATAAAGGCCTGGCCAACTGGGGACAACACTGAAGGGCCATTCTAGCTGCACGTCCTGTAAGGAGCCAGCCATGGCCCTCATTGGCCCGCACTGCCTGTGTGCTTCTCTGACGCCCCCTCCTGTTTCCATCTCCCTCCACTCAGGTATTGCTTCCCAGGAACCGTCCCTAAGACACCTGCACGCTAAGCTTCGCGTCCTAATGTCCCTGTTTCCTGGGGGACCCCACCTGTAGCAGACGCTGATTCTGAATGGTTGAGGGGGTGTTCAGGTACCTTGTGGCTTTGTCTGTTTTGTTGAGCCTTCCATAGGTGACTGTACTATCTAGCCAGGTTCGAGAACAGTCAGTGCTGCCTCCCCACTGCTTCCTGCCTGAATTCATTAGCGAGTCTCTTCTGACCTCCTTTCCATGTGGCATCAGCCGTGAGGGTGACCCTGAGGAGGCCCTGGCTCTCTAGTGCTTCCAGGCATAAACCATAGAACAGATGACCAGAAACTGGGGTGGGAGAGCTGAAAGGGCAGGGGAGGGAAAGTCAGGGAGGACTGCGGGCAGTTAGAGGAGGGAACTGTTGAGCACCGGGCTCAGGGAGCCAGGCGGCCATCTCTAATTCTATCGAGAAAGGGTTGGCCGCTCACCTTGTCCTCCTAACATCCCTAGCTGTAAAGAAATAACTTCTTCCCAGAAGCCGGCAAGAAGGCGGCCACCCCCTCGGTCTGTCTTTACAGAGAAATCCCGGTCTCGGGTAGACAGGATGGGCATGTCTCTCTGTTCCCTCAGCTCTCTCGGTCCTGCCACACCCAGTCCCCCCGCTTCCTCTGTCTGTCTCCTTCCTACCCCCATAGAGAGAAGGTCCTTGAGATAATGCTACGTTGAGATTCCTCAATGACAGAAGATGAACACGGGCCAGTCCAGAGAAGATTCCATACCAAGGAGGACCCAGGGCTGAGAAGGATGTGCAGCCCAGAGCACAGTGTTGCCATGTGGGATCTGCGGATGCCATGTAGAGAGGCAGCGACACGCCCCCGCTGGTCGGAGCCCCGCAGGGACGCGGGTGGGAAAGAGAAGCGAGTCAAGGAAAGGGGTCTCCTAAGGGGCGTGGAGGCAGCGTCAGCAGTGACCAGCAGCTGACCACACGGAAATCTGTACCTGCGCTTTTGGCCCAAGGTGAGCGAACCCGGGTCCTTAGTGGGATGGGCAGGGGCCGGGGGTCTTTCTAGTTATTGCTGGTGGTCACCCCCCATTGCGGCACCCACATTGTTGCTCCCAGCGCCTTGTAAGGCACAGATCTTTGAAGCAGACCAGCTGGACTCCTCCAGGGCTATATTTATGCATGTCCAGAAGGTTCTGAGTTTGAGTAATTGATTGCACTTTGCGAAGCAACGTTGTGGCTCTGGCCTGTAAGAAATCCATGCAAGACTGTCCACCCCACCCCGCTCGGCGTTCACCCACCGCAGGAAAGTCTGCTCTTTTAATTAGCGGTGTGCGTGGATATATCTGGTGTGCAGATGCAGTTAATAACAGAGCTGGTTCGGACTACTGGGCGAGACTTCTATAAGGGGCTTAAAATATGGAATGTTGCCGCTAAAGACCTTCCCAGATCTTGGCCGCGTGAGGACGGAGATTGGGTTGTGCTCACAATGTGTGGTGATGCATAAATATTAGCCTTAAATAACTGTGAATACCTTGTTTCCTAAAAAGATTAGTGGCTCTTCCCTGTGTGATAAATTGTGTGAGTTACAGTGCAGACCTGTCTTCCCACTGTATTATCCCAGAGCCCTTTAAATAACCAAGTCCAAATTATGCTCAGCGGGCTGTGGGGAACGCTTGGGCAAGCTGGAGGCAGAAAAGTATAATTTGGGTTCATTCTTCTTCTGTGTCTCCCTCTTTGTCTCATACCTTTCTCTCACCCTCAACTCAGTCTTGTTTCCGTAGTCGATTCCCTCTCTCATTCTTACTACCCCCTCTCCTTCCCTCTGATTCGCTGACTTCTCTGTCCTTGTTTCCACGGAACGACAGGGATGGCTAACTTTTCTGAGTTTGTGCCTGACCTGATAAAGTGAATGAAGTTTGAAGCCCTTTACGTCTACTGCCTCATCTCCTTGTAAACAACCTCGAGAGGTAGGCACGGGGACTCTATGCATTGCGGAGATGAGTTAGCTGAGGCACAGAGAGGTTAAGGAATTCACTCAAGGTCACACAGCCAACAAGGGGGTGGAGTCAAGACTTGCACCCAGGTCTGTCTGACCTCAGAGCTGGGGCTCTTAGCCTCCGTGGGCTCTGCTGCTGTGCTGAAGAAAGCTGTCAGGGCCCTGGACGGTGGCAGATACAGTGCTCCCTGCTCTTTGTCGTTCCTCTAAGGCACCCTCTGTGGTGGGGACCAGAATGTTGCTTCATTCGCAAGGCGCATCTGAGGGATGCACTGAGATATCCAGGCTCCTCGTAGGAAGTGACAGAGTCACAGGTGCTAAGCCCTCCCCCTCCCCGCAGGGCAGAAGAAGGGGAATCAGCACTGTCAGCTCTGGCTGCTTCTCTGGGGAGCCATCAGCAGGAAGCTCCTCACCCTGCTTTCTCTTCGCATGAACTGATTTTCTTGGGACTTGAGTAAGAGGACTGAAGTACACCTGCCTACTTGGGGGCCTGGGTGTACCCAGGGGACAAGGGGGCCACATACTTGACCATAAAGGGATCCTTCACTGAGCTCTCAACTTTGGTTCCCAGCATGCCATGGGGCACCGCTTCCCAAATTGCACATGATCAAAGGCGTGGAGAGGTATTTTGTTACCTTCCCCCCCCCATTTACAATTGACTTCATTGACATAGATTTACATAGAGTAAAATGCACAGATTTTTTTAAAAAAAGATTTTATTTACTTATTTGACAGAGAGAGAGAGAGACAGCCAGCGAGAGAGGGAGCACAGCAGGGGAGTGGGAGAGGGAGAAGCAGGCTCCCAGCCGAGGAGCCTGATGTGGGGCTCAATCCCATAACGCCGGGATCACGCCCTGAGCCGAAGGCAGACACTTAACGACTAAGCCACCCAGGTGCCCCTAAAATGCACAGATTTTAAGTGTACAGTTTGGTGGGTTTTTTTGTTAAGATTTTATTTATTTATTAGAGAGAGAGAGCACAAGCAGGGGGAGCGACAGGCAGAGGGAGAGGGAGAAGCAGGCTCCCTGTTGAGCAAGGAGCCCGATGTGGAACTTGATCCCAGGATCCTGGGACCATGAACTGAGCCACCCAGGCGCCCTGAGTTTGGTGGGTTTTGACCAGTGTACACATTCAGGCACCCACCTCCCCTTCTAGATTCAGACCACCTCCAACTAGAAGGGCCTTGCCAGCCCCCACATGAATCTGCACATCCCCATTGAGGCACCTGCTGGCATGATGGCCATCATGGGGACTTACCTCCTCCCGCTCTAGCTCTTCAGATACGGGGCACTTCATAGGAAACGAACAGTTTCCATCCTGTTGTGTTGGCCCAACATGATCTTTTTGAGGTTCTTCCGTTGTTGAATATTATTGGTAGTTAAATTTTTAAAAAAGATTTCTGAATAGTTTCTCATTGTGTCACTAGAACACAGCACGCTTTTTCATTCCTCAGTTGGTGGACGTGGAGTCGTTTCCAGTTTGGGGCTATAATGCGATTAATCCTGCTATGAATATTTGTGTATGTGTCTTTTTGTAAATAATTTTAAAAAATAGCTAGGAGTGGAATTTTCTGGGTCACATTATGTTTGTTTAGCTTTATGGCAGTTTTTCAATGTGATTGTTCCATTTCGCATCCCCACAAGCAAGGTGTAAGACTTAGAATAGCTCTGCATCCTCGTTCATATTTGTGGTTGTCAGTCACTTCAATTTTAGCTGTTATACAAGTTTATGAATGGTATCTCATTATGGTTTTAGTCTGCATTCCCCTGATGACCAACAATGAACATCTTTTCACGTGCGTATGGTCTATTTCTATATCTCTTTTTTTTGGGGAAGTATCCATTCAAGTCTTTTGCTCATTTTGTACCTTAGATCCTTGGATTTTTAAAAAATTATTATTGATTTGTCAGAATTCTTTATATATTATGGATTGTGGATTCAAGTGCTTTGTCAGATATGGGTACTATGCTTATTTCCCCCAAGGCTTTGGCTTGCCCTTAATTTTCTTAATGGTATTTTTAAGGGAAAGAAACTGATCCCTGGCCTTCTAAGGGCTGTTCCTACAGCATGAATATTGAGAATGTCTGTAGTTGGGTTGAATGTCTGGGGTGACTTCCACTTATCGGAATTCCCTGGGGCCAAGTGGACTCAAAGTGACCAAGGACAGCAGCGGCAGGCTGATGATTCTTTAGGACAGGGAAGATAGACCCTTGGTGAATCCTAAACGTGTTTTGAGGGAGTGGTGTAGGGAACAGTTCAACTTTGCCAAAACCTAGAGTTACAGCGTGAGCTGCTGAGGAATTAAGAGTTAAGATATTCTGCAATTAATCTTGATGGAATCTCTCTATTTCCCACCAGTATAAGGTGTGGGGCATGTTTATTTTCTCTCTTTAACATCTGAAGGCTAGGGGCTTTGCAAACATTTCACTAAAGGCTTTCAACAAGGAATTAGGCTGAGTCACAGCAAAATGGAGTCATTGCCCAACATCCCACCAGGGAGCTAGTGGTGGGGTCGGCATTGAGCCCATATCTGTTTTGCTCTGGGGCCCGCCCTGCTCCTTCCACCATCCTCCACTGCGTCTGTGACTTGCACAGCCTAAGTGAGCTCTCTGCAGTTGCACACAGCAATTGAAATCCCCCTTCCTCCAGATTCTTTCTCGAATAATTGCTATAATACTATTCAGCCATCTTTCTCTTGCAGGCTCAATATTCTTAGTCCCTTTATGCAAGTCTTGGATGGCTTACTTTCCGAAGCCCTTACTCTACTCATGGTTCTTCTCTGTTCCATCTCGTTGCTTAGCTCAGTTGCCCCGAGATGCATGCAAGGTGGTCTGCATACAGCCATGTGAGATCTGCTGCAGGACCATTGTCAGGCCTCTGGAGGAGAGGCCCAGACCACGCTGGCGTTCTGAGTTGGTAACCAAATGACGTTGCTCACCAGTTATCCATTGAGAACCCACTCCTGGGCAGCAAAAGGCCAGAGGCAGCGGGCCGAGCAGTAGCATGGCAGAGAGGTCCTCTGTCCTCCCCCAGTGCTGCCCACCCCAGCCTCTCTTAGTGGATCCCACAGACAACAGAAAATAAAGAGTGGATTGAAAAGACCATAAATTGTGCCTGTTTCTCAGAAGTCAGTAAAGGGACACGAGACAAAGAAATGAGGGAGGCACCGTCCATGTGATACGGTGATTAGAGAAAACTGACGTCTGAGCCGTGCATGACCCAAGGCCTGAGAATGACTAGGGTGGGGGCAGAGTGTTCCAAACAGGGGAGCTCCACCGGGACGCAGTCATTCAGAAATGCTCCTTGGTCATCAAGAGTAGACATTGAAGCTCTAAGCTGTATATGTCTGAATATGTCTGGGCTGGAGAGGTCAATTCAGGAGCCCCAAGTGCACTGTTGCTTAGTGGTCTGGGACTGGATGAAATGGTGAGAGGGTAGAGAAAAGAGAAGGAAGGAAAAGGCCCTGGACAGAGCCTTAGGGAGCATCAGCACTTTTTCTTTTATTTATTTATTTTTTTAAGAGGTTGAACAGACCAGGAGCCAGAGAAGGCAAGGGACAAGTGCAGCCAGTGAAACAGAAAGAGAGGCAGGAGTGAGCACTGTCATGGGCAGCCGAGTAAGACACCTGCCGGCAGTGCTGAGCACTAAAAAGAGAAGGCCCTCCTAGGTCACCTGGGCTCCGGTCCAAGCCCAGGAGCGGGGTTTCACCTCTCACGGTGCTCTCCTTGGGCCAGTCCCACACATGCATTGCCACCAGGCAGACCTTTTGCCCTTGCCTGCTCCATTCTTGGTCAGCTGTTTGCGGAGGGACATGAGATGGGATTCCAGAGACTTTGTTTGTTTTCAACCTCAGACGAAGAGGCAACCAACATCCCATCCTTGCAGTAGTCGCTTCTTTGAGCTGGACCCTTGGGGGTGATCAGAGGACCAGGCTGCTTGCCCTCTGACCCTCACTCCTCCCCGCTTTGCGGAAGCTCCCCCCACCCCTCCTTCCTGGTTCTCTCCAAGTACATCTTGATAAATAACTTTCTTGATGAGAGCCAAGTGTCGGATTGCCTTGATCTGAGAACGTCTCTCCCGTCTTTGCACTTCGGAGTTTCTAGGGACCCATTATACAGCAATCCCCCCATATCCACGCTTCACTCCCTGTAGCATGAGCTCCTTTAGTCAACTGCGGTCTAGAAGCAGATGACCCTCCTTCTGATGTGTCCTCACAAGGTCAGTGGAGCCGAATGCTACGTCACAGCACCTACGTCACTCACCTCGCTTCATCTCAGCTCACGCCACGTCATCACAAGAAGGGTGAGCACAGGACAGGAAGATATTTTGTGAGAGAGAGGGAGACTACCTTCACGTAACTTTTATCACAGTATATTGTTATACTTGTTCTATTTTAATAGTATTCTTGTTAATCTCTTACGGTGCCTAACATCTAAATTAAACTTTATCATGGATATGTAAGGATAGCTAAAAAACAATACACCTAGGCTTCAGTGCCACCCATGGTTTCAGGCATCCCCTGGGGGGTCTTGGAAGGCATCTCCTGTGGGTAAGGAGGGAACGCTGTATACAGAATGTGCCCACTGCTTTCAGTAAAGAGGTGTGAGAGGTTTTCATCAGCAGGTAGAAGGAGAGAGCTAAACAGGAAGCGTAGGAATCAGTCCCATTGTCCCCAGCATCATACAGAAATCACTACGGGAGCCGGAAGCGTGAGCCAAATGATGAAGAGAGGCCCCAAAGTAACTGGCCGACAGCTCGTTTTCAGATGCTCCACGCCCAGCACGGAGTCAGGACTCACGGAAGGCGGTTCTCCAGGTCACGTCCTCTCTGCCCTCGGATCCCGACCGTCTGGACTTGGAAACAAGTGCTTTCGGGGTAAAAGACTAAAAGATTGTTATGCAATCAGTAAATTCTGTTATTAAATGTTACAGCAGCTAAATTAAGTGATAAGAATAAGGAGTATTTTGAAATTCTGAACATCTTATAATTAGACCAGCCTTTAACAAATATTCCAAGTTAAGGCACATTAGAATGTATTCCACAACATGGAGACAGCCTGACAAAGAAACATTATTCTTAGATTTACAATTAATTACCCTTATGTCTATACCTTGCATTCAATTTGCATATCTTAAAAGTGCTGTAAATTTCACAGGACTCCCTGTTATTTAAGATCATACCGCTTAGTAAAAGTTTCTTCAGTGATAACTTTCTCTTGATTAGGTAGTTGTGAGGTCAGTAAATCTGGCTCTACGTTGCTCTCCAATGTTATAATTTTTCTTTTTTTCGTGTGTTTTTCATTATTTGGCTCCTTGTTCCTTCTGCCCTCTCATTTATTATTCCCCAAAGAACCACGCGATAGAGAAGCCGGCTAGAAGACTAAGTGAGTGGTCAGAGCCTGAGATGTTATCTTTCCCCCACTACGCATTGGTACTGGGTGTCTGACGTGTTCTATACATCTTTCGGGTGCCAACCTCATTAAACAAAAGCAACCTGATGTATAGCTCTCAAGAAATGAAATTTCATGCAGCAGATTTATTCTTGCCCCAACTGGTGTGCTCTGCCCACTCAACTTGTTCCCCATCCCTCTCTCTTCCCCTTCCTTTCCAAGCCCTGCACCCCCAAAATGAGCTGGTGCGTTGTGATTTCTTGTTGCATTTCCATAGGGTGACCACTAAGTCCCATAACCTTTCATGTGGCTGAATTTTTATGCTCCCCATGAATGCTATAGTTTAGAAAGACCACATTGGATTTCTTAAATTACTCATAAGGAGCCATCAGCAAGGTAAAAATATTATCTATTATGGAGAATGTCACTACATACGTTTACCTTGAGCTGAGACCCATGTAGCACGTGCTTTAATCCACACCCACCTGCTGTCCTGTTCTGTGCCTTTAGAAGGGACCCCCTGTAAAAGTACTCTGGGAGGGACCCCTCTGCAAGGGACGGCACTAGCCTCCCAGGAGAGGGCTGTGGAACACTTGCAGGATTGTAAATATCAACTGGACGAGGACAAGTCATTTAAAAGATTTAAAAAGATAAAAGTGTTTCAACAAAAGGCAACCAATAGTTTAATGAGATCATTTTTTTGCTTTTAAAAGAAAAAGCCGCAAACAAAATTAGACCTGGTATCACCACTAAGCAAAATTTTGAGTTGCTTTTTTTTTTTTTTTTGGTTCTGTTTTGTTTTCTCCATGTGTATATGTATACATATACATATAAATAGAAATATGTATATATATAGATACATATATATATGTATCTATATATATATTTTACAATCACTGAGCAAACCTAATATTCCACTTTGAAACCGAGTGTGACTTGAGACTGAGATGAGTCTGTGGTACCATGCCGTATGGATTTTGTCTTAGGAGGGTTCGGTTCAGAATATCGCAAACTCGTGTGTGAAAGCATGATCTCTGTGCTTTTGGAAAAATGAAGAGGACAAAAAGTCCCCTCTAATTTTATTTAAAGCACGATCAGGTAATTTCCCGTGGCTTCCTCTTCTCGCTTATTAATTGGCAGTTTATTAAAGCAATTTTTAAAAAGGGAATACCATTGCCATTTCTCCATTAACAGCTACCAGAGCTCTGAGTGGTACGGGATGTCAGGAAAGGAAGAGAGGGGATGGCCAGGAAGGGGGGGCGGTCCTGGCAAACATGCAGGTATGGGGTGGCAGGGACACCTCCAGCAGCCTGGCTCCCCTCCCCCTCGGGAGACGGTGACATTGGCCGAGCCTCATGGCTCCCCCAGAAGGTATTCCTCTTCCTCCCTTTGCCTGCCCTCTCTCCCTTCCTCACACCCGGGTATCTCCCTACTCCTTCTGGGAGGTGGGTGAATGGAAGACTTTTTACAAATTTATTAATTTCTGACAGTGACATTCTTCATGACAATTCAATATGTAAGTGAGTCCCTGTGATTTCTGAGAGCCCATTTATCCCGGCTTTTGATGGGCTGAATGCAAGTGCACGTTGATTATAATATAATATTTCTATTAAATTCAGTTTTAAAAGCCTCCCGAAAATTTGAATAATACTTTTGCAAAGAACATAAAGCTACACCTCAGATTAGCTGTCCTAGAATACCTTGGCAAAAGTATCCAAGTAGCAAGAGTTTTCCTAGTCTTATGTCCTATATACATCTGTTAAATTACTCTGAGATCTCATTAAATAAAGCTAATGTACTTGTAAAACAGTAGGGAGAGACAGTTTATCATTGTAACTGTTAGAGAGAGCCATTCGGGTAGGGAGGGAGCCAAGAAGACTAGGTATATGCTGGTCAGTGTAGATGTTTCTAAGTCATAAATCTTGGCTCTTTCCCGCCCAGTTATTGTGTATTTCTTTAGGTGAGAGATTGATTGTAGCAGCCGAAGATGAATTTGCCCATAGTCCCTTTCTTCTTCTTCTTCTTCTTCTTCTTCTTTTTTTTTTTTTATACTCCTGATGCTTCGCCAAGGTGATAATGCTTTTTCTCCCCCCTGCAATCATTTGTTTCAGATTAAAAGCATGAAATGGCACAGAGAAACACGGGGAGGCTGGTCTCTGTGGTCGGGCAAACATGAGGGCATGAAGATGTATAATGTCCCACGCGGGAGGAAGCCCTTGCTGGGCCCCGCGGGATTTATAACAGGCTCACCTGAAGGAGAAACAGGGGCGCTTACACCATCAGATACCTGGAAAGGCACTGTCATTTCCTCACCGAGGACTTTTCAAGCAGATGGTAAAAGGGGTTTAATTTGAAAACACTGAAACGCTGTGTACGCTCAAAACCATGACAATTGCAGTTTTATTGTCTCCACTCAGGGAAATGTGTGTCTGGATCATCTCGTGGCCCGAATGGGGAGAAAAGGTGCTTTTCATGAATATATATAGATGCTGAATTTATAAGGATCAATATAGTCGCCAAATGTTGTACAACATGTCAGGATATCATAAAAAGCAGGCAGTTCTACATAAAATACCAGCTTAATCTTGGAGATTTTAAAGCCTCATTAAAATGTGGGTAAAGTCCATATATGGAAAGGCAGCCTTCAAAAGGTTGAAGTTATATATCTGTAGGGCAGGCATTGTAAGCGCCACTTCTGAATGTCAGTGGCCTTGTGGGTTGCAGTGGGTGGTGGTCAGGGACTTCAGGCTGGGGCGTGTCCTAGCCTGGGGGGCGGGCGGCACCGTGGGACTGGCGCTGAGTGCCTCCCCATACTCCCCTCTAGGACAATGGGTGTAGTTAGAGAAGCCACCGTGGACAGGTCAGGTCTTGCCATCTTCGGCAAGCTGGCACATTTGTGGCTTGAACTCTCTGTCGAATTGCAGATCAGCTCCCTCGGCAGCAGAGCACAGGTCAAGAGAACCACATCCGGTTTGGGGGATATGATAGGGTGACACGGGGACTCAGGATGACCCCCGGGGGGTTGGAGGAGGAATTGCTGCCCGAGCGGCTCCCCTTTCTGTCCCCAGAAGCCCGGGGGTGAAGTTACTCAATGGGAACTATTCATGCCAAGAAAACAAGGCTCCCGCTCCCCGGTGTCTGGCTTCCCAGTCCCACTGAAGCCACATCTTCTGATCGAAGCTGCTTGTTTTTCTAGCACCGAGAATGAGCCGGCCTTCCCGGGGCAAAGCTGGCGTTTGCACCCTTGTTGGAAGTCTCCGCGGTTTGGGCTCATTTGCTTGTGTTTCTAGAGAAACTTTGAAAGTCACGCAGATACTTTGATCCTGACCTTTCTGCAACACGGGCCCCTATTCACCGCTTGTCAGCAGCGCAAGATGGCCAGAAGTCATCCGTCACTGCCAGCCGTCACTCTGTCGCCTTTCCCATCAGCCCCATTACCCGGGATCAGGAGAGAGCGGAGCCTCGCGCCGGAAGGATCATTAAACTTGAGGCTCCCAGGTAGCACAGGTGGGCCAGGTGGCCTGTTGTTATTTATAATAAAGGCAAGCACAGCAGAAGTGCCTGCCGGTGGCCCAGGAGGCTGACAGAGGACGCCTGAACAGTGTCATCGCTGAAGGACAGTTAAAAGTGGACTCTTCCCCCTCACTGTAAGCAAAGAGGATTTATTGAACATCTGTTCTGTACATGGCTGGGAAGATTGATTAATTTAATTGCTCACACTTTGCTTAAGTAACATTTGAATACTTAATGTCAAATTTGAAGGATATCCCAACGTTTGCCTGAACACCTTCTCCTTAAGGTTGCCACAGGGAGCTCCGGAAGGGGGTGGGGGGAGAGTGTGGCCGTCTGGAGCCCCTTCTAAATCCTGCTTCTGTGAGAGCCTGCAGGACTTGCCAGTGGGAAAAGCTGCCTCTTTTCATAAAAGCAACTAGTTACTTTTCACATTTTCCCATTGTGATAAATCATTAATGTAATGAGGTTGGATCTTCTTCACTGAGTGGTGGTAATTTTCCCTCTGGTATCAACTGTGGAGACAGTTGAGCGTATTATATATTTCTGTACCCTTTAACATAATACCGTAATCGTATGAAAGTACCAGATGAGTTAAAGCTGTAATAATTTATTGCAGGTTACAGTCAGGCAGCGTATTTAGAAGGAACTCCTGAAGGTTCTACAGAAAACCAGGCTTTAAAACGCTTCTCAGCTCATCGACACCTGCCTTTCCCTTAGTGGCTGGTTTTTCCTCCTGTCAGGTGTCAGTCTGATCCAGTTTAGAGGAAGAAGTGCCTTGGAAATGCCAGATGTCCCTTTAATAACACTTTATTTGGGGAGGGCCAGGAAAACCCGTGCATGGCATGCATCGAAACAGTCACATCCCCACCTCAGGTCAAATATCGGTGCCGACCACATACACCGAGACCAGAGTGTGGAGGTGAATGTTGCAAATGTATTTCACAAAGACTTCCCTTCCTCCCTGCAAAGTCTGTAAACATTGAAAGTAGGGTTCCTTTAAAAAAAAAAAAAAGAATCACACCCAAGTTTTCATGGACACATCTGCAGTGGGAACGAGGTTTGCTGGTCTAGAACAATGGCTAGCATCTGAACTTGGCTTGAAAAATGACTTGGAAGGATTTTCCTTTATTTATAAAAAACAAAATATGCCTCTCTCTGTTTCATTCCGTTTAGGATTACCACTTTGCATGAACTCATTCATTCATTTCTCCACTCAACAACCCTGTGTTGGACTCTCAAATCCTTCCAAAGCAGAGAACATGGCTATTTTGTTGGAGACTTCTTTCAGGATTTTATATTGAGAGACTCTTCTCAGTTTAAATGTTTAAGAAAATATCTAATTTTTTTTTTTTTTGAGACGAGGAAAGATGAGGCAGGGTAATGAGAAGGGAGGTGAATATTTAACTCAACTTGAAACTGGCACCAATCCTGCCTTCCTATTGTCAGAGACCCTGTGTGTAATGTGTTCACAAAAAAATGCTCACATCTGGGAAGGCTGGGACCTGGGAGGCTGCACTCCGAATTTATTGCCCGGAACCAGAGACAGGAAGAAAATCAGAGAACTGAAGGGCTGGGAAGGGCTCCACCAACCAACTGAGCTCTGGGCTCCGGGGTGAGTCCTTAATAGGAGTGTGGGCATGTTTTTAGGGACTCTACAAGCAGAGAGAATTCTTAGCCAAGGATGGTCTTCGGTCACGTCTGATTGAAGGCAGGTGTGGCGCGGGCTGATTCTTTGAGAGATGCCCGTCTGTCCCCTGCTCTGATCGCGTACAATACATCCCACGCAGGGCCTTAGACTGTCAAGGCCAGAGCCAGGTGCCTGGGCTACGCGTATCCTTCTCCATCAGTCATACTGCAGGGAGCAGACAATTAATTCTGGAGCAAAATTGAAAGTCAGAGGCAGAGTCTGAAAGAACAGAATGACAATAATAAAGTACCCCAGCCTCGCATTAATCTCCCTCACTTCAGGCCTGTCACAGCCGGCCTGGCTGTGACTAATGCCAAGCTTTGCATACAGTGGTCACAGACACGAGCAGCGTGCTCCCTTTACAGCGCCCGCGATGCGCTTTGTTGGGTTTTTGACTCCTGTGGAATCGTTGAAAAAACATCGCCGCTGGTCATAGGTAAGGGGACAGAGTTTCTCCATCAGGCACCTGGTGATGGATGCCCAGATCTGGGACCCACTGCGGGAGCAATGGAAACCTTCTCTCTCTCCTTCACGAAATATGCATTTCCCTCTCCTCTTTCTACTTCTCCATCCCATCTCTCATTCCTAACGTCTTGGACTCAATTCTCACTGTCTTACTCGAGGCGCCCACCTCTTCTTGTTGGTCTTAGTGGGCTCTCTCTCCCTGCTTTCCCCAAAGACTCTCCTTCATCCAATTCCACTTGAGGAGGTGGGAGGGATTAGTTCAAGTGTGGCTGAGCGTGCAGGTTGTGGTGGGGGTGGGGGTGGGGGTGTGTTCGCAGAGGAGTCCACGACCAGTATTTGGGAAGGGTTTGTTCTTACCGGGGAGCTTTGGAGAAATATAAATGGAAAATGGTGTTGTGTGGGTCCAAAGGTGCAGCAGACCCCCACAGGGCCATGGGACTAGAGGACCCTCATGACTTTCTGGAGCCTGGCGAGTTCCACGGCCCCACTGGGGAGCTGGGAAAAGGCAGCAGGGGTGATTAATCACGTGCAGGATCAGTGAACGCCTAAACAAATCTAACCACCAGAGGAAAGGAGAAATGATTTCTCTAACGGGAATCATGCCTCCCTGATTCAATTGAGTTTTTCTGAGTAAAAGAGAAGGGAATCTAGGGAGCAGGCATCATGACAGATTTCAGCAAGCTGTGTGGAGTTTTCCCTTCAAAAATTGTTACACACCCCAGCATTGGGGGATCTTTGCATCTGTATACATTTGCTTGAGGGACAGAAAACAAAAGGTGGGGTTCAACAGCTATTTCTTAGATGTGGGATCACACTTCCCAGGGAGCATGCACAGAGCCAGCTTATGGGAAAGGCTGATGGAAGACCCCACAGCCAAGGCGAGTGAGCAGAAAAGTGGCAGGTGGACTTCCAGTGGGGGGAATTCTGGGGGTGCGGGTAAGGGGACTGTCAGGGCATGGCCTGGGAGAGAGGCTCTTTCTGAAAGTCGCCAGCCTGTTCCCCTGACGCAGGCACAAGAGGCATCAAATTGCTGGCGTGGAAAACAAACTGAAAGCACAAGGTCATCTCCGCGAGACCCCGGGTGTGTCCATCCTCCCAAGGGGTTGGCCTCTGTGTGTGAATTCATTTTTTATTTATTTTTATTTATTATTTTTTAAAGATTTTATTTATTTGCTTGTCCGAGAGAGAGCAAGAGAAAAAGCACAAGGAGGGGGAGCAGCAGGAAGAGGGAGAGGCAGGCTCCCCACTGAGCAAGGAGCCCAATGCGGGACTCGATCCCAGCACCCTGGGATCATGACCTGAGCCGAAAGCAGATGCTTCACCGACTGAGCCACCCAGGCTCAGTCCCTCTGTGTGTGAATCTAGTACCTCGAGAGGGTGCATTCCGTTGGCACACAGCCTGCTCCATAGTACCCCCCCCACCCCCCATAGCCCCCGGGAGCGGTCTGGTCACAGCAGGGGCCATTAGGGCCTCTGCTTCGACAGAGCTGGCTCAGAACCAGCCCTGTGGGGGTGGCTCAGACTGGCTGCTGCACCTGTCCCAGGGAGGGGGTTGCCGGTCCTTTCAAATGGCCTTTTGTGCCCCATCCTCTGCCGTCCACTGTCCCTTGACGCCTCCTAAGTCAGATGAGACCCCGCATGGGACAGACCTGGGGACCGCTCCGCCACAGCTCGTGCTGCAGCTCTGTCCACTCCTTGTCCCTTCTCCTGGCTTCCGTGCAGCCTGCTCTCGCCCCACCCACGCGCTGGGATAAGATGGCCCCGGCTGCCCTGGGCCCCCGCGGTGGGCTCGGATGATGCAGGGAGGTCTGTTTGCACCACTCTCCCCCTGTTCCTTGCCCTCACCTGACTTAGCTCCACGGAGCCTGTCCCAGCCCGGTTCCTGCCGTCCACGGCCATCGCCATCATGGCGCGATGCTGAGGAATTAGTGACTCTGCAGTGCTCGTGGAGGTGAATTCTCCAACCCATGCTCGGCACCTACCCCCTCACCCAAGTGCCTTACTCACGGACGCTCTAGACATGCTGTTCATTGAAAGACTTCTTAGAACCGTCAATTTGCCAGTACACCCTGCACAGAAGGGGAATTTTTATGAAGCCTCCCTGAGACATCTCCGAGCATGGAAGCCTTGCTGGAACCTTATTAACCTGTATGACCAGAGACACAGCACAGCCTGCCCTCCTGGCCGAGGGGGTCACATTGCTTTAGACGCATCCATGCTTTGGTTTTTTTTTTAAGATGTATTTATTTATTTGACAGAAAGAGTGAGAGAGAGAGAGCATGCAAGCAGGCGAAAGACAGAGGGAGAGGGAGAGAAAGAATCTCAAGCTGACTCCACATTGAGTGAAGAGCCTGACTTGGGGCTCGATCTCACCACCCTGAGTCATAACCTGATTGGACGCTTAACCGACTGCACCATGTCTATGTGCTAAGAGGAAATGCACAAGACAGAAAAATGGTTCCACTCCAAGAGCAGAGTGGTGGGTGGGATTTCAGACCGGGAACCTGAGGACAGGGTTCTTGGTCTGGCTTCACAGCTCTTTAGCGGCGGGGCCTTGGTGGACTACTCCCTCTCTGGATCTGTGCCCTTGTTTCTAGACAACGGCATTGGACCTGTCAGTCCCTGTAAGTGCCTGCCAGCTCACAGCCTTGTGATATCATGTACTTGTCAATCTGCCCTCACCACTTCTGTCCCCATCCCACCCCAGCACTCACCCCGGGGTCTGAATCAGCTTTTTAGAATGAATGAATTTGGCAGACAGGGGTAAGCAGGCCAATAAGAGAAAGAACGTTCCCTCGTTGGAGCCGGGCATCTGCTCAGGCCAGCCTGAGCTCACACCTCTTAGCCCCACCGATCCATTAACATTGCGAAAGACGTTGATGGACTTTGGGGAATGGTGCAACATTGATTTTATTGTCATCTTTTTGCACAAGCAGTAAATAGGCCAACATTTTAGGTACAGAGTAATTATTCCCGAAAAGCAAGACATCAAAATAAAGTTTAATAGTTAGCAGCCCGACATTTTGATGGGAACCTTGTGGAAGTTCCAGACATGTCTCTGAGCTACCAAAAAGGCTAAAGACCAGCGTGCTGCATAGGCAGGAGGGAGAGGCAAAAAAGCCCCGCCGGGGGGTGCAGAGGTCCACAGACTGGTGTGGAAGGGACTCTAGGGGGATCACTGTACGTCCACGATTGAGCTTGTCCCTTGCATTAATGCCACACGTATCCGAAGGACCATAGGTGGCAGGAAATCCCCCACTGTTGCTCGGCACCTTGGGTCTTTGCTCCCCTGGAAGCAGAATGCACAGGTACAGGAAGTATATCTATTCCACCCAGGAAGTGGGGTCAGTGGGAGGTGGGGGCTCTAATCAGAAGACTTGAACCCCTGGCTTCGAAGGAGCTCTTTCGTCTTGATATCTGACTTAAACTGAATCCTAAGAGATTATTTAGGTTTTCATTCAAGCACACAATGGCTTTGCCCTTCCTGATGTCACCTTGGCCAATGGGGCCACGTCCTGGGCTTGGCGGAGGGCTGGTGTCACTCTTCTGCTGTGTTGATGACGAAGGGCTTTACCTGGTATGGAGCTTACGTGGCAGGCTGGGGCGGGGGGGTTGCATCCTGGGGAGACTGCTGTCTCTGGTCTCTGGACAGACTTGTCCTCTTGGCCTGGCTGTCCTCCCTGGCTTCTCAGTGACCCCAAACTCCCTGCCTTTTCTTCTAGATCTGGGGCATGTGTGTTTGTAGATAGTGCTGGATGCTGGAGGGATTACCTGAGTGGACTTGAACACAATCCCTGAACGCCGTTCCTTAGAACACACGTCCTTCTCCCTCCCAGGGCCAATTGTTTAGGGATTATTTCTTTTTCCCAGGCACCTTTTGATTTTCTTCCGCCATGTATTTCTGTGTTGGTTGCAGATCTATGCAGTGTCTGGCCTCCTTCCGGTCCAGATATAGACAAATGTGCATCTGTACTGTAGCTGGTAGCATCATCTTTATTTGAATCCTGGCATGGGGCAGTCTTTGAAAGTCTTACTGAGTGAAAGAGTCATTCCAAGAGCACATGTGAAGAAAGAAAGCTTCTGAACTTGCTTCTCTGTCTGAATGAACCAACTCAGAATTTTCCTTAGCTTTGCTCAGCTCCTTCAATGAGCCCAGGGGAGAAATGGTGGCAAATGGATAGTCAAGGAAGAGTGGAAAAGGATTTCCTCTCTAGGCATCCTAAGACTCTGCTTTTTGGAAGAGGCTGTCAAATGGCGGAAGGGAGCCTGAGAACTTTGCGATGGCCCTTGACTTGCCAAGGGCCACGGGTTGACCTCTGTCACGTGCAATGCTCTGGTTTCTCAGAAGAGTCAAAGTACACACTCATCTCTGGTCCTTTGCACCTGTTCCTCCCTCTGCCGGGAAGGGTCCACTGTTCCATTTGTTCCATTCAGGTGTCTTTTTGTATAGGGAGACTTCTCTCCTTGTTTGACACAGACTGCTGTGTGGTCACTAGTTTGTGGCCAAGAACTTGTCTCCCGATAAAGGGAGAAGGTAGCCACTTTCTTGTGGAACTGTGTCTTTTGCTGGCCGTGGATGGGGTCACCTTCTGTGCTCCCATCCCAGCACCTGTGACAGGTTGTGGCACCTGGAAGGCACTTTTGAGCATTTGTTGAAGGAACCTCAGTCCTAATTGCTAATTACTCTTGACTGTATTCATGGGTGTAGAGAACTATTTTGTCAGTTCACAGAGATCTTTGTTATTTCTCTAGCTCCTTCTCTGAAGGTCCTCTTAGATTTTTTATCTCCATCCCTAACAATTCCAAGGAGAAGCTACAAAAATAGGAGCTTTGACTATAATAACAGTAAGAGTAACTAGTATTAGTTAAACATCAGCAAAGGGGCTTTATTGAGGTGTAACTGACATAGAACCTCGTGTAAGGTTAAGGTGAACAGCGTGTTGATTTGATGCACTTACGTGTCACGAAACGATGACCTCCGGAGCGCTAGCTAACACCGCCATCCCATCACATAATTGGCATGTCTTCTTTTTGTGGTGAGAACATTTAAGATCTTCTCTCTTAGCAATCACCATGTTGTATATTAGCTCCTCAGAATTGTTTTTAAGATCTATTTATTTATTTGAGAGAGAGAGCGGGGGCAGGGGTACAAAGGGAGAAGGAGAGTGAGAATCTCAAGCAGACTCCCTGCTGGGCATGGAGCCTAACAGGGGACTTGATCTCACAACTCTGAGATCATGACCAGAGCCCAAACCAAGAGTCAGACGCTTAACCGAATGACCCACCCAGGTACCCCAGCTCCTCAGAATTGTTAAACTTGGATCTGGAAGTTTGGACCCTTTGAGCAACACCTCCCCATTCCCCACCCCCGCCCTTAGCCTCTGGCAATGCCCACTTTACTCTCTGTTGCTCTGGGTTGCACTTAGATTCTACATGTAAGTGAGAGCATATCGTATTTGTCTTTCTCTGTCTGACTCATCTCACTTAGCATAACGCCCTCCAGGTCCATCCATATTGTAGCAAATGAGAGCACCTCCTTCTTTTTTTCATAGCTGAATAATGTTCCATTGTATGTATACGCATGTACCACGATCTTCTTCATCCACCTGTCAGTTGACAGACACTTAAGTTCTTTCCCCATCTTGGCTACTGTGAACAATGCTGCGGAGAATGTGGGGGGTGCTCATACCTCCTTGAGATCCTGTTTTCACTTCCTCTGGCTATATACCCGGGAGTGGCATTGCTGGATTGTATGGTGGTTCTATTTTTAATTTTTTGCAGAATGTTCATGCTGTTTAGCATGGAGTTTTTTTCAAAACGAGGGTTGTTCAGGGATGCTAAGGAGAACAGGAGGGATACACCAGGAGAGCCTCTTGCCCCTGGGTCACTTCCAAGATTGAGGAATTCTAACCAAGGGAGCATTTTTAGCAAATTGCCTCCTGGGCTGAGGAGGTCCCAGCTATCTTGCTTGGGCCCTGCGGTGGAGTGGCAGCTTCCCTGTGCTGGAAATTTCTACTTCTTTCTGTCTGAACCAGGGAAGAAGATCTCCACCCGATGTCACTTTTGACTCTCCTCGGACTCCACAGAAATCATCCCTCCTGCCAGTATGGAGATCGTAGTTCTTCATTCTCATTGGACCACCAGGGGTGGCTTTTCAGACCATGAGGAGAGTTTGAAGGCCTAACTCCTCAGTCTGTCATGGGGCATGTTTCCAAACCAAAACCTCAAATACCCAACTAGTTGTTGTGCCCCTACGAGGCTGAACTATTGAGTGAGATGCCATTCTTTGATATTATTTCCTTTTTATTTTGTTATTTTTCCATTCATATTTCATTTCATAATTTTTATCATCATCATCATTATTCCCACTATCTATTTTTGGTATTTAGAGGGTCAACTAGACCATGAAGTGTCATTGGCTGGCTTTCAGGTCCTGCTCTGCCGTCTGCTCACATGGGACATTCATCTTCTCAGCCTCAGTTCCACCATTTGTAAATTAAGATAATATTAACCGGGACTTCCTTGGGTGGCTGTGAGCATTAGATGGGCGAATGCATGGGAAATGCTGTGTCCCTCAGCAGGGCTGATTGGAGGCATGGGTTTGAGAGAACTCAGAATTTTCCTTGCACAGCTTGACCTGGGGGTCCTATTTCTGGGACTGAGGACTGGGTTTCTGGCCTTCTTATGTGTCTTGATTTTCCTGCAAAGCCTCAAAGAAAGGCCTGGACCATCACTCTCCCTGGGTGTGAGCACCCTCCAGCCATCTTCGCAAGGCCAAGGAAAATCAAATCCAGGACATTCAAATGGAAACACCCCGTGGTTATACTTCTTCCTTTGAAAAAAAAAAAAAAAAGAAAAGAAAAAACCCACATCGCTCTCCTTTTGTGCCACTACAAACATTGCGACGTTTTTGGCGGGAAGGGGAAGTTATTTTGTGTATGTGTGAACGAGAATTTTGATAGACAGGGCAAGTTGCAATCCAATTCCAAACTATAGATTTTCAAGCAGATTGATGCAACAAATTGTTAGCAAATAGCAGTTTGCAATTTGATGCTAATTAGACATAAGGCAAATATGTGCCATGACAAATTAGCAGCGAACCATACTGCAGAGGATTAGCGAGAGCTGGCATAGCCTGAGCCCGGCTCGCACACCTCCCTGTTGCCGTCATAGGCGTCACCGTCGGGGCCCGAGCCAGCCTCGCCTCTCTGTGAGCAGAAGCTGGAGAGGAGACCAGGAGCATCCCAGGCCAATGCTCAGAGTGATGCTGTCTGTCTTTGTCTTCCACCCGTGCCTGCCTGCTGGTCAGCATGGCCTTTCCCAAGAGCAGCAGAAGGTTCTGGGAAGCTCATATGATATACATATATTTATGGTATAAATTGAAAAATAATCCAGGAAACATTAAAAATACAGACAGGCAAAAAAATCAAAGCAAAGCAGAGCTGAAGGAAGGAAGGAAGGAAGAAAGGAAGGAAGGAAGGAAGGAAGGAAGGAAGGAAGGAAGGAAGGAAAAGAAAGAAGGAAGGAAGGAAGGAAAAGGAAGAAAGAAAGAAAGAAAGAAAGAAAGAAAGAAAGAAAGAAAGGAAAAATAGAGAAACAGAGAGAAAGAAAGAAAGAGAGAAAGAAAAGCAACCCAAAGACAACCCTTATTAACACTATTAGTAGTTTGGTATTCACCCACTGAAATCTTTGCTTTCATGAATTATGTGTGTGTGTGTTATTATGTATATATATGTTATATTATGCACACATATATGTTACATTATGTAATCATTTAAAACAAAAATATATGTAATTATTTAAAATACATGTAATTAATTTAAAACAAAAAAGGGCCCATTTTAATGTTGTTTGCAACCTTTTCTCACTTCATTTTACACTATGTGCATTTTTTCAAGTTCATGGACACAGCTCCACATCTTCTCAAAGAGTTCCACAGTGTGTTCTTCTAGGGATTCACTCAGTAATTTAGTGTCCCTGTCCTCTGCTGTGGGACAGCTGGCTTGCTTGTAGTTTTCTGCTACTCTCAACACTGCAGCATTAGAGGGGTTGAGAATTCACTTCTGCACACCTGTGTGATTATTCCTAAGGTTACCCAGCTAGATGAGCAATGACTGATTCACTGGAGAAAGTTTAATGAATTTTTCTCTCCCTTCATAGTGACCATTTCCTTAGCCCTGACCAATGCCAGTTTCAGATCATCGTTGGTGAGATATGCTCCCCAAAGTTACCCTGTTGACATTGGCTTGTCATTGTTTATTGAGTTCAATCATTTCTCAGGAATCTTACATCACTCCCTGCTGGCCTCCTCAGGGTGTGTCTCAGGTCCTCACTCCCCACAAGCCATCACTGAAAATTGAGTCCATGTTCCAAATTCTTTTGTTAATTTCTCTGTTATACGGATTTCTATGAGATTCTGAAATCACAAATTCTACGGAGATAGTGCTAATAGTATGACTGTGAGAATCAAATGAGGCAATGAAGTGTTTCTCAAATTTGTCTCATCAAAAGTACCTGTAAAGGGTCTTTAAAATAGAAGTTCTTCTTGCTTTGAGTTTCTAGTTCAGTGGGACTTGGAGGAGCTGGGTGGCTCCCGAGGTCATTCTCATCCTTAAGGCATCTTTGGTAAATACCACTGGAAGGTGAGAAATGCATGCAGTAGAGTCCTTTCACCACCATGGCAACTCCCGGGAGGTGAAGGGGCCACATCCTGGAGCCATGTGGGATGAGGGAGCCTTGACAGGCTGGTCTTACTATGAGAAGAAAACCAGGAGCTTTTGTTCTGGGCCCTGGGTCTGCCCCCTCTTGGCATGCAATCTAGAGACCTGGGTTCAAACCCCAGGTCTGGATACTGCTATCATGATGAACTTGGAAACATCCCTTACCTTCTCAGAGCCTCTGTTTCCTGGTCTGTAAAATGGGACAAGCCATAAATGCACTACCAGGATAAAGATTAGTGGTACTAGTGTGCATCTTCCCATTCTAATGAGTGTGGAATGTAAACATGTATGATGAAGACTCAGGAGAAGTTGTAAAGTGATCTGGAATTCCACTGGGCACCATGGAAAGTTGTAAGGAAGTTGCAGATCTCATGATTTTCAGTAATGAGTTTGGAAGCCATGTTGTTTTGGTTTATATACGTGTAACTGTGTGTCTATGTCTGTGTTTCCACACAGACACATGCAAATACCATGTAAAGGTAAGCACAATCCTGTGTTAGGATGAGTTTTCACTTCTCTAAAGGCATTACTGTTCTAAATTTTTATTGTGATACAATTAATATATCATAAATTCACTCTCGTAAAGTATAATAATTCATTAGTTTTAAATTTGTTATCTAACCTAAAACAGTTGTCATTTTCTCATCAGAATAAACCCTCTTTTTTTTTTTTTTTTAAAGATTTTATTTATTTATTCAACAGAGATAGAGACAGCCAGTGAGAGAGGGAACACAAGCAGGGGGAGTGGGAGAGGAAGAAGCAGGCTCATAGCAGAGGAGCCTGATGTGGGGCTCGATCCCATAACGCCAGGATCACGCCCTGAGCTGAAGGCAGGCGCTTAACCGCAGTGCCACCCAGGCGCCCCAGAATAAACCCTCTTAATGTGAAACTATTTGTGAAACTCCTTGACTGTTTACTGCATTTTTTAATTAAAAAATTGTAATAATGGGGGCGCCTGGGTGGCTCAGTTGTTAAGCATCTGCCTTCAGCTCAGGGCGTGATCCTGGCATTCCGGGATCGGGCCCCACATCAGGTTCCTCCGCTGGGAGCCTGCTTCTTCCTCTCCCACTCCCCCTGCTTGTGTTCCCTCTCTAGCTGGCTGTCTCTATCTCTGTCAAATGAATAAATAAAATCTTTTTAAAAAATTGTAATAATGATGTAAATAAATAAATGGAGAAGCAATCATAGTATGGAAATCTTTATATCTGAGTAAATGAGAGATATGTGTTTATATGTTTGTGTCAGGAATTTTCTTTTTACCCTCATGGATCCTGGTCATTTTGTGTATATTATTGGTTATGTTTTCTAACTGATCATTGCTTTACTGTAGAAAAGTGATTAATTCTTAATTTTTATTATTTGAGCATCTCACTAATGTCTATTATTAGCTATAATAGATTTTCAGATAGCTTTTTTTAAG
This sequence comes from Ursus americanus, assembly GCF_024610735.1. Classification (NCBI taxonomy): domain Eukaryota; kingdom Metazoa; phylum Chordata; class Mammalia; order Carnivora; family Ursidae; genus Ursus; species Ursus americanus. Next base: position 38,227,405 of record NC_142147.1, on the reverse strand, counting down.
GAGATAATAATAAAATATGTATATAATAATCATTCTTCTTCTCCTCTGCTAAATTTGTATTTTATATATCTTTTTCTTATCTTATTGCTTTGGATAGAACTTTCAGAAAAAAATATTAAATAATGATGGTAATAGTGGACATTTTTGTGAAGATTTTACCTTTAAAGGGATGATTCCAATGTTTGATTATGACGTATGATAGGCAATGATTGGTTTGAGATAGGGTTTTTGTTTTTAATCATTTAAAGGAGTTAGCATTTTATTTTTAGTGTTCTATGAATTTAAAAAGTCAGGTATGACTTAAATTTTATCAAATGTCTTTTCCTCAAATATGTTTCCTTTTTGTATTTGATATCCAAAATTATATTAATATTATATTTCCTTATGTTGAACCATCCTGAGTTTCCTTGAATAATGACAAACATTCAAAACATACTGCTGGATATGATCCATTGAAGCACTTTGGGCAGAAGGACTAATAAGTGAAAACTGTGGATATAAGAGAGCATCTGGAATATTGGCTGAACCAGGCATACAGCAGCTGGTTTGGAACACAGGGTATGTGAGAGAGTAATGGGAAAAACATTAGAAAAATCAACTGAGGATATGGGGATGTGACACTGCATCAAAGATCTACATTCTAGATATATGCACTGATGATATTTTAAACGATGAAAGGAGGTGAGAGGTTCAGGACAGCCTTTGGAAGGAGATAAGAAAACTCTGATTAGAACTTTGAGAAATGTCTCACTTTCAGAACTCATGAAAATGGTGACAAGGGCCTGTGAGGTCAGAGAAGTAGGAAGAAAAGCAGAAGAGAGCAACAGTAAGAAAAGCAAAAGGGGAAAGAGCTTCAAAGATGTGGCAGTGGTTAACATTAGTCAAACAAAATGAGAAATGGGAAATAGATTTGGATTTAGTTATTTGAAGATTTTGATGCAACATTAGGTCAGGTTAAAAGGAGTTAAAGAATTGAGAGATTCTGGTAAAAAGAAGACACTAAGGATATATTCTTATCTTGATTAGTATTATAATATCATATTATTGTAGTTATTCACAACCAAATTGTTGACATATGATCCCAAAGTTGTACACAATAATTCAGCGATATTAAAACATTATGTGGCTATAGGAACACACACAATTATGGGAGCAAAACCAATGAAGTGGAAAAACAGCAGGAAACGACTCAGGAAAACAATGTTTAATTTCTTTCTTAAGCCCTCTGGGGGAATTCTCCAGACAGTTTTGAGAATGATCAATAATGAATGTTGCTGTGAATTTATTTTCCTTGCAAATCTTTATTTAAACAGTGTGTAATAGGCTGTAGTCTGCCAGTACTCTGGTCTGCCTGGGCCAGTGGGAAGCCTTGGCATTTGGGGAGTAGGTTATGATCACAGAATATCCTTGTTTGCACAATAGATAGTCCAGTATCTGGCTGTTGTGTGCTTACAGCAATGGTGTCATGATCAGCTAGTGTATCGTTTTAGCAAGTTTTGAAAATCACTGGTTACAAATGGGAGTCAAATAGATTCGTGAGTGATTTACGCAAAAATTATTAAGTATATTTCGTATTTATCCCATATCATAGTGCTCTTATTTCCTTGCTTTCAAGTGTTCTCTTAGTAGAAGGGAAAAATGTTGTTAAAGCTAGGGATCTAGAAATCAGGCAGAACTCAGAGAAGGTCTTGTAGATATTTATTATTGGAATGTGTCAGATGATTTTAGACTTTTCTTTGGGATATGGGCCTGGGAAGATGCCACCTATTTACCCTTAACCCTTAGTACATGTGCTACATAAAGAAAAAAATGGAGGGAATTTTGAATTTGTGGGCATGCCTTTGCTCCTCCCATCAGCTGCCCCTTTAAGAAGTGCCTGGCAAGTTGTTTCCAGAGATTATAGATCTAGACTTCTCATCTAAGTCAGTAGAACACAGCTTCCTTCCCCACTTTCCCAAGTCATAAAGCTTGGAGACTAGCTGGCCCTAATTTTAAGCAATGCACTCTGGACTTTACTTTGCATCAGTCATCTGAATTGTTTGCAAAAAGACAAAACCCTAGCATTCCCTCCCCCACATATTAACTCTGAGATTCTGATTCACCAAGACTGGGGTGGGGTCTAGGAATCCAAATTACTGACAAGACCCTGTGGTTTCAGACATAGATGATTCTCATATTACTTTTTATTATCCTGCAAATTTCTATAGTCTGTAATGATGTCCCCTCTTGTTCCTGATATAGGTGATTTTTTTTCCCCTTTCACTCTTTTTCTTAGTACATCTGGTGAGAGGTTTATTGGTTTTATTGGTACTTACAAAGGATACAGTTTGGTACCATTAATTTTCTCAATTATTGGTCTGTGTTCAAATTCATTGATTTCTGCACTTCTTTTCTTCTGTTTCCTTTGGGTGTAATCTGTTCTCTTTTTCTGGTTTCTTAGAATGGAAGCTTAGGTTATTAATTTCAGATATTACTTCTTTTCCGTATAAACATTTAATGCTATAAATTTCCCTCTAAGCACTGCTATAGTTGTATCCCACAAATTTTGATATGCTGTATTTTCATTCCCATCCAGCTCAAAATATTTTTTAACTTCCCTTGACCATTATTTAACTTAAACTCCTTTGTGGCTTTAAATTTAAAGTAGGGTTCTTTGAGACAGAATATAGTTGGGTATTGTTTCATTTTTAAAATCTACTCTGACAATCTCTGTCTTCTAATTGGAGTGTTTAGGCCATTTATGATTAATGTAATTATTAATACATTCATGTTTAAATTTACCATCTTGACAATTGTTTTCTATTAGTCCCATCTGTTCTTAACTTTCCTCTCCTTTTCTGCCTTCATTTAGAGTAATTGAGTATGTATTATGATTCTATTTCATCTCCTTTGTTGGCATACTAACTATAATTCTTTGTTGTATTATTTTAGTGGCTGCTTTAGGGTATATAGTATGTATCTGTCACTTATAACAGTCAGTCTTCAATACTATTATACCACTTCTTATATGGCAAAGAGACTTCCATTCCTCCTTCTCTTAACCTTTTTGCTATCATCATAATACATTTTACTCCTATGTATAACACCACAATATATTATTGTTTTTGCTTTAATCAGTGAATTATCTTCTAAAGAGATTATAAAATAAGAAAAAATCTTTTGTTTTTACCCACATATTTACCATCTCCTTCTTCATTCCTTTGGATTGATTCAGATTTCTATTTGGTATCATTTTACTTCTTTCTGAAGGATTGCCTTTATCATTTCTTATAGCGCTGGTCTGCTGGTGATTAATTCTTTCAGTTTTTGTATGTCTCAAAGGTCTTTACTTTACCTTCATTTTTCACAAATAACCTTGCTTGGTGTAGAACTATAGGTTAGATTTCTCCCCCAGTACTTTAAAGATGTTCCACTGTCTTCTGGCTTATATTTTTGTTTCTTTTTTTAAAAATGGCTATGTTCTGCATTTTATTTTTTGCATGATTTTTTAGTATAACTCTGCTGTCATTCTATTTATTTTTCTGTGTATAATGTGTCTTCTGTTCTATGGCTTATTTTAAGATTATCTCTTTATCAATGGCTTTAAGCAATTTGATTACATTATATCTTGTTTTTCCTCATGCTTCCTGTGTTTGGAATTTGTTGAATTTATTTGATCTATGAGTTCACAGTTTTTGTGAAATTTGGAAAAGATTCAGCCACTATGTATTCAAGTATTTTTTTTTTTGCCCTTCCTTCTTCTGGGACTCCAATATTAGTTCATGTAAAATTTTCATGTATCTAATTGTTCATTTCTACAATCCTTTTATTTTTCTGTGTTTCATTTTGGATAGTTCATTTATTTTTTCTTCTTCAGTCTAATCTGTTAATCACATCTTGTATATTTTTCCTCTCACACATTGTATTTTTTAAAAATCTCCAGATGTTCAATTTGGGTCTTTACCATACTCATTTCACTCTTTTATGTTATGGAAAATAGGATTTAATTATAATTGCTGTTTTAATATCCTTTCACTTAAACTTTGTTAGACAAGGCAGGAGGAGCCTTTAGTCTGGGGCTACTATTGTCCCAATATTGAGAAAACGTTCTTCTGAGTACTCAACCCAATGCCCTATGTAATATGAAGCTTCTCCACTCAGACTGTATGAATGTGAACTCTTTCTAGCCACTTATGACCTTCGACAATTTACACCTATTTCTTTCTGATGTTCCCCTAGCTTTGGGTAATTTTCACACACAAATGTGCCTATCACCACTGAGTTGAAGAATTGAGGGAAACCTCTAGATTTCAAGAACTCTCTCTGTACAGAAATCTTTTCTTCTGTATTTTGCCCTGTGAATTTTGGCTTCCTTGGCTTTCTTAAATTCAAAAGGTTGTCTTCCTAACTCAGGGAGATCACCAGGCTGCACTTGGATTCTTCTTCCTTGCACTATGCTCTGGAAACTCTCTAGGAGGTAACTTCAGTGTAGGGGTTGCCTCATTCGTTGTTATCTCTTCGGGATTGCTATCTTGAGCTGCTGCTGATCCAGTCTGAAATCCATAACTTCATACAATTTTTTCCAGTTTAAAAAAATGTTAAGGTAGGAGACCAAATTTTGTTCCTCATTACTCCAACATGTTCCTCCATCATGATCATAAGTGGAAGTTACCTTTCTTTTTTATTTTTTGAATATTTAATTTGTTTATTTGACAGAGAGAGACAGTGAAAGCACAAGCAGGGGGAGTAGCAGAGGGAGAAGGAGAAGGAGGCTCCCCGCTGAGCAGGCAGCCTGATGCGGGACTCAATCCCAGGACCCTGGGATCATGACCTGAGCTGAAGGCATATGCTTAATGAACTGAGCCACCCAGGTGCTCAGAAGTTACCTTTATTTTTTAAAAGGTATTTTGAGTGATTATATAATTCAAGATTGCTAATTATTTTCTTCCTGACATTTAAAAATAGTTTACCATTTTCTCCTGTATTCCTTTATCTATAGAATTAGTGTTAGTCTTAGTGCTGCTCCTTTTCAGGTAATATATCTTTTCTTCTTTAGATGCTTTTAAGACTTGTCTTTTATACGCAACTAATGAGTCGTTGAACACTACATCAAAAACTAATGATGTACTATATGTTGGCTAACTGAACATAATAATAATAATAAAAGACAAAAGAAAAGACTTGTCTTTTTCTTTTATACTAGCAATTGGCCTATCATGTTCTGGGGTGTAATTTGCTTTGTATTTATTATGTCTAAGGTTTGCAAAGCCTCTTGAATCTTGTTTGGATATCTTTATCGGTATTTGCTCTTATCTTGGGAAATTATTTCCTCAAATTATTCTTGGCCATTATCTCTTCAAATGTTGCTCTTGTCCCTTTCAATCTCTTCTACCTTTATTGTCTTCAATTACGTGTATATTCAACCTTTTCACTGTACTTCATGTGTCCCTTACATATTTTTCTGCATTTTTCATATATTTTAATCTGTGTGCTTTTTATTTTTTTTGGTGTGTATGTCTACTGTTCTATATTCCATATCTTTTATTCTCTCTTCAGACATGTTTAATTTGCTGCTACATATGTGTACTGAGTCCTTAATATCAATTACTAAGTTTTTTTCAGATCTAGAATTTACATTTCATTCTTCAAAATACATTAAGCTGTGGGAAGAACTTCATTTAGTCTATTTTCCTGAATGTGCTAATCATAGTTATTTTAGAACCAATGTCTAATAACCCTAAACTTATGGGGTTGTTTCTATTTGAATACATTTCCCTCCTCTTGTTCTTGAGAGAGAGAGAGTTGGGGGAGAAGCAGAGGGAGAGAGAGAGAGAATCTGAATCAGACTCTGTGCTGAGAATGGAGCCCAAGGCAAGGATCACGAACTGAGCCAAAACCAAGAGTCAGATGCTTAACCGACTGAGCCACCCAGGTGCCTCTCATTGGTCAGTTTCAATGTCAATTTTTATATTTTCAGGATGTTAAAATTATCAAAAGATCCCCTTAGCTTTCTTCCTCCTTTTTGCTTGGTTTCGAAGAACATAGTCCCACAAAGTTTTGAATCAACAGATGTCTCAAGGAGAAAATTGGTGTGGAGTGCCAGGAACATGTCTCTGTAACTCCCTACTTTCTGGGAACTTGGCCAGTTTGGTGTAGCTACAGTTTGGTCTTTCTTTTTGTAGCCTAGAATTGGTAATTTTTTTCAAGGGGAAAATAAGTAAGTGGAATGTTGAGCTCACTTTTATGGCCCTCCCTTCTTTCCAGGATCATGGCTCCTTAATCCTGACTGCTTCAGGAGCTCTTTGATTCTTTAAACAGGTATTTTTTTCTGTATCTTACTTAGATTTTCCAGTTCAACGGGAGAATCAATGTACTAGAAGTCTCTATATCATAGTCAAAAGGGGACATCTCCTTGAAACTCCATAGTACACTTTGGACTCTAATTTCTTTTCAGTTGAAACAATGAACGTGATGTCATGTAGTAAACTCTTAGGAACTGGCCCTATGTGTAGAAAGGTCATTCAATCAATCCCATTCATTTCTATAGGCAGGATTTATGTCCACCATCCATCTGAGATTGAATTTCAGTAGTTTAAAAGTATAAGAAAGGAGAGGTGGCTGTCATTTGGATAGCTATTTCTCCCTTCCATTTTTGTACCTAGATTAACTCTTAGCAAAATGTGCTCATATACTGATTTGTTATTATTAAACAGCCTGTTTGTGATTGCCTAAAAGGCAATTTTTGTTTTATTTTTTTTCTTTTCAGAATTTTATAAATATTGCTCCATTGTATCTGGTACTGAATGATACTTTAGGAGTATTTGGGGACAAGTTCATCCATCCCTTTGCCACCAACTATCATAAATGTCCTTTTTCTCGTGATGACTAATAACTGTACACTGTTCTATCCCAGAACCAATCATTCTGTATTAATGTTCCTGTCTGAAATGCAGCTGCATTTTTTGCTTCTTTGCTTCAAATAAGTCTTCTGGGCTACTATTTTCTGATCTGGGATACCTGGATCCATAGAGATCTTAAAAAATAGGAACAAGGACTTTTACAACTATTTTGAATATTTCAAAATCTTTAATAGAAAATTTTCCCAAGAATTTTCCTAACAGGTGTCTGAAGGATAAAGAGCCCCTCAAGTGTCTAGTTCTTGTCTTAAAGTATATTAATTCTGCTAATGGTGGTCATCTGAGAATGACATGCAGCTTCAATTGGCAACCACACCCCTTTGATTATAGAAAGAGTGAGAAAATGAATTAATTGTTGTTTTGAGTGGTGTCATAGACACAGTGTTTGAAGGTATGGGATTCATTTAAAAAATAAAAATATGTAAAATGTTACTGGTGATATAAGTTTTGGCATTCACAGCTTCTTCCAAGGGGAATGGCCATTTGTCCTTCTCTGAACTATATCCATTGGCAGGAATTATCCTGAATCCATGGTGATGCTAAAGAAGTCCCCCATTCTTCTTGGAACACGGATATTCTAATTGAATTATGTCACTTGGTCACATGGTTCTCCTTTGGGTTTAACAGGTTAAATTTGTAAAGCTCTTTGATGGTAAAAACAACATCTGAAGGTAAAAGATGATAATGAAACACAGATTTTATTTATTAATAACCCCTCATACCTGCTTTGGCATCAAGAGGTTCTTTGAATGAGGCAGTCTTTCCTTGTGAATGCACTGGTTTAATACACATAGGACACAGGCATTTAAAGGAAGATGGTTTAGGCCTTGGTTTCAAACTCATTTTGCATTGCTTTAAAGCAGAAAATCCTGTTGAATATCCATGACAATTCCCCACGTGCAAGAGACAATAAAGGTCCTGAGATCGACATGTAAAATAATTACACACATAGAAAATATTTCCCTGTATTTTTTTTTTCTTGCTTGTCTCCTCCAGAGGTAGAATTATTTCAGGCCGATGCTGTTCTAAGGTGAAACATTTTGGTATGCAAGAGCGGAGTGAGAAGTACAAAGGGGATAAAGAAGGATTCAAGATTTCAGATGAGACCATTATCATACAAAGTTTTCTTTTGGGTTTGATTGCCTGTATGTCAAAAAACCAACTGAGTTTTCATTTAATGTGTACGTAGTAATGGTGTCACATACTTTCACTATTTTTTCCAGACCTTTTGTTTATCTCTCCTGAAATTCTTCGAAACAAAAGGCTCCTTACTAGTTAGACCTTCCAAATGAAGTGACTCAGGCGGGAGTTGCTTGATTATGTCCTTCAGGTGCGGCTTTGAATAATCTGTAACACAATCATCTATTAGTTTCGATAATAATTCTGAAAACTGATGGTTGCCAAAGAGATTATGAAATTTTAAGGCATGTGAAATTATTGCAGGTAGTGAATTTGGGTTTTATATTGGTTTGTATACATAAGACATGTTTACCCTTATCTATTATCGGTACAGTGGTTTTGTTCAATTATCTGGATGTTCCTCCCTGTTCATGTCTCTGTTCTTGACTACAAGTATACTCTGTGAATTATTGTGAATTTTATTTTCTATGTAGTTTAGTACCTCTGAAACGTCTTCCTTTTAATTTTAGGTGATGTTGTCTATAAAGTATATAAGTTTCCACTGCTACTGGAAATTCTATCAAGAGATCTAATGGACTTCATACAGGTGATGTGACTGGTTGTTTATCTAAATTGGTTAGCTTTGGATTGAAGTGATCACACCATGAAAACAGGAAGTCTTTAGAAGTCAGGGTAAGGCCTAGGAATAAGAGGTGTGTAAACAGAGGTTCATAGCACTCGTAGGCCATGTGGATATTCTTGCTTCTAAAACAATTTCTAAAAATCGTACTAATATCTCATTAATAAAATGAAATCCTGACTGTTCCATTTGAGTTTTCTGGGAGTCTTCAGAATACTTCATAGACAATGATAATGAGATTAGCCTTTGACAGCTCATAAAACTCAATTATCATTGGTCCGTTATTGAGATTGTCATGTTCATTAATCTATCCATCCACCAATCCATCCAACCAGTGAGGTTACTATGTTCCAAGTGCTGCTAGAGAGCCAAAGAACACAAGAGTGAGCAAAAGAAAAAGGACGCTGTGGGAGAATATGTGAGCCTGCAGGACTCATATGCACAAAGTCTCCGAATGGAGTGGGAGTGAAGCATTAGTGGAACAGAGAGTACACCAGTATTGCTGGATAGTAGTGAATGAAGGTTTACAAAGGCAATAAGATGAGGTCTTCACGGTAGTTGAGATTTGATTCTACGTGCAAAGGAAAGCTGTTGGAAGGTTTGGAACATTAGAGTGACATGAGATGACTACATTTTAAAGTATAGAATATATTTTTTAGAACACCTTTTGATTTACAGGAAAGTTGAGACGATAGTTCCCAAATACAGAGTTCCCATATACCCCACATCCAGTTTCCCCTATAATTAACATCTTACATTAGTATGGTAAATTTGTTACCTTAAGTGAATTGCTATTGATAAACTATTACTAACTAGAGTTCATACTTTATTCAGATTTCCTTAATGTTTACCTAATGTTGATTTTCTGTTCCAGCGCTCCATCCAAGATGCCATATTACATTTAGTTGTCATGTCTCCTCAGACTCCTCTAGGATATAGACTTTTCTAGTTTTTGATGACCTTGACAGTTAGTAGAAGTATTTGTCAAACATTTTGTAGAATGGCCTTCTATTGTAATTTGTCTTATGGTTTTGTCGTTAGACTGGGTAGATTTTATCAGGAGTGGATTGGGTTTTGGGGAAGAGGACCACAGAGGTAAAGTGCCATTTCATCATATCGTGTCAGGGGTACATTCTATCAACAAGAGTTATCACTGTTGATGTTGACCTTCATCACCTGGTTGAGGTAGTGTGTCAGGTTTCTCCATGATAAAGAACTCATTTTTCCTCCTTTCCCCACTGCACTTGTCGAAAGGACTCACTACGTACTACCTACATTTAAGGAATGGGGTTAGGCTCCCTTTCTTTGAGGACAGAGTATCTACATAAGTTATTTGGAATTCTTCTGCATGAAAGATTTGCCTTTTCTCCTCATTTGTTTATTTATTCAATCATTACTTATATTAGTATTCCAATGTATAAATGTACCATGGTTTTTCTATTCATCTAATGAAGGACACCTTGGTTCCTTCAAGTTTTTGGTAATTAAGAATAAACTCACTATGACTCAGCTATCAGAAAAAACGAATTCTCAACATTTGCTGCAACATGGACGGCACTGGAGGAGATAATGCTAAGTGAAATAAGCCAAGCAGAGAAAGACAACTATCATATGGTTTCTTTCATCTATGGAACATAAGAACTAGGAAGATCGGTAGGGGAAGAAAGGGATAAAGAAAGGGTGGGTAATCAGAAGGGGGAATGAAACATGAGAGACTATGGACTCTGAGAAACAAACTGAGGGCCTCAGAGGGGAGGGGGGTGAGGGAATGGGATAGACTGGTGATGGGTAGTAAGGAGGGCACGTATTGCATGGTGCACTGGGTGTTATACGCAACTAATGAATCATCGAGCTTTACATTGGAAACTGGGGATGTACTGTATGGTGACAAACATAATATAATAAAAAATCATTAAAAAAAAGAATAAACTCACTATAAACCCTCAGGTGCAGGTTTTGCATGGACACACATTTTCAAATAAGTTGGGTAGATACCCAGGAGTGCAATTGCTGGATTGTAGGGTCAGACCATGTTTTGCTTTGTAAGAAACTGCCAAATTGTCTTCCAAAGTGGCTACACCACTTTGTGTTCCCGTTAGCAACGAATGAATTGCTTGTATTCTTGTCAGCAATTGGTGTTGTCAGTGTTGTTGTTGTTTAAATTTGTTGTAATAGATGCGTAGTGGTATCTCATCGTTGTTTTAGTTTATAATTCCTTAAATTTGTGATGTTGAGCATCTTTTCATAGACTTATTTGCCATCTCTGTAGCTTCTTTTGTGAGTTGTCTGTTCAGATCTTTGGCCCATTTTTGAACTGCTTATTCTCTTACTGTTGAGGTTGAAGAGGTTTTTGCATATTTGGGATGCAATTCTTTTTATCAGATGTGTGTTTTTTAAGTATTTTCTCTCAGTGTATGGTTTGTCTTTTCATCCTCTGAACAATGGGTTTCACAGAGCAGAAGTTTTTAATTTGAATACAGTCCAACTTCGTGATCTTTTTCGTTTTTGGATCGTGGTTTCAGTGTTGTATCTAAACATTCATTACCAAACCCAAGGTCACCTAGATCTTCTCCTGTATTTTCTTCTAGAAGTTTTACAGGTTTTTGTTTCAGTTTATTATCCATTTTGAGTTAATTTTGGTGAAAAGTATGAGATCTGTTTTAGATTAATATATATATTATATAAATTCATATATATAAATAAATTTATATAATATATTATAAAATTTATATATAAACATGAATTTATATAATATATAATACAATATATATGTATAATATATAATATATAATATAATAATATAATATATTGTATATAATATATATATTACATATAATGTATTTTTTTCTAAATAAGCATCTGATTTATTCAGAACCATTTGTTGAAAAGACTATTTTTTGGTCCATTGAGTGGCTTTCACCTTTTGTCAAAGATTAATTGATAATATTTGTGTGGGCCTGTTTCTGGGCCCTCTGCTGATCTCTATATTTACTCTTACATCAGTACCATGGTGTCTTGGTTTCTGTAGCTTTGTAATAAGTCTTGAAATCAAGTAGTGTGAGTTTTCCAACTTTGTCATTGTTTAGTATTGTGTTGGTTCATGTAGGTATTTTCCATACAAATATTAGAATCAGTTTGTCAATATCTACCAAATAGCTTCTTGCAATTTTGATTGGGATTGCATTGAATCAAGTTGGGAAGAACTGACATTTTAATAATATCGAGTCTTCCAATCCATGAACATGGAATGTACTTCCATTTCTTTAGATCTTTGATTTCTTTCATTAAAGGTTTATAGTTTTTCTGCACATAGATCCTATAATATATTTTATTAAATTTATACCTATGTATTTCATCTTTTGGGTGCTATTATAAATGACATATTAAAAAATTATAAATTTCAATTGTTATTGCTGGTATATAGAAAAACAATTGAATTTTATGTATTAGCATTTTATCCTATGCCTTTCTATACTCACTTAGTTTCAGGAGTTTGTTTGTTTGTTCATTTGTTTTGTCAATTCTTTGGGATTTTCTGCACAGATAACCATGTCATCTGTGAACAAAGACAGTTTTAATTCTTTCCAAACGTTATACATTTTGTTTCCTTTTCATTTCTTATTTCACTAGATAGGACTTCCAGCACAATGTTGAATCAGAGTGCTGAGAAGGCATATCCTTGTTTTTTTGCCAATCATAAGGGGAAAGCATTCGGTTTCTCACCTTTAAGTATGATATTAGCTGCTATTTTTTGTAGATGTTATTTATCATATTGAGGAATTTCCTGTTATGGTGAGCATCTTATCTGTGACTGGGTATTAGATTTTGTCAAGTGTCATGATGGCCTGATAGAATGAGTTAGAAAGTATTTCATTTGCCTCTATCTTCTGGAAGAGATTATAGAAAATAGGTCTAATTTCTACCTACATGTTTGATAGAACTCACCAGTGAACACATCTGGGCCTGATACTTTCTTTTTTGGGGGGAAAATTGTTAATTATTGATTCATTTTCCTTATTAGAGATAAGCTTATGCATAGTTATCTTTTTTCTCCATGTGTGAGTTTTGATAATTTATTCCTTTAAGGAATTAGCTCTTTTCATCTCAGTTATCAAATTTATGGGTCTAGAGTGAGGCATAGTATTTCTTAATTATCCTTTTAATTTCTGCAGGATCAGTAGTGATGAGCCCTATATCACTTCTGATATTGGTAATTTGTGTCCTTTTCTTAAAAAAAAATTCTTGGTTAACCTGGCTTCAGTTTATTAATTTTATTGATTTTTTCCTAAAGAATCAGCTTTTTGTTTCATTAATTTCCTTCACTTTCTTGTTCCCATTTTATTGATTTCTGCCTTTCATTTTATTATTTCCTTCCTTCTGCTTGCTTTGGGTTTATTTCATTCTCTCTCTTTTTTTTTAAGATTTTTAATTAATTTATTAGACAGAGATAGAGACAGCCAGTGAGAGAGGGAACACAAGCAGGGGGAGTGGGAGAGGAAGAAGCAGGCTCATAGCGGAGGAGCCTGACGTGGGGCTCGATCCCATAACGCCGGGATCACGCCCTGAGCCTAAGGCAGATGCTTAACCGCTGTGCCACCCAGGCGCCCCTATTTCATTCTCTTTGTTTGTTTCTCAAGGTAGGAACTTAGGTTATTGACTTGAGATCTTCTCTCTTCTAACTTAAGCATCTATTAATATAAATTTCCTCTCAGCACTACTTCAGCTTTATTTCAGAAATTTTGGTAGTATCTGCTTTTGTTCTCATATATTCTCTCTCTGTTTTTTAAATGAGATGCCTTCTTTGACTCATAGATTATTTAGAAGTGTGCTACTTAATTTCTAAGCATTTGATGTTTTCCTGTTGTCTTTTCACTATTGATATCTAGTTTGATCCATTATGGTCAGAGAACATTCTGTGTGATTTCAATTCTTTTAGATTTGTTGGGGTTTGTTTTATGACTCAGGATATAGTCTACTGTAGTGAGTTTTCCGAAGGTGCTTGAAGTACATGCATTCTGTTCTACTGTTGGAATGCTGTATAAATGTCAATTAGATCCTGATGGTCGATCAGTTCTTCATTCTTGCTGATGTGCTGTCTAGTAGTTTTATCGATGGCCAATCGTGGGGTGTTGAAGTTCCAACTATAATTGTCAATTTACCTATTTCTTCCTTTAGCTCTACGAAGGAGCTCTACTAGTTTTAGCTTAGCCTGAGCTCTACTAGTTTTTGCTTCATGTATTTGGATGCTCTCTTATCTGGAGCACACACATTTAGGATTGATAGAGCACCTTATGGTGGGATTCATTTATCATTATGTAATATCCCTCTTTGTTCTGAATACATTTCTTTGCTCTGAAGTTCGCTTTCTCTCATACTAGTGTAGGTGCAGTCGCATTTTTTTTACATCGGTGTTTCCACGATCCATCATTTTTCTCTCTTTCTACATCTAACCTACTTAGTTGTTATGTTTGAAGTGAGCTTCTCGTAGACAGCATATAGTTGGGTGGCTTTTTAAAAATTTACTCTGCTAATATCTATCTTTTAGGTGTTGTATTTAGACCACTTATATTTAAAGTACTTGTTAATATATTAAGATTGAAGTGTGCCAATTTTATTGTTTATTTACTATTTTTTCCCTCAGTTTCGCTTCTCTTTCTCTTGCTTTCCTATGGGTTAATTAAACATTTTTAGAGTTCCATTTTGATTTACTTACAATGTTGGTGAGTATATCACTTTGTGTAGTTTTCTCTGTGGTTACTCTAAATCATAGCATATATGTAATATTTTCACACTTCGAGTGAAGTGTAATAACCTCACTTCCATTTAGGTACCTTTATTCTCCCCACTTAAAAAATATAATTGTTTAAAGTAATTCCTACATACACTGAGTGCCAATCAGATGCTGTTACAACTTTTGCTTCAACCATAAAGAAACTCATGAACTGAAAGATAGTCTATTATACTTACTTCTATTTTTACCTGTTTTTTTCTCTTTCTCTCTCTCTTCTGAAGATTCCAGCCTTCTGTTATCTATTTTTCTTTCTGTTTGGAGAGTTTCTTTTAGCCATTCTAGGGTAGGTACGTTAACATCGAATTCTCTTAGCTTTTTTTTGGTTGTTGTTGTTATTTATTTATTTATTTATTTATTTAAATTCAATTTAGTTAACATATAATGTATTATTAGTTTCGGGGTAAAATTTAATGGCTCATCAGTTGTATATAACCTTCAGTGCTCATTACATCATGTGCCCTCCTTAGTGCCCATCACCTAGTTACCCCACAGCCCCACCTACCTCCCTTCCAGCAGCCCTCACTCTGTTCCCTGTAGTTAAGGGTCTCTTCTGGTTTGCCTCCCTCTCTGTTTTTATCTTGTTTTATTTTTCCTTCCCAACCCCTATGTTCATCTGTTTTGTTTCTTAAATTCCACATATGAGTGAAATCATATGGTATTTTTCTTTCTCCGACTGACTTATTTCCCTTAGCATAATACCCTCTAGTTCCATCCATGTCATTGTATGGCAAGATTTCATTCTTTCTGATGATATTCCATTATCTATCTATCTCTCATCTATCTATCTATAGACCTATCAATTATCTATCTATCTATCTATCTATCTATCTATCTATCTATCTATCATCATCTATCATCTATCTTTCTTTCTATCTATATCTATATATTTACACATATATACCATACCTCTCTCTATATATACCATATCTCTGACTCTATATCTATCTATTATCTATCTATCTATCTATCTATCTATCTATCTATCTATCTATCATATCTTCTTTATCCATTCATCTGTCAATGGACATCTGGGCTCTTTCCATATTTTGGCTATTGTGGACATTGCTGCTATAAACATTGGGGTGCATGTGCCCCTTTGAATCACTATTTTTTATCCTTTGGATAAATATCTAGTGGTGCAATTGTTGAGTTGTCTTTTTTTTGTCCAAACATGTCTTCATTCACCTTCATTTATGAAAGGTAGTCTTGCCAGATATAGGATTTAAGGTTAACAGTCTTTTCTCCAAGCACTTAAAAAATATTTTGCCACTTCTCTCTGGCCCCTGAAATAGTTTTATGAAAAATCCACTGTCTTTCAGATTGGCGTTTCTTTATATTAATGCATCATTTCTTTCTGAACTTTTTAAAGGTTATTTTTGTCATCTTTAGTTTTCAGTATTTTAATTATAGGTTTCCCCTATGATATGAAGGTAGAACGGTCCTATGAAAATTTTGTTTGTAAACAAAAATGGCATAAACCAAATAAACAATTACCACTAATTTATATGGACTTTTTGACCATTCCTTGGCCCCCAAAATAACCTCCCTTATAGTTTTCTGATACCTTAGAGCACATCTTGCTAACAAATGCATAAAGTAAATTAAGATAAAACACAGGTGCTCATGGATAGTTCAAAGCTATGTGGCTTGGTGCTGAGATGCTGGGATTCCCAAAGAAGGAGATTGACGGTGCCACTCTTGCTGCTTAGGGTCTGTGATGCCTCTATAATGGCTTGCTGCAAAACAAACACTGAATGCTATTGCCACTTCTTGCCTTCTTTTGGCAGAAGCTAAAATCTTCATCAGATTTCTTTCAGTTAGCAAAAATAGGTACTAATGTAGGTTTTATAAAGGTGAAGAGGCTTTGAATTTTTGAAAAGCAGGAGCTACCTGTCTTGGTGTGCGTGTCTTTGCATTTATTCCTAACTGGATCGTTCAGTTTCATGAATCTGCAGGTTTGTGTTTTTCACCAAATTTGGGAAGTTTTCAGCTAGTGTTTCTTTGGATACTTCTTCAGTTCCACTATCTCTTTCTTTTCCTTATGGAACTCTGACAATATGAATTTTAGGTCTTTTGTTATGGTTCTGCAGATCCCTGAGGCTCTTTTAATGTTTTCTCTCTGTTGTCCCAATTGAGTAAATTCTATTGATTGGTCTTCAAGTTCATTGCTTCTATTTTCAGTCATCTCCAATTTACTACTGAGCCCATAAGTAGATTTGCATTTGGAGTATGCCATTTTCAGTTCTATAATTTTCTTTGGTTATTTTTTGGTAACTTCTTTATCTTTGCTTTTATTTCCTATGTTCTTGTTTCATGAGAATTTGTAGCCGATTGTTGGAGCATCTCTATAATGGTTGCTCTAAAATCCTTGTCAGATAAATCAACATCTGATTCAGCTTGGTATTGACATTGCTTCATCATCTTCCCTCATTCAGACTATGGGTTTCCTGGTTCTTGATATGGGGAGTGAATTAAGATTGTATCCTATACATTTTGACCATTGTGTTAGAGGATACTTGATCCTATTTAAATCTATTGTAGCAGATTTTGGGTTAGTGTGCAGTTTCTGGCCTAATTTTGTGGACTTAAATTCCAAAGACAGTTTACTTTTTGGAGCCCTTGCAAGGCTGTTCTGGCCTGCTTCATTCTTCTGCTGCTTCTGGGGACTCCCCACCAATCTTTGCTAGTTTCATCTGTGGGGACCAGACGTGTTTCTCAGGGATGCCTGTTGCTGCTGGATGACCTTCTGAGGATGACAGGCAGAAGCTGGCAGGCCTGTATCTCATTCCTCTGGCTGGAGGTTGGCAGGGAAAGAGGACTTTACCACTGCTGGTACTGCTTATAGACTGGACTGCCCATGGATGTCTGGTTATGGATTGGAGTCTGGAATATCCTGGAGATGTGCTGTTGATAGGAGGGCAGATCAAACCATCCTTTAGGGCTCTGGTTGTAAAACAAGCGTTGGGACACCTTGCTTTGTCATTGCCACTCCTACCTTCAGACTGTTCCTCGGGGCTGAATTGTGAAGGGGTTTGGGATTTCCCACTAGGTCTTTGTTGGGTTTTCCCCTTCCCAGTCCTTTGGCATCGTGTGTGTGTGTGTGTGTGTGTGTGTGTGTGTGTGTATGTGTATGTGCTTATTGGCCTTTTGACAGTTCCAGGTTGCAGGCTTCCCTGAAATCCAGTCTAGAAATACATATAAGATACAAAGCAAAAGTGAGAGAACTCACCACATTGCCATTCAAGTTCTGAGGTTCCTGGACAGTCCACCCTCTTCTTTCCAGCTTTTGGAGTCCTTTTATCATTGTCTGTTGAATTGTTTCCATGGCATTTAGTTGCAATTAGAGGGAAAGGGCAGGGAAAATCTTGCTCCTGAACTGGAAGTCTGGTCTACATTTTTAACATCAAAATTAAATAAATGAAGGATCATCTTTTGTCTTTTAATCCAGTGAATATGACCCTCCATTGGATAAGGAAGCCTTGGAAGTCCAAATGGAAGAATTGTTCCTCACTTATATAAGGCCCTCTTTTTCTACTTGTTGTCCCTACTGGAATCTTCTGACCCCTCTGCCTGCATTTAATGTAAATACTTTGTAACTTTGCCTTTTGGCATAATGCCTGCCTTAACTAGCTCATCAGCTTTATTACTGTCTGTCCCTAATGGACCCTCACCTCTGTGATGGGGACCTTTTGTCTGCTTAACTCACTCTGTCCCAGGCCTAAATTGGAGCTCTATGCAGATGGAGTGCTTCGTAAATGGTTTTGATGGTGGTGGGGTGGGGGACTAGAAATAAGAGCAGCAAGAAGAGAGTTGCTAAATCCTGCAGCACTTCTGTTTGGCCACAGTCCCTGTCATGATAGTTTTTGACAGTAAAATCCACCCTTGTCTGGCTGCTGGCCAACTCCAGCCAGTGTCCCAGTTAACCCCTGGAAGGAACCAGGGCTTCCAGCCCATCTGAAGGAGGAATGTTTAGGGGCTGTTCCTTATTCTTGAGAGCTTTCCTTCAAGTGGGTTACCCTTCACTGTAAGCCACTTAAGGGAACTCTTCAAGGAATGCATTGATAATGCCACTTTCAGGGGTCAAGGACTTCACCTGTTATGTTCTCCCCCTAGAGATGGTCAGTTGCTAGGATGAGCAAGGACCAGCAGGCCAGGGTATGTGTGTGGTTCATAGCAACGTACTGGTCCCCAATTTGGGGGGAGGCTTCTTGGTTGGTCTCCTTGGTACCTCGATTCCAAAGTTAAGGGAACACTGAAACCATCCTCCAGGCCCTTGTGGTGGCATCTGGGCCCCACCTGGAGCTGGAGCACATTTATAGTGGGCTGGCTGAGCTTCAGGCAGTGTGGCCCTACTCTTAGGAAGCCAAGAGGTTTGAGTAAGGAACGAATTCCAATCCCAAACATAAGGATCTAGGAGAAGACAGGGTATGGGAGCTGCACTGGGGGAGGCTCGGAAGTCACAGCCCTGTTGATAGAAGGTATCGTGTGAAATAGAAGCTTGCGGGTGGAGGCTTGTGCAGGAACCCCAAGTGAAGCAAAAGAAAACTCTTTCCACTATATGGTCCTTGGGGGGATTTCCTGACCACACGAAGGAGCCAATTCTTTAGCTGCTACCTCTCTGGTCTCTTCTTCTCCTTTCTTTTTACCTCACTCATACTCAACAGGCTGCTCCTGCCTCAGGGCCTTAGCATGTGCTCTCCCTTCTGCCTGAAACAACCTTTCTCTAGATGTGTGCATGCTGGCTCCTTCTGGGCCCCCTAGGTTCAACTGAAATGCTACGTCCTCATGGAGGCTTCTCTCATGAGCCGTCATACTTGTCACTCTCAATCCCATCACCCTGCATTGTTTCACAGTCCGTTTACCTTTCTTTACTCTCTACCTGCCCCCACCCCAAGAATGTGAGGCACTGGGGGTGGAAACTTGGTCCAAGGCCTTTACTCCACGTCCCCCCAGGACCGAAATCCGAGTCTGGCGTTCTCAGTTGGGTGTGTGAAAGTGCCCACCATTCATCAGGTTATTTATTTTTTTTCTCAAGACATTGTGTGACACACTAGGAACACTGTAGATAAAAATCTCAACCCTGTCAGAAAGCAGAAGGATTTGTTTGGGAAAATGAAACAAAATATATTTTTAAGCTCCATAAACATATGATGAATGCTAACAAGGTATTTTCAAAATAAGAAGCACATAGAAACAGCTTATGTTTCTGGTCAAATGAAGTTGTAATCAAATCGTTATCAAAGTGAAAAAAAAAGGAAATCAAAATGAGTCAGAAGAGTTTTTCCGAGAAGATTCGGCAACATAACTGACACTAAGAGGTTTTACTTTTAAACTCTTGCTGCTTCTCCTAGGGGGACACGATTTCTCGGTGGAAGCAAGGTGAGGTCCCAGCGCACTGGCACTTCGAAGCGACAAAGAAACATCACCCATGACTCGCCATGCTCTCAGGCTGAAAGAACTTCCACACAAAGGTTTGTCTGCGAGGCTGTGCTTTCCTGTCCAAGCCAGCAGAAACAGCTTACCAGCAGAAATGCTTAATGACTAAGCCCAGACTGGTGGAGTCACGCAGCGACAGCTTTGTTCTTAAGAAGCCAGCCAATTAGCAGTCCTGGTTATTATTTACATTTCGTGCAATATATCACTAAAACTGTGTTGATGATTTATCATTTATATTATGGTATTGTCAGCATAATTTATTCAGATCATGCTGAGATACCTGGAAAATTAAGTAAAGAAAAAGAAATGGCATTGAATCCATTGGTCCTCAAAGAGATTTCTTAGCTCCTTTCTTCTCTCTCTCTCTCCCTTAATGAGGGAGGATATATGTTAAGAAAAATCATGGGTCACTTAGCTATTAAATTGTTCCAGGATCATCTGCATTAAAAGTTTGCGTGGTATTCTGTTTTGGAGGAGGGCTTGGTCTTTCATTAGATTTTCTTCTATATCATTTGCTTTCAGTCTATGGTTTCAAAGCAAAACAAATAAAAAAATAAAATAAAATAAAATAAAATAAAATAAAATGAAATAAATAAATGCAATTGTCTTGGAGTAAAGTTGTGTGGATTAATATGAGACTGGAGGCTTCTCTTCCAATTCATAAAACATCCTTATCTTCTGCTTTATATTCTATTTGCCCCACCCTCTGGGAAATAATTGCTGCTTATCAGAATTAGAGATAGAATATTCTTGTTGTCGAAGCCATTAATCATCTAGACAGTGCAGAAAAGCAGTCATGGGGGCAGAGGCAATGTTTGGGGTGTCAAAGCCCTGGGTTCTAGTCCTGCCTCTAGCTAGCCTGCATGCGACTATGGAAGTCCCTGAAGGTCTCAGTGCTTCTTTTTCCTAAGTGGTGGGCACAGTGTTTCTCAAAGTGTGATCCTTGGCCCTCCAGAAGCATGCTTATTTGGTCTGCCCCAGACCTGGGGAGTCAGAATGTCTGGGAAGGCACTTGGGGGTCTTTTTGACAAATGTCGCAAGGGATACTTGGGTTTAAAATTCAATGAGCTGGGATCTTCCTATGGCCCCTTTCAGCTCCAGTCTTCCTGGAGTCCCAAACACTCTGATTATATGATGTGTTTTGCACAGTTCCGAAACTTTGTATGAGAAACAAACTTTTGGTAACTGGTTCTTGTTTGAAAAGCTGCATGGGATCTTGGTATTGAAGAGGACTCTGAAATGAATTATTTATGGTATGATCTATCTTGTATAATATGAGTACCTCCCACACTTGCCACTGATTAATCAATTTTGCGTTTTCTTCAAGTGAGGTCCCTGTGTCCCCCAGCACACCTAGCAGGTGTGTGCAAGGAGGAGGGTGGTTTTCACAAAGCAGCTGTTTGAATTTCTCGGTGTTGAGCTGGTGATGGGCACCTGGGAAAAATCTATGGCTTGCAGAGACAATGGTTTGAACCCTTGGGAGTCCCCAGGCTATGTCTTTGGACGGGAATATTTGCTTCTCTGAACCTCCCCCAAATTCCAAGTCCAGTTTGCACCATTTCTCTGGGAAGTTATGTAAGGATCTATCCAAGGTCTTAGGGGAAATAGTATTATGTACACTTGCCAGGAGATTTGTAGAGGGACAGTACCTTTTCATCAGGGATTTTAGGTGACATGTGGCATTGGCTTTGGGGGTTGGACCCACTTACTACACCATAAATTCCAGGAAATCTGCAGGCAGGAGCTCCCCCCTGCCCCTCCCTTTCACTCTGCCCCTGAGCCCCTGTTCTGAGAGCAGCACATACAAATCCCCTTTGACACCATCTGCTATCTCTCCACCCTCTGACCAGGCTCAATTATGTGGCTTTACCACCAATTGACAACACAAAACGTGCCAATTAAATCCATTCTGTCTCTAGCAGTGCTAGGTGGGAATCTCTCTCTCTCTCCCCTGCGACCCCAACCTCCATGAGTTCAGGAGTCATGTTTTACCTTTTCTGCTGGTCTATTTTGCAAGGGTTTGGCAAAGGCTTGCTGATTGTCTAAAACTCCGGGTTAGGTTGTCCCTTTTGTTGCTCACCAACTACACCTGGTCATGAATCATTGACATATGGTCACGATGACTACCGGTGGGAGTCCTGCCTGTGGGGAGAGAATACTCCTCGTGTTCTCTGCTTATCCCACTCTCCCTCTTACAGAATCTGTTCCATCCTTCCTCTTGCCCTACATTCCATGGTCCTGTGGTCAGCTGTGATTCTAATGATCACAGTGCTGATAGATACAGTGGTAGGCGGGACAACTGGAGATGTTTTTTGGATTTGGGATCCAGGGAGACAAGTTAGTTTCTCTCCAGCAGTGGAAACAGGGGTGTATTTGGCAGCTCTGGTGCCCACCTTGGCAGAGAGAGGGAGAGGGAAGCAGTGAGCAGAAGGAATAGCAATGAGAGGGTGAGGGTCCTGAATGCTCTGTCTCCCAGGGCTCCTGAGACCCAGACCATTGTGGATTGATTCCATGAGACACCCAGAGGGTGTTCTTGATAAAGTCACTTCCCCTCTTTGTTAAATCCACTTTTTAACTTAAACGATCTTGGCACTGGTTTCTGACTCTTGCAAGAAAGACTCCATAGCGCAATGAACTTTCCAGTTGGCAAGCTTTCTTGCTCTCTCTCTCTTTTTCTCACTCTTTCTCTTTCTCTGTTTTCTCCAAATCTCCAAATTTTAGTGGAACCATTTGAGTAGATTTGAGCACCTAGAGTTGATAGATAAGAGAGGTGTGACATTTATCCCTTATGTTAAAACATCAGGACCATATAAAGCATAATGTACTTTATGACATTATGGTTCCAGATTCTTTTCCCAGTTGAATGATAACTGTCACAACCTCATCTAAACTAATCCTGTGTATATTTTAACTCTTTTGTCTCCCACACTTGACATACTTATTTTCTTTTGCTCTTAAAGGTATTTTAGAATTATCACTAACCATTAGTATTTCAGAAGTTATCAGATAGAAGAGGAAAACATTCTGGAGGTGGGGAGCAATGCACGCGGATAGCAGGAGTCACTTACGTGGTATCACACCAGCCTGCTCCGCTCAAATGCGGGGTGCTGGAACTACAAAGGCTTAAGGATCTCCAGCACAACGTCATCACTGAGCAAATGGAAGGGATCGATTCTGCACTGGCCACGCGGGGCCATGTGACCCCCGATAGACACCATCTGAGGCTTTTCTGCCACAGTCCTGAAAAAGGTTTAGCTCCTAGAATGCTTGAGGACTAGTCTCTGGGCAACTAAACTTTCTAGTTCTTTGGAGGATAACCTTTCAAACCTTCGTATTTCCGACTTTAAATTTTGAAAATCCTTTTTAATATCTGCGTGTATTTTCCTGCTCCAGTGCATGGCAGAATCCATGTGAGGGCTGTGTGTCTGTGGATCAGGTTCTCGCTCCCAGTTGGGAAGATAGATCTTATTGTCTAAGACAAATGGACATAGTCACAGAAGGAGGGGGTACTGGACAAAATCACCATATTGACCTTTAGTACCTAACCCAGAAAGTGGCTTTTTATATAAATCCTCAACATCAGCTTTTTTTTTTTAAAGATTTTTATTTATTTATTTGATAGAGAGAGAGACAGCCAGCGTGAGAGGGAACACAGGCAGGGGGAGTGGGAGAGGAGGGAGCAAGCTCTCAGTGGAGGAGCCTGATGTGGGGCTCGATCCCAGGACTTGGGGATCACGCCCTGAGCTGAAGGCAGATGCTTAATGACTGAGCCACCCAGGCGCCCCAGCTTTTCTTTTTTTTTAAGGTAGGAAAGGAAATCATTTTTATTTGTCATGTTCAGGAAGTCTTGTTAATTTTGAACTCTTTTTAGCAATGTCCTGTTCAGTGAGATTTTGGAAGGTATACATTAAAATGAGCATGAGATAGTGTTTGCCTGATTGATGAATGCTCTTTTTGGGTTCAGTGGCTTATGAAGATTGGTCGCGGCTCTTTCACAGGTTCCGTACTGGGCGGAGATGAAGATTGGATGGACATTTTGCTAAAGGTTCATTTGCAGGCAAGCCTCATACCCGGTGCACTGCAGGGGCGCTAGCCTTATTGGTGGAGGACAGCTTTGCTGGTGTGGGGCACCATCACTCTGTGTTTCCTTACTCAAGGTACTGACTCCATCTGATCACTGGGAGGTGTTACGAACTGTCTTTAAAGAGTGACCAAGACTTTTCATTTTGCCAAATTCTGAACATACTGCTGAACCCTTGACGTGCAAGTTAATGCATTTGGCTGACAACTTGGTCAGGGACTGTCTAGCTCAAGCAGTGAAGGGTTTGAAGTGGTCCTGGGGAAGAGTAGGAGCAGGAAGAATTGGGAACCATACGGGACAATGAAGGAAGGGGTTGTAGTGGGTCTGGGGCTCGGAGAACAGGTAGGTGTGGGAGCTTAGAAAGGAGAACATATCAAGAGCAGGGAATGGGCATTTTGATCTAAGGAGCCACCACTGAACCCCAGCTGACTCAGGGCAGCCCTGGGCCATCTCGTGCTTCAGTTTACCTCAAATGTCCATGAAAAAAATCTCTGGGAAGATACCAAGATGGCTTCCAAAAAGACTCTGTGCTCACAGGAATTTCAGTTTACAAACACAAAACTCTATTTACAAGCAGACAGTGAACTTGCGAGTCTGCCACCCAGTTCTCCGCAGGTTTCTTCTGTACAGAGCCAGGGTCTGAGTCCATTCTCCACCAGCTACAATCTGCAGAGGGGAAAAGGCCTCATGGAATACTCTCTCTTAACATGTTGGTCTTTCCCAGTCATGAAAAAGTGGAAAAAGCCTTTTATAAATTAGCATTATGTTTTGCAAAGCCAAATTTTCTGCTGCATAGGAATAACCACCTGTCATTTTTATAAATATGAAGTGAGGGAATCAACAAATGCACACACCCACAGCTCCCCTCTATACCCACGCATGTGCCCACACACACTCACGCACATGTGCATCCCCCCCCCCACAGATGTGGTTAGTGGTTGCAACTTGGTCAGGTTGGAACAAAAGCAACAGACGTCTCCCTGTCACCAGGCAGACACCCAGGGCTTGTGCCTGCCCATCAGCCCCGCTCGCAGCAATTACACAGACCATGGGTGTGATGAGCTGCAAACTAAACATTTGTAAAAAGGCTGTAATTAATGCAATTAGCTATTTACACGATAGCCCATAATGAATCCAAAGGCATCGTTATTGACTATTGAGTAAATAATCTGACATTAAAAAGTCAATGATCTGCAAATGAAAAATTCTCTTTTTTTTTTTAAAGGAGGGAAGATGAAGGAAAGAAAATTAAGGAAAAGAGGAAAACAAGCAAAAAAACTCAGCAGAGATGTCATTGCATAATAGTCCATTATGCCTCCAATTGAGCCGTCATGAACTATCAAAGAAATAATTGCACAATAGACCATAATGGCTTAATAGTGTCAACATCTTTGCATTTACATATTTTTTTAATCAATGGAAATTAAGTACAAAAATGGGTCTTTGGGTTTCCATCCTGATTTAACCATTGTGACTGGGGGTGGAGTGAGGGTCGCGTTCCCTCTGTCACCTTCAAGGGAGGGAGCAGTGCCTGAAAGTCTCCCAGATGTGTCTGTTGCTACTTGGTTTGTGGGCACTGGAAGGGTGCTGGAGGGACCCAGAGAACCATGGGGCTCGGTCAGAAGGATGCCCCACAGTACCTTGCTGGCCATTGCAGCGTGAGCCAGGAATGGTGACATTTGGTGTTGCCCCCGGGCCTGCAGGGACTGAGCCCTCACCTTCTGCAGGAACATGGGCTTGCTCTCTCTCCCCCTTGCATGCCTTTCTAGTCCCAGCCACTTGTCATGCTTGGACGAAGGCCCATAGGCAAGGTGCTTCTCTCCAAAGAGAGATCAACCACTTAATTAACTTGAGTCCTGAGCCATTTATAATTACTATGGCCCAACCTTGATTTTGCTATGCGCCTCTACTCAGCATTTGGCTCTATGGCTTGCTGGGGTTGGAAACAGCAACACCAACTGACCCTCCTCTTCCCCTTTTTCTTCTCTGTAGCCTCTTTTAGGGGCAAGATTGGTTCAGTTTAGTTTGTATAACATTCAACACCCTAGGGCTTTCCTTAAAGAGCCTTTACTGTAGATAAGGAATCATGGATCTTCGTCTATCTGTCTGTCTGTCTATCTATCATCTATCATCATCTATCTGTCCACCTATGATTTATCTACCCATATACACTCACACACATATACATATATACATTTGTACATATATTTACACATATATGCACACATTTATCATATATGTACATATATATGTATATATTTATATCCTGGTATTTATGCTTAAAGCCACAGTGAGCAGAGAAATGTAAGGCACCTTGGGACTTGGAGGGAGAGGAAGGTTGATGTTTCCTTTGCCCGTTCAGAGCATGAATCCTCAGATGACTGTGTTCAGTTAGACAGGAGATGTAGCAAGAATTGACGGCAGCTATCTTGGAACAATGAAAGAGGCTGAGGGTAACTAATTGACTTTCTCTTAGAGTTTGGCCCATAGAAGAAATAATATCAGCTAATGTCTGCAGAGAGCTTTATACTTATAAAATGCACTAACATCCTTTAATCCCAGTTGCTTCTCATGACAAAACTCATTAGCAATAGTAAGAGTAATAGCAGTCATTATTTGCTTAGCACCTATATGCGGCACTGTACCCTGTATAGTTCAGGCATTTGTTCACCACCATCACCAGCACCTAGAACACCGCCTGGAGCTCAGCAAGAGTTGAATAAGTATTTCCTGAATGACTAAGTGTATGAATACACCTTGAGATGTAAATCTCTGTTTTACAGATACGGAATCAAGCTCAGGGAAGTATATTAACTTGCCCAGAGTTGCATAGCAAGTCCGTGGCAGAGCTGGACTTTGAAATCAGATTTTGTAGTCTCCCAAGCCTGGGCCACTCTCTCTCCATTTTACAGAGGAAGCAACAGATTCAGAGAATTTTCAAGCCCAAGGATGTTGAGCCAGAGTTGCGGTGGGTCTGTCTATGTTTGGCGTCTGCCAGGAACTGTGAACTGTAGACTGAGTAGGTCTACTCATCTCATCTCCTCACATAATTTTCTCCCTGGGAACAAATGCATCCTTTTTTCATCCCCATGGAAAGTGATGAGAGCTGATGAGGCAAGATTCCTAGTGTGTGGGGAAGGCTCTGAAATGATTCGTGGGGTGTCACATGTGGGGAGTTGCCCTATGTGGTGGGCGGCCTGAGCAAGACTGAATTGTGCACCTGCATTTTTTGAGAACTTTTTGGCTTTTCAAATGCTTTTCCCCTCATGAATAGGCACAAATTGCTTGCCTCTTTGCTAGGCCAACGCAACTTCTTTATTTGGATGATTCTGATTCATAGAGTGGGGTATACGGGTGAATAGGCCCGATGTCACAGATAAGATGAGGGCAGAGCTGTGCTTTTACCAAATGAGGGAGAAGGGGTGGGCTTTTCCTCTTTCTGAGGAGAGCCAGGGCTGCTGTGCCATGTGCTCGGGGTACAGGCAAACCAAAGCTGGGTGAGATGCAGCCAGCTAAGGGATGTGTACAGGCCCAGGGATCTCTTATGGCCCAACATATGATGCCCCCTTTGTGCTTATTCAAATACCCAAGATAGAAAAAGATGAGCTGCATTAGCTGGGCACTGGGGTTTCTGAACAAGGCTTTGAGTTTTTGTACTTTTCTGTCTCATGGTCCCCTTCAGCAGGGGACTATCTCTACCATCTCTCACTGGTGTGATGGCTTTCAAGCATTGTTGCCTGTGTTGTTGATTAAACAAAATGAAGCTGATTGTAGCAGGTGGCTCAGAGTAGACAGGAGTAGGTATTGCTACCAGTGCACTAAGAAACCATTTATCAAAGTTTTATCTGATCCAAAGCTTTGGATTTATCAGTCACTGCTTACAAATGGCATCAAGCCAAGCCCTGTCTGAGTGCGTCTGGAGCCGGCTTTGCTCCGCTGCAGGGCTGCATCCAGTGGGAACAGGGCCTTGAGTAGCATGGCTAATGAAGCATGCTTGGAGGGGGGCACAGGTGCACAGGGGATTTTTCCCCAAGAGGCAGAAACATGTAGTGATTGGGGGATGGGTGCTCTCTTGGTGAGGATGCAACATGCATCTTGTCTAGGGAAGTGGGCTTTGCATTTCTGATCGGGTAGGGTGAAGCATGCAGGTCAATTGCAAGTCCCCCAAATTATTATTATTGCCACCCTGTGGAATGAAGTTTCTCAGGGAAGGGGTGGGTAGACTTTTAGAGTTCTGACTTTCTTTATTATCAGTGTTGGCCAGAAGATACCTTGAACCCTTAAAGGAGAAGTGGTTAGAAAGCATGGTGGTAAGGTCTTCTCTTATGAGAATTCACACTCAGCAGACAAAAAGATTGCCATATTTGTCTACATAAAGGTTAAAAGAAAAACTCTGTCTATGGGGACACCATACACAGAGGCAAAAAACAAGCATCAGACTGGAAGAAAATATTTGTTTCATAGATATTATAGACAAGCTTTTTAGAAAAAGATTTTATTTATTACTTATTTAGAAAACAGGGAGAGAGAGAGAGAGAGAGCAAGCACGAGTGGGGGGAGGGGCAGAGGGAGAGAGAGAACCTCAAGCAGATTCCCTACTGAGTGCAGAGCCTGACATAGGGCTCATTCTTACAACCCTGATATCATGACCTGAGCTGAAATCAAGAATCAGATGCCTAACCAACTGAGCCACCCAGGCACCCCTAGACAACCGTTTGTAAATTATATAAAGTAGGGTTTTGGTCTCCTTCCTGCAACTCTACAAAAAAGACAGGAAATAGTATTTTGAATGGAAAAGGACAAGACAAATGTGAGATAAAATAGCAGCAATAGGATTTGGGAAGGTAGGAAGCAAATAGGTAAGTAGAGTGCTTGGATGAGTTGAGAGTTCCAATTCCCAAGCCAAAGGGAAAGGCTGAGTCCATAAATTTACAACATGGGATACTTTAGGGGCTCTGCAATTGCCTATGTCTGTTCAAAACATATCAGATCTCAGGGGAACCTGGGTGACTCAGTCAGTTATGCATCTGACTCTTGATCTCAGTTCAGTCTTGATCTCAGGGTTGAGAGTTCAAGGCGCAATGTTGGAGTCCACACTGAGTGTGGAGACTACTTAAAAAAAAAAAAAAAGAAACAACCAAAAAAAACCCCTACATCAGATCTCCTGATTCTTCCTCAATCCAATGCAGATAGAAGATACACTTGAGGGAATCATCCAGAAAAATGGGCAAAAGAGCAAGAGATGGAAAATAGGAGACAAAGGATAACAAATATTAAAGAACTACTATAGGAAACATTGAAACTAAGCAATAGGAGTTCTAGAAAGAAAGAATAGAGGAAATGGAAGTAGAAAGTCATTGAAGAAATAATTGAAGAAAATTTCCCCTGACTGCAGTGTAAAGAGTTTCCGGACTGAAAGCCCAGTTCCATGTATGAGCAGGTCTACACTACAGCCCATCCCTGTCAATTTTATGAATGACAAAAATGAAAAAGATGTAGAAGAGGAGAGAGAGGGAGAGAGAGACAGTCCTTCGGCCTTCTCACCAACAGCAGTGGGAACAAGAAGGCAATGGAGTGAAGGAAAATGATATCTGCCTTGGAACTTTCTATCCAGAAAAACAATCAATCAAATATGAAGACAGAATAAAGACATTTTCAGACATAAAAGGTCTCAAATAATTTGCTTCCTGTTTACCAGAAAGCTGCATGAAGATGTGCTCCACCAAAATGAGGGAGTAAACAAAGAAAGAGAAAGACATGTGTACAGGAAGCAGGAAGCAGGAGATCTAACATGGGAGGGAAGTGAAGGCCATTCCATGACGATGGCTGTGTACCAGCCCCGGGGGTGAGATTTCTTCAGGAAACAGAATTTGTGATGCGTTTGAACTTCTTGAGAAATCATTTAGACAAGAAGAGAAAAACTTGGGTTGAATTGGTGAAAAGTATATGGAACACTAAGAGAACAATAAACACCTACACACACAAAAACTTCACCTCCAAGGAAACAAAAGTTTTTTCAAGAAAGAAAATGTAGCGTTTGGTTGTACATAGCTCAGCGATGAACTGCATTTACATGGTTATAAAAACATAACACCAAATATTGAGCTCATCAGCATTATGACACAACCTTTTTGGGAGGGTAGGGAATGGAAAGAGGGTCTGCGTGTGGTGGGGCTGGGGGAAGAAAGAATTAAAATCTCATCTTTCTACGTGAAGAGTTCATAGAAAATATTTAACTGGAAAAAGCCAAGAAGTAGAGATACAGACCTGTTACTTAGAGACATGAAGGTAAATACCCAAATAATCAGCTAGAAGAGGTGAAAGTGGTTGTCTCTGTGGAGGGGAAAGGGAGA
The DNA here is from genome assembly GCF_024610735.1 of Ursus americanus. Taxonomy (NCBI): domain Eukaryota; kingdom Metazoa; phylum Chordata; class Mammalia; order Carnivora; family Ursidae; genus Ursus; species Ursus americanus. The sequence continues at coordinate 38,197,089 of NC_142147.1, read as the reverse complement.
GGGTGTGTGTGCAGGGACTACTGTTGTCTACAACAGACCTATTTTGTGTAAAACTACTGTACTCTAAAACAGTGGGATGAATGATATAAACCTGAATTGTTCGTGGGTCAAAATGATAAAAATATCAGCAATTATGTATGATTCAACCTAATACATGCATGTAAGACCTAAGAAAAAAACTAGAAAGAGATACTAGGTTTGCTTGTTTATGTATTTTTTCCAGCCTTTTTGAGATATAATAGACAGACAACATTGTGTGAGTTTAAGATGTTCAGCATGTTGGTTTGATGCAATTATGTTTTGCAAAATAATTATAATCTTATTGTTTGCTAACATTTCCATCAAATCACATAATTACCATATCTTCTTTTGTGGTGAGAATATATAAGATATACATACTCTCCCAGTAACTTTTAAGTATGTAATACGGTATTATTAGCAGTAATTATCATTCCATATACTAGATACTCTGAACTTATTCATCTTATAACTGGATGTTTGTACTTTTTGACCAACATCTTCCCATTTTCCCCACCCCTCAGCCTCTGGTTACTACCAATTTACTCTCTGTTTCTGTGAGTCTGAATTTTTTTAGGTTCCACATATGAGTGCTATCATACAGTATTTGTCTTTGACGTATTTCACTCGCATAATGCCCTCAAATATCATCCATGCTGATACAAATGTCAGGATTTCCTTCTTTCTCATGGCTCAAAAATATTCATACACACACACAACAACAACAACAACAACAACCACCAGTTCATTGGTTGATGACACTTAGGTTGTTTTCACATCTTGGCTGTTTTCACCCCTTGGCTATAATGAACATGGGGATGCAGGTATCTCTTCACAGTCCTGTATTCATTTCCTTTGGATACACAACCAGAAGTGGGATTGATGGATCACGTGGTATTTATATTTTTAATTTTTGAGGAATTCTCGTATTGTTTTCCATATGGAAAAAAATTTCTACTAATAATACACTATATGTTAATTAACTGAATTTCAATAAAAAAGAAAAAACAATGTCCATAATAGCCAAACTATGGAAAGAGCCCAGATATCCATCGACAGATGAACATCTGTCTTAAAGACAGCCTCACTACACACATACCCTCTTTCCATTCCCTACCTTCCCAAAAAGGTTGTGTCATAATGCTGATGAGCTCAATATTTGGTGTTATGTTTTTATAACCATGTAAATGCAATTCATCGCTGAGCTATGTACAACCAAACACTACCAAACATCTGTTCATGGCTTATATATAAAGAAGATATATATATATATTCATATATATTCATATATATTCATATATATATATATAAAAGAATATTACTCAACCATCAAAAAATGAAATCTTGCCATTTGCAATGACATGGATGGAACTAGAGGGCATTATGCTAAGTGAAATAAGCCAATCAGAGAAAGACAATTATATGATTTCACTCAAGTGTGGTTTAAGAAACAAAACAGAGGATCATAGGGGAAGGGAGGGAAGAAAAGTAAAACAAGATGAAATCAGAGAAGGAGACAAACCATAAGAGACACTTAATCATAGGAAACAAACTGAGGGTTGTTGGAGGGGAGGGAGGTGAGGGGATGGACATTAAGGAGGGCACGTGATATAATGAGCGCTGGGTATTATATAAAACTGGTGAATTACTGAACTCTGCCTCTGAGACTAATAATACACTATATGTTAATTAATTGAATTTAAATAAAAAATATTCTGCATTTACATTTCTACAGTGTACCAGTGTTCCCTTTTCTCCACATCTTCACCACCACTTAGCTCCTGTCTTTCTGATGATTGCCATTCTAACAGGTGTGAGCTGGGATTTGCATGTCTGATGATTAGTGAGTTGAGCAAATTTTCATGTACCTGTCAGCCATTTCTATGTCTTCTATGGAAAAATATCTGTTCAGTTCCTCTGCCCATTTTTTAATTTTTTTCAATTGTATTGTAAGTTTAGCTGAGTTTCGTTTTTGCTATTGAATTGTATAAGTTCTTTATATATTTTGGATGTTAACCCCTTATCAGGTGATTTGCAAATATTTTCTCCCATTCCATAGGTTGCCTTTTCATTTTGTTGATCATTTCTTTTGCCACTCAGAAGCTTTTCAGTTTGGCGTGGGATCATTTACTAGTTTTTGCTTTAGTTGCTTGTGCTTTTGGTATTGTATCCAAGAAATAGTCGCTGAGACCAATGTTAAGGAGATTCTCCCCTATGTTTACTTCTAAGAGTTTTATGGTTTCGGTTATGTTTAAGTCTTTAATCCATTCTGAATTAATTTTTGTGAGTTGTTGTAAGATAAGGTTCCAAACGCATTCTTCTGCACGTGGCTATCTAATTTCCCATCGCCATTTATTGAGGAGACTCTCTTTTCCCCATTGAGTATTCTTGGCTCCCTTGTCAAAAATTAGTTGACTGTACATGCTTGAGTTTATTTCTGGGTACTTGATTCAGTTTCATTGGTCTGTGTGTCTAATTCTATGCCACAACCTTACTGTCATGATTACTATAGCTTTATAATACAGTTTGAAATCAGTAAGTGTGATGCCTCTAGTTTTGTTCTTTCTCAGCACTGTTTTGGCTATTTGGGGTCTTTTGTGGTTTCATATAAATTCTAGAATTTTTTTTTCTATTTCTGATTCTAATTCTCCAATGGAATTTTGATAGGAATTACATTGAATCCATAGATGACTTTGGATAATATGGACATTTTAACAATATTAGTTCTTCCAATCCATGAATATGAGATATCTTTCCTATTGTTCATGGCTTATTTAATTTTTTTCATAAAAATCTTATAGATTTCACTAAACAGATCTTTCAACAGCTTGCTTAAGTTTATTCCTAAGTATTTTATTGGTTTTGATGTTAATGTGAATGGGATTGTTTTCTTTATTTATCAGATGTTTTGTTGTTAGTGTGTAGAAATGCAAATGATTTCTGTATGTTAATCTTGTATTCTGCAACTTTACTGCATTTGTTCATTCATAGTTTTTTGGTGGAGTCTTTAACATTTTTCTTTATATAAAACCATATCATCTGCAAACAAAGACAATTTTACTTCTTTCTTTCTAATTTGGATGCCTTTTTCTTTTTCTTGCCTTGTTGCTTTGGTTAGGACTTCAGTACCATGTTGAATAGGAATGGTGAGAGTGGGCACCCTTGTCTTGTTCCTGATTTTATAGCAAAAGCTTTCAAGCTTTTTACCTTTGAGTGTGATATTGACCATGGCTTTGTCCTATATGGCTTTTATTGTGTTGAGATATGTCCCTTCTATACCCATTTTAAGTGTTTTTATCATGAAAGAATGGCATTTGCCAAATGCTTTTTCTGCATCTACTGAAATAATCATATGATTTTTATCTTTCATTCTATGAATGTGGTGTATCATATTAATTTATTTGCATATGTAGAACTATCCTTTCATCCCACAATTTACATCTTGTTATATTGTGTATCTATGAACACATTTCAATAGCTAGAGCTATTTTCAATAGTTTTGCCATTTAGCCTTTATAGTGAAGTAGTTAACATACCACCATATTACAGTATTAGAGTATTCTGAATCTGACTATAGGCTTACCTTTACCAGTGTTTCGTATATTTTCTTATGTTTTCATGTTACAGCTTGAAAAAAATCCTCTTAGCATTTCTTGTACGGCAGGTTAAAAGGTGATGAATCCCCTCAGCTTTTATCTCACCTTCATTCCTGAAGGACAACTTTGCTGGGTAAAGTATTTTTGGTTGGCAGTTTCTTTCTTTTAGCACTTTGAATATATCATCCCATTCTCTCCTGACCTGTAAGATCTCTGAGAAATCTACTGATAGCATTACACAGGTTTCCTTGTATGAGTTTTTTTTTTTCTCTCTTGCTGCTTTTAAAATTCTCCCTTTGTCTTTGATTTTAGACAGCTTTATGATAATGTATCTTGGAGAAGATCTTGTTGGTTTGAGATTTTGGGCTGAGTTATTAGTTTCATAAACTTGGATGTCCAAATCTTTCCCCAGGTTTGGGAAGTTCTCAGCCATTATTTCTTTAAATAAACTATCTATCTTTTTCTTCCAAAGAGGAACTAGGTTTAAAAAAAATATCAGTAAATCAAAAGAATGATCCTGGTTAAAAAAGTTTTCACTTTAACTTCTGTAATGGAAAGGTACTCAAAAAAAACTGTCAATTTAATTTTGTTTTGTTTTAAACTCAAGATACTGGGAAACAGCATTTAATTTTGCAAAGCCTTGGTGATGCCAGGAGGGAGAGGTCAGGCCTTAAGGCACAAATTATACTAGGGTTTTGTTCAACAGAACTTCTCCTATCAATTGGGGAATGCACTGCAGGGCCTGGGCTGGAGTATTGATAATGATAATATTGGTAATATTCTGTTGATTTCTTGTTTGTGGTTTTCTATTCTAATCAACAACAGTCTGTTATCCATTCTTCCCTTTGCTTCCACTTGTCTGGATCAGCTGTTATCAGCCCAGATTCGAGGTATCCAGAGCTTGCAGAGGACTTGCTCCTTCAGAGAGGGGTGTGGGGTATACAGAAGCTTGGTGAGTGTGTTAGGAAAGGAGACATGGCTGCTGATGCCCCTTAATAGAGAAAAATGCAAGCTTCCTCCTTGGACATTCAAAAGGAATATCCCCTGTACAGGATGATGAGATTGGGGGGATGCTTTGAATTACAATAGGTTGTGAACTAGAACATATGAACTAGAAAATATGAACCTGGACATGGAAAAAAGGTTGGAATATTTTCCTTGAAGCATGGAAGCAAAAACACCAAATTCACATTATATTCTGAACTCCTTTGAAGGTTCACTTTAAGATTTGTGTCACGCCCCAAATTCCCTTGTTTTATATTATAGTGTTCTCCATTCTCTCATTCACTGATTTTTCCCTCTTTAGTATTGCTGGGTGTTCACTAAGTGGGGCTACACTCATGAGTCAGGGAGGTAAGATCCCAGCCCATCCTACCTTCTAACAACCCCTATGGCGTCAATGCTAGTGCCCTTGCCTGGAAGACATTTTCAGGTGAGGACATTAAAGCCAGAGATTAAGGACTCACAGCTAGTATGATGGAACCAGCATTCTGACCCAGAGATCCCAAGCCTTTACTCCAGCAAGTGGCCTTCAGCTAGACCATGCTGGTACATATTGGTACATATTGCTTAAAATTGTCCACTTAGGGGTGCCTGGGTAGCTCAGTCAGTTAAGTGTCTGCCTTTAGCTCAGGTCATGATCCCATCCTGGGATCAAGCCTCACATCAGTCTTCCTGCTTAGCAGGGAGCTTGTTTCTCCCTCTGCTGCTCCCCTTGCTTGTGCTCATTCTCTGGCTCTCTCTCTCAAATAAGTAAATAAAAATCTTAAAAAAAAAAACAAGAATTGTCCACTTAGACTCTGAACAGCCAGGGACAGCAGTGGGGTGTCCTTTTCCTGTGTCTTTTGGAGTGATTAGCACAGTATTGTAGAGCTCTTTGAGATGACCTGCATGGATTATGACATGGATTATTGGGAAAGAGTTCTCTATTCTGCCTGGCACCAGACTCAACCTTGTTAGACTTTGATTCCCAATTCTGGCCATTGCACACTGAAGAGAAACAGAGGGAAAGGGGGCATTTTTTGCAATGAGTAGGGCAGCATCTGCTGTGGGCCAGGAATCAGGCCAGGCTTGGATTTCTGGAGTGAGGAAGGCACCGTGCCAGTGCCAGACCTTGAACAGCTCGTTGTGGGACTCATAGCAGCCACATAAACATCTCACAGGGAGTCACGGAGAGGAGGGCACAGGGCCTGAGTAGCACAGCTTGAGGGTGGCTGATTCAGGCTGTTACCCCACAAGATGCATTTGAGCCAGGGCCTGAAGGAGGGAGAAAGAAGGATCTCCAGTCATTGGTTACACAGACAAGCTGGAGGACGGTGCACAGACCACTTGGGGGCATGGCGTGTCTTACAACACAATCACAATATAGTCTTCATGCAAATGCCTCAAGGTCAACAAGGGCACATGCTTACCGAGAGCTGAAGGCCTGGGTGCACACTGGGAAAAGTGTGTGGACTTCTCTGTAGGTCACTCCCAGTCATTTTGGCAGGGACGGTAACAAGATCCCAGTGACAAAGTGTGTTTCAGAAAGATCACTTAGTGGGGCAGGAGAGATGGCAGGGGATTGTAGCAATGGGGGAGAAAGAGGCTGAGGGTCTGTTCTAGGGCATTTCCCAGGATGAAAGATGGAGGGGATGGAGGTGCTTCATAGGTGACTCACGGTTAAATGGAAGAGAATCAAAAGAGACTCTGAGGCCTTCCAGGTACCTGGTTGGATGGTGATGCTCTGGTGGACAACCAGGTGTGAGGCTCCAAGATCCGAGAGAGAGAGATTTGGGCCAGAGATGTAATTCTGGGAATTACAGAGTGTACATGCCCGGGGCGCTGTGGACACGAGTGAGATCAGCCAGGGAGAGGGAAGCGGTGGAACCAAGAGTGGAAATGTAGACCACAGGCATATTAAGCACGTGGGAAGCAGGGGCCACCAAAGCAGGCAGAGAAGATGGAAGGAGAGAGGCTTAGGGTAGAAGAAATCTTCTAGAAGGCAGAGGAAAGCAGAACTGATGATGAAACTCTTCTGCTGGAGGTCGATCCATTTTCAAGAATATTCTGTTGTGTTCCATGCTGCGCTCCTCACTGTAAAGCTTGTGTGTCTAATTAAATGTCCTCTCAGGCTCCGGGTCCCCCAAATCTGTGTGCTTGGGCAGGACCGGGGTTGCCCCTCAGAGTCCTGAATGGACTTCTCTTTATTGGAAATCGAGGTCATGTCACTTAATAAAAGACAGAGTCGCTGCGAAAATGGAATATGCTTGCTTGGGCTCAGAGTCATCAGGGTAAGAAAGGCTGAGGGTTTGTCAATGGCTCTCGAGGATGGAACCTACTTTTGGGCACCCCATCCTTTGTTGAAAAAATTAATCTGTAAATAGTTTATTAAGGTCGGAAACGCTGCCAGCGACCCTTTGAAAACAGATACAACATCTTTAAGAGATTGCAAAGGTAAATCTTATTGTCTGGGGAAATGACTTCTACACAGTTATTTCTTTTATTGCTCTGCTGAATGTGACGGCATTACTCAGTTTAATAAATCCTAGTGTATCTCTCAGTCCATGTAGGCTGATATAAATATCTCCAGTTATGTCACATTACCACCTTTGTACAGCTATACTGGGCGCTGATGACTGGGGTCTGATAAATGCAAAACCTCATTTGGTTTGTGAGTGATTGAGCGCCAACACTGTTTAGATTTCTTAATATACTTGTATTAGCATGAATAAGTAATGAGTGTGCCAGGCTTTTTTGAATATTTGATTGTATCTTTGTAATGGATTTGTGTCTCTCTCTTTGTGCTAATGTCATTGTAACTTTGTTGGTGTCATAACTCCAAGCCCCGGTAATTGATCTTTATCACCCCATCTGGAGTCAATCACCCTCTCTTTGCTGAATGGCAGCATGCTCGCGCCTTTCTTTCCCGCACGACTCTGCATATTGTCGTTTCAAGGAGAGATGCTGGTCATCACCCGTCCTCAGGGAATGCCTCTCCTGCAGTGTGAAGAGCAGGTTTTAGATTTTCAAACGAGGTGGAGAGAGCCAAAGGTTGAAGGCTGACAGTGTGAAACCACCAACTGAGTCACGTTCAGACTCTTACCCCCAGCAATGCCCTGCCAACCTGTTCAGCACTGTAGGGCTGTTGGGTCTAACCATTGTCTCAGCCTCTATAAACAAGGAGGCTCTGAGACAGAGAAGTCTCCTTTGCTAAGTCTAGAAAGGGTCTACAATATCCATAAAATCTCCTCCTATAATGAAAGCTTCTTCCGTGATGTGAATAGAGTACAAAAACCTTGTCCTTCTACGCAAAGACCAAATCTTTTCTGCTTGAAGGAGTTGTCCTCTTATGGAAGATTACCTCATTCCTCAGCCCTGCTGGTAATCGGTATTCTGGATCAAGCACCTAGCAGGACAGTTCACAAGCTGCAAGCCTGAATCCTTACGTAGATGGGGCCACCAGGACGCGGGGTTCCTTGGGTGGCCACTGGGGATGTCAATGACACTTCAGGGCCACGTGCTCCTGGGGCAAGGAAAGTGGTAATGGATAGTACTTTAAATTTGGGAAAAAGCACGAGCAAGCACGCTTAAAGTGAGGGGGACTGCTTGTGTTTCTGTTGCCCCGCGATGTCGCTTTCTTATGTAGGAGCTGTGGCTTGAACTGAATCCGTGAGTGATGCCGAGGGCTTACAAGTGTGTCTGAGTTTTCCCATGTCCCATGTCACAGCGGAAGTTGGCAGAGGTGCTACTTTCACGAAATGATGGTTATCATGTGTTCCTCGGATCTCTGATACACAAAGAAGCAATAATAATTATTACGGTGATCCTCGTAATAAATGGGGTTTGGACGTCGAGTTACTTTTCTCTATGCTAATGTTTTTGATTTTTAGCCGTAGTAGGTACAAACTGAATAAACAGTATTGGTTTGGCCTTTTGGCCACTTTGTTTCTTCTATAACAATTATTCCCCTTCACCTTCACTTAGGATCCTCGACCCGGCCCTCTCCCTGGCCTCCTTCTTGCTTAGTGCTTAGCTTCTCACAGGACTCTGCTTTCGCGTCTCCTCTTAGCTGCTCGGAGCCTGCGGATCTGGCTTCCTTGCCCGGAGCGGCCAGCTGTGTTTATTGTGGACGCCAGGGACAGCCTGCTTCCAGGGTCTCAGGATTTCCTCTCTGCTCTGCCTCGTCTGCCTGCCCCACAGCTCTGTTCTCTGGGGGTCAGTCTTTACTGCTTAAATCCCCCTTTTTTTGGTAAGATTTTATTTATTTGAGAGAGAGAGTGAGCATGAGTGTACAAGCAGGAGGGGCAGAGGAAGAGGGAGAAGCAGGCTGCCCGCTGAGCAGGAAGCCCGATGCGGGACTCGATCTCAGGACCCTGGGATCATGACCTGAGCCGAAGGCAGATGCTTAACCAACTGAGCCACCCAGGTGTTCCCGCTTAGACCCCTTTTATCTTGGGACTTAAGGGACTTAACCTTCTTTCTCCTTCCTGCCCCAGTCCTCCTGGGTCCCCCAGGAATGTGACCTGCTGGGTTCCTTTCCTCACTGGCTGATTTGTGCCCACCCCAACACTTGCTTAGTTGAAGCCCTAAACCCCGTGCCTTTGAATGTGGCTGTACTTGGAGACAGGGCCTAGAGAAGAGGCAATTAGGTTAAAATGAGGCTGCTAGGGAGGGCCCTATTTCATCTGACTGGTGCCCTTAGAAGACGAGGAGGTCTGGATACACTAAGAGACCCATGGAAGAAAGACATGTGAAGACAAAGGGGGACCATGGGCATCTGCGAGCCAAAGAGAGAGACCTCAGGAGAAACCAGAGCTGCCAACACCTTGACCTTGAAGTTCTGGCCTCCAGCACCGAGAGAAAATATGTCTGCTGTTAAGCCCCGCAGCCCAGTCCATGTATTTTGTTACAGCAGATGGAGCCGACTAATACACCTGCCCTCTGCTCAGGCCCGGGAAGGCACATGAAATGCGAGTGTCTCTCTTAGACCCCTGACCTGAGTTATCCACTGGCCCTTTGGGCCTCTACAATGCGGACGGAAGAAAATTTTTATTCCTCTTCAGACATGGTTCACCTGAGCATGCCAGGAGATAAGAGAAGGGGCCAGTGGGGAGGAGGAGACAGAAGGTGCTGGAATGAGGACATTTGGGGATCTGGAGAGGGAATGACGGAGGGATCGAGTGCAAGAAAGACATTGGGACCAGAAAGGCAGAAAACATCTGTTTCTTTGGGATGGGAGCTTCTGTTTGGACTGAATCTGCTCGTGATCATGAGGACGGGAAAGTGTGTTTGTAATTGTCCCAGGTTCCCGACTCTGCCACAGAAATCCGGGTAGAGATGGTCCAAGTGGAGATGGCTCAGACAGTTGTGGGTGACTGAAAGACATTATGCATGCGGCCTTTGCTCTTTCAGGAAGTAGGGAGGGGGTCCCAGGAATCACAGGGAGAGTGTGTGTGGTCACTGTGGGGCTCTGGCCAGGGCAGTCACCAGCCCCAGCCAGAAAGAGGGTCTGAATGAGGCTGCACAGCAGAAATGTGCAGGGGACCGGATCAGATCTGAGACTTCACAAAACACCCCGTGGTCCAGGGCCAGACATGAGGCAGACGTGCGGTGGGCGTGCCTTGGGGTCAAGGAAACACCCATATGTCCGGTGCAGGGTCACATCCCAGAGGGAGTCTCTGGCATGAAAGGAAAGCAGCTTCAACTTCCCTGATGAACGAAGGGAGTTAATGGGACCCCGACCCAGGGATGGCCGGAGTCACCACAGGTCTCCTGGGAGTGAATTAAAAGTAGATTGGTAGTAAGGAGGGCATGTATTGCATGGTGCACTGGGTGTTATACGCAACTAATGAATCATCTAACTTTACATCAGAAACCAGGGATGTACTGTATGGTGACTAACATAATATAATAAAAAAACATTAAAATAAAAAAAAAGTAGATTGGGCTGGGGGAGGGGCAGAGGTAAAGAGTCTTCGCTCAGAGAAGAGGCAAACACTCTGCCCCTCCGAGGGGGAGTTATAGAATGACAAAGACCAAGGAGAAAAATCAGTGCAGGATGAAAGAGAACTTTCTCTGGGGTGGGTTAGGAGTTTCAGAGAAAGAGCAGCCAGACAGGGTCTCAGCGGGGCAATCCCACTTCATACCCTCATGTTTCCAAGCGACGGAGGCGATGAGAAGCCCCCCACCTTGTATTCAGATAGGTCAGCAGCCCCCGGTCGCTGCTCTGTAGAGACTGGATTCCGCTTTCCAAAAATTGGCAGGGCCTGGAATCCACCCCCTATTTCTCCTTCAAACTACATGGTGAATTTCTTAGTAAGAGCTTCAAGGATCTTTTGAAGCCAATGGGATACCGCACATGCATATTTCATTTAAAAAAAAAGCATATAACGCTATGACACAAGTCCTATATTCCGCTGTCATCATTCCTGCTCTGCGTGGGGTAGGAATACCTTTCCATACTATTTCCATTGTTATCATGTAAATGTATGAGTCACCCTGAACCCTGGTGTCATCCTTCTCTTCTTTCCTAAATAGTCTTTTCCTCCGATGCAGTTGCGTAGAGGAAACACACATGCAGACACACCCACTCACTACAGCCAGATGCATTCTGATTTCTTCCGTTCTGCTGAAATCGGGCCTCTCCCACTACAGGTCACATGACGACGGGGGAAAAAATGTGTTAAAAAAAAAAAAATCTCCCGTTTGTGTGTGTCATCTTCTCCGTGAGCCATCAGTAGAGTTGAACGCCTATAGCAAGCCAACTGTTCTGTAGATTTTGTCCTGATTATTAAACACTGAATGTGAAGAGCTAAGCATATAGAAGGAAGAGTTATTCTCTAGTTTATGTAAAGTCAGCAGTGAAAATAAAAATTGTGGCATGTACATAGATGTTTATTTGCTTTACCTTACAGTCCTACTGCAGAGCTTTGTCTTCTGTGCCAAAGTTTTTTTTTTTTTCCCCAGCGATGACAATGGATTATTTCTGTAAGCAAGTGCTCTATCCATTATTAAATTGATTATTCAAATCTCATTTAAAAAAAGAAGCCAGATGGCAATTTTCCATTATTTGTTGCTACTGACAACCACCAACCCTAAACTGAAAGATTTTCCTTTTTTTTTTTTTCTCCTCCTGGCTGAAGAGCCCGCTGCATTTCCACGCAGACTCCGCGTAGATCCCATATTGGAAACAAATAGCCAATTACCAAACAAGATTGTCGTTATTGATTATTTTAGAATCATCTTTGCATTGACAGAGCTGTTGTTCTTTTGATGATTCCATAATTAACTTATCTATATTCAGGCACAATAACTTTGTTCCCCATAGTCATTCGGATGTGAGCATTATTGTTGTTATTTGGTTGTCATGACGGCAAGAAACATGTTTTTACATGTCCAGCAGCCTGGTTATTTTAAGATCCTAATAAGTATGCCTTGCTAATGAATCAGAATAATGGCGATCCTGCAAAATAATGATTTTTAAAATTCTAAGGAGGTTTAAAATCTAAATGCCAGATAATTGCTGGCACTTGTGATAATCGTGAAGCGTGTTCCTTTCACCACATGCACTCACGTGCACACTCACACTTGTGACCTCTTCCTCTTCTCTATGTGAGTGCATTTGTGTATTTTTATTTTGGAGTTAACGCTCTCTGTGGAGATGGAACTTTCCCTGGAGAACCTTTCAAAAACCAGCATTTGTCAGATATCCCGTGGCTGGGGCCGTGCTCAGCATGCTTGTGCTTTTAGAAACTTACTGTGGGGACCATCTTCCAATTCTTTAGTTGCTAATTTTTAACACTTTATGTGTGTGTGTGTGTGAATCTGCCTCTTTCGATGTCTTTTCCATATGTACAAGTGGGATTTGTTTTAAGAAACAAAAACTAGGAAGGTCATACTTCTAATTGATTGGATTCTTGCAATTCAAAGTGTTGTCCCTTTCAAGACTCCGGCTTCACCTGATATTCTGGGTTGGTTGATCTTGCCAGGACAAAGGGCATTCAAGGTACATAAAAGAGACTCTCTTGCCTTCAAAGACACAAAAATCTTTGGAGGCATTCAAAATGAAACCCGTGGTCTCTATAAGTGCAAGGGGATTTTTTGTAAACTTTCTGATTAATAGTCAGTTAATTTCCTTGGTCTGGGGAGGAATCTAATACACATTTTGGTTGGTGGTGCTTAATTTAAATTCTGGCCCAAATAATTCAGTTCCTTTTGTTCCATAAAATCAGGATCGTAAGACTGGGATTGTTCCTCTTTTGGAGAATGCCTGGTTGTTAGGGGAGGGCCAGGTGGGAGATGGGTGGCCTCCTCTCCTAGTTGTTTCTGGAGGATTTCCAAATAATTTAACAGCTAATAATCAGCTCCAAACTGAGTACCTCATGAGCGACTCCCCTCCACCCTCCCAAAGTGAAATACCTCTTCAGCCTTGAGAAGCACTTCCTGGTAGGAAGACTCCACATATTGTTAACCAGAAATACACTTCGGTTCTGCAATTCAGAATATCTATTCTGGCAATTGTAAGAAACAAAATATTAACATATAAATGCTGTAATGGTAAAAATGTGCTAGCATACGTGTTAAGTTTCTAATCAAACATTGCAAAAATGCATTAATCAGTATTTCATAGTTCATTACAGTCTGACTAATTTTGAAATCCCTCATGTAAATTGATTAAATGTCTTCTGCAGGCAGATAAATGGGCTTTTGTTTTAAGCAACCTTTACTGAGAAAACCATAATTCTCTGTGACTCAATTCTTGTGCATTTGTGACTGGTGTTCTTGTAGGCTAGCTCTAGATAACGTAGAATTTTCCTGTTTGCAACTGGACCCACACGCCAACTGTAACATACCCCGTGGGCCTGAGTATTTAGTGCGCATCTGCTCTGTGCCCAAGACTGTGTTAGGTATAGAGAGAAAAAAGAGAAGCATGAGACACAATCCCTTCTCTTACAGATAGAGATGACCCATATATGTGAACAACTACAGGCAAAAAATATACACACTTAATCAAGACTGGATTATACGCTTTCTTTACTTTCCAAAAATATAAACTAACTCTAAACAGCTTTTTAAAGAAGGCAGGTGGGTATTTATTGGCAAGATTCAGGTGAAATCATGGAGAAGCCAGGAACATCTGGAACCAGAGAAATTGATGTGCTTGAAACTTTCTGTCTTTACCTTTCTGTCTTTACCTTCCCCATGAGATTTGCACCTTTTCCCCAGGTAAGCTTCCCAGGAAGCTTACGCCATGAGCTCTAGTTCGAAACTCCTCAGGAGTGTTTCTGATTGGCTCAGCTGGTTACTTGGACCAATCGCTGTACAGAAGGACTCTGATTGGCTCAGCTGACTCACTTGGACCAATCACTGTGGCTTCCCAAAGGCTGTGATGAGCTTAGCGGAGTTATTGTCCCACAACTTCAGACAACGGAGACTGGGGAGTCAATGAATCCTGTCTCCTGCCAGCTCTTTGGGATGTAAGGGCAGCAATGGGAGTCAGATGTGTTACTTGAAGAAGGGGACTTGGTTATATAACCATGAAGGGAGCTTTAAGGTTGGGAGGGGGCAGGGCGTTGGGAAGGGGCAGAGCGTTGGGAAATGTGCAGAGGTGGTCTGAGTGTACCCGGTTGGGGAGTGGTGGGAAGATCTGACCCAGGAGGACAGTGCATGTGGGGACATTAAGAAATATGGGTGGGGGCACCTGGGTGGCTCAGTCGGTTAAGCATCTGTTTTTGGCTCAGGTCATGATCCCAAGGTCCTGGGATCAAGCCTGGCATGGTGGGGAGTCTGCTTCTCCCTTTATCCCTCCCCCTGTTTGTGCTCCATCTCCCTCTCTCTCTCAAATAAATAAAATCTTTAAAAAAAAGAAACATGGGTGATAAGACTATGTGAGGCCAAATATAGTAGGACTTAGAAGCCTATCAGAAAGTTTGTTCCTGAGTGGTTAGGATATAGGGACATATTGGCTGTTCCAGACAGAGGAACAGAAAGGTGATTTGGGCCAAGTTGGTGGATGGGGGTGAGGTCTAAGAGATGCAGTTTGCTGGAGGCTGGTGCCCTGGGCTGAGAATGAAGTGAACAGAGACTGGTCTGGGAGTGGCAATACGGAGGGATGGAGAGGGTGAATCCCATGGTCTTCTCCTAGGAAGAGATAGCAAAGCTGGATGTCAGAGAAGGAGGGGAGTCATCGAACTTGAGACCTTTGAAGCGTGAGGTATTTGGGAAAGAAATCTATTTAGCAGGGTATAGTAATAGGTAGTAACTACAATGATAGTTCATTCATGGTGGATTTTTTTTTTAAGATTTTATTTATTTATTCGACAGAGATAGAGACAGCCAGCGAGAGAGGGAACACAAGCAGGGGGAGTGGGAGAGGAAGAAGCAGGCTCATAGCGGAGGAGCCTGATGTGGGGCTCGATTCCATAACGCCGGGATCACACCCTGAGCCGAAGGCAGATGCCCAACCGCTGTGCCACCCAGGCACCCCTATGGTGAATGTTTTTATGTTCCAGGCACTGTTCTAAGTGTTTTCATGCATTAATTCATTTAACTTGGCCCAACGACTCTATCAGGGAGATAGTATGATCATCCCAGTTTTACAGATGATGAAATGGAGGCACGAAGAAGAGAGGTAATGTGCTCCTAATCACATTGAGGTTGAGCGGTGGGGCCGGCTTCTGAGCCCAGTGGGCTGGCTCCATGGTCTACTCGGAATGAGTCCAGTTGTTGCCAGGTTGAGCTTCAGCTGACATTGGCCCACCCCACTCATGATGTCCAGGTTGGCAGAGAAAGGTTGGAAGAACTTGAGGGGAGAAGAGAGAATGGCTCAGAAGAATAAACACAATTCGAGACTCAGTGGGATCGAGAGATGCAAAGTCAAAGAGGATTCTACACCCCAAACTCGGAGTGCTGTGAAAAGACACACCAACTGATTAATGCTGATTTGTAGGCCAAAAATAGTGGCTTCGCTTAAGTGAAAGGCTTTGTCACGGTCTTGCTTTTTGACAAAAGAAAGACTAAGGAGTGCTTCCCAGTGTGGAATCTGGATCCCTGGCTCGGTGGGTTAAATACTTCCAAGTGGTAGCATATGGACTTTTGTGGTAATATTTTTATTATTTTTTAAAAGATTAATTTATGTATTTGAGAGAGAGAGAGAGCACAAGAGTGCATGAGTGGGGGGAGGGGCAGAGGGAGAGAGCGATTCTCAACCCCGACTCCCCATTCAGTGTGGGGTCCTATGAGGCGCTCAATCCCACGACCCTGAGATCATGACCTGAGTCGAAATCAAGAGTCAGATGCCCAACGGACTGATCCACGCAGTCGCTCCATTAATGTATTTCAGAAGAAACATAACTAGCATTAAGAGAATCATGAATTTGATAGAGTTCATTGCTTAGGATGAGGATAATTTTTTTTAAGTTAGGCAAATTTTTTAAAAAGTGAATTTTAGTACAGATGGTTTGCAGATGGGACAAAAATGCCAAGGTGACGTGAGAATGATAACCTGGGGAAACTTTGGGTCAAGGTCAGATTTCTGACCTTGATTTCAATGTCCTGGCCCCAGAGAGCAGGTCCCATCCCACCTTGATTTATAATCAGACTCTCACCTGCCTGCTTGTGCACATTCTTTCCTTTTGTGGCAGCCCTAGCTGACTTCTCACTGTTCCCCAACACGCCAGGGAGTGCCCCCTACATCGAACCTTTCATTCTTGCTTTCCTTCCGTCTGCATTGCCTCTATATTTATTTCTTCTTATCAGAATCCTACCTTTCATTTGCTTATTCCTAGGGTAGCAAATGCGCATGCCTACTTGGGCCATTCAGGTAATATACATGAATACAGTGGGCGGGCAGTAGGACTAGGGAGCACAGCAAAGATCCTGGGGAACCCGAGAGGGGATGCCTCACCACAAGGCAATCAAATGTAATGTATAAAATTTCTGGCTCTCCTGAGAGAATGCAAAGTCAGGCTAGTTTTGGCTTTCCAGCTGCTGTTTGCCACTTCTGTCATGTTTATGGGGCACATGGTAAGTATCAGACCCAGGTGACAAAGGGGGTGCTCTTGCATTGGAGAGGGTCACGGTCTGCTGGGGAGGTGGGTGCACTTTGTGGACTGTGGGCACCCACGCCATGGGAACCCAGCGTGGACAAGCTCTGCCTCTCCTTTGCGAAAGCTTTCTGATCACCATTCTTTTCCTCTGCACTGGAGTTGATTTCTCTCCCCACGACACTCTCGGTCCGAATGAAGAGGACCTTGGGGGGTCATAGCATCTGAGCTAGTTAGGGACACTCCAGGGGAATTTGCAGCTTGAGTGTCAAGACATGGTCTGGGAGAATCAAGCCTCACAGTTAGGTGTGCATCGGCTCTATGTTCAAAACAAAACCCACCACAGGATCCGACACGGTGGCCCAGAGGTGTTGTGCAAGCGTCCCTCTGAGCCTGCTGGGCCGGGATCTCCCAGCTGCCGCAGAGACGCCACAGCGACGGGCCCTCCTATGACAACACAGTCTATGATCATCCCCATTTTACAGATAATGGAACACGATGAAAATGGCTGGTGACTATTCTCTTTTGTCTTGGGTCCTCTGGCCTCAACTCGGTCCCTGCCTGCGGGCTGGTCCCCCTCAAGCAGCTTCCTTCGCTCGCCTACAGCGTCTCCAGAATGCAGCCATCTGGACAGGTGCTGGGTGGAGTGGTGGAGCTCGGTCTGATCTCAGAGCTCTAGCAGGTGTCAGCGGCGGTGGTCTGGCGAGGAAGCAGGTGTCATCCAGAGTGGACAGTAGGGGACCGCTGTAGTAGATGCTGGCTCCAAGTGCGGGGGCAGAGCAGGGAGGTGCAAAACAAGGGGTTGGAGATGGAGGTCTTCCCGACCCAGGCTCTCCAGCAGGTAGGTATGTCCTCTGAGAGAGGACGTCGGGGTAGATGGTCTTTAAAGGCCCTCGAGGATCCTACTGATTCTGCGACATTCAGATAAAAATTGTTAAAAAAAAAAAAAGGCAAGGCAGACTAATTCTTAAACTCCCCGATTTGTGCCTGACTTTCACTCCTCTTGGCTAAGATCACTGAAGCTTGGCTGGGATTTTCTCCTTTTGGTTGTCATGACTGATGGCTTCAGCATTTACCACGAGATGCAAGTAACTCATGGGGCTGGAAGCCACAGCCTTTAGTGACGTTCGCCCCTGTCACCTGGACTGACTGCCGTGGGTACACACAGGCCAGGCCGCCTCTGCAAGGGGCATGCGGAAGGGACAGGTTTCCTTTAAACAAGTCCCAGGGAACCCTGGAGCCAGAATCTGCCCACCAAATGACCTCTGATTATTTTATTTCTCTTTCAGATTCATCTGAGTTGAAAGAAACTCTGTGTGGGGAACAAAGCGTCCCCAGTTTACTTTTTTTCTTTTTCTTCGACTTTCAGTCTGATCTCTTTATTGCCAAACTCTGAGTCTATGGAAAAATTGATCCAATATCTTGTGTGGGTCGTTAATAAAATTATGATTTCAGTTTTGTCCCCAAGGATGTTATGATGGAGAAACCACAGATACACGGTTAAATCCCTTCATTTGTTGGTCTGAAGGACACGAGCGTCCTTACATCTGAATAATTAGCTCACCGTCGTTATCTGATGGAGGAATGAGACGCAAAGGTGAGGTTTTGTTTTCAGTGATGTGAATTTATTTACCTGGCCCCTTCCCCAGCAAGCAATGAGTAAGCCCTGGAACGCAGGCCTTCCACTTTTAAAATATTAATAAACCTTGGATGCCAAGTTACTCTCTCTGCGTGTCTCACATTTCCCTTATCCTGCCATCTAAGGGAAGCTTTCATGCCACGCTTTAGTGCCAAGAGCCTCTTCCGGGGTAAGTGGTCACCTCAGCAGAAAGATGCCTCTCAGGTTGTTTCACATTTTGACAGATCAATAGTTTCCAAACCTGCCAGCCCTCGCTTTCGCCTGGCTCTGTATTAGCTGCGGCCTCACGGAGGCCATGTTGGTTCCTGTGCCCCTCTGTGGGTTTACTTCCGGAAGGAGACAGTGGACTAATCAGCTCTGGGGACTTGTTTCTGGGTGTGGTTTCATCAAGCTCCTATTCGTAGATGGAGATGAGAATGAAATGTGTGGGGGAATGGAGTGCAGTGGGAGGAAGCAGAGTGGAGAGGCTGGCCTTAGCCTAGCATCTTCTCGAACCACGCCTCTTGCTTTTGTTGGGACTTCAGGCTCGTCTCAGGCTGGGGTCTTTTGGGGAGGTCCTGATGAAGACTGCAGTGAATCCGGATCAGGGGAATATGTCTGCTTTCTGTGCAGGGCGGATGGGGCCATCCTTGGGTACAGAGTGCGGCAAACATTCTAACACTCATTGCTTTGGACCAGCCAGTCCCCGCCATACTGTTGTTTTTCAGAGGGTCACAACTCCCTGCTCTCCTTTCAGAAAAGGACCCTTCCCCTGACCCACTGTGGATAGTCTTAGTAGGCCTGTTAACCAAGTGCCTTGCCTCCCACCCAGGCCAGGGGTGAGCATGTGACCCCAGCCTAGTCCATTACACTCTCTCCTGGGATTTTAAACCTTGAGCAGGGTGATTCAAGAACAGAGGGGGGAAAATTTGGCACAAATTATTTTCAAAGGCTATGCTCTGATGGGAGCGTGGAGTAGTCCCTGCTACTGAGCCCCCAGGTTCACCTGGGTCCTGCCCTTTGCTGAGCCTGGTTCCATAGCCTTCCTTTGTGATCCTGGAATCTGGAGCTGACCCACAGTATTCTGGAACATTCTTCTGCTAAGAGTTGATTCCAGTCACTTACAACTGACCATTCCATGATTCATACAAATATTTTAAGGGTCTGTGGCAAGCCTTTGTGGAATAGAACTTTTTGTTTGGGGGAGTAGAAAAGGGAGGGGTTGGTATTACTGATCAGTCTCCAGCACAGCAAAGGCCTCCTGTGACGGAGGAGGACTGCCTAGTGGGATGGGAAAACATGTGTTAGATTGTGACAGAGGCCATTTGCATAAGCTGATGATAACGATTACAGCCATAGTGGGTGATATCTGATCTCTTATTGTGTGGTCAACTTTGTGCTATGGACGGGATATGAAAAACATTTTCACTCTCAGAGAAACCTTATGTGATTGCTTAATGGCTTATGACACTAAGTATCATCCCATTTTGTGGATGACAAAATCGAGACCCAGATGTAAAGTAATTTGACCAAGGTCACCGTGGAAGTGTTGGAGCCGGGGCTTGAACACTGGTTGACTCTCTCGAAGGCTCTTGGTCCACTTTTTTGTTTCCTGCATTGATTTTCAAGTTTATCTCTAAGTATGTCCAGTGGTTCTCAGCCAGGGGTGATTCTGTTTCCCAGGGGATGTTTGTCCCTGTCCGGAGATATTTTGGCTGTCCTGCCAGGAGAGGGGGTGGCTACTGGCATCTAGAAGATACAGGGCAGGGGTGCTGCAAAGCATCCTAAAATTCACAGGACAGCACCCCGACAACAAAGAACTTTTCCAGCCCCTCAATATCGATAGAGCTGAGGCTGAGAAGGCTTTCCTCCACACCCCTTGACCCGAGAAAACCTTGCGGTGCCAGAAATCGAGGCAGGTGAAACCCAGTGTGGGGGGGAGGATTGTTTTCTTCCTAATCACATGTCTGCATCTCTCTGTTCTTCTTTCCTCCTTCCTTTTCTTTTTTTTCCCCCTGCTGTTTTGAGAAAAACGCAAGCCAGTTCTCCTCCTCCCTTCTTCCCGCCCCTTTCCTTTAGCCCTTAGCCACTTTCGAAATGTTTTCACTGGCTTGGAGTCATTCAGCCACTGCTTATTAATAATTTCCCCTTGGCATCTGCTCCCGCCTCCGTGTTAATGGCTCGCATCGGAGTGGGGCCCGCTGTGAGGAGGACTGCTTTCCAAGGGGTTAACCTCCACGTTTGCTGCCGGGGCAGAGGCCTAACTAGGTGGAGGGGAGCTAAGTCCTTGAGGATCACACCACAGGGCTAAAGGCACCGAAGGAGACGTTGTGATGGCTCAGATAAATAAATATGCTTTTCTGAAATTGTCTAAAGCTTTATTTATAGAGGGGCCCAAATGGCTTGGAAGGGATCTACTTAGGAAGCTCTTAGCTCTTCTGGCAGTCCTCACAGCCGAAGGAAACACTTTAGGGTTGTTTTCTTTGCCTTAATGATGCTGCGAGGAAAGCCGAGATGGCCCCACTCTCAGGGTGGGAGCATGGGGAGGAAGCCTGGTCTCTTCCTGACCCCTGCTTGTCCCCAGCCTGTGACATCTGCCCAAACCTGGGCCATCGCCATGGGGGCTGTGGGAGAGGCGGGCACCTTCTGCCCCGAGGGAGCGGCTCTGTCTCCTGGGGGGGCGGGGAGCACACAGCCTCCAGGCCAAGGGCTGGGTTGGCCGCCAGCACGCTCTTGTTGGCCAACGTGCGCATAAAGCTGCTATGGGATTGGTTGCCAATCCTAGGAGATTTCAAAAATCCTGATTTGTCGTTTTAATTTTTTTTCTTTTTATAGAAGAGAGCACTTGGCAGCATTGGTCCAACCTCACCATGTGGCATCTGCTGTCCCCTTTCAGGGCCCTGCACCAAACCCCCTGCCTGGCCCACGCTGGGGCCCGAGTCTGTGGTCGCTATCCTAGACAGGCAGCGCTGGCTCTAGCCACCATTTGGGAATAGTTAAGGAACAATGACAACAATCATAATGACGGCAGATAAAGGAAGGGAAGGATCTCATGATTCTGGAGTTAGGGCAGATGGTGAGGCTGGAAGTGATGGAGAGCACATTGGCCTGAGCCGCCAGGAAGGGAGAGGAGCCGGTGCTCGAGCGCGGTATCGATGAGGATGGGAGGCCAGGAAGGAGGGCTCTGGGTGGGGGTGGGAGCACCAGGAAAGAGCGTGAGGACAAAGGGGAGAAGGCAGGGGTGGGCTCGGCTTGCTGATGGACCCAGCTTCTGGAGAAGGGTGGCGTAGGGGAGGCATGGCACAGACTAAATGACCGGGGGAGGTCCTTATTGGTCCCAAGGCCCAGAGGCCCTGGAGGTGGCCCTAGTGTGGTCTCTGATTCCTGCTCTTCACGGCGTCCTTCCTCTCTCTTTGCTTGGCTTGAGCGAGGATGCAGGGCCTTGAGTCTCCTGCTGCTGAGGAATTGCTCCAAAGTTAAAGGTCCCAGGAGGAGAGACTTCTGTCTGGTGGCTCAATCTGTCCAGGAAGAGCCTTTGGGAATTCTGAGTATGAGATGATTAGATGTTCTCACTGACTCAGCTGCAATCCCACTCTTGATCGGCTACCTACAAGCACGTATCAACGGGAAGCTTGGCTGTTTCTCTGCTTAGGCCTGGCTCTGTGGGCTCAGGACCTGGGTGCTGCTGAATGCAGTCTGTAGGATCGCCTGGCGGGGAGCCAGACTCTCCGGACACCAGTAGTTCAAGGGTGACATGTCTAGTTCCTCCTTCCAATTCTTGCACTTAGAAATGGTCTATCTCTGATGCAATACCCCCCTTCTTCCCTCCTTTCTTTTCTCTTCTCTTCTCTTCTTTTTTCTTCTATTTTTTCTTTTCTTTTTTCTTCTTCTCTCCTCTCCTCTCCCCCTCTTTTCGTCTCTCTTCTCTTCCCTTCTCTTCTCTTCTCTTCCTCTTTCTCTTCTCTTCTCTTCTTTCTCTCTTCTTCTCTTCTCTTCTCTTCTCTTCTCTTCTCTTCTCTTCTCTTCTCTTCTCCTCTCCTCTCCTCTCCTCTCCTCTCCTCTCCCCTCCCCTCCCCTCCCCTCCCCTCCCCTCCCCTCCCCTTCCCTTCCCTTCCCTTCCCGTCTTGTCTTGTCTTTCTTTTTCTTTCATCAGTCAAACCACATGTGTGAGGCTTCATGCAGTCATTTTCTTGGCACACTTTTTATTTATAAAATAAAAAATAAAATAAAAAAAAAATAAATAAATAAAATAAAAATAAAATCCAGGGGAGGGCACTTGGAATCCATATGGACAGGCCGAGGGAAGAACTTTGTTCCTCTGATGGTTTATGCCATAGAATGGAGCACAGTGTGAGAAAAAGACCTTGTATGGACTGGGATCAGGTGGATAACGGTCAAAGAGAGGCCTGCCAACCTGCAAAACTGTTCATGATGGTGGGAACACTCAGAGCCCCGGAACCTGCTGGGCCGTGGAAATTCGGGCAGGGCACCCAGCACAGGAGCTGGTTGGGTATAGAGTCTGTGTCCAAGGCTACAAGGAACTCACGCGTGATTTCAGAGATTATTTTTGACCTGGGCAATATAAATTGTATCTTCCAGGATTTGAATAGATTAAAAACATTAAAAAAATGTTCTGCTTCTGCTTCTATTGTATTTTTACTTTATTGCTGGTGATTTCTCCTTTGACTCGCTAACGGGAATGTATTTTTTTCTTGGTACTGCCATTACCCCTTCCTGCTACTTTCCAGGTCACTAATTTTTCTGCTTAGAGTTCATTCTGTTTAGACTGATATGCTGTCTCTTTTAATGAGGTTATTTCTGGGTTATTAGCCTTCCTGTTATATGATACCTTATGTGGAGGCCCTAATTGATGTAAATCAAACACAGCTTGCAGAAAAAAATCAAAGTCATTCTTCAGATATTTGGTGGATCTCGGGGCATCTCAGGATTTCAGTATTTAAAACTACTTCTTCAACAAGAGGTTACATGTAGCTAATAACACAAATAAATCCTTTCTTATTCGTAAATTAGCAGGTTCAAAGAAGTGGAAATTGAAAGAGAGCATTGGCATTTTGGTTTGCTGAATAAGCTTTAGAGAGAAATTAGACTGAAAAGAACCGAGTGGGAGGGGTTTAACTGCACAGTTCAATAACCTTGCCAACATATTTTTATTAAGGCATTCTTACATAAGCCATTAAGTTTTAGGTTAATTTTTACAGATATTTTCCGGCCGCACTTAACAAAGAGGGGAAAGATGAAGCAAAAGAAAGAATTTCCTCTGGAGCTCTCAGAGATCTCCCGGCTCAGCTCCACTCGGGAGGGATTTGGGGGGCTATGTGGTCATCAGAGGGGCCTGTCGTTATGTTCCCATTAGCAAGAGGAGGTTGGTTTTTTGTTTTTTGTTTTTTTTCTTTCTTGTTTTTTGCTCCTGGACATTAGCTCTGTCATGGGAGATTCTGACGTGTAGGCATATTATTTTTATCTCGAAAGAAAGAAAAATATGGTTTGCTCTCCTTTTTCCTTAAGGTCTTGTTCATTCATTATGTTCCCTGCCTGTCTCGGAGAGAAATTGCTCTCCGCCTGGAAAGGTGTGGCCAGCTCAGAGCTCTCCAGAGGGAGTACTTGGGAGCTGGCGTCGCCATGGAGCTGGGGACTCTTGGTGGATGCGGGGCTGCACTTGGGCAAATGGGGAAGGCGGGGGCTGGGTACCCCCCGGAGGCCACACGCACTCAGGGTGGCCTTGGTAGAACGAAGGTGTAGGGGCGTGGGGATCAGAACACCTGGGTGAAATGTCAGTTCTGTCCTTGAATAACCATGTGATGCTAGAAAAGGGTCTTACCTGGCCATTAAAGCAACAGAAACTCCAAGGTGAACCAACCAGACCCAGCTCTCCAGATAACCAAAGTCATCTGGAGTCGCCCACTGACTCAGCTCGCCCGCGAAGCACATGTGGCCCCGGGTTTGGCCACTTGAGCAAATCTGCTGTGTAGGCTGGTCAGGGGGATTCACCCACGTGGATAAAAGCAACGTGTACCCTGCCAGACATCATATACAACGTTTGCTGTGGGGTCTGGACAGTGACAGGCACAGAAGTCTGAGGAGGGCTAGCGGCGGTGTCCAGGTGACTGTGGCCCAGCCCCCGGGGCCATGGATGCTCAGTCCCCGGACACCTTGGGGACACACTGAGGTCAAGGCCTGTGATGCTTCTTTCCCAAGGCCCTGAACCATCTCTTTCTCCTGAGTGCAAAGGCGGAAAGAGTGTGGAGAGGCTCTGAGCCGTCATGAGGGTTGGGGGTTTCACCCAGGAGGGTGCCGGCTGCCTGTGGGCTTCTTGGGAGATGCCAGTTAGCGGGGTATCAGTGCCGGGGCATGGGCTGTTCCCGCATCTCATTGGGATGCGCCCCAAGTTAGATGTGCCCCTGGGTCCCGCCTGCCCGGAGGCCACAGAGTGATCTGGTTCCAGGCTGGCTCTTCAGAGGGTGGGAGAGCTTGGCTCCTCTAATTCCGTCTGATCTGTTTGTGAATATTGATAGTAACCTCCTGTCATAGAGCTTAAGCTTCTGGAAGAACCACTCAGAATTGGTATCATCGAATCATGGAGAATGAGAGAGGGAGTCAAAGTTCCTCTCGGGCAGTGTTGCCCACGCTTACCTGTCAAGGATTATTTACTTCATATTTTTAAGAAACTGAACTTCCTTTTAAATGTTTACATTTAGTTTTAAAGGAAAGTATGTGCCGATTCGGTACCTGGACCGTAGCATTTGCCATAAAGAGGGGGGAGGTCTGAAACGGCCACGTTGCCCAGCCCCTCTGCCCGCTCTGCTGATCGCAGACGCTCCAGCCACACGCAGAGTCACGCGCACGCGCGGTGCGTGCACCCAAGGCGGTCCGGCGTGTACGAGACCCACTCATCCCACACATCCCACGTGATGAGCACGCATGAAACAGTCTAGCACACAGACGACACATAAACCCAGGGTACGTGCAGTCGATACAACACACACTCACACGTAGCACCCATGCCCACACTCACACTCACCATACACAAGACACATGCACTTAAACCTGCGACACACAGAACACACGACCACCTAACGCCTGCCACACGACAGCAGTCACAGCATACACAGCATCCACGCTCGGAAGAAGAAGGAATGTGCAAAGAAAACTCGAAATGCTAGCACGAGTTATCCTTAGGTGGTGGTATTTTGGGTAATTGTCAGTTTCTTTGTGGTTCTTTTCTGCATTGTCTCGATTTCCTACAAAGAACAGGTACTGATCTGTACTTTACAAGTGGATCACCATTTTGTAAGCCAGTGGCTCCTTCCTGTGGCGGCCCCTGGCCCCCATGGATCAGTGGCCTGATGCCCATCTTGTCAGGATCCTGGCAGAGAAAGGAGCAGGTGGCTTGAGGAATCTGGGCATTTTCTGAGAGGGTATCACTCAGCCCTGGACCCCTTCATCTGCCTGGTCCCAAAGCTGATTTGGCTCCAAGGATGCCAGAGTAGGGGGTCCCAGGCTCACTGCCACCACCCTGCCTAGGCCCCCATGACTCTCCCACCACTTCGTTTCATGGAAGCACTTAGAGTGTCCTCTGTCCTCTCACTGACCTTTGAGAATGTGCCTTTTACTGGCCTGAGGTTGTTTTATTCACAGACCCTTGACTGTGGGCAGGCACCCAATTTTGGAGCCTGTATTTCAGTAAAGAGTCAGTCTCCAGCTGTGAATCAGGCACTGTGCTGGGCTCGAGGGATATGGTGGTAGAGCAGGGGAAAAGCAGGCTCTGAACCACTACTGAAATATATTCACAGCAGAGGGCTGACTTGATCGACGTTCAGAGACTGAATATTAGCCACACCGATGCATAATCTTCAAATGGAATTGCAGTTAAGGGTGGCACGCTTTGTCTCCCACATCCTCCCACATCACCTCCGGGAGGCCGAAGAGCACAACAGAGCAGGCATGCACATTCTGGCTTTATCTTTTGTTCTGTTTACTCGGTACCTCAACTGATCTTCTGGACTCCCAGAGGCACGCTGCTCACCTTCCAACGGCAACCCAGATTCCCTGAGAGGTAAGCATTGCTTCGGTACCTTGAGACCTTCCCAGGTCCTTGCTGCCTTTCTTGGGACAGTGATGATAGGTATTGATTCTAGAAGGAGCAAAGGTGACGGAGCTGAATAAGCATTGTTGTGGGGCAATCATGAGGTGAGACACCTGGACAAGATATTTTAATACTAGGGTTTCCAACGCTAATACGGTAAGAGTTCCGCTACACTATGACTCTAATTCCAGGGTGGCCGTCTTCCCTCTTGGGGTGAGGCTCACACGTGGTGTCTGTCTCCGCGGGGCAGCAAATGCTCTGTGATGAATAAAATCAGGTTTCTTGTTTTGTCTGGGTTTCCCCAGAACCCAAGGAGATTGTGGCCACTGGGGGTGTGGCGCCAGCCCTGGTGATTTCATAAACAAGCTGTGAAAAGTGTAACTGGCAAGGACAATCACACACATGGGTGTACCCACCAGTGGACTTTGGTGGTCAGAGGGCCCAGGGACACTGATACTGGAGCCTGACGTGTACGTAAGGGTGGATGAGCAAAGATGGGGTGAGAAAGGTGTTTCATGCCAAAGGAACAGCATGCATGGAAACTCCGAGGCAGGAGAGGACAGAGGATGCTTAGGACCTCCAAGGAGCCATGTGCTGACAAAAGGGAGAGGCAATGAGTCCTGAAGGGCAGGGGCAGGATGTGGACCAGGAGGCCATATCAGGCTTCTGTATTTATGTACAAGGCAATTTGACACGTGAGAGCTATGTTTTTAACATGTAGTCAGCAGTATTTGAGGCCTTCAAAAATATGAAAAATAATACAACTCACCCCACGTGTGCTCAACATCTCTTTGCCTCCAGGCGGAGTCTCCACTCTTTTTGGCCTGACCTGTGCTCCGGAGGGCTGACCCCTCCTCGTCTCCACCTGGGGTCCTCTTGGGTCCCTCCAGGGGAGCCCCAGCAGGAGGCTAGAGGATGCAGTGAGTGAGGGTCTGCTTAGGCCATGTTGTGTCTCCACAGCCGTATTCTTGCTGGCCCCAGGTTCCCGTAACGGCATCCCCCATTCCTCCTTAGCTCAGCCAGTGGGAAGCATGCTGAAGGCCCCTGTGGTCTCCCAGCATGCTGACCTCACCTTTGTGAACAGGACCTCAAAACTTACTCAGTTAGGTGTCCTTGCCGTTTCCTGCGGGTACCCACATCCTAGCCTCAGGAATAAGGACCAGGACACTTGTGTATCTCTCCTTGGTCAAAGCCCTTTTCATCCCTCGACAGTAACAGCTATACTTCATGCTGTGTTTTCATTCCCCTGCTTGGTTTTATGCTCTTAGTCCATTCTTGATGGCAGCCCCTCCAGCTCCCTGCCCTGCCCTTTCTAGTTTGGTGTGGCCTTGCGATCAACTCCCAGTTTCTAGCAATAACTTTCTTTGTTTTGCCTGAGGACTTTCTCTGGCCATCAGGGTCTACTTTGTCCCCATCACAGCAGGCCAGAAGTACCAGGGAATTAATACTGCCTCCCAGCAGCCTTCAAACAAAGATGGACAGGAGTTGGTGCCTAAAAACCCCAGCTCCCTCACCTCTCTGCTGAGACATCCTGGGGCACAGAGTTTCTTTTTAGGGTTAAGCTCCGCCTACCCATGATGGAAGCTGGCTTGACGTTGTACATCTCACTGGCTGCCTTCCCATCCCTCCCACTTCCCCTTCCCCAAACTAGCGTTTCCTAAGATCAGCTCTTAATTTTATCTCACATTCCCTTTTGTGGAAACTGCAATAAGATGGATGTGCATTTAAGCAAACACAGTATTGTGCTGACTCCTAGGCTTTATAAAATTGGTATGACGTTGCCTGAAATTTTCTGGAAATTACATCTGCTCTCTATCACGTTTGCCTGATTCACCCATAATGGTATCAGTTTCTGTAATTCGTTGATTTTTCACCACTGCTTATATTCCATTGTGTGAGTAGTCATTCTTCTTTGATAAGCCCATAAATATTTCTTTTGCTATTTGAAGCAATACTCCTATGAACATTCTTATATTTGCGTCTTTATGTATCTACGTACAAGGTTTTCCTGGCTAAAAACCTAAGAGTAGAATTGTCGGGTTTGAGGGGGATGCAAATTTTCAAATTTAGTTGTTCCCTAGCATGGTTGTATCAAATGATATTCTGTATCATATGATATTTCATGATTCCATTTGCTCTCTATCCTGCCAACACTTGATATAGTCAGACTTTCTAACACCTTCCTTTTTACTTCAAATTGCATGTTCTTGGTTAATAAGAGGTAGAGCATCTTTTCATATGTATGGGAGTTATTTTTGTGACTGGCCGGTTTACAGTTTTTCTTTGGCATTGATTTTGCTCTCTTTTTGATTTTTTTAATACCCTCCAATATTCTGTGAATAATTATTTGTTGATTAGACATATAATAGACAAACACTAGAAATAGCTTCTACTCTGTGACTTATCTACTTATCCTTTTATGGTGTCTTTAAATGAACAGAAGCATTATGGAATTTAAAAAAAAGATTTATTTATTTATTTGAGAGAGAGAGAGAGAGCATGTGGAGAGGGGCAGAGGGAGAGCGAGAGCAGGAATCTCAAGCCGACTCCCCACTGAGCATGGAGCCTGACATGGGGCTCAATCTCAGGACCCTGAGATCATGACCTGAGCCAAAATCAAGAGTCAGGGGCTTCCCACGGAATGGGAGAAGATATTTGCAAATAACACTACAGATAAAAGATTAGTATCCAAGATCTACAAAGAACTTCTCAAACTCAATACATGGGAAACAAATAGTCAAATCAAAAAATGGGCAGAAGATATGAACAGGCACTTTTCCAATGAAGACATACAAATGGCTAACAGACACATGAAAAAATGTTCAAAATCATTAGCCATCAGGGAAATTCAAATCAAAACCACCTTGAGATACCACCTTACGCCAGTTAGAATGGCAAAAATGGACAAGGCCAGAAACAACAAATGTTGGAGAGGATGTGGAGAAAGGGGATCCCTCTTACACTGTTGGTGGGAATGCAAGTTGGTACAGCCACTTTGGAAAACAGGGTGGAGGTCCCTTAAAAAGTTAAAAATTGAGCTACCCTATGATCCAACAATTGCACTACTGGGTATTTACCCCAAAGATACAGATGTAGTGAAGAGAAGGGCCGTATGCACCCAATGCTCATAGTAGCATTGTCCACAAAGCTAAATAATGGAAGGAGCCGAGATGCCCTTCAACAGATGACTGGATTAAGAAGATGTGGTCCATATATACAATGGAATATTACTCAGCCATCAAAAAGAACGATTTCACAACATTTGCAGCAACATGGACAGGACTGGAGGAGATAATGCTAAGCGAAATAAGTCTAGCATAGAAAGACAATTGTCAGATGGTTTCATTCATTTATGGAACATAAGAAATAGGAAGATCGGTAGAAGAAGAAAGGGAAGAATGAAGGGAGGGTAAACAGAAAGGGGAATGAACCATGAGAGACTATGGACTCTGGGAAACAAACTGAGGGCTTCAGAGGGGAGGGGGGTGGGGGATTGGGATAGGCCAGTGATGGGTATTAAGGAGGGCATGTATTGCATGGTGCACTGGGTGTTATATGCAAGTAATGAATCATGGAACATTACATCAAAAACTAGGGATGTACTGTATGGTGACTAACATAACATAATAAAAAATTATTATAAAAAAAAAGAGTCAGGGGCTTAACCGACTGAGCCACCCAGACACCCCTGAAGCATTATGGAATTTTAAAGATGGAAATCATGGTATGAAGTGGTTGTGCTTTTATAAAAGATTCTCTAGCACCCTTTGATGAATGGACTGGAAAGTGGTTCAGACAAAGTGGGTAGAGGAAAATCCACCAGAGACCACTGACTAAACAAACCAGGAGAAGTGGGTGGTCTGAAGTAAAGAGAAGACAATGAAAGTAGAGAAATTAGATATCTCCAAGAGATATCTTTCAGAGGAATTTATGGGATTTTATATAGATGAGAAAGAAATAGATGTTAAAAGTGACTCTCTGGAATTCAGGCTCCAGCCAAGATGGGGTAGCAGGGTCCAGACTTATCTTGCTGCCTGAAAAGAAAAGATAAAATACATATTTAAAAAGTTGCATTGATTATTTGTTAATAGAAGGCCCAGATTCTTAAGAGATGGAAAGTAAATGAGATGATTCCTAAATGAGATGCCCCAGCTTGTTGCCTGGGAAGAGGTTTCAAGCCATAGTGAAGGGAGGGAGAGCTGCAAGGCAAAATGGACAAATCCCCAAATGCAATCAGAGATCCCACACCCTTCTCTCATTAATTGGTAAGAGAAGTTGAGAGAAAATCATTAAGGATGTAGAAGATTTGGACAGTACCACTGACCAACTTTACATGACTGGCATCTAGAGAACACTCCGTCCAACAACAGTGCAACACACTTTTTAAGTGCACGTGGGACTTTACCAAGACAGAATATATGCTGGACCACAAAAATAAACCCAGTGAATGTTGAAAGATTTGGATCATGTCAAATATATGTTCTCCAATCACAGTAGAAGTAAATTAGAAATAACAAAAGACAAATATGTGAAAGATCTCCCAATATTTGGAAGATAAACTATACACTTCTAAATAACCCATTTGTCAAAAAATAAATAAAAATAGAAACATGGAAGGATTTTGAACTGAATGAAATAAAACACAGTATATGAATGTGAGAAGCTGATTAAAGCAGTATTTAGAGGGAAATTTATAGCACTAAACATCTATGTTTAGAAAATAAGAAAGATTTCAAACAAATTATCTCAGTTTTTAGCTTAAGAAACTAGAAAAAGAAAAACAAATGAAACTCAAAGTAAGCAGAAGAAAAGAAATAATATTAATCAGAGTGGAAATCAATGAACCAGATTACAGAAAAAGAATATAAAAACCAGTTTCTCTGAGAAGTTGAATAAAACAATAAATCTCCAGCTATTCTGGTATGGAAAAAAAAGAGCAAAGGCAATAATTATCAGTATCAGATGTGAGAGTACACTTTCTATAGGTATTAAGAAGTTAATAGAGGATAATTATAAATAACTATATACAAATTATATATATATGCATATATATATATTACACATATACATACATATTTAGTAAATTCATCTACTTAAATGGATTTCTAAAAAGACACAAACCACCAAAGATTATTCAGAAAGAATTAGATAGCATGAATCGCCCAATATCTATTAAAGAAAATTTTAGTTAACAACCTTTCCATCAAGAAAACTTCAGGCCATCCAGTTTCACTTGTGAGATCTACTGGGCATTGAAGGAAGAAATGGTACCAATTGCACACAAGTGTCTATACAAAATGGAAGAGGAGAGGATGCTTCCCAACATATTCCATAAGACCAGAATGACCCCGATATTACAACAGACGAGAAGGATATAAGATAGTTACAGTCCAATATTCCTCATGAACATAGATGTAAAGTTATTAAAATTTTTTTGGTAAACAATTAAAAAATATAAGGGATAATACATTATGAGGAGCGATTTGGGATATATTGAGGAGAGCAGGGTTGAGGGAGGAATTTTTGTAGTGGGAGACTTAATTGTGTCTAAATACTTAACTAAATACTTAATGGGAACCACCCACAGAGGAAATAATGAATGGCCCAATCTTTTCTAGAGTGGAGCTTCTCAACTCTGGTTGTGCATTCAAATTTACTGGTGAACTTTGAAAAAAAATGCTGATGCCCCAGCCACTATCCTTATCATTCCCTGCCCCCCTCCCCAAGCTATCACTCCCTCCTGGAATGAATCTGGTCTCTTCCTTCCTCTCTTCCTTCCTCCCTCCCTCCCTCCCTCTCTCTCTCCTTTCTTTCTTTCTTTCTTTCTTTCTTTCTTTCTTTCTTTCTTTCTTTCTTTCTTTCTTTCTTTCTTTCTTTCTTTCTTTCTTTTCTTTCCTTCCTCCCTTCCCTTCCCTTCCCTTCCCTTCCCTTCCCTTCCCTTCCCTTTCCTTTCCTTTCCTTTCCTTTCCTTTCCTTTCCTTTCCTTTCCTTTCCTTTCCTTTCCTTTCCTTTCCTTTCCTTCTTTCCTTCTTTCCTTCTTTCCTTCTCCTAAGAGCTCACCAGGTATTCAAATGTGCAGCCATGGTTAAGAACCATTGTCAATGGGGGATGGGCTAAATGAGTGAAGGGGAGTGAGAAGTACAGACCTCCAGTTACGGAATGAATAAGTCACAGGAATAAAAGGCACAGCATAAGGAATATAGTCAATGATATCATAATAGCATTGTATGGTGACAGATGGTAGCTTACCCTTGTGGTGAGCAAAGCATAATGACAAACTTGTCGAATTACTATGTTATACATCTGAAACTAATGTAACATTAGTTAGTTATACTAAAAAATTTTTTAAAAAGAACCATTGCTCTGGAAGATACAACCTGGGATCCCGATCATAGAAGAAACAGTTTGCCTTAGGTGGAAGGAAAGCTGCTCATTGTTAACAGGAAAGAAGGAAGGAGGAATCAGATGCAGGTAAATTTGAGAGCTTGATGGGGAACATTAAGGTAGGTCCCCTTAGTTGGCTTATATTTTTAGGAATCTTTACAAAAAGTAATCACATAGTTCTTTTAAAAATATTATTGTAGTGTAGTTTACATATAACGTTATATTAGTTTCAGGTGTACACATAGCGATTTGACAATTCTGTACATTAGTCAGCGCTCACTGTGCTAAATGTAGTCATCATTTGTAACTGTAATATTTTTATATTACAGACTATATTCCCTATGCTGTACTTTTCATCTCTGTAACTTTTTAATTTTATAACTGAATGTTTGTACCTCCTAATCTTCAACTATTTTTTTCACTCACTCCATGGGATGATTTGGGATAATTTGTTACACAGCAATAGGTAACTAACACACGTTTCCTACCTACTATGTTTGGACATGCCTCCCCACTCTTTTATTTGTGGTTATAAATAATGCTGAGGGATGTCTGGATGGATCTATCAGTTAAGCATCTGACTCTTGATTTTGGCTCAGGTCATGATCTCAGTGTATGAAATTGAGCAGTGCATGGGGCTCCACGCTGGGCATAGAGCCTGCTTAAGATTCTCTCTCTTCCTCTCCCTCTGTCCCTCCTAATCTCCTGCTCATGTGCACACTCTTTCTCTCTCTCAAAAAAATTATAAATAAATAAATAAATAAATAAATAAATAAATAAATAAATCTGAAGTAAATAGCCTTGGGCACATCTTCTTCATCTTCAGAAGTGAATTTCCAGAAGTGGAGCAGAGTCTAAAGGTATGAGCAGTACTTACTTTACTAGTGCATTTAATAAAAACTTGGAATGATTCAGAGAAGATTAACATGGCCCCTGCATAAGGATGACATGCAAACTCATAAAGTGTTTCATAGTTTTTACAAAACCTTGAAAGCAATTCAATGGAGGAGGGATAGTCTTTTCAACAAATGGTGCTGGAGCAATGGGACATCCATTAGTAAGGAAATGGACCTCAACCTGAACTTCACATCTTGTACAAAAATTAACTCAAAATGGATTACGGACTTTGATGAAAACCATGAAATTATAAAACCTTTAGGAAAAATAGAAAGAAAAACACTTTGGCACCCAGGACTAGTCAAAGAGTTCTTAGACTTGACACCAAAAGCACAGCCTAGAAAAGGAAAAAAAAATTGACCAATTAAACCTCATCAAAGCTAAAAATTTATCTTTTGTGAAAGTTAGGTGAAGAAGATGAAAACAAGCAACATACCGGGAGGAGATATTTGCAAATCACATGTCCCACAAAGGAGTAGTATCAGAATACATAAAGAACACTGAAAACTCAGTAGCAAAAAAAAAAAAAAAATCAAATTAGAAAATGGGCAAAAGGCACAAACAGACTTTTCAATGAAGATGATATGCAGATGGCAAACACACACAAGAAAGATGTTCAGCATTATGAGCCATCAGGGAAATGCAAATTAAAACCATAATGAGATATCACTACATATGGATCAGAATGGAGAAAATAAAAAACAGTGACATTACCAAATGCTGGCAAGCATGCAGAGGCACTCGATTACTAATACATTGTTGGTGGGAATATAAGATGATATACCCACTCTTGAAAACAGTTTGGCAGTTTCTTATAAAACTAAACATGAAATTACCATATGAATCAAAAACTCTACTCTTGGACATTTATCCCAGAGAAATAGAAACTATATTCACACAAGCACCTGTAGGTCAATGCTCATGGGGTGTTATTCACAATAGCCCCAAACTAGAAATAGCGCTGATGTCCGTCAGTGAGTGAATGGTTCAACTGTGGTGCAGAGATGCATGGAATATTATTCAGCAATACAAATAAGAGAAATGTTGATACATACAAAGACTTAGATGGGTCTCCAGGGAATTATTCCAAGTGAAAAAAATCCAATCTCCAAGTGTCACTACCATGGGATTCTTTGATACAACATTTTTGAGATGACAACATTTTATAAATGGAGAACATAGTAGTTTCGAGGGGTTTGGGGTGGGGGAAGAAGAGAGTGGGAGGGAGAAGAATAGGATTGTAAAAGGGCAAAATGAGGGATTCTGGTGTTGATGGACTTGTTCTGAATCTTGACTGTGGGGATAGTTACATAGACCCATACATATGATTAAATGGCGTAGAACTAAGTACACATCTACATGCAGATGAACACAGGTAAAACTGGAAGCATCTGAATGGCATTAGTGGATTGTATCTATGTCAATATCTTGGTTGTGATATTAGTTGGCAAGACGTTACTGCTGGTGGAAACTAGGAAAAGGTACATCTCTATTATTACTCTCAACTGATCGTGAAGCTACAGTGACCTCAATAAAACTTTCCATTTTAAAATGGGATGAACATTTTTATACTTTTAAACATATAGACACATTTTACTCCAACAAGAACACAGTAGTTTTTACTTGTACTCACCATAGAAATGAGTTAGTTTACCAGCATACTGGCTATTACGTGTCTGTCAATTCTTAGCCCATGTTAATACGATAGGAAATTCTAGGCAACCAAGATGAAACAGGAAAAGAAAGTTGTTTTGTACGGATAACAACTTCACTTCTCCAGAATTGTATAAGAATTACACAATTCTTATATAATTAATGACTTTTTAATTCCTTCCACAACATTGCACAGACATGTATCAACTAAAACTCCATAAAAATAACACGGCATTCTCTTTTTAGAAATTAGCAGATCGGGCAGATAATAACAGCAGAGAAACACTGAAAATACTATCAACTAGGTTGACTCCGTATCTAAATCAAAGCCTGTATGTGACTGTGTCTGCATATTGGTATCAAATAACCAAAATTACTCACTTTCACATGTCTGTGGGATGTGAAGAATTAAACACACACCCAGCAGACAACTTAAAAAAACCTAAAGAATAGAAATCATTGAAGCCAAATTATCAGACCATAGTGTAGTCAAAGCAGAAAAAGAGAAAACTTTGGGCTGAAAAAATTCAGGCTGATTGCAATTTGAAAATAGTTTTCTGAAAACTCATGCCTTAGAGAGGGAACCCAAGCTGATGGCATGCTTCATTTGTAAGCACTAAATGTTGAGAGTAAACGATTGAGTTATTCAATGAAAGAGGCTATAAATTGAAAAAAGAAAAACAAAACACTGTGGTAGATGCAGACATGACCACAAATTCCTCCCCCCCCCCCAGCGTCCACGCTCTCAGGTGGGTCCTCTAGGCTGACTGCTCTCGGCCACGGGGCCTGCTTTAGCCAATGGACAGTAGGAGACATGCTCCAGGCCAGGACTGGAAAAGCACATCCGGCCTCACAGTCTTGCTCGGACCACCATGTAAAGAGGCCAGGGCTAGGCTGCTGCGTGATGACAGCCATGTGGCCCAGTCAGCCTCGTTACCCTGGCCAATAGCCTGCCAGCTGCTAGCCACATGACGAGGCCACCTTAGATCTTCCAGTCACCAGCCCACTCACTACTCACTAGCTGATTAGAGATGCATGAGCGAGCCTAGTGGTGATGAGCTGAGCCAGTCTGGACCAGAAGAGCCATTCAGCCAACCCACAGAGGCATGAGCTCAATGCACGCTGCTTGTGTTTAAGTCATGCGTCTTGGGGTGGTTTGCTGCAGCAAAGGCGGTGGCATGAAAACATAAGGGTAAAAAGAAAAGGCAGGTGTCACAGAACGTCTACAAATGTCTTTGCGCTTGCATTTGTCTGTGCTGAGGAATGAGAGGCGATGCAAATGGTCTTTAATGGTCTGTGTGGAGCTGCGGAATTCTAAGGAGGTGCCCGGGGTCAGGCTGAGAGCGGGGAATAGCCCCCAGCCTGGGCTGTCCTTATGGCATCCCCTCTTCTCCCTGCCCTGACGTGTAGTATTCACTCTGGTGGCTTCTAGGTCTATTTTTCACACAGGTTCATGGGCTACTTTCTCTGAGGACAGGATGAGGGTTGACACGGGGATGGTCAGAGGCCTTACAGCCCTCCCTGGCGGCTCAGGGCCCTGCTCTCCATGCAGGGGTCCTAGGACTAAGTGGACGCAAGGCCAGGTAAGGGAAGCAACCTGGGCAGTGGGGAGTCCGACTGAACCAGCAGTCAGCTCACAGCCTGACCTCAAGGCCAAGCGGCCAGCGGCAGGTCCACCTGCGTGGATGAACACGTGCACGTTGGAAGTATTCCAGGTGTGGCGATGCCAGGGTGCCTGGGATTATCCTTTGGGTGATTCAAGTTTCTCCAGGTTTAGAGCACACGTGTACAGAAGAACCCAGAATCACGTGCAGACGGAGTTGCTGAGCCGGCTGGCTCAGTCTCAAGCCAGCTGAACGGAAGTCAAGGATTTCTGCAGGGACCCGTCTTCCACAGGTGCTCCTGCAGCATCGTAAACAAGATGGAAGGGACAAGCTGCATCTGTCTGTTTGTAATAAAAAAAAAAACCCTTAAGAACAGACAAGATGGTGCAGAGGCACCACATCTGTCGCAGTGGGACCAGCGGCTGCCAGCAGTTTTTATTTGGCTTTGTGCGGCGGAGAGGCGGGCCTGGTGGGAGGTTACAGCGCTGGCTTCCTGAGTGCCGGCCTAGGAGACGCGTAGAGCCGTGCCTGGCCCTGCAGGATCCAGAGCCTTAGCGGCCCTTTCTGAGGGGGCTGGGGACCTGCCCTTGGCCCCAGCTGATCACCACCTCCAGGGCACCGTCGCCCTGTCTTCACGTCGTGCACGCGCTTACGAGACGGGGACGGTCCCCAGAAATCTGCAAAGATGATGAGACAAAATTCAAAATCAACTTCTCTTTTCCAAAAACAACCAGTCAAATGTAAGCTGGAGTTAAGGTGCCTTCCTTCCCAATTTGGGGATCTGGAAGTTCTGGGTAAGGTCGCCACAGCTGTGCTTTCTGTGCTTGCAGTCCTGCGTGGCCCGCACATTTGCAAATGGGCCGGCTCGGTGGTGCAGGAGCTCAGCCTGCTTTGTGGTTGAGGGGGTCTCGGAAGAGGTCTGGAGCTCCACTGTCCTCAGGTCGTTCATTCAATAACTCACTGGTCGGTAAACGCAACTCCAGAGGATTTCTAGAGATTCCTTCAAATGGTCAGGGTCTCTTGCAAGGTCTTCGGATTCTTCAAAGATCGGCATTTGTGCACCTCGGGGCGGCAGGCGGACCAAGGGGAGGGGGGGCGAGCCGCGGGATGACTCACACTGTCAGCAAGTGGCACTTTTTACTTTTTGAGTCCTATATACACTCTGAGTTAAAAGACTTAGAAGTCAGGCTGAGCAGTAAAAATCAAAGAAACGAGCAGATGAAGACAAATCTAGAATTTCACTGGGCAGGTTAGGTGGGCACATGCTGCCGCCTAGTCAGGGACACGTGTGCACGGCCTCACCCATCCCAGGAATTACACACCTTCCCTCTCTCTGCAAACCTCGGTCCTTCTACTTCCCTAGCTTTGTGGTCAAACCCGAACCACAGCTTCTCCCCAGCTTCTAAGGCACTGAAGGGCTCTGGGGACCTGGCACAGCTTCCATTCATCTGCCCAGCTTCCCTCTGCCCCTCTGTCCTGCATTTTCACAGGGTGGCATCGACTGGGAGGCCCCTGACGCAAGGAGCTCCAAGGATGCTCGTCCCGAGCCAGAGTGTTTGTGAACGCAGCTATTGTCAAGGTGGTCTCGGTTGACACACCTGCCTGTAAGAGCAAAGACAGCACCTTCCTTTCACTTCCACTTGAATGCATTTTTGTTCTATACGCTGCAAAAGTCCGGACCCATAATGCCTATCTAAAAATCTAACCATATCCAAAGAAAACCTTTGCTCTATAAACAAGATTAGCTATCTCCCAATTTCGGTGTATAAATTGGCTCTCCATTTAGACTTCCTCCTCCGCAGTACTCCTTCATTACAAACCATCATTGCATCGGAATAACATTGGAAAACAGAAAAGCAACACAACAAAATACTTAATTTCATTAATCTGTTTAGCAATACCAATATAATGAGGCATAATATTGATTTTCTTACTTAGGATTTAAAATCTCTACTTCTTTCCACAGAATTAAATGCTTCAAACTGATATTCCACCTCCTTACAGTCGCATCTTTAATTTAGTTGTTATAATTAGGCATTAACGGGTGTCAGTAGGATAGCCAGTTAGAGACCGTTCTGTTCTGCTTGTCTTGATTATCACAGTTTAGATGTAAAGTAAATTAGAATGAAAGACTATACAGTCCAATTACAGATAAAAGCAGCAAACTGCACTGTTGTAATTAGATGCCAGGACTATTTTTCTTAGATTTTGTATCTCTGAGGGCCCTTGGCTGAAGCCACGGCTAAAAGATTGCAGAATGGATCCGCGTTGTTGCAGCCATATTGTCTCTTGCAAAACTTGCGCTTCTGACCGGGAACCTTTCTCGGCCAGAGCCCATGAGGACCTGCTGGGGTTTTCCTCCCCTGGGGCTGGGGCTCTGCTGCCGCCAGCCCTGCCTTCGCTGCCTGGGAAGCCCAGGTTGGCCCTGAAGTGGAAGGGTCAATTTCTTTGTGTGTCTTTCTAGCTGCTTCTACCCCTCATCCTCCTCCCCTTCCTCCTTCTTTTTCCCTCGTCCTCTTCCTCCTTGATGTCAAGTCCTGGCTAGCACCCTGATTTGGAGGCCCAGAATGGTGGTCAAAACCAGGCTTTCCACTCTGGTGTGGAATTTTCTAGAAACGCAGATATGCTAGGGGGTGCTTTCCTGT
Source organism: Ursus americanus (assembly GCF_024610735.1). NCBI lineage: Eukaryota > Metazoa > Chordata > Mammalia > Carnivora > Ursidae > Ursus > Ursus americanus. The sequence continues at coordinate 38,157,545 of NC_142147.1, read as the reverse complement.
AAGTACCGCTTATCTCTGAACAGAGAAAACTGGCCATGTCAAATGTGGCCACTGAACAGTGACTTGGAGGTAGTGCGACCCATTCATTCATTTAAAAAATGTGTGTTGACTGCCCACCCTGCAGGGCATGAGGCTGGACGGTGGGCTCCCAGACACACCTGCTGGAGGGGGGCCTCAAGGTCTGGTGCATGTGGGGCAGCCACGGGCAGAGAGTTATAGCACACCGTGGGGTAAGCCTCTGTGTCCTATAAGAGACAGAGCATGACACCCATCCCATGTAAGAGGTGAGAAATTTACCCTCACCTTAGGCTATCATACCTGAGTTGTTTTGTTTTTTTAAGATTTTATTTATTTATTTGAGATAGAAAGAAAGAGAGAGCAAGAGACAGATTGAACAACAGCATGAGCGGGGGGAGGGGCAGAGGGAGAGGGAGAAGCAGACTCCCCGCTGAGCAGGAAGCCGGATTCAGGGCTTGATCCCAGGACCCTAGGATCATGACCTGAGCCAAAGGCAGGTGCTTAACTGACTGAGCCATCCAGGTGCCCCAATACCTGAGTTGTTTTGAAGAATGAGAGGGAATTATTTAGGTGGGTGAGGCATAGCAGAGAGTCCCAAAAGGGAAACCATGTTCAAGTCAAAGGGAAAGAGGTGGTCTCAGGGGGCAGAGTGTGGTGGGAAAGGAAACCGCATGTACCAGGCAGGCTGGATCATGAAGGGTGCTATGAACGAAACTGAGGAGTTGGGTCAGTTAGCGTCTCTGTCATGGGGAGAAGTCATGGGCACCTCCTGGCATTGGAATAGATTCCCTGGTCCCTGGTCCTTTTGAAATCCTGACCCAGATTGGCATCTCTGACCTCCATTTCCATGTGATTACTTTGAATTAGCCCTGGGGTTCCAATGCGGGAAGACTCCCAGCCCCAGACCTTGGTTTGTGGGTCTGTTAGAGGGACCCATGCTGCCATGATAGCATCTAGATGTTCAGATAATGGCTTGTTGGAAACTAGGGGGTGGGGGTGGGACTGGTAAGAGAGATCTGTCACTGCAGGGGGCAAAAATGGCTAGTGTGTACCCCAAGAATATCCGTTATGATGAGAGTCAAAAGCCTCTCCCTAAAAAGTGTCTCTGATCCCTGAGGGACTTTGGGATTCCAGGCCCCGTGATGAAATTTCTAGCAGTCAGAACCACCCAAGATGCCACGGGCTCATTATCAGTGAGCTTCCTGTCTCTTTACCCATACTGCAACAGGCTAGAGACGCCTCCTTCCTCACCACATGGGGGACCCACTATCACTGGCTCCTGTGTGGAGTCTATGGCTGTTTGAATCCACCAAACATTCACTGAGTCAGAGGGTGCCAGCCTCCATTGCACGTGACGACGTGAGACAAGCCTAATCTCCATCTTGGCAATGCATTTATCTGATATTTCCCGGTGTATTTTGCAAAGCACCCCTCCATCAGAGCAAGTGAGGTCGCTCTGCTGGACCCTCTCAGGCTGAGCAGGCAGGAATCTGTATTTATCTCAAAGTATATTCCCAGCCGTTCACCCTCCCTCTTTTCTTACTATGACATCCACTGGTATGTCTCCATGCAAATCCGCGCTGGCCACACGTGTATTCAGGCATTACTAACAGGGGGATGCATGGTCTACACGAGTAAGTCATGCAGTTTCAAGTGCCCATCAGCCAAGAAGAAAGGCATCTGAAGAGTTAGAATGGCATGGTGACCTCGCCACCAGTCAGGGGCTTGTGCTCTGAAGCTTGGGCTCCAGTCTGGTCTTCCCGTAGGTCTCGGGTTCACGTACCTCTGATGGCATGCCCTTGCACAGCACTGAATGGCTTCTGGGGTTGAAAGACATGTGATTTTATACAATAGGACCTGTAAACATAAACCAGGTCCTTCAGCTGGTGGTCCTCCATAGAAGGAGGAATCTGGGCCAAAAAGTGAAGACTAATTGAGGAGAGATAGAACTTAGTCTTTACCAACAGACCTCAAGGGTAATTCAATCATATGGGATTTCAGCCCCGGGTACTGACTTTGGGACTCGATTCCCAGAAAAGATGTGATTCACTTTCACGAACTTCAGTCTACTAGGGACATGGGTCATTATGAGTCTGATCTCTGTGGGACCACCCACCAACTTTGCATGGCCCTTGTACTGGGATCAAGAAATGTACATCCTCCATGCTAAAATGGCATTGCAGAGGAAAATACCACTGTCATATCCAATCATATTGTCACTGGCACATTTTTAAAGTGAGCTGATCCCATCTAGGGAGGAGGATTGTGCTGGACAATTTGTGAGCCCCATAGGGACCTAGGGTGCTCTAAGTCTCCTGACTTCTGGGTCATGTTCCCTGTCCCAATAAGAAGGGAGTTTGTTATCTGGGGTGGCGCTGTGGAAACCTACATGTCACCTCTCTCCATCCCAACATGGGCACACATGCACACACACACACACACACACACACACACACACACACACACACATACACACACACACACACCCTGGGCATCTACCAAAAACCAAAGAAAAAAACCTATTTCTCCCAAATGTTCTAGGAGAGACCCACTGTTAATTTAGGAAGATTTCTTTTTTCCATGATGCATTAATTTCCTAGAGATCATTTAAGGTGTGATCCAGGCATATATTTTCTTTTGCGACCAAACGGATCTGACCTCTTACTAATTTTGCCTACAATTAGTTTGGTGTAATTACCGCCACTTACAATTCAGTCTGCTTTCACTAAAAAAAATTATTGTTCATGGGGTCATAAAACTCTTTAAAAATTGCTTAATGAAAAATGGAGCCTTGGGAATGTCGCACAAGATAAGCCCAGCCATTAAATCCAGGACTTCCTGTGTGCATGAGGTGGTAGTTTGTGCCGGAGGCTCTAGAGTCGTGTGTGTGTGTGTGTGCGTGTGTGTGTGTGTGTGTGGACATGGGGGGGTGTGGAGCAGCATTCTTGGGGAGAGAAGCCCTCTTTCTTCAAGTGTCCTCTGTGGTCCTGGGCAGGTGTTTTGTAGCCCAGCAGGACTTGAGGTGACAGTTCAACACAGGATAAGCAATATGCTCTCTATCTCCTGCTTGTCTCCTGATGGGTCAGAATAGACAGATCCAACCGGAAGAAAGCAATAAGGAGGGAGCAGCACAAAGCAACAAATACTAGCCTCCAAGCCAGTTTCGCCTTTCAGGTAGATATGGCGTGAGCTTGGCCCACTCTGCCGTGTTCCCTGAATGGAGACCTCACATCCTCTCCAACAACACACATCTCTGAAGTGTGATGAATGCACCGGCTGTCTCTGTTCTCATGTTCTAGACATGCACACATGTCCTCACGCTCTGGGCGTGCACACCCATGTTCTCATTCCTCCACGCTGGGCCAGGGCCAGGGGCTGAGAGTGAGAAGGCCGTAAAGATGAAGAAGGCCAGTGCGAAGAGAATGGGGATTCCAGTCCAGGGGGCTCCAGAGCTAGATGTCCGAGCATATGTCCCATGGGGCCATTCCTCCCCCTGAATCGAACCCGAAGCTCCCGCCCCAGATCCAAGAGTTGCCTTGAGCACACTGACCAGTGCAGCTTTGCCCCTTCAGCTTAGAGCGGACAGTTCCCACATAGATGGTGAGTGAGAAATGAGAGGTAAGACCCCAGATGAGCCGCTGTGTCCGAGAGCGCAAAACCAGGCAGCGTCGGATGCTGGGCCGTTGGCACAACAGTTTGCCTCAATGAGCCGCCATATTCTCTCAGCAAGTCCCAGCACTACCTTGAAGCTCTGTGGCCTCACTCCTCCTTCCCTTGACTGATTCCCTTGGCCTGCCTGGCCCCCATTCCCAGGGTGGCCCCCAGAGTGGTCTCTAGGTTCCCAAGCTGTTTGGCCTGTGAAGTTCAATCTAGCAAAGTTTCAAAGATCATGTTCGTGCCCTCTTCAAGGGGCTTCCCATCCCATCCCATTCACAATAAAAGCCAAATGCCTTGCAGACCCCTTGAGATCACTGTGATCTGACCCGTCCTGTCCTCTGGGCTCATCTCACACATCTCTGCCCCACTGACCTCACTCTGCCCACACCAGCCAGCCCTGAAGGAGCCCAGGTTGTCCCCTGCCTGGAGGCTCCCACACACCCTTTCATGACTCTGTTCCTAGAGGAGACCCCCAGAGAGACCACCCTGTTCTCCTCGATGGCTCCCTGTGCCCTCACCTGCCCTCATGCCATCACGGCACCTGCCACTGCTGACCTGAGGCCCGAGACTGGGGTTCTGATGGAACTCTGTCCCCCTCTAACTCTATGATCTTGAGCAAGTCACCTAGCCCTTCCATGTCCCACTCTCCTCATCTGAAATGAGAGAAGACAGTACTGCCTCAAACCGTGGGTATAAGGATCAAAAGAGGCAACACCTGTAAAAGGCTTGGAATGGCATTTGGCATAGAGAAGCGTTGGCCGTTAACTTTTTAATGATTAAATTTATATAATATGTAATTATACAATTTGTATAGCATACTTTTAATATGTAATAATAATTTGTAGTAGTGTGTTATTTCCTATGAACCCAGCCTGCACGCAGCTCAAACTGGGGATGGAACCGCATGTCCCAACCTGTATTCCACATCCTGCCAGCCAGAAGACACACAATTGCGCACGAGTGTGGAATATCACCTTTTCATAGATGTATAGCCCACAACTTTGTCATGCCCTGCAGCACTTTTTACTATGAAGAGATATTTGGCACAAGTAACCCACCAACGTCTGCCTAACTTAAGTCAAGAACGCCCTGCCTGACTGGCCCCATTTGGTTCCAGAATTCTCCGAGAAATATAATTGCATTGGCTACGGGATTCACATGTGCAGCATGGAGGGACGGTTTAGCAGTGCATGGCGCTGGCGACTTCATGTCTGTGCTCGGGATGCCACGGAGCCCTCGCACTTGAGCGTGGGTCGTGATAAATGGACTTCTTTTGTTTACATAACTTAAATCTGGGTATTCTCTCCAAGGCAGGAGAGCTCCTTCCAAATTGTCTTTGGGCAAAAAATAGTTCTTTAGATGCAGCGTTCACTTCCCTTAAGGGAACAACATCTTTTGTTTCTAGAATTTAGTGCTGGGATTTTGTCAAACTGGGCTCCGTGCTCTGTTTCTTTGTTCTCATCGCCATTTCTTGATTCTTAAGCACTTTAAGTTATATTTGATGACCGTACTCTGTACAACGTCACAGATTTCAAAGATAAAATGATATAAAAAGGGACACAATGAAGGGTCTTATGCTGGTTTTCTCCCTCTCATTCCTTCTACCCCGATAATTTCATTCATAGCTGAAAATAACTTCTTTGATATTTTATTTTTCGGTTTCTAAAAAGTAGTTGAAGATTGAATGGCATAGCCTTGGGTAAGACCTGAATCTTCTATTTTTGCTATGGATCAGGCTTTGTTTGTTTTATTTTTCACTTGAGTGTGGTTGACACACAGTGTTACATGAGTTCTGGGGTGTGCAGTAGAATGATTGGACAAGTCTGTACGTGAAACTGCTCGACACGAGGGCAGCTGCCATCTGTCACCACACAATGCTCTTACAACACCATGGACGATGTTCCCTACGCTGCGCCTTTTGTCCCCGTGACTTATTCATTCCATACCTGGGGGCCCGTACCTCCCTCTGCCCTTCGTCCATTTCGCCCATCCCCCCACCCCCTCCCCTCTGGCCACCACCAGTTTGTTCTCCGTATTTAGGGTCTATTTCTGCTTTTTCTTTGTTCATTTACTTTGTTTTTTTAGATTTCACATATAAGTGAGATCATACGGTATTTGTCCTTCTCCATCTGAGTTATTTCCCTTAGCTTAATTCCCTCTAGGTCTATCCATGTTGCTGCAAATGGCAAGATCTCATTCTTTTTTATGGCTGAGTAATATTTCTGTGTGTGTGTGTGTGTATCACATCTTGTTTATCTATTCATAGAATATGTTTTGAGAAATGACACCTATATGAAGCAAAAGAGGCAATAAATAGAGTTAGCCATTCAGCATTCATTAAGAAGTACACGTGTGGGTTTTTAAAATGTCATCTACCTTATCTTTGTTTAGACACAAAATAAAGTGGTCTTGGTAGTATTCTGTTGGTTTCAGGGGGATCAGAAGGAGAGAGCTGAGTCCTGAGTTCACCGTCACTCTGGAAATTCCTGATTCATCCATTAGAACGCCAGTAGCAATGACCAGGTCCTTGATCAGGCACTTCTGGCCATTGACGTGTGTTTTTTCATGCGTTTGCCCTAGGCAGCAAGCATTTATTAACTATCTACTATATGCCAGAACTTTCTCTATGCTGGGGATACAACAGCAAAAAGAGTCTTAGATGTCTGCTACCAAAAACTTCTTGACCCCCTGCTGAGTGCCAGGGCTGCTGGGCGGGGGGGGGGGGCTAGAGAAACAGCAGCTCCCCTCACTGCACTCATTCTTAGGTGGAGAGGCAATCAGCAAAAGCATGAATGATGGAAGCTCAGCAGTGACAGGTGTCCCAGTGAAACTGAATGCACGTGAGGCCACAGGGAGTGATCGGGGGAGGCAGAGGGTGAGCGCGTAGGCTCTCCAGGAATCCCCTCTAGGAACAGAGTCATGAAGGAGTGTGGGGGAGCCTCCAGGCAGGGGACAACCTGGGCTCCTTCAGGGCTGGCTGGTGTGGCCAGAGTGAGGTTCGTGGGGCAGAGATGGGCCAGATGAGCCCAGAGGACAGGACGGATCAGATCCCAGTGATCTCAAGGGGTCTGCAAGGCATTTGGCTTTTATTGTGAATGTGATGGGAAGCCCTTTGAGGAGGGTGCTAACATGGTCTTTGGATCTTTGCTAGATTTGCCTTCATTCTGGAAACCTAGAGACCACTCTGGGGACCACCCTGGGAATGGGGGCCAGGCAGGCCAAGGGAATCAGTCAAGGGAAGGAGGAGTGAGGCCACAGAGCGAGCAAGGGGCCATGGCAAACCCAGGCAGGGGCCTTGGCCTCTCTGCAGGGGACCGATGCTTTCTTCAATCAGATGCAGGGAGATCAAGAGCATTGGCATGCAAACGGCCCAGAGGAGCGCTTCATCAGCAGTGATGGGTATCTTCCTGTGCAGTGTTTTTTCAGCTTGTCCTTGGACAGTAAACTCACATGCTCAGCTTCTAGTGTTAAGCGAGGAATCTAGAAATCCTGCCTTGCCCAAGCCCACGAGGTTGCAGAGACATCTGGACCTCTTGGAAAGGCATGGTGTCCTTCCCCTCCCCTTTGTGGGCAGGGAACAGGTGTCCAGGTACAGCCAAGTGTCTCTACTTGTTAATACCTGTGAGTTCTTACAGACAGCCTCTGTGGACCCGGACATCGGTGACGTGTGGCTGGGAGCGAGGAACACGCCCCGTGGCTTGTCTACCTTGAGGCTCGTTCCAACCTTTTCTTCACCCAGTGAGCCAGGCTGCCTTTCACACAGGAGCAGGAGGAGAAGCGACCTGGAATGACATCTTGTGTTGCTCCTCTCAGCCCTGAGGGGCCTTGCCCTTGGCTCTGCCACGTGCCCGGTGTAGCTGTGGTTGGACTGAGGGGCTTCGCAGCCTCTCGACTCTGAACGCATGAGTGTGTTGGTGTTTTCCTCTTCCCTGGCCTTTAGCTGAGGGAAACCGCTGCGGGGTGCTGACGGGAGGCCTCCGAGCACCCTGCGTCCGTGTTATTACGGCAAACTTAAGAGTAGTAAATAAAAGGAACAAACGGAATAAAAACACAAAATGAAAAAATAATTAAAACAATAACTATTCCATTCATTCTGAGCACATCATCCAAGATTGCATTAGAAAAAACTACAATAAAAACACGCTTTTAATCTGATAGTAAAAAAGCCCAATAAAATAAAAATGAGCTCCATTAATGAAAATAATGGCTCTTACCCCAGCCAGTTAAAATGCTGAGCTTATGTGTTTTGGGGTTTGGGGGAGCTGAGGACTGTTGTTTTCCACAGCTGGTGACAGATTTGCTTCTGTTACATCCTGGAGGTGGCCCCAGCTAATTAGGATTGCTCAATCTGGAATCTTACCTTTTGTATGAAGCCCAGAGAAATTCTGTAGGAAGACAACCGAGTCCTGGGGAGACGGGCAAAAGGGGGATCTGTGCTCTATTTACCATTTGGACTTCCAAAAGGCACTCACACGTGTCGGGGCATGCATGCATGTGTGTGTGCGTGTGTGTGTGTGTACGTGCGTGTGTGCACGTGAGTGTGTGTTTTATTTCTCCCTCCTTCTCTCTTAACCCTCCTCCCTCTTCCTTCCTTCTCATTACTTCAATTTGCCTTTGCCCCTTTTAGGAAGCGACTTTAATTTTCTTGCAGATGACAGGTAAGCCCCACCTTAGACTCTTTTTGGATGAAAAGGGGGTATAAATAGATAAGTCCCCAGTAATAGGAGACCTCAGCAACACCCTTTCCTCCTATCTTTGCTAGACAAATGTGTGCAGAGTAGAGCCCAACACTTCCTCCCGCAACAAGCATCCATGTCCCCACGGCTTTCCCCAGTGCGCCTTCCTCCAGGGGCTCTCTCCCCATTCCATTCTAGAGTGTGTTCGAGCCGTAATTTGTAGTGACTTGTGTATTTACTTGCTTAGTTCCGAACCCCTTGAGTGCAGCTACAAAAGGAGAAATGCCACCATTCACAGTCCACGTCTTGACCCCTGAAGACTTTGCTGGGAGCTGACCTCACAGAACCCGGGACGAAACTTGTTCAAAGAAACTCTCTGTCCATTTAATCAAGTCCTCTGCTGCCCTCCCAGGGCCCTGATGCTACCACTACAAGTACTTATGCGTTCAAATGAATATTAACATTGTAATTTAGTACCTAATTATGCTTCTCTAGTCATAACTGGAAATGTGGTATTAAAATCCTTACATGCTCTTTGGCTATCAGCATGTACCTTTGTCAATATCCTGGAATTGCAGAGATTTCGTTAATGGACGGTCTCTGTGCTCACGTCTCTCCCTGTCGCTGATCCTTCCCTGTCACTTGCAGATTTACTCTTTGCTGCTCTTGGTTGGTTGTGTCGAGTGCCGCAGCGTTGCTTGAATAAAATAGAACGTCCAGGAGTTCAGCTCCTTCCTGAAGAAGCGTGTGCACAGATGGGTTTCAAAATGGCTTTGTCTTTTGTCTGATCCTAGTACTAGTCGAAGAACGTAAGGTCTTAGGATTCCACTGCGGGAAACCCGCCACCTTCGACCATCCTGCCTGACACGTAGTAAGTGCTCAATAAAGTCAGCTTGATGAAAACGTCTCATCTTGTCTCGTATCTCTAGGCCAGTGGTCCTCAGTCCCGGATGCACATAAGAAAACAGGTATCTTTAAAAAAAAGATTCTCATGCCTGGTATCATGTCAGAACAATGAAATCTGAGCCTCTCGGGATGGGGTTTCCAGATGGTTCCAACAGGCAAGAAGGATTGAGATCCCTGCCCCAGGCCCAGCTAATATACGTATGTTTTAAAGAGCCACTGTGTCCTGAAGGACTGGTTCCAAGGTCGAGCAGCTATTAACGAGTGATCAGAAACTTAAGTTCTGCTTGCAACTTTTCTATGAATTGATTAGCCATACCTAAAAGAGCAGCGGCGAAGGAAGGGGAGGTAGGTTTTATGTTGGTAAAAATACTTTTGAAGAGATCAATCCATTTCAGAAAATGATCATCCTAATAGCAACCGTTTGTGTCTGGACAGTGTTTGCTGTTCTAACTTCCAAGTGTTTTGTGCAAGTTCTCCTATCAGGCAAACCCCCCTGTTGGGAGGACTGGGTGGACATTCCCACAGCCTGCGGATGGCTCATACCCAACAACCCTGCTAGTTAAGACTCAGGAACACATCCAGGAGGTTCTGCTTTGAAAATATGTAGTTGCAAGTGAGGGGGAAAAAGAAAGAAACACCACAAATGGTATGTCAGTAAGTCACCCTCTAAGAAAACAAGGTTTCTGACACTTCTACTGTGTTTAGAGATGACCTTTCTGAGCAAAGAGGACCCGTGTGCTGGAGGATCACGGGGTAGCATGGAGGCGGCATGAGCCTCCTATAGTCTGACCCCCTGCCTCACCAAGGATGGTCATCCACGTGCTCAGACACGCCGGACAGCCTTGTTGCCATGGCGCGTGAAATTCCCAAGCACTGGACACTGGCTGTCTTCGTCCAGCAGCTTTAGCACCAGATCACGTCAGGAAAACTACACGGAGTGGATTTGGGTTGAAAGCATCCCATGCATGAGCCTCTGCACAGAGTTGGTTCTCTCTGGGCCATACCACAGAATCACCTGGTGACCTTCCCAAAGCTACAGTCTAGGGCCTGGAGTCTGACTCTGGGGGTCCCTCAAGTGATTCAGGCAACCTGGCTCCTGGGAACCCCGGCCGGAGTGCATGCGATACTGATGTGCTCACGTGCCTGGACCCACGAAGATCCGTGTGACTCAAGAACTTTCTCCTTCTTGTCCATTATCAAATTGTCTATTCTGTGCACCATTTTCTCTCTTCTCAACTTGGTGTCATTGTGTACAGATTTTCTAAAAGCTCTTTGTCTTCGTTTTATATAAATTGTCAATGACACATGTTTTAGTGAACTCTAATTTACCTTAAATTGAAGTAAATGTGTAATTGGTCGAATACAAGAGCCTACGTTAATGAGTTTTGGTAGACGAGTACAGTTAAGTATACGTTTACCTCCTTCGTCATAAAGTAGGACATTTACATCACCCCCTAAAAGTTCCCTTGTGTCTCTTGAAAGCCATTCCCCACCCCCCAGCCCTAGTCACTAGCAACCACTGCTTGGTTTTCCGTTGCTATAATTTCATCTTCTCTAAAACTTTACATCATGTAGTATGCAGTCTTTTGTGTCTGACTTTTTTCACTAGAAATGCTTATTATAATGCGTTTGAGACTCACTTGTTCCTTTTTTTCCTTAATTTGCTACTTTTGAAATGATTAATTAATTAATTAGTTTTTAATTGATGTACGGGTGACATATAACACTATGTCAGTTTCAGATGTACAGGTCATGTTTCTTGTCTATCAGAGGCTTATTCTTTCTTCTCGGCGGAGTAGCGTTCTGTGGCATGGCCAGGGCATGATGTATCCATTCACAAATTGATGGACATCTGTATTATTTCCAGTTTTATGAAATGATGAATAAATTTGCTATAAACATTCACAAAAAGGTCGCTTTATAGATACATAAATATCTAGGGATGGGATTGCTGGGTTGTATAATACAGGCATCTTTGAATTTAGGAGAGATGCTAAATTCCAGAATGACCATGCCATTTTATACTTTGAGCAGCAATTTATGGGATATCCAGTGATTTCATCTCTTTGGCAGGGTTTGATTGCTTTTTTTTTTTTTTTAGCTCCTTTAGTAGGTATGCAGGGCTTTTCATCGTGGTTTTAATTTGCATTTCTCTGATGATTAACAATATTGAACATTTTTTACATGTTTTTATGCCATTTATATGTCTTTGGTGAAATGTCTAATTCAAATATTTTGCCCATCTGTACCTTTTTTAAGGGAAAAATCGATTTGGGGAAAATTGACGTCTTTGCTATGTTTAGTCTTCCTTCCAGTGCCTGAACAGGGCGTGCCTTGCCCCTTCTTTGGATCATCTGCGTTTAGTAGATTTTAGATCTTGTACATGGTTTTTTAAAGTTTATACCTAAGTATCTCATTTTCTTTGGAACAAGCACCCGAGGTATTTTAATTTTTATTTTGGTTCACGCATGTTCACTCTAGGACATGGGAATTGACTTTTATGTGTTAATTTCTTACTCTACACCCTTGCAGATCTCGCTTACTCATTCTAACTATTAGTTAGTTAGTTAGTTTGTTTTTTAAGATTTCCTGAGATTTTCTATGTAGGCAATACATCATCTGCAAAGAGGAACAGTTTGATTTTCTCACCACTGTCTGTCTATTCTTTTTTGCCGCCTTGCACTGGCTAGAACTTGCAGCACTGTACTGACTATGAATGGAGAGGGTAGACCTTCCTGCCCTTGTTTCCAGCCTTAGGGGGAAAGCAGTCCATCTTTATGGTCAGCATGGTGTTCAACTACCTGTAGGATTTTTGTGGGTGCCTTTAGGAGATTGAGGATGGTCTCTTGCTTCTATTTGGCTGAGAATTTGCATCATGAATGGGTGCTGGATTTTGTCAAAGGCACTATCTATGTTGGGGTACCTGGGTGGCTCAGTTGGTTAAGTGTCCAACTCTTGCTCCCAACTCAGGTCTTGATCTCAGGGTCTTGAGTTCAAGCTCCATGTTCGGCTCCATGCTGGGCATGGAGACTACATTTAAAAAAAAACAAAAAAAGGCCCCATCTGTGTCAACAGATATGATCCTGTGATTTTTCTCTTTAGCCTACTGAGATGGTTGATTACATTGATTGATCTTTGTATGTTGAACCCACGTTGCATATCTGGAAGAAATTCAAGAGGATCATGCTGTCTCATTCTGTTTTTTTGTTTTTGTTTGTTTGTTTGTTTTTGTATTACTGGGTTGATTTGCTAATATTTTGTTGAAGATTTTTGTTGCTAAATTCATAACAGATAGTAGTCTGCCATTGTCTTATTTTGTAGTATTGGAGCGGTTTTAGTATTAAGGTAATAGTAGCCTTAAATGAGTTTAAATGTGTTTGCTCCTCTTCTATTTCCTGGGAAAGATTGCATAAAATTGTTGTTAATTCTTTAAATATTTGGTAGAATTTTCTAGTAAACCAACCATTTATTTTTTATTTTTTGGAGATGTATAATGAAAAATTCAATCTATTCAATGGTCTGGGGACCTGCTGGGTTATCTGTTTCATCTTGGTTTTGGTAGTTTGTGGTTTTGAAAGAATTGGTTCATTTCTTCTAACCTGTTGAATTTGTGAGTGTACGGTTGTTCACAGTATTCCACTCATTCTTTTAATGGCCACAGGATCTAATGTAATACCCCATTTCATTCTTGATATTGATGATCTGTGTCTTCTCACATTTTATCTTGGTCAGTTTTGATAGAAGTTTATCATTACATTTTTTTAAAAAGAAATGGCTCTTTATTGTATTGCTTTTATTTTTTTTTTTAAGATTTTATTTATTTGTCTGACAGAGATAGAGACAGCCAGTGAGAGAGGGAACACAAGCGGGGTGGGGGGTGGGAGAGGAAGAAGCAGGCTCTCAGCGGAGGAGCCTGATGTGGGGCTCGATCCCATAACGCCGGGATCACGCCCTGAGCCGAAGGCAGATGCTTAACCGCTGTGCCACCCAGGCGCCCCAATGCTTTTCTTTTTTTAAATTTAAATTGTATTACTTTTCATTGTTGTTTTCCTATTTTTAATTTCATTGACTTCTGCTCCAATCGTTATTTCCTTTTTTGTTTTTATTGTCTTTACTCTTCCTTTTCTGTTTTCTTGAGGTAGGAACTTTGATTTGTGACTTTTCCTCTTTTCTAAAGTAATTTAAAGCAGTAAACTCCTCTCTTAGCATTGCTTTTGCTGAATACCACATATTTTGATATATTATATTTTAATTTTCATTCATTTTTATGTATTTTAAATTTCTCTTAAGACTTCTTCCTTGACCCATGGAATTTAGAAGTGTGTTGTTTAATATCCAAATGTGGGATAGAGGGAAAAGTGTATTGACTCCTTAGAACAGACAATTTGCCAGATTTGCTTTGAGAAAGTAATATGATATGAGCCTCCATGCTTACATAAAGGGCCTTACACACCCTTGAGAAATCTGCGTGACCACAGGAATACCTCTAAGAGAAACACAAGGGAAACATTTGCTTCCTTTACTTCTGAGACATCTCTTAATCAGGAGTACTAATAAATCCGCTCATTCAGTCATTCATTTGCTCAAAACATTGCTCATTGCCTTTCCCAGAGCGCCATACTCTGTAGTCATGTGCAGGGTCTTCCTGGACCCAGAGCTCACAGATCCCTTAGCTCACCGTGTTGTTGTGTCTCTCATTCTGAATTCTGCCCCGTTAGCATAAATTGCTGAAAACAAATGTTCACAGGGTATTGAGGGTGCCAATTATGAGATTGGCTAGGCTATTGATTTAGAGATGTGAACATTTGAGCAACATTCACAACCCAAGTACAGCCAATTATTAAGTAAGCTTATGGTTACACCCTTCTTTATTGAAAATGGTTTCCTTTGGCTGTAGATATTTAGATAATTGCCTCTGCTTTTCATTTTATGGGATGGTGATGTTTAGACGATGATTAGGAGGAAGAGGAGGATGAAGATGTTCTGAGATTCTCAGTTCATGCCTTGTTCATATCTATTATCCATCCATCCATCCATCCACCCATCCATCCGTCCATCTGTCCATCCATTGAGTTTTCTATTATCTGTTCTTGATTATCATACTTGCCAACCTCATTATCAACTCAGGATCCTTTCATTTGCTGTTCCTCTTTCTGGAAGGCTCTTTCCTTGACTTTTCATATGGTTGTCTCCTTTTTATCATTTCTTCAACAAAATCTTTCCTAATAACTATATCTGAATGAATTCCCTTGGAGCTACTGTCACATCATCTTGTTTTATTCTTTTTAGATACTTCTCACTCTTCGAAATGATGTTACTTATTTTTATTCATTTATTTATTTTCAATCTTCCTTGCTAGAATAGAAGTTCCATGAGGGCAGAGATCTTGTCTATCTTGTTTTTCACTATATTCCCAACATATAGACCAACATCCACACAGCAGATGATCCATACGTACAGTTGCTTATTAATTAAATTAATAGATGTTACTCTTCTGACAATACGGGGTAGTGATTAAGAGTGCAGACTCTGAAGCTAGAGTGCCAGCGTTTAATTCTACGTATGCAAACTTGGAAGTAGCATTCAATGACCTTGGGCAAGTCTTTTATCATTTCTGTGCCTCAATTGCTCCATGAAATGAAAATGATATAAATAGTATGGACTGAGAATAACACATAAGTTATCGAGTTGTCATTGCCAGGAGGACTAAACAAAGTTTTAAAAAAAGGGTAAGTGTCAAAAATAGCATCTGGCAACTGTATGTATTTAAAAACAACAAAACAAAAAATAATAATGATAATTCCCAATTTTTGGAAACTAAAAAAAAAAAAACAATAAATGCAACAACAACAAAAGAAAACAGTTCTTACCTTGAAAATTTAAGTGTACTGAATACTTCAGAGGGACTTTCAAATTCTAGAAAGTGGCTTTAGCCTTTCGACAACCTGGCCCCAAAAGTCACTGCTAAGTCCCAGATGCCAGTCTTTTAGAAGCCTCTTCACAGGTGCCGCCTTTCTTGTAATGAGTGAGCTGGGGCAAAAGGCAATCCCTTCTGTGCACACGAGCATGAATGATAATAATTAATAAGACCCTGGCAATTTTACCCAGTGATGTGTAAGATTGGGACAGTGTGCTCTGTCAGTCGATAGTGGCACTGTAGAGAACGTGAGTGGCAGAGCAAGAAGTGAATACCACCTTGTTGAGAATTAATGTCCTGTCAGAGCCAGCTGTCACTCACTGTCACCTGGCCAGCATGCAGTGTGTGAGGCCTGTCAGTCTCCCTGGATGGGGAGGCGGGAGGAGTCTGATCACAAGCTGATGTTCTGCGTGGTGGAGGTGGCGAGCCTGCAGGGGCCCTTGTTCTGAGCAGGTGAGCAGTACCCTTACTACTCTCCAGGACTCACCCAGAATGCCTGCTTAGGGCGGGAGCAGCCTCTTTGGCTACCCTGGGTGTTTTGATGGCACAGAGGGCGTCAATAATGACTTACCCTGGAGGGCTCGTCAGAGGAAAGGTAGAGACAGAGGCACAAGCAACTGAAGATGTGGCCTAGCCCGTAGACTCCTAGCTTCTGGTCAGAACCCTTAAGTTCTGGCCCAAATTCTTCCACCCGCTCACCCTGAGTCCATACAGACTCACACAATTTCACTGTCAGGAGATGATATTACCAGGCGTTAGCTCTCTCATCCCCCACTGCGCTCAGGCCTTCTGACTTCCCCTCCCCCATGTACTCATCCAGAACAGGAATTCAAAGGCAACCTCAGGTAGTTATTTCCTTTGCTTTTGAGCCTCCAAGGGCCAGTGTTTTGGCCTAAAAATAAGTGTAAAGGAGAACTTGCTGGGCCCCAGCCTTCGCTCTTGTAGGGACCAAGGGCAGGCAGTACATAGATCGACCACTCTGGCATAAGTATTATTTTGAGTTAAATGCAATTAAAACCCAAAAGGTTCAGGAAAACCTCTTTACCTCCTCTTCGATTGCCTGTCTGTAGCAGGGAGAGAGGTATTAACAGGGATTCCTCTTTTCAAACATTTATTTATTTATGTATTTATTTGAGAGAGAGAATGAACAGGGTAAGGGGCAAAGGGAGAAGGAGAGGGACAAACAGATTCCCCACAGAGCTTGGAGCCCGATGTGGGGCTTCATCCCAGGACCCTGAGATCATAACCTGAGCCACCCAGGTGCCCCTAACACAGGGATTCCTCTTTAACCAGGAAATTTATTTGCATAACAGAGAAACCTTGATTTTCCAAACATCTCCTCTCACCTACCTGCTAATGGTCTTCCTCCCCTTTGTATCCCCAGACCCTGACTCTCTCCTGAGCTCACATAAGCCTCATGTCACCTGACTGCCATGTCTGTGCGGATTTCCCATATGTCTGAAACTAAATTTGATTTTCTTCTGTTAACCTGTCTCCTGTCACTTTGATTCTTGGTCCAGCTAGAAGGATCTTGAAAAGCATAGGAAATTCTTCCTCCCCAACATGCCAAAAGAGAAAAGGTGAACACTCTCCCCAGGCTGAGGCTAAGAGCTATGTGGAAGGGACAGGGCATCCATTCCTTTCTCTGGGTTGGCGACAGAACCTCCAGGGAAATTGAGGGACCTGAGAGCAGAGAATGCCTGGGCCTTGCTTCCCATGTGGAATCTGTGAAGCAGGAAGCCCAGAGTGCCCCACACCCTGGCATGGTCTCACTGCAGTGGAGCAGGCCTGGTAGCAAGGTGATTTCAGCAGAGGGGCAGACTCCAAGCTTCCTGCTCTTCCCCAGAGGTGTGGGAAGCATCCACCTTTCCTGAGCCCTAAGAAAGGCTCGGAAGATAGGTGTGAACTGGTCTACCTGTGGGGGTCTTATGTTCCGGGTGAGGGAGGGAAGGCTACAAAATACGCATCATCGTGAACACGGCATCGGGCTCTACGTGGGAGATGTAAACACCTCCGTTGATGTTTGAGTGAACTGAAACATCACCAAAGAGTAGAACAAAACCATCAACAACTTAACAAATGCACACAGGCAGAGGCAACCATAGTCTAGAAACTGCCCTGTCTCCCTCTATCCTAAATGGGCTGAGTTTAAATCTGAATTGACTATTGACTCAGAATTTAGGCTGAAGGTAGGATTAAGTTGAGGTAAAGGCAAAGAAAGTTGTTTTTCTGCATATACAGGGTCCTGAAAACATCATACCCATTACACTTCAGTGAGTTAATGTTTTCATAGTAAAATGCATCACTTGAGCTATTGTGAGGCCCAAATTCAACTCTAGAGACCTTACTTTATTAAGTAACCAGGAAGGACCATGAGAGACCCTAGTTGTTTGATATTGTCAGAAGTGCAGGGTGGGTTTCCAGTGTCAAAGTATGTTGGTAATTTTCTTAAGAAGTCTAGGTTGGAGGACGAGAATCACCTGGGAGCATTTTGATATACCAATGCCTAAGCAACATCTTGTATGTCTCTGTGTCACGTGTCTACTGTGTCTCAGGGAAGTGTGGTGGCCTGGCAAGGTCCACTGCTTGGAATGAGTGGGATGTGGAGATGGTCACCCCTGAGGAGCAGATGAGGTCTTGGCATGGCTGCCCTCTTCCCAAGGTGAAGGCCAACTCTGTAGTATTTAGAGGGAAGCAACTAGGGGTTCAGAAAGGGAAAGATTTCCTTCCAGCTCCAGGGGGAGAAGTTAGCTTCTCTGGATAGAGGGAGCTTTCTGTTAGGTGAGGCTGATTGTCAGGTGGACAGTCACCTGTCAGGGAAGCTGAAGGAAGTGATTCAAGCAGGATCTAAGGAAGTTGGACTCAAGACCCCTTTGAAGCTCAAATTTCTAAGGCTCCATGACCATGGAGTTAATGGTAGGTTTGGGGGAAGTTAGCTCTGATCCATGGTGTCAGATGGCATTTGCCCTCCTTACCTGGCCTGCGGGATTAGGAACATCTGGTGGGACAGGTGTGTCTGCTCCAATGGGTGTCATGGCCACAAGTGCCTTGTCTTTTCTTTTGTTTTCGATTTTTTGATACACACTTTTTAATTTGAATGAAGTGAAACCTATCATATTTTCTTTAGGATTTTGTTGTTGTTGTGGCAATGGTGGTGATTTTCTCTGTGTCCTAAAACACTGGACATTGGCCCTAGAAATGAAGAGAAGACAAAAAAGAACAGAAGTTTTCTTCCAGAGATGACTTGTGCTTCTTTCTAATGTTGTTTATTTATTATCTGGGTTATATCTTTTATAAATCTTCTCTTCCTGACGCCTCCTTATTTCTTTCAAATTGGCTTGCCTTTTTCTCATTAGTTTGCATAATTTTTTTGTGTGGTGTGGAAATTAACCTTATTAGAAATATGATTTTCTAGCTATGTATTTTGTGTGTTGACTTACATTTTTGCCAAACAAATGTTTTATATTTGTAGGGTTAGATACAACTCCCTTTACTTTTTTAGTAGAGATTAAACAATAATTTTTTAATTTATTGCTTTATTTTAGTATAAAATAAATAAGAAAATAAGAAATAGATAAGGATAATTTTTTACTATTATTTAGGAAGACCACATTAACTCCTAGATTGTATGAGTGGTCTTCTAATTTTTTGGTATGATGTCTTTGTTCTATTTGAGCCTTTTATCTAGCTGAAATTTATTTTTTACCTATGGTTCTGGGATGAGAGTCTTTTAAATTTCCATTTCATTTTGATAACCAGTTTTGCCAGCCTTATTTATCAAATGGTCCATTTTCCCACACTGAATAAAACACTGTTTTTGTTGAATATAAACTTCTTGTAGGTAGGGATCAAATTCTGAATTTTCAGTCAAATTCCATGGATCTGTTTTTCTATTCATATGTCAATACTATGTTGATTTTATTTACAATGGCTTTTGTGAAGATTCTGGTAAGTGATAAGGTAAGTCTCCTCTCATTTGTCTTAACATTTTTGGAGCAAGTTATAGGCAAATTCTTTCATATGAATCCAGGAATCATTTAAACTTTTGGAATTCACATGGGAATTACATCAAATTATAGATTAATTTTGGACGAATTGCTAGACATATATCAATATATATCACATCTATATTGCCTATGTCATGTATGGATATTATATTTTATATATGATAGGTCACTATAGCATTTATATCATGTATGTTTGAGAATGTATTTTCTCATCCAAGAGCGTGGTACACTTTCCCAGGCATCTGGCTCTGTTTCATTCTTCTTATTGCAATTTTAAATTTGTGTCCTAGCATCCTGTGGCTTTGGGGTTAAATTTATTCCTTAGTGTTTTGTCATTTTTGTTGTATTATAAATTGAAAATTTTTTACCTAATTCTATTCTAAGTGCTTAGAGTACTAACTAAAGTAGCTATGGGTTTTTACATGGCTAGCTTATACATAGTTACTTTATAATTGTCTCTAATTACTCTTAGCAGAGGTTGTTTTTGTTTGTTTGTTTGTTTTTACTAAAATATTGTGAGTTGTCCAGGTGTACAGTCAGCAAAAGATAAGTTTGTGTGTATATTCCAATGTTTGTTGCAATTATTTTAACTTCTTATTTTGCATTTTCTAGAACTGCCCTATCCAGTATGGCAGCCACTTGCCACATTTGACTATTTGAATTTAAATTAATAGAATTAAAACTTCAGTCCCTTATTCACACTAGCCACACTTCAGTTGCTCATGAGTCACATGTGACTGGAAGCTGTCCTATTGGACCGCACAGTATATAGACTATGTCCATCATTTCAGAAATTTCTATTGGACACTACGCTAGAATGTTCAAGATAACATGTAATAATTATAGTTACAGTGGTATCTTCTATATCATTCTTGATTTTAATAGAAATGTTTTACTATTTTACTACTTAAAGTAATTCAGGAGTAGTCAAGGAAATGCAACTTAGATTAATGATGAGATTTTATATTCAAAAATAAGAGAAGATCATTATCAACTAAAATTGGTAGGCATGAAGAAAGAGGATACTCTCTATGTTGCTGGAGAAAATGTGAAGTGTTACAACCTTTGGGAAGGCAGTCTGGCAACATTTAAAAGTATATATGCCATTCAGCTCTGTAATTATCCTCTTGAAAGGGGCAATACCTAAGGATAGACAGATGTCAAGGGTATTTATTGCAGTGTTGTTTGCCCTGGGAAGAAACCGAAAACCAAGTAGATATTGCCAACCAGAATGGCTAAGAAAGTGAGTATGACTTCGCCATGGGATAGCATGCAACCATTAAAAAGAAGGAACTGGAACTATATTCAGTGACTCTGGGCAACTGCTATGAGGTGTTGTTGAATGGAAAAAGAAAATGTGGGAAAATGGGTAAGCTGTACCATGTTTATAAATGGAACAATGAAAAATGTTTCAAAGATTACATGTGAGCAGACATAAACATATAAATAGGATTATAAAGAATTATTCATACAGGCCCGTATAGAATTACATGAATATGGAGACACTTACGGTTTGTTAACACAAGTTACCAGGCAGAGCAGACTCGGGGTGTGTCATGACGAAGATAAGTAAGGGAGGGGCGTTATGTACTATTATTATTTCTACAAAGTACATATGTATATGTGCATAGGAATAAAGAAACTTATAAATGAAGAGATGATTCCAGGTGTTAACAATGGTCATTTCAAGGTTGTGAGACTCCAGAAGACTCCTGGTTTTTTCTTCGTAATTTTGTATATAGTTGGATCCTATATAGAGAGTGAGTAAGGGGAGTTAAAAACAAACATTTATTGTATGGATCCTTCCTTCAAATGCTTAGCGCAATGCCTGATACATCACTGTGTGCAGAGAAACCAAAAAGACCAAAGGTTGAAAGGAATTGTATTTTTACCATCATTCTTTGAAATTAGTCTACATTCCAAGGCTAAGTAAATATTTACTTTATTTCCTGACGTTACAAAAATTACATACATCACATTATTTAATCCAGCTAATTTGAGTAGATAGCTTTTTAAAATTTAACTCCATTTTTTTCTTCTCAGATGCATAAAAAAACTTCTTCGTTTAATGTATAATTTAAAAATATATTAATTTTTGAAAATTAAGAAAATAGAATTTAGCAGTACTTTATATTTGAACTGCATTCTCTTTCTTGAGAGGTTCTTGTAAGGTTTCCTTCTCTATTCTT
This sequence comes from Ursus americanus, assembly GCF_024610735.1. Lineage (NCBI taxonomy): Eukaryota > Metazoa > Chordata > Mammalia > Carnivora > Ursidae > Ursus > Ursus americanus. The sequence goes on along the minus strand of NC_142147.1, from coordinate 38,136,175 downwards.
CAAACCACACTCATCACCCATGACAAAATATGTTCACACCTGCACACGTGCATGCGTGCACACATGTGTGCATGCCCGCACATGCACGCGCGCGCACACACACACACACACACTCCAGGTTAAAAATTACTAGTCAAGGGTGTGGAATAAAAGCAGTTTCCCCTCATTATTTTTTTTTCCTCAACTTCTTCTGGCATTATCAGCAATTTATTTTTCCAGATAAATTTTAAAATCATTTTGTCAAGTTTCATCTCTCTCCCCAAAAAAGATCTGTTAGGATTTTTTTTTTAAGACTGCAGGAGTTCAATACATTATTTGGAAAGAATTAGTATCTTTGAAATGTTTTGCCTTCTTATCCAGAAACATAAGGTTTGCATCCTTCCTTAAAAATATCATACAAGTTTTCTTTATTTCTTATAAGACTCCTGTTTAAAATTCAGGTTTACTGAGTGTACTTCACAGACAGCAAAATTCACCCTTTCCAGTCAACAGTGCTGCAGGCTTTTGACAAATGTATGTCTTTGTGTCAGTGCTGCCTCAGTCAAGATAAAGAATACTGACATCACTGAAGAAAATACCCTCATTCCTTTTAGATCAACCCTTCTCCTTCTTACCTCTGGCTTTTTCTTTTTCTCCTAGAATGTCCTATAAATGGAATTCTCCAGTGTGCAGGCTTTTGTCTCACGTAATATAATGACTTTCAGATTTGTCCATATTGTTGGATGTAACAGGAGCTCAGTTGGTTTTACCAGTTGAGTGGTATTCCATTGTATGGATATACCGCAATTTGCCCATTCACCTGTTGATGGGCATTTCTGTTGTTTCCATGATTTTACTACAAATAAGACCCTGTCAACATTTGTGTGTAAGTTTTTGTGCAAACATATGTCTCCATTTTGCCTGGAAATGTCATGGATATGTTTAATATGTTGGGTAAAAGATGCTCAGAAAAAAATATACTGGGCTTTACACCCTGGGTATATGTTTAATTTTAAAAGAAATTATCTGTTTTCCAAAGAGATTATATCTTTTTTTTAATATTTTAGAAGTGTGATTTTTTTTCTTAAGAAGTTGTTTTATTCAGAGCTGGTACTAGGTGTTCTCAAATTTGTTTTTATTATTTATTTTTAAAAAATTTTCATTAAAGTATAATTGACAATGTTATATTAGTTTCTGGTATACAATATAGTGATTCAAATTGCTATACATGACTCAGTGCTCGTCATGATAACTGTACTTCTAATCCCCTTCACCTGTTTCACCCATCCCCTTTACCCACGTCCCCTCTGGCAACCACCGTTTTGTTCTCTGTATATAAGAGTCTGATTTTTTTTTTGTCCCTTTTTTTTTTTGCTTGTTCATTCGTTTTGTTTCTTAAATTCCACTTATGAGAGAAATCATATGGTATTTGCCTTTCTCTGTTTGACTTATTTTACTTAGCATTGTACCTTCTAGGTCCTTCTATGTTGTCACAAATGGCAAGAGCTCATTCTTTTTTATGGCTGAATACTATTCCATTGTATCTATGTGCCACATCATCTTTATCCATCATCTATTGATGGACACTTGGGCTGCTATTGTTAATAATGCTGCTATAAACATAGGGGGATAGATATATTTTCGAATTAGTGTTTTTATTTTTCTTGGGTAAATACCTAGTAGTCAAATCACTGGATCATTTGGTAATTCTATTTTTACTATCTTAAAGAAACTCCATACTGTTTTCCACAGCCACTGCACCAATTTGCCTTCCCACCAACAGTACGTGAGGGTTCCTCTTTATCCAAATCCTCAACCACACTTGTTATTTCTTGTCTTTTTGGTTCTAACCATTCTGACAGGTATAAGGTAAATCATTGTGGTTTTGATTTGCATTTCCCTGGTGATGAGTGATGTTGAACATCTTTTCATGTCTGTTGGCCATCTGGATGTCTTCTTTGGAAAAAATGTCTGTTCAGGTCCTCTGACCATTGGTTCATTATTATTATTATTATTATTATTATTATTATTATTATTAATTTTGGGGAGGCATTGGGTTATATAAGTTCTTTGTATATTTTGGATATTAACCCCTTGTCATAGACATCATTTTCAAATATCTTCTCCAGTTCAGTAAGTTGCCTTTCTGTTTTGTTGATGGTTTCCTTTGCTGTGCAAAAGCCTTTTATTTGGTGTAGTTCCAATAGTTTATTTTTTGTAACTTTTACATTTCCATCAGCAATGTATAAGAGTTCCAGTTACTCCCCATTCTCTCCAACATTTGGCATTTCCAGTCTTTTTAATTTTAGCCATCCTGTATATGAAGTGATATGTCATTGTGGTTTTAATTTCTCTGTTGACTAATCCCCCTACTTATTGGTTATTCATATATCTTCTTTGGGAAGTATCTGTTCATGTCTTTCACCTATTTTTCTCTTGGGATATCTGCCTTTATATCATTGAGTTATAAGAGCTCTTTATATATTCTGAATACAGTGGTTTCTTGCGTATTGGGAATATCTTCTCCCTGTCTGTGACTTGCTTATGGATTTTTAAAGTTGTGTGTTTTGAAGAGCAGAAATTTTTAGTTTTGATGAAGTTCATTTTATCAGTATTTTCTTTTGATTTGTCCTTTTTGTATCCAGTGATTCTTTGCATAACCCAAGGTCATAATGATTTTTGCCTATGTGCTTTTCTAGAAGCTTTCCAGGTTTAACTTTTACATTTACATATATAATCCACTTCAAGGTAATTTAAGGGCTGTGGTTTTTCCCATATGGATATCTAATTATTACATTTATTGAAAGATTATCTTTCCCCCATAAATCACCTTCGTCCCCTTTTACCATATATATACTGGGTTTTATTGTTTCATCGCATCTATACATTTATTTCTGTGTTGGTCCACACTGTTATGATTACTGTTGTTTTGTATTGAGTTTTGAAATTAAGTATTGAAAGACTTCCACACTTGTCTTCATAAAATTGTTTTGGTTGTTTATTAAATTTATTTTATGTCTATTTGGTATTATCAGTACAACTCTACACATTATTTTAAAATTTCAACTCTCAATTATTTGTTGTTAGTATAGAAGTGCAATTGACAGTTTGTGTATTTATATTGTATCCTGTGACCCTGTTAAACTCATATATTAGTTCCAGTTATTCCTTTGTAGAGCCCTTAGATCTATCTAGAAAGTTGTTATCTGCAAATAAAGACCATTTTATTTCTTTATTACCCATATGTATATGAAGAGAAACTATACCCCCAAGTTTTATGGAAGGTGATTTTTTAAAGGCAGAATAAATGATCAACTTAAGTGAGTTATGACCTGGGTTTGGGGACTTACTCAAAAGACTAGTGTCCTCTCCATTTCTCCCCTCACCCTCTTCGAGAAAATTAAAGCTTGTGTCTACAGAGAATAGAAGCAATGGGTCAGATGAAAAAGCTGTGTCTGAGAAATTATCTAGTGAGTTCAAACTGCGTAGACATATTCAGAATATTCAGCCTAAAATATGTGTATGTATACTTTTTCATTTAGATGTATAGACACCTTTTTTAAAAAATTCCAGTATAGTTAACAACACTGTTGTGTTAGCTTCAGGTGGACAATACAGGGATTCAACAATTTCATACTTCACCCAGTGCTCATCGTGGTAAGTATACTCTCTAATCCCAATCACCTCTTTCCCCCATCCCCCACTCTCCTCCCCTCTGGTAACCACCATTTTGTCCTCTATAGTTAGGAGTCTGTTTCTTGGTTTCTCTCTCTTTTCCCCCTTTGCTCATTTGTTTTGTTTCTTAAATTCCACTTATGAGAGAAATCATATGGTGTTTGTCTTTCTCTGACTGACTTATTTGGCTTAGCGTTATACTCTCTAGCTCCATCCATATCGTTACAAATGGCAAGATTTCATTCTTCTTTATGGATGGCTGAATACTATTCCATTGTATCTATGTGCCACATCTTTATCCATTCATCTATCGATGGACATTTGGGCTGATTCCATAGTTTAGCTGTTGTAAATAATGCTACAATAAACATAGGGTTGCATGTATCTTTTCAAATTAGTGTTTTTTGGTATTTTTTGGGTAAATATCCAGTAGTATGATTACTGGATCATAGGGTAGCTCTATTTTCAATTTTTTGAGGAAACTTTATAATGTTTTCCACAGTGGCTGCGCCGGTTTGCATTCCCACCAACAGTGCATGACGGTTCCTTTTTCTCCACATCCTTGCCAACACTTATTTCTTGTGTTGTTGATTTTAGCCATTCTGTCAGGTGTGAGGTGATATCTCATTGTAGTTTTGATTTGCATTTCCCTGATGAGTGAGGTTGGGCATCTTTTCATGTGTCTGTTGGCCATCTGGAAGTCTTCTCTGGAGAAATGTCTGCTCATATCTTCTGCCCATTTTTCAACTGCGTTATTTGTTTTTTGGGTGTTGAGTTGCGTAGGTCCTCTCTATATTTTGGATGCTAACCCTTCATTAGATACGTCATTTGCGAATATCTTCTCTCATTCTGTAGATTGTCTCTTAGTTTTGTTGATTGTTTCCTTCACTGTGCAGATGCTTTTTATTTTGATGTAGTCCCAATAGTTTATTTTTGCTTTTATTTCCCTTGCCTCAGAACACATATCTAGAAAAATGTTGCTATGGCCAATGTCAGAGACATTACTGCCTGTGTTCTCTTCTAGGATTTTTATGGTTTCAAGTCTTACATTTAGGTCTTTAATCCACTTCGAGTTTCCTTTTGTATATGGTGTAAGAAAGTGGTCTAGCTTCATTCTTTTACATGTGGCTGTGCAGTTTTCCCAGCACCATTTGTTGAAGACTGTCTTTTTCCCATTGCGTATTTGATCCTGCTTTGTCGAAGATTAATTGACCATATAATTGTGGGTTTATTTCTGGGTTTTCTATTCTGTTCCAAATGTATATATACCTTTTGATTAAAACACATACATACACACGTGTATGTATATGTATGTACATATATGTGTGTACATATGTATGTGTGTACATATGTGTGTATATATGTATGTACACACACACACACACATTTATTTATTTATCTTTTAATTGATCCGCATTTATGCTTCATCAGAGTCCTGCTTCTGGTGCACCTTGCTGGGTAAACTTTGAGACTGTCGCAGATAATTCATGTTCTACGCCTTTGCTCCTAGTAGGCTCAAAAAATACTTCTGTGTGGAATCTTGTTGGGACACTTTCTACCATAGAAAACTTACCCTGATCGCCATAAGGAGACAGACAAATAAAACTTGATGAGTTATTATGTTTGCTCAGGTGAGTGGTACTTAGCACCGTGCCTTCAGGCCTGATTGGATCCAGGAAATCTTTCCATAACTCTTGGCTTTGTTCACGTGCAGCCTCTCCCCTGAAGGCAAGATGGCCTTCATCAGCCCCAAGCTTGTCTTCCAGAAGCTCAGCAACCCTGTGGAAAGGGCGCTTAGATTCTTCACTACTTACAGCAGAAGTCGTGGGCTTGAGTCACCAGCCCAGCGGGCGTCATGCACTCATCCCTGAATGCCCCACCTGCGGCTTTGAGCAGGGAGCTCGGGTAGCTTCACCCAAACCTCAAGATAATCAAGGAGTCATTACCAAGACAAGGGGAAGCGGATACAGGGGGGACATAAACAATGCTGCCCACTACTGGAGTGTGACCGTATTTCTGTGGTGACCCATCTTCAGCCTCCCCCTATGTGCTAAGCAGGTATAGAGCTCTACCCAGACACGGCTGTCACTGAGCACATCACCACACCTTCTTTCTTTTGGATCTGACTTCCTGTTTGCAAGCAGCTTTACAGGAACGCGCAACCTCTCCTCTTCCACTTCAGAGTTTGAGTCCACCAGGCAATTTCCCAGATGCGGCTTCTGGTAAAAGAAAGAAGCCAGTCACCAAGGACAGATATGGTATGATCCCACTTAGAGGAGGAGACAGAAGGTAGGATGGTGGGTTGCCAGGGGCTGGGGGAGGGGAGAATTGAAGAGCTTTGGTTTATGGGTCTGGAGTTTCAGTTTGGGACGTGCAATAATTCTGGCGGTGGATGGTGGTGATGGTTGCATACAAGGGGAGTGTACTTAGTGCCGCTTCATCCATTGGAATGGCTCAAATGGGAAGCTTTGCATTATATACACTGTACCACAATAAAAAAGAACAACTAGGCCTGGCAGTTTGCCTTTGGGGAGACAGCAGAGTGGCTGATGTCAAGTCCTGCTGTAAGATCGGCTCTGTCTCTTACCAACGGTGCAGTCCTAAGCTAGCCACGTAACCAGAGCCAGCCTCCAGTTCCTTCTTTGCAAAGCAGGGCTGACACTGACCACCTGCAGGGGTTCTTGTAAAGACAGTATGAAATCATGAAGTGCATAGGAGCACATTGCTGGGCCCCAGGAAGCACTCGACAAGTGCTGGTTACATAACTATGTTAACTATGACCTTCACCCCCTCCCCCAAGTGAGGGGCTTCTTCACCAAGCCTACTCATCCCAGCGGCCTGGCTCCCATCAGCACACTGACTGTCAGTACCTTTGATGGCGGGTACACACCTTCTCCAAACCCCTCCGGCTGAAATGCGTCCCGGGAAAAGATCGAATCACAGCGTTACACCTGTCTGCAAGGCCACTGGTGAAATCAGCAAAGCGACAATATCCAGTTACTGGAAATCTCTTGTAGGAAAAATTTGATTCCTAAGTTTCCTAATTTAAAAGCCCTAACAATGTACTCAGCACATAAACTGTTGAGGCAATTTAAATAAAAACACACACATAAAAATCTACAGCATATTGGAAAAATATGCAGAACACTATTTTTAAAAGAATCTCTGGTATAATTAGGAACAGTTTTGTTATTATTGTTATTGATGATTTTATTGTTGATTGGTAATAATTTCAGTACTTTCAATACTAAAATATCACATCCACATTATGAGAATCAATTCCATATAATCTTTAGTATTTGTAATTCTGTATGACAATAATTATATTCATAATAAACACACAGAAGTTCCCCCCTTTTAACCTGATGGCAATAACCAGTGAAAAAAATCAAGAATATAAATATCCAGGATAAAAATTTTGAGAATGGCATAGAATCTACTTGAAAAAAAATCAGTGATACATATTTTTAAAATATCTTTTGAGTCAAGAGAGCTATAAATATAGCTGAACAAGGAGACTGGATGTCTAAATTCCCTTTAAATGAGGTTAGGGTTCAATGTAATCCTAAGCAAACTTTCAAAAGCCTTTTTTTTTTTTCCGGAAAGCAGCAAGGACCAAATGTTTCTACAGATACCTATAGAATGATGGACAGGCAACATTTAGTAAATTAAAACCAAGAATCACTGGAGGAAGGGGGACTGGTTCTGCCAGACAAATGCATGGCAAAGCAGGAATTACTGAATCGATGTGATACCAGTGCAAAAATAAATATACAAATCTCAATCGCAGCCTAGAGAGATCCAAATCTGTTCTGGTAGCAGGTTTTACTATTTGGGGAATTATTCCCCAGATGAAGCTGGGATGGATGAAAACCTCCAGAGGGGAACAGCAGCTTTTATCCTCGTATCAGATCCCCAAATAAGTAAAAGGATTGAAAAGTTAAGTGTCAAAGAAAAATAAGACTATCACAAGCTAGAGGAGAGCATCAGTACACCCTGAAATAATGTCCAGGCTGGAGACGACGAAGCTTAACGCTGTAGAAGAAATCATAGTGGATCCGTGGGTCAGATTGAACGTAAGATCGACGCACTGTCACCGAGGTCACAGAGAGAGCTTGTAACTGGAAAATGTTTTCTACAAATGCAACAAAGTTTTTATCCTATGTACATCAAGAATTCATATACATAAATAAAAAAATATTAAGTCTGAAAAAATTCAAAGGCCACATAGAGAAAGTTGAATCATAAGAGAGTAAAGGGGGGGAGCCTGGGTGTCACAGTTCGTTGAGCAACTGACTCTTGATTTCAGCTCAGGTCATGATCTCAGGGTTGTGAGATCGAGCCCCAAGATGGGCTCCACGCTCAGCGGGGAGTCTACCTCAGATTCTCTCTCTCCCTCTCCCTCCGCCCCTCCAGTTCTTGTGCGCACTCTCTCTCTCCCTCTCTCTAATAAATAATCTTAAAAAAAAAAAGAGAGAAAGAGAGTAAAGGTAGATGGCTAATGAGCATATAAAATGACCCATCTCATGAGTCAATTGAGGGGATCATCATTAAAACAATAGTTTGATATGATTTGAGACCTTCAAATGTACAGATTTTTCAGCCCTGCAAAGCCCAGCACAGGGAAGGGTGTGGCAAGGCAGAGCAGCGAGCTGGTGGGAGAGAGCAATATTACTTCTGCTAAGAAGGTAATTTAACGAGAGGCAGGGACAGCTTTTAAAGATTTATTTATTTATTTAAGAGAGAGAGAGAGAGAGAGAGAGAGAGTGTGCCCGCATGAGGCAGGGAGGGGGAGAGGGAGAGAGAAACATTAGCCTTCGAGGGCTTGATCTCACGACCCTGAGATCACGACCTGAGCCAAAACCAAGAGTCGGTCGCTTAACTGTCTGCGCCACCCAGGTGTCTCTAAAAATTTTATTTTATTTGAGAGAGAGAGAGAGAGCAAGAGCAGGGGGAGGTGCAGAGGGAGAGGGAGAAACAGCTCCCCACTGATTGGGAGCCCAACTTGGGGCTTGATGCCAGGACCCTGAGACCATGACCTGAGCTGAAGGCAGACGCTTAAGCATCTGAGCCATCTAGGCGCCCTGCAAGAACTTTTAAAGTGTTCATATTTTTGATTTAATAAATCTGCTTTTAAAAATAAAATTCTCATGGCACTGGGTGGCTCAGTTGGTTAGGCTACATAGCTTCATAGAAGTAACACAAAATATGGACAGAGGTTCCCACATTATTCATAATATCAGAGAGAAGGAGGTGGGGGAGGGAGGAGAGAGAGAGCGAGCGAGAGAGAGCTGAATGTCTGACAGTATACAGAAAGTGCCACACTCTGGCACATTAGGCAGACCTCCCGCTTGTTTCCAAAGAGGGTTGAGAGATACGGGGAATTGTGTAGACTTCATGGCAAACAGATTGAGAAAGATATGTATAATACCTGGCAGATAAAGAGTTAAGTGCATAATATGCAAAGAGTATCTACGCATTGAAAAAAAAAATAAGACAAGTGGCCTAATTAAAAACATACCAGCAGCTATCAATAGGCAATTGACAGATAAGGAAATGCCAGTGGGCAGTACGCTTTTGAGAAGAGATGCAACGTCTGGGAACTGGGGAAGTAAAACAAAGTGAAAAGGAAAGCCTGTGTTTCAACCATCAGGCTGCCAGAGCCGCACAACTGGTAACATTAGGTGCTGGCAAAGATGCAGGGAGCCGGGCATCTCATGTATCGCTGGTGGGGATGGGACTTGTTTCAGCCTTTTGGGAAAGTAATCTTAGAGTATCTATTAGAATTAAAATATGCATATCCTTTGACCCAGCAGTTCCATTTTATGGCTCTATCTTGTAGAAATAAAAGCATTATTTATAAAGGAAGGGGGGAGAAGACATCTTTTGAATGTCCATTAATAGAGGAATGATCGAATACATTGTGTGTGTTGGGATGATATAGTTACGAGAGAGATGTGGCTGTTTTCCCAAAAGGATAACCGTGAAAATTCACCCAGAGGAAAACAAGTCGCAGGGAAATGAAGATGCATGGTATATGTAGGAAAAACATATTTCATTAAATCTGTCTTTTGTTTTTCTTTGTGACTTTTGCTAAATCAATTCCTTCCTATCTCTCTTTCTTCCTCCTTCCTTCCTTCCTTCCTTCCTTCCTTCCTTCCTTCCTTCCTTCCTTCCTTCCTTCCTTCCTCATTCCCTCCCTCCGTTCCTTCTTTCCTCCTCCCTCTCTCCTTCTTTCCTTCCCTCCCTCCCTCCTTCCTTCTCTCTCTCATCTGTCTTCCTGCTAATCGTCTGTCTTTCTTCTCTTGTTCCTTCCCTTCCTCTCTCTCTCTCTCCGACGCCCATTATGTCCTGTGGACACAAACATGGTTACAGGAGGAGCTCTACCTGCTGATCGCATTGGTTATTTTCTGAGGATGGAGAGGCAGGTTATTGATTATGTCTCTGCGTGTCTTTGTTTTTCACTGCTGTTCCCTGTGTTGCAGGGAACATGGGGAGATTTTATAATGTTGTAAGGGTAGAGATTCCGGGACATGATTATGCTCGGAACTGTGTTTTTTAAATTTATTTTCTATTTTTAACTTTTCTTTAAGTACAGGTAAAAAAAAAAAAAAAAGATCAAAAATAAAAGCACCAAAAGGGTAAGAGTTCGCCTCTGATAAGCTGAGGGATGTTAATGAGTTTTCCTTCTTTAGACTATTATGTGTTTTCCAAATTTAAATAAAAACATTAATTCTAACATTAAAAAAGATGTGTCTTGGGTGCCTGGGTGGCTCAGTCAGGTAAGCGTCTGCCTTGGGCCTCAGGTCATGATCCCAGGGTCCTGGGTCCCGCATCGGGTTCCTTGCTCAGCAGGGAGCCTGCTTCTCCCTCAACTCTTCCCACGTGCCCTTGATCTCTCTCTTTCAAATAAATAAATAAATAAATAAATAAATAAATAAATAAAATCTTTTAAAAAATAAAATAAAAAAGATGTGTCTTAATGAAATCATTCTGCCCATCCTCTTTCACTCAAGGGACAGCTGGATTTTGCCTTTTTGGAGGTGTCTCCAGGGATGAGTGGCCACACACAGCTGGGAGAGGGCCTGACTGGGGCCGGAGGGAGGAAGGCCTGCAGGGGAGCAGACTGGCCGGTCCTCCCCGTGGGGCCCCTGCTCATGGTAAGCGTGGGTGTCTTGGTCATCTCGTCTTGCTGGTTGGTCACTATGCACCATCACGCGTCCCCCTGCAGGTCCCAGGAGGTGGCTCCACAGGTCCCAGTCATAGAAGGGAAAGGGGTCCATCGCAGGGGCAGAAACACAGCTCGTCAGCCTGGCGGGGAGGCTGAAGGAAGAGGCGCATGGTGGAGCCATCGGCGCTGTCTGGGTTTGGGCAGCAGCCTGTCCTGCGGAGGCTGAGTAGGGCCAGAAGCTTCTGGAGAGATCCCGCTTTGGGGACCTTCTGTTCTGGGCACGGATGAGTAACTCTTCCAACCCTGGCAATAAAGTGGGGAAGGAGACAGTAAATAAGCAGTGGGCAAAATTAAAACCAGTAATGAGCCGTATGAATATTGTGGTGTGATAATGTTGGAGACACATTTATTTGGATCACTGCATGTTCTGGGAAAACATAATGGCATTGTGGTTGTGTGTCCTCGTTTTCCTCCGCTGAGTTTCCGCTTACTGGCCCCGGAGGCTGGCAGCACCCGCACCTGTGCCCACATGCCTTTAAAACCTTGGCAGGGAGAGGCAGGCCCAGCATGGGGGGGGGGAGGCCAGAGCTACGGGCACCTTCTCGGTGGGGAAGGCTGTGAAGGCCAGGGAGGCGGCCCCTCCAGCCACCCTGGCTCACCAGAGTGGGGAGCCGTGGTGAAGTCGACCAGAAGGCCGCCCAAGACAAGGGCGTCGCCCCTCGTCATGCAGGGGGACGCTTGCCCTGAAACTTCACCCGGAGGGGATACCCTGCACACGTGGGGAGGCCCATGAGGCTGTGCTGAAGAAAGTGTGGAGATTGTTGAAATCAGCTGCCCCCTCCACTAAGCTTCTCCTCCTTACCGTCGGGGCGTTGACCCGGAATTGCTTCTTCCACCAGCCCATAGAAATGCTTGGCAGGTTCTAATGCCCTGAGGCAGAGGGAACAGGCATGCCAAGAGGAGGACCTGAAGTCTTAGCCAAAGGGGCCTTGGCAGAAACCTGGTCAGGAGGAGAAACTGTCTAGGGGTTTGTACTATCAGAAGCCAGTGTATGGGAAGGAGTCCCAAGAGCCCAGCCACCCTACAGAAGTGCCCAGGGGCCAGGGAACGAGGTGCTATGGGTATGTGGCCCGTGCCACAGAAGGATTCCAAACCTCTGGCCTGTATTACGAAGACAGTCAAGACACCATTCTGCAGATCAACTGGAGGCTGGCGGAGTGTTTTATTAAAGCAGAAGCGATTGTATCCTCAGATGGGCTTCTCCCCTCCACCGTGTGGGTGTAGAACCTGGCTGGAGTGGGGGATCCTGGGGCTCTCTGCATGCATTTCGTGGCTCCCTCATGGTGGGCAAGGGCATTTTCATGCCTGCCCATTGCTTCTGAAGTTGCTGCCTCTCTTGCATTTTTCTGCTGGAAATTTCTAGCAAGATCTCTTTAAAACTGGGTCATGTGGTTTGAGTCTGATCAATTTGTGGACATGCTGTGCAGTTGGTCATATTTCTCCAATGCATATATGCTTATGAATTAAAATACACATGCCTGGCAAAAAAGAAATAATTTAAATTGTGCAATGTATTCATATTTTACATATGTACTCTTCATCTGCCCTTCACCATGTAGACGTATGGATGAGTGTGCAAGAGCCATTCTGACTCAGCATGTGCCGATCCAGACCCTCCCTTTCTGTGTGATGGAATTCCACTGTAGCTAGGAAGCTCTAGAAGTCCTCTGAGCCATAGTTTCCATCGGAAGAGTGGGAAAAACAAACCCCGGAGAGGGGAAGGTGTTCATGCAAGATCAGAAGATAGAGCCAAGGGTGAATTGTGTGTGTGCACTTTCAGTCCCCTCTGATCCATTCCTTACGGGCTCGCCCTGCATCCCCAGCTCCCCAGGGAACTCTTCCCTGCCCGGGACCACAGTGTTGCCTCCACTCACAGCCCTGGTACAGACAGCGCAGAGCTGAGCTGAGGATGTAGTAGGTGCTCAATGAACAGTTGTGGCCTCCCCCCGACCCCCCGTATTTCGTGGACCTCTCAGAGGCCACATTCCATAAGCCACCTTCCGGCAGAGCACTGTACGTGTGCATGCGTGGGCACACGTGCACCTGTGAGTGGTCCAGCTGCACTGGCAGGGGCCCCCTCCCCCACAGGGTTGGGGGCACGGGCCGGTCTCTGGATGCCCACAGAGGGGCACTTCCCACACACTGCAGGCAACGTCCTGTGGGTCTGGCCATGGGACAGACTATCTGGCCTGTAGGCTGGAGACCGAACTGGTAATTGACATCAAGAGGGAATTGGCTCTTTTAAGACAAATGCTTCCAGATGCCAGGATCACTGGGTCCGCGTTACTACCCAGATGGGTCTGGCTGGGAGCCAGAAAAGTAACAGCGATTGATAAAATCCGAGAGGTAGTTAATCATAAAGTAGCTAGCAGATTCCTGGAAGGTCAGGCTCACTCCCAGGCGGCACAGCAGGGCAGGGCGTGTGCCAGGACCGCAGGCCATCGGGGAACTTCACCATCTCCCCGGTGCCCATTGGTCCAGGCTCAGGGCACTCTGCCGTTTGTGGCTGCCAGCAGGAACCTGCTCCCAGATAGGGCCCAGCCATGTGGGGTTTGCAGAGCCTCTGACGGAATCAGGTTTTCTATGGCGATTGCAATTGACGACCTGTTTCCTGGTCGCTGGGAAGCCTTCATGGGCAGCGACTGTGTTGACACGTCGGTTTCCAGATCCAGCTGGAACCAGTTGAAGCAAATGAAAAGCAGGGAAACTAAGTGGAATTGAACCTCTGGGAACCTCAAATGGGCCTTTTGCTTAGAGCGTGATTTGGGGTATTTAAATATTTTAAGGATTTGGGCAGATGATCTCACATTCGAGGGTGCTCTTCCCACAGCACCATGTTAGAAGGGCTGTAAACCAAGGCTGTTGCTTGCAAGCCAGGCACAGTTGTTTGCGTGTGCTCTGAGTGGAGCCCCAAAAAACCTGGTGAGTGATGAGCCATCCGGGTGGTCTGTGTCTCTCATCTGGTAGACCGCAGTGGCCTGGCAGAAGGTTTCTCTGCTTTATTCTTGCCCCGCTAGAGCTTCTTGCTCACACAGTAGCCAGAGTGATGTTTAAATGTGGAAATAAGATAGTATCAGTGCCTTGCGTGAACCCCTCCAATGACTTTCTATCGAAATTAGAAAAAAATACAAATTCTTTATTGCCTGCAAGACCTACGTGAAGTGACCCTGCCTTCTCCAGTCTCATCTATTGCCCACTGTGCCACACCAGACTCCTTGCTCTTCCTCAAAATGGCCTGCCTCAGGACATTTGCACTCTACCCTCTCTGTGCCTCAAATGCTCTTAACCAGGACAGTCACCCTCCTGCCATCAGCCATCAGCTCAGATCTTACCTCTTCAAAGAGGTTATCAAAAGTAGGCACGTTCTGGTTGTTTTCTTTCCCATTATTGTATTTTATTTCCTTCAAAGCATTGGCCACTTTCTGAAATATCATTATGATGCTTTAACTTGTTTACTGTGTGACTCCCTCCCACTAAAACATAGGCTCCCTGAGAGCAAGGCTTTGTCTCTTTTGTTCATTGCCATATCCCTTGCACCTAAAATGGTCCTTAGCAAAAGCCAGTTTGCCATAAAAATATGATGAGCAGATGGATAATTGGGCAGATAGATGAATGGGTATGTGGCTGGATGGGTGAGTGGCTGAATGGATGGGTGGGTGAGTGGGTGGATGGGTGAGTAGCTGAATGGATGGGTGGGTGAGTGGGTGGATGGGTAAAAGGATGAGTGGATGGATGGATGGGTGGATGGATGGATGGGTATGGGTGAGTCGATGGATGAATGGGCGAGTGAGTAGATGGATGGATGGATGAGTGGATGGATGGGTGGGTGGATGCATGGATGAATGGATCGATGTTGGGTGAGTGGGTGGATGGATGGATGGATATATGGATGGATGGATGGATGGGTGGGTGGATGGACGGATGGAGGGATTTGTGACCTACGAGAGGTTCAAAATGTCCAGATGGACACCATTACAACAGGATTCCTTGAGAGGGTCAAAAATTGACAAAAGATCAGGCTAGAGCCATTTTGTCATTAATGCTTTCCTAGCTTAAAGAATCCTTGTTTCTTCAAAATCTACCCACACAAAGGACTAGTTGTTGGGAGTTCATGAGTTATTTTCCTGTGGATCTTTTTTCTCTCCTTATATTCAGGGAGCAAGCAACGAGAAATGAATTCTGGATGAGCAAACTTTGATAATGAACTTTGTCTTCCCATTGTAACATTGTGATCGTGACTGCCAATTTTTTTTTTACCAGATTTTTTTAGCTGTTGCTGAGTAGAACACTCATTTGAAGAAAATATTTTGTTATACAACTAAGAAATGGACTCTCACGAGAATGAGTTCTTCATTGGAAATGGTGTATTTCATGATGAGAGCCACTGATGGCTAAATAAAGACTAAATATGCTTGTAAATTATTTACTTTAGCAAATTCCAGGCAAGATGCATAGCTGCATACAACAATACTAATGATTACAGGGGATAATTTCCTTTTACTAACATTTATTATTGGTTGATAATAAACATAGAAACGCTTTTTGAGGAACATTTAGAAGTGTGTGAAGGAGACTTCTCTACCCACACTCCAATCCTCCCTCTCTGAGGGGACTATTCTAGCTGACTTTCCTTTCTGTCTGCTTTCTGTCTATGTATGGAAAAGTACACATGCATTTTACATGGTTTTAATATCCTCTATATGCACTTTTTATTGCTTTTTCTTCCACTTAAAGTGACACCCCACAGATTTTCCCAGGTCATTTAAAAACTTTTGGAAATCATTATTCAATTCTTCCATAATAGTTAATTGTACATATCAGCATTAGTTAACAGAAGTACAATGTAAGTCATATATGTAATTTTAAATTTTTAAATTTTCGCACAAATAAAAACAACAAAGCAAGAGAAACTAATTTTAATCGTACATTTTTTTTACTCTCATATACATAAAATTTTGTCATTTCAAATCTAGTCAATATAAAAATTATGGGATTTTTTTTTTTTGAACTAGGTCTTTGAAATCCACGTGATTCAGATCGGCCCCATGGCAAGCATTCAGCAGCCACACGCGGTGCGTGGCTACTGTGTTCGCTAGCATAGGCCCAGCCTATCAAAGATTAGGAGTGTGATAGTTTCTGAGGAGTAA
Organism: Ursus americanus; assembly: GCF_024610735.1. Classification (NCBI taxonomy): domain Eukaryota; kingdom Metazoa; phylum Chordata; class Mammalia; order Carnivora; family Ursidae; genus Ursus; species Ursus americanus. The sequence continues at coordinate 38,120,143 of NC_142147.1, read as the reverse complement.
GAGGGATTTTATACTAATTCCCACATTCCAACTTAAAAGGCCATCTTCCAGGAATAAAAGGAGGCTGAAATTAGAGTTCTGGTTATCTTCTATCGGGTCTCAAGGTGATTAATTCAGTTTGATAGCTACAAGATATAGCCTTGATTCCTCAAAATGCTAAATGAAGTGGAAAGATGTTGAAAACAATGTTTTTCAAATTATGCATTTGATACCATTTTGCCTCTTTTCAAAGATGATTTCCTAGGCTCTAATAGAAGCTGATGTCTCCTAGTATATTAAGATCATATTCAATACAAGGCAAATGAATTGAATTAGGTTGGATGGTATTGATTATTATCAGTCCAGCTTCAGTTCTGGGTCCTTCTGCTGTCTTTAGCAGAGTCCCGGGTCCTCCAGAGAAGCTCACTTTTGCCCCGCCTGCCTCCCCTCCTCAATTTGGAGTAAAATGCCCATCATTTGGCACAATAGTTAAATCTGTGGTCTCAACTGGGGCTTTACCTTTTTCAGACTTAATTTTAAAATGTATTCCTAAATCAAAGGAATTTGAGGGGGATCTAATGAATGCAACTGGTTCTCAAATGATGTCTGTGGCAGAAGCATTCTGATTGTATGTATGAACAAGATCTCGTGGAGAGGAGAAGGGAGAGGAGGAACGACAATCTGCATCTGGAGGGACCCTCCTGCCTGATTATGGTGGCCAGCCCAGCAGCTCAGAGGGCCAGGAGAGACATCTCAGAGCCCCTCTGAGCTAATGGAGTCCTGGTGGCTTATGTCCAACATGGGTGCCTCCAGAAGCTCTCACCGGCTGCCTTCCATTGTCATGCTTGGGTCCTGGGGACAGAACAATGAATCAAACGGTGTACCTGTGTCAAGGTGATTCTTTGAAGGAGATGGACTGCAAACTCCAAACCACAACTTCTCTCCCGCGATAGGAGACATGCCTGGAATGATGTGTGCGGCGTATCTGGTAGGGCGTTCAGCCGGGCTTCTAGGGAACCGCTGCAGGATGGATTCCTGGAGGACTGAGCAGCAGTGTGACTGGAGGCAGCTTCCTCCTCCCTGTGCCTCTGTGGATTGAGTGTAATAAAGGTAAATGCCTCATGGGCTGATGGGGAGAAAATGGGATAATCTCTGTTAAATACCTAACATAGTTAGCAACACAAAGCCATGAGTCACAGTGTTGGCCGTCATTACTGTTATGGCCGCTGTTGCTTTATGAGAAGGTGGGCAGGTAGGCAGGGCCCACGAGAGAGAGCCTAGGCTGCGGGTGATGGGGAAATGTTGTTTGAAGCAGAGAGATGTGTGCAGAGATGCAGTATGGGACAATTGCTCTGGTGTAAAGGTTGCAGAATTGTTTTGTGGGAGGGGCCTTGAGCTGCCCATCCAGGTGGACGTGGCCTCTAGGGGACTTGGCTTAAAGCTGTATTTGCATAGCGAGGGTGTCGCTTTTATTAGATTGTGAGTTATGGTCAATAAAAACCAGCATGTTTTAAAGGATGCATTTACGTTCCTTTCATGTTTTCTTTGCTTGTCCTTTCTTCTCCTTGTCCTTATCATTGTCACTGCTGTCATCAAAGGGTGTGTCCTGGAAAGACAATGGCATGGGGACATTGGGTGCACCCACTGTTCTTGCCCACTGGGTGGGAGATGGAAGGGTGTGTGGGGCGGGCAGAAGGGGCAAGAGAGCGAGAAACAAAACCCAAGGGACGATATAAAGTAGCGTTGACTCCCGCCCCATGGAGGTCCCGGCAGCTCTGCCCCAATAGTGGCTCCATATTTACACAGCCTCCTCCTCTCCTTTATCTCAGTCATCAAAAGTTTAAGGAGATTTAAAAACCACTGGGGTGTTATGCATAAAACACAGCCTCAGGTCACTGATGGAATTCATGCCCAGGTTCCGCCGAGGCAGGGCCGGAGCCCCCCCGCCAGGGTGTCTGGCTGTCATTCTCCCCATTCGTCTTCTTGATTGTAAAAATTAAACACATGCACAGGAGGGCTTGGGAGGCAGAGTTATGGGGGATATAAAGTGCTTGACAGCATATAAACTTGGCCGTCCCGCAGTGGAGCACCCAATCACAGTGGTGCTGAGAGGGGCAAGAGGGGCTCCCGAAGACGGGGGTGCAACAGGCGATTGCAATGGAAAGAGGAGGCAGAGAGGGTCTGCCCGCTGGGCCACAACCTTGTGTTTGCTTTGCTGACCATGGGGAGACATTGCCAACGGGACGGTGAAATCTAAAGCTGTAGACATGCGCATAGAAGGGGTAAAAATTGCATCTAGGAAGCAGGAAGTCCGAGCCACTGGGGCTCCTTCCTGCCGGGAGGGGTGAGAGGTCCCCCGGGGCTACTGGGACGCCCAGAAGGCCATGGCCACCTGATCGGAGGTCTTGTGCGAGGGCTTGGAGCATTGTCTGCTGGGGCTCCTTCCCTCCCTGTGCTGAGACACTTGCCGGCCGTTCTCACTGCCAGGACATCCGGGGAGCGGGAGGCCCAGGATCCCTTGGTGTCTTTTGGCTGCTGCTGGGGCCCCTTTGGTCAGTGTGCCTGTGCGTGTGTGTGTGTGTGTGTGTGTGTGTGTGTGTGACAAAGAGAGAGAGAGGGTTCCGGGGAGAGAGAGAACGAGCACCAGGAAGAGCGGAAGGAGCGTGGGGAGCACAGGGTATGACGCAGAACCCGCAAGGGCCATCAGGTCTGATACGTACTCACCGTTTCTTGCTCCCAGTATTCCTACAACACCTACTGTGTTACTGCATTGCGTGTTCCAGACTCAGTCCCAGCTTCACTGAACTCACAAAGGGATAGTAACCAAAGAATCACACAATTATTTAGTTTACAATCTGGGCAGAGAGTCGTTCGGAGCAGTAGGAAATGGGCCCGCCGACCTCCGCTGGTGTCTTCTTTGTTGTGAAACTCGTCTGTGCATCTTTCAAGGAGGCCCATTGATTCCATTGTGTGAAAGCCAAGGGAGCAAACATTTGGTATCTCCAATTATTTATTCTTTGAAGCATTTACATCTGGGGCTGACTGAGGTGCAAAGGCCAATGGGCACCTCCGAATTCCAGCATTTCTGCTGCTTCTGCCTACAGGAAGCTGGAATGTTCCTTTTCAGATATTCATTGAACTGTAATATGGAGACTGACAAGTACACTGATTATGAGGGCCCAGCTCCATAAACAGAGCACACCCGTGTAACCAGCACCCAAATTAAGAACTAGAATGCCAGAAAACCCCATCACACCTCCCCCGCCAGCACTCTCCAGGAGTATCCCCACTCTCCTGACTCACAGGCACCTTGGGTCTGCCCTGCCCCCTCCTCTACTTCAGCAGACCCATTCAACAGGTGATGTCTGTGCCTGCCATCCTTCTTCAACCTCGTGTCTGGGAGAACCACCCTGTCATTGTGTAGGCTTTGCTGGTGTCTGAAGTGTCTTTTCATTACATCTGGCCAAGCCAGGAAAGGCAGAGATGGCCTTGAAATCTAGGGGATCCAGCCCTGACATGTACCAACAGGTGTGCCACCTGCCTTGGGACCCTCCCCCTTGGGCGCTGCCACCATCCAGGAGCACATGTCCCCTGAGGGCACTGCTCCCTTGGAAGAGGAGTTCTTTTGCACAGAGAAAGCTTCCATCCTGTTGGTACTTCCCAGCCCCCTCTCACTGCAGAGAAACTAGAGTTGAGAGCCTGACTCTGGGGCCAGACTGCCTGAGAATGAATTGCTGTGTGACCTTTGGTCATTTCTCAAGCTCTCTGTATCTCAGTCTCCCTACCTCAAAGGGGGCTTGATAGTAAATAACACTCTTACTTTATAGGGTGGCTGTGAGGAGTACATGTGAAGAGCTGGCCTCATTTTTGGACCACCACCCACTCGGGGACACGGATCGGGACTTTTTAATCTTCCCTTTGTGGGTCGAGGAAACAGAAGCCTGGAGAGAGGAGTGTCACTTATGGATTCTCCTAATAAGTCTTTTCTAAGCTGGACCTTTAGGCATCAGGAAGAGAGATGAAGACGAAATCCTTACGAAAATGGGGCATAGAAGCTGAGTGTCCCATTGTGTTCCAAGGTCAGTGGTGTCCTTTAGTCCATGTGGCCCCTGTGACGATCCCACAGAATCAGATGCCCAGGGGGAGGGAGTTGGCCTTGTTACTCCCACCAGATCCCAATTCCGAGGTCAGATAATTGGGGTACGGGAAGATCATACTGCTTCCAAATGGCCCTCCGTGTCCAGAACCTGGGAGTTCTTTTTTTTTCTTATAATAATAATTTTTTATTATATTATGTTAGTCACATACAGTACATCCCTGGTTTCTGATGTAAAGTTCGATGATTCATTAGTTGCGTATAACACCCAGTGCACCATGCAATACGTGCCCTCCTTACTACCCATCACCAGTCTATCCCATTCCCCGCCCCCCTCCCCTCTGCAGCCCTCAGTTTGTTTCCCCCATGAGAGACTATGGACTCTGGGAAAGAACCTGGGAGTTCTGACTCCTGACTCACTTGCCCCCGCTCCTTTATTGCTGTTATTCCTCTAGTTGAAGGTATTTAAGAGGTATTCACAAAACATTGGTCCCCTGAAACTTCTAGGCTGAACCTTGGCATATTTTAGGACTGCGCTCTAACACCTTCCTTCTCAGCAGCTCTGGGGTTTCTCTATTAGCTTTTGACACATCTACATTTTTAATAGAATATTTCAATAATGCTTTTAAATAGAAAAAAAATAATGTTCATGTGCAGAAGAAATAAACAAATATAACCTATGGGTTACGTTTTTCTAGTTAAAATGGCTCCTAGTTTAACTTTTTATTTTTTGAGCTTCCTGGCAGCCAGAGCAAAAGAAGGCTGGATGATGGCAAGAAGCATGGCCCTCTTCCGGCGCCTGTTGAATACGATGGTATTATTCTGTGTGGTTGTCTCTGCCCGGGGCACTCGTAAAACTTACCTGGGGATGAGGACTTGCCTCCTGGGAGTCTCTCTGTTGATGCCTGGGAGCCGATGCGGTGCTGGGAACTGTGTGGTGGACAGGGGAGACTCCACCTGTGTTGGGGGGGCACACGCATGGCACAGTGTCCAGAAGTGGTTTCCTCTTGGCTGTCACAGTCATTCCTCCTGGTCAAGGTGTCCCAACGCAGGTGTCCTGAGCTAGGGAGATGATCCCAATCACCTGGGAAGACTTTATTTCTAAACATACACATACCTTGGCCCCACTCCAGGGGTCCTGATTGTGACCCTGGAGCCAGAAATTTTAGAGGGTCAAGTTTCCAGAACCACGTATTTATATACACCTGTTACTTCTTCCTAGGTAGCAGAGCAGTTGAGGAAGCTCCACTCACAGTGTCCTTGTCTGAGCTCTCAATTTGAAAGAGAGGCAGGCAGGAGATAAGCCTGGTCCTCTCTGTTCTCAAGCCATCATTCCTTCACCTGCCTCCGCCCCGTGAGCAGGTGGAAGAGGAGAGGGTTGCTGGGCAGGGGAGGTGGGCAGTTGGAAGGGGAACGCTCAGTGCTTCCTATCCCATGAAGACAGATGTTTCTTTTGAAAGTTTGGGTTCTCATTTATTTATTTATTTATTTATTTATTTTGTTCTGTAGTTTTATTGAATTTTGTAAAGATAATACATTCACATGGTTCAAAACTGTACCAAAAAGTTATACAGTGAAAAGTGTCCCTTCCCTCTCTGTTTAAGTTACCCATTTTTCTTTTTTTCTTTTTCTTTTTTTATTTTAATGTTTTTTTATTATATTATGTTAGTCACCATACAGTACGTCCCTGGTTTCTGATGTAAAGTTCAATGATTCATTAGTTGCGTATAACACCCAGTGCACCATGCAATAAAGAGTTTCCTTCCCAGCAGCCTGAGGTGTAAGCTGCTGATGTGAGTGGCTCGAGGTTATTAAATGTTCGTGGGAGCCAGACGAGGTTCTATCTAAGTCTTAGCTCCCAGAATCCTCGCAACAGCCTGTGAGGTACATCTTATTATGATACCCACCTTCTGGAAGAGGAAACTAAAGCAGAAGAGTTGAACTTAGTTGATCAGGACCAAGTAGCTGGGGGTGAGAGGGATGATACAATCGGGGTCTGAACCCAGGCTCTCGCGGCTGCACTTTAAACACTCCCCCTGCTCGAACCCAAGTGGGGGGAGGGGTTGCCCACAAGGTGAGGCTCATATGTTTTCCTACTTTTATTTTCTACTTTGACTATAGACAGTTGCAATGTTTATGCTGCCCCAGGTCAAATAGTTCCAGCATGCACGTTTTTATCGTTTCTGTAGCTGGTTTCATGTATTTTCAAGTTTCAGCTCCTATTATGTTTCTGAATGGTACGAATGATTTTTTTTTCTTTTGGTGGCTTCAGGCTATGATATTGGAACATAGGGCAGTCTAATATAGTAAAGTGAGATGCCTTCCTCCATCCATATGCCCTCCCTGTCCTACTCTCCATTATGCTGGGGATGGCCATTCACACTCGAGTATGAATTAGAATACAACAGGGCTAGGCCTGCTGTTCGTAAAGGTCGAGTGCCTGTGGAAGCAACTCTGAGGGTGGAGGGGGGTATGTGGGAACCACAGAGATCATGGGTTTCTCTTTGCTAGTCTGAGGTTTCTCCTGCTTGCCCACTAACAGAGGCCTCTCCAAATGCCCCATCGGTGGCAATGCCTACTCCTGACAAGGGCACAGAGGCACAGACTTGCCAACTCTCTAGCCAAGACCCTGGCTCAAATATGCTTTTCTCCAGCAAGTAAGAGAAAGAGACCATGGGTTGCTATTTCCTGGGTGGAGGTGGGGTAGGAACTTTGTTCGAGAAAAAGAAAAGAAGCATCACTCTTCCAACAGGAGACAGCACGATTTCCTTGGTTGTTGGAGAAATGCTGATTTCCTTATAAAAGTCTGGTGGTGAAATGGGGGGAGGCCAAGGAAGGGCAAGCTGTATTTTTATTTTTATGTTCACTTTATTCTGGAATGAAAAGTGGGCCAGGCCAGGGACTGGATCCTTGTCCCTCGTCTCGTGCATGAGAAGGACACACATACATCATGGAAGAAGGCGCGTGAGCAGGTCATCTGTCTTGGGGGGGCTGATTGTCCACGTGGCTGGGAAAAGGTCAGGAACCTGTGGGTATTAATTAATCCAGCCGGCCACACAGCCTTCCATGTTTATTAGGGAAGGCCATGGCATTTGGCTGGAATGATGGGTTTTAAAGATTGGTGTTTTATTAAGAGGGCAACATCTGCTTACTGTTTCGTGAGAATTAAGAATTCCTTTGTAAGGCTGTTGGGAGCAGGTGTGGTGGGTAACACAGGTTGACAATCCTTTCATCACTTGGTTGTCTTCTTCCCATAGAAACTGGTCCTCCTGCCCCACCTACATCGAGCTCCCCAAGAGCTGAGCTCCTGCTTACTTGCATGGCCGGGGGCCTGTGGATTGCCCTCTCAGCTCGTGCAGCACAGCCTCTCCTGCTAAATTCAATGGCTTCAGCACGTAGGGACCAGCTACTATGTGTGACCAGTGGAGGGGGGCTTCTGATAGACCGCAGGCCCTCGTGAAGGAAGTATTGCCGTTATCTAGCAATGGCTCAGGGCACAGGGCACCCGCAGACACTCAGTGCCGGAGCCACCCCTCCCCACGAGTGCCCATTGCACGGATGACCAGCAGCCTCCTCTGGGCCTCGGAGCTGCATCCTCATGCTGACCCCAACCCAGCCCTGCATTCTGCAGGGTAGTTAACTGCATTCTCTGCGCCTTCCCCCCTGACACAGACCCCCGCTGGGCCCTGAGTGGACACCTATAAATATTTGCGTGCATCTTGAAGGCTTGGCCTGAGTAGGATTTGGATTTCAGGAACACGGATGATGTCACATCCCGAGTTGTATATCCGATTTGTAAAAGCTCTCAGCTGTCGCCACAGCCCCAGGTGTTTCCAGCCTCGTCCCACCAGCTCCTCGGAACTTCCGTGGTCTCCCCAGAAGCAGGAGCCTGGAGTGGGTGCACATGCTCCGGGGGCCATCCCAAGGCGATTGTAAGTGACCTAGAGAAAAGCATTCTTTCTTTAAATAGCTGTGCAGGAAATTCGGTTGTGATGGTCTCTCCGTGGCAAGTAATGCTCATTTTACTTGGATGGTGGTCATTTAAATTTCCTTTTTTAAAAAACGGAGTCATTTTAAAGGAGAAATATTAATGGGATGGTGGGGGTGTGACAACGCTGGAGAATGTGACCTGCAGGGGCCCCTTTCAGAGCTGGCCGCTCTGGGTCCCGCATCTGGGTCCTGCAGCTCCGAGAGGTCACTAGGGGTGTGTGAACCCCGATCTTCTCATTGACCAGGGGGTGCTTGAGTCGGCCTCTTATGCCACTGGATGGATGAGATAGATGGACGCATAGTAAGAAGAACTAGTATATGGTTGTTATTTACATTAGTATTTATTAAAAGACAACTAACACGGCTGTGCTCCCCCTCTTGCCAGGCACTGAGCAGAGGCTCTGTCCGGAATCGTCCCCCAGGCGGTGGGAGACCAGCATTACCCATGTTTTAAAAACAAGGCCTTCAAAGATCAAGAATTAGGGATTCTCACCCTCCCCCTACCAAGAAAGCAGGGAACAAACAATGGAAAGACAAATATTCTCTAAATATTTCTACAGAATTAATTAAATTTGCATTTCCAAATGCTGGCTTAGCCCCGAATTTAGCTGTCTCCTGTTCTTATGGAGCTTATAGACAGAATAAAAATAACTGTCCAGCAAAGTATCTTTAGCCCACGCCCTGCTTTCTAGCATTCTAGCCACAGAACAGTTGAGGAACGCGGCCTTTATAAGCAAACGTTAGAAGAAAAGACACCAGCGTAAATGCTGATGATGGTTTTCTCCAGGCTATAGGACTACTCTAAGCCCATTTTCTTCTCCCTTTTGCTCTTTCCTGGTTGTGAAGACTCTCTCCTGTGTTATCCCAAAGGTCTATAGTCCTCATGTTAAAATCAGTCAACACAGGTGGAACTCGCAGCAGAGATCCCAAGCTATGCATTTGCCGAGACCCTCTCGGGGATCTGAGAGGCCAAAATTATCTTCCTCATAGTGCGAAGGCATTATTTGCCTTTTCATTTTGAGCCCATGGTGGGTACAAGTGCTGGGGCCTTAGTGTGAGCGGAGGGAGCGGCCCCCGGCCAGGTGGGCGGGCAGGCACTGTGTTCCTCGTTGCCACGCGTGGGCAGAGAGAGCAAAAGCCATGTCCGCTGAAGGCAGAGCCTGGCGCAGTATGGGCACCCAGCCCTCACGAGGAAGGGAATTCTGACACGTGCTATGACCCGGATGAACCTTGAAGACATTATGTTGAGTGAAATGAGTCAGTCACAAATACACAAACACTGTATGATCCCGATCATACGTATAAAGCACTCAGGAGAGTCAAATCAGTCGACAGGAGGTAGGAAGGTGGTTACCAGGGCATCAGCGGAGGGGGCAGATGGGGAGATCGTGTTTAGTGCGTACAGAGTTCCCCTTCTGCAAGTTGAAGAGAGTTCTGGAAACAGAGGGTGGGCATGGTTGCGTCACAGGGTGGACAGACGTCATGCCTGAGCGGTACACATAAAAACGGGGACGATGACAATTTGGATGTCATGTGTATTCTGCCACAAGGAAAAATAAATGTATACATACATGCATAAATGCTAATGTTTATGCATTATTAAATGTAATATAAAAAGATTCTGAATTTGGAAAGATAAAGAATATACTTGTGGAAGCCCTGAAAGCTATTCATTTTATTAAGTCTCTGTCTTTGCACACAGGCCTTTTACACATTCCCTGTCATAAGGTGAAGCACGCACAGTGCGTGCTTAATCCCGCCCCACGTTGGAGCCGATAAGGAAAAGCACCTGCTCCGTCTCGTGACTTGCGAGCCGGACGAGTTGCTTTTCTCACGGAGCGCCATTTTTACTTGAAAGAACAACCGATAGACAAACTATGGTTATTCAAACTTCACTATTTGGCAGACATTTTCTGGAAAAGGAACAAATGAATCCTGTCACTTCCAGGAAAATAACTGACAGTATTTGTTGCCAGTGATAAAAATTCAGGCTTTCAAGAATTTTGAAAAACTTGTATCAGCCACCGTGGGCTTGACAGCTTTCCAATACTTAAAGAGATACTTAATGAACGTGGTTCTTTAAAAAATATTGTCTAATAAATTGCGTCGACGTTGGAAGATCGTCGTATGGCGTGGAACTGATGGGTTTTAAGTGACCGATGCTTGTTACAAAATCATGCAAACAGTTCAGTCAAATAAGATAACTCAGTGGGTCCGAATGCAACACAATGCAAAAAGTTCACATATTTTCGGATTCCACATTGCAACTAACCTTTTTTTTTTTTAAAGATTTTATTTATTTATTCGACAGAGATAGAGACAGCCAGCGAGAGAGGGAACACAAGCAGGGGGAGTGGGAGAGGAAGACGCAGGCTCATAGCGGAGGAGCCTGATGTGGGGCTCGATCCCATAACGCCGGGATCACGCCCTGAGCCGAAGGCAGACGCTTAACCGCTGTGCCACCCAGGCGCCCTGCAACGAACCTTTAAGAAGCCACCAGTTACTGCTTTTTGGTGTACTATCAAAGAAGATTATCCACAATTATCTGAAAGGGCTGTGAACACACACCTCCCTTTTCCAACCACAGAGCTGTGTGAGATCAGATTTTCTCCGTAGATCTGAACAAAAACAACATATTGCCACGGGCTGCCTGTGGAAGCAGACATGGGAATCCAGCTGTCTTTTATTAAGCCAATCACAAAAGATGCTTGCAAAAATGTACAATGACGCCACTCTTGTCACTAATTTTCTGAACATATTGTTATTTTTCTCATGAAAACATTCTAGATATGTTTGTATATAAGAGGCTCACTGTTCTTTTTAAATAGATTATTAAGTGATGATATGCTAATTTTCTTAGTTTTGATTTCTAATGGCCCACCTACACAGAAGCACTTAGGGTCTTCAATAAACTTCAGAATATTTATGTCCTTAAGAGTCCTGGGACCAACATGTGTGAGACTCACTGGTCTAGGAAAGCCATTCTCAACCCTGCCTGTGTGTACGAATCACCAGGAACTTGATAATCGTTCCCACATTCGTTTCCACCCCAAGCTGATTACACCAGAGTCTTTGGTGACGGCGCAGGCGTGGGCATTTTGCAAAGCTCCCCCGGGGATGGTATTAGGCATTCAAGGCTTAGAATTAGGTCTAGAAGTCATGCCATGTGGCTACCGCCTGACTGCCGTGGCAAGGATAGAGAATATCTGGATAAAACCTGGTGCCCCCTGATCTGGTCTATGTTCTGTATTGAGAAACTCTACACTGTCCGATTTAAGGAGGAGACATTGTCTCCTGAGGACACCTCCTGAGGACACCACTTCAAATGAGTAGTCATTTCACTTCAAATGCCTTTAAAACGTGGTCTCCTGTTTGTCTTCTTGTCCACAGGTCTTTGTACCTGCTGTTTGTCTGAGAACTCTGGCTCCTGGCACCCCCAATGTCACAGTCATGGCTAGAGACCAGGCCTGACCAAGGGGACCAGTTAACCGAATTCAGAGATCTTGAGGTCCTTTGAATTGGGGAGGATTTTTGTTTGGTTGGTTGATTTCACAGCACAGCCATCCAACGGCATGCTCCCGGCCACAGGGAGTGCCTGCTTTCCCTTTGCTATTGGTCACTTCAGTGGGCCACTGGCCTAAAAGCCTCAGCAACAACAGATGGGAAAAGGAAAAAAAAGAAAAGTTGGCCTGCTTCCTTCTGACTCATAAGAGCAAACCCTTTTCATTGTGAGTGCCCACAGGCTGGGGTGGCGGAGTGGATGGAGAGGGCACATCCTTACGTTTTCCGCAAAGGAGGCAGCTAGGCTACCAGCAGTGACATGATTTTAGGAAGCTGGGTGGAAGTTTGTGGTCCGCAAGCCCTCTTCCCTCACCATGAGATATCGGTGGGGATCTTTCTCTGCATCTCTCACCTGGGTCACCTTGGGCTTCTCTCCTTTCCAACTTGTTCACTAGTGCAAGTGTACCAACACTCATTTGGCCACGTAGAGGATGGACTTAGGTTGATAAGTGCTGGACTGACTTCCACCCCCCAGGAATGGGCCCTCTGGCTGCGTGTCTCCCACCACGGTCACTGTCCCTCCCATCCCAGTCATCTCAGTAATGGGGAGCGGGATAGGCACACCTGCTCGGAGGCCTCTCTGAGCCGACACCCTTTCCCCGGACTTGGAAGGCACATGGGTAAGAGCGTTGGCCGGGCGAAGGGGGCAGGGGACCGGACAGGGAGGGTCCCAGCTGGGCCGACCCATTTATTTTGTATTCAGACATATCAAGCATACAATTACTGTGACTATAGTTATAAACCTCATATTTGAGAGTCTTTTTATGGGTCACTTAGGATAAAGTACTTATACAACAGCAAGTGCTTGGCTAGGAGTTTTCTCCATGCATCAGGAGGTGAGTTCAGTGGGAACAATGCACGCCGATGCCCTGCACTCCAGCCCTCTCCAATGGATAATCCTGGTGATGCCTCTGACAGCCGCGCTTTAGATTTTGATTTATGTTCTTCTAAAGCTAAAATCAAAGATTCCATCTAGTGCTATTTTATGGCAGCCGAGATGATGAATGGCGGAGTCTC